>NC_134137.1:292687500-293312500 GCF_033958435.1 Carettochelys insculpta
TGCTGGTCCACCTCAAGTGGCTTACCAGTGCCAACGAGGCCAAGCTCACAGTCAGCCTGGAGGTGACCAGCCACCTCCCCAGCTGCCTCCAGCACCTGCTCAGCACCTTGCTGCATGAGGAGCTGCTGTTTCCTCCACCACCGGTGCCCCACAAGGCTTACAGGCTGCCCAGTGAACCTGGAAGAGGGGCAGCCCGAGGGGCACCCTGCAGAGTGGCAGCTCACCAGGAACGTGGGACAGGCCAGGGGGCTCACACAATAACACTGGGGCGATGGTTCTGTTACTGCAGTGAGGTTCCTATCCCCCTGCATTTACACGTAGTCTTCAGGGGGGAAATTTCCCTTAATATGTTGTTTTGCTTTACCTTGCAACTTCATGGTCCCTAACTGTGATGTGTAACAGCAAACCCCTGTATACACTCTGGATTTTACAGGGAAACGGATAATATTGGTCAGCACAATATGCAATGATCTCAGTGCTTAGTTGTGGGATCAGTGGGGGAATTCTGCAACAAAAACTTGAAAAAATCTATCCATAGTATTTTAAAATTCTACATATTTCATTTGTCAAAATAACACTGTATAATCACACCAATGTCAATTATTTTGTAATTTGTTTCAAAATACCTATCAACAAGTATGTCTGTTCCCATACAGGCAAAAAAGTTGGAATTTATTTTTATACAGATTCCTTACTAAGCATATTAATACAGTACTTCAAAAATAATTCATTTAAGCTACAATACAAAAATGTTTCCTGCACCCCTTAAGCAATGCAACGACTCAGGGGCGAGGGAGGAACCAGGAGTAATGGAGGAGTTGAGGGAAAGGAATGGAGTCTGAGAGTGAACTTGGAGGGTTGTTGGGTGTGGGTAATACAGAATGGGTTTTCCTTTTCAGGGCAGGTGACGTGTGTGAGTAAAGATTGTTAAGGATGCAGACCCTGACTGATCCCAAGCCTCTCCTGTTCAGTCAAGGACATCTGCTCCTGTGTTTCCTCATGAACAACAAGAAGTCCTGTGGCACCTTATAGACTAACAGATAAGCTTATGCTCCAAAATACCTGTTAGTCTATAAGGTGCCACAGGACTTCTTTTTGTTCTTGAAGATACAGACTAACACGGCTACCTCTCTGATACTGTGTTTCCTCATGTGGCTTTTGAGCCCCAGACTCAGTGCTGTCACCCCACTAGTTTATGAGCCTGCACTCTAGTCTGTCTACCCTACCCCTTTTGAACCTCAGTGGCTGTGTCTACACTAGCCCCAAACTTCGAAATGGCCACGCAAATGGCCATTTCAAAGTTTACTAATGAAGCGCTGAAATGCATATTCAGCGCTTCATTAGCATGCGGGCAGCCGCAGCACTTCGAAATTGACACGGCTCGCCGCCACGTGCCTCATCCCAAGGGGGCTCCTTTTCGAAAAGACCCCGCCTACTTCAAAGTCCTCTTATTCCCATGAGCTCATGGGAATAAGGGGACTTCGAAGTAGCTGGGGTCCTTTCGAAAAGGAGCCCCGTTGGGATGAGCCGCGCAGAGGCGTGTCAATTACGAAGTGCCGCGGCCGCCCGCCTGCTAATGAAGCGCTGAATATGTATTTCAGCGCTTCATTAGTAAACTTCGAAATGGCCATTTGCGTGGCCATTTCGAAGTTTGGGGCTAGTGTAGACGTAGCCAGTGTGTGACCATCCAGCAGCCCTATATGCCCTATTCTGCCTCCTAATGTGTTTCTACTCATAGGCTGCTGTGACTGAAAAAGAACTGCTGTTATGGCACCACAGCCCCCTCAGGTGGGGAAAGGTAGAACTGCGGCACTTCTGCAGAATATTTTCAGGGGGTTAGGAATTCTGTACTGGACATGTATTCTGCACATGTGCAGTGGTGCAGAATTCCCTCAGTAGCAAGTGAACCAAGTGGCCTAACTCAGCATTTCCCAAATTGTGTTCCATAGAGCACTGGTGTTCCATGCAATGTGAATATGTGTTCTGTGAAAAATTTTGATGCTAGCGACATTTTTCCTTCTAAAATATGAAATTGTGTGTATCAAAAATACTAAGGTATTTGAATAGTATTTAGATTTTAGGTATATTAATATTTATAATGCATTCATAATAGTATAGTTATTTTGTGACTTGTGCAGAAACAATCTGATCGGATTGTTTCCACGCGAGTTGCGTTCCGGGAAATCATGCGATGCTCCACCTGATACAAGGATCCAACTCTGCAGCATCCCTCCTAATATTATGTGGATTTGTGGCCGAAAGGTGCAAAAACACTTTCCATTAAAAAACTGTCAAATGTTAACAAGAATCAGAGAGGTAGCCATGTTAGTCTGTATCTTCGAGAGCAAAAAGAAGTCTTGTGGCACCTCATAGAGTAACAGGTATTTTGGAGCATAAGCTTATCTGTTAGTCTATATGCTAGATCAGGCAGGGGGACCTGAGCCTTTTTCAGAGTCTAACGGGGAGATATTAACAACCAGGGCAGAGAAGCTGTTTTTGTAAGCTGCGAGCTACTCCCAGTCTCTGTGTAATCCTTGGTTAATGGAGTCAAATTTGCAAATTTGTCTGATCTAACTTGTTTTTAATTCTTAGATTCTTAGACTCTTTAAATACCCCTCTGAAACCACCCCCCCATTCATGCATCTGATGAAGCGGGTCTTTGCCCACGAAAGATTATGCTCCATAATATCTGTTAGTCTGTGAGGTGCCACAAGACTTTTTGTTGTTGTCAAATGTTACTTATTTTTATTTTCCAGTAGTTTTCTGAAAAAGTAACACATTTATAAAATCATAAAATTTAAAAATATTTTTCCATGTCTGATTTGTTTTTTGTATTTTTTTAATAAAAATATTTTTTTAAGCTTTAAGGGAGGACAGACCTTTTTTTTTAATCATATTGTCCTTTCTATTTTTGTATAAAAGAATAACACTAACCATCCTCCTTTCAGCTGCTATATTGATGTTTTGTTTTGGTTTTTTGCTTAATTTTTAATTTTTATACTTAATTATGGGGTTTCTAACCATCCTTCTATCAGAAAGACTTTAGTTCAGGGATCAGAAACCCCTGGCACGTGTGCCAAGAGTGGCTTAGCTCCACCCCTCCTCCCCTAGGCAGCTCAGAGGTTGCCTGTGGATTAATGAAGATCAGCTAGTGCTACCAACCACCACCTAAACGGTAAAGCTCTGCATCTTAAATTATGTATTAATGAAGCTGTTGGAAGTGGGTTTATTAGTGACTTTAAAAGTATCACCAGCACTTGGACCATGCATAGAAGTCAAAAGGTCGAATTTTGGCACTCTGCCTAGGAAAGGTTGCTGACCTCTGCATTAGTTGTTCGTTCAGATGATTTTCTCGTATTATGGTTTTCTTTGTAAAATAAATGACATCTAAAAACTCTCATTCAAATGCGAGTTTTAAGGTAGGAGTGAAAGCCTGATAATAAAGTAGATATGTGGAAGTTTATGGGGAGCTCTGCAATTGTGATGGCCAGCCCAGAAAAAATTATGAAGTCGCTTGTTTGAAAATTTACTATGGACACTGGAAATTGGAATCATTATTCCCTTTATCTGTGGCTGGTAGGAAGCAGTACACACATTCTGGAACATGAAGTAATCAATGATCACTCTCATATATTTTTATTAATATAGAAGATACAATGTATAAGACATGTTCCTCAGAGCAGGAATTAAGCCTTAGAAAGAACTTAATATATTGTGTGGATGCCTGACGTATAATAATAGGAGTAAGAATATTATTGAAAACAAGTCTGGGGTAGTCGTGTTAATGTGTAATGTCACAAACAAGCAGTACTGTGGTACCTAGAGACTAATATATTTATTAGGTCATAAGCGTTTGTGGGTAAAATCCACTTAATCAGATGAAAAGAAGGAAATTCAGAGTTAAACTGAAGTACATTCAAGGAGTACATTCAACCATAAGACCCAAATTCAAATTATACAAAAAATTCATATTGTGTAGGTATTTCCCTTCAAAATCCAATAAAGTGATCACTTTTTTTTTAAAAAGTGCCCTATCATGACATTAAAATAACTATTTATTGTTCTAATTTGTTGAAAATTTAAAATACTGCTTTCTGGCTGTCAGCTGCTTACAGCTGTGGTAACAAAAATCACAGATTCTCTGGGGGTGGGAGGAAAGGTGCATAAAGGACAAAAATGGAACTATAGAGAAATCTGTCTGAGCAAGAGGGTTTTATTTCTCCTCATAATGAGAACTCCTCGGGAGAGGTAGAAAGATTCATTCATGTGAGTTTCCTTTCCTTGATTAGAAAGAGGTGGGTGCTCACTGTATCTGCAGGAGTCACAAGATAATCAGCAAAACAGAGTTTATTTTCCAGCTGTCAGGTTTTATGTAAAAGGAGAGACGTAAAGCTATAGAAATTGTATGAGATTATGTAAAGTTGCCTGGTTTAAATAAAGGGGGAAAAAAAGGATAATCTTACATTTGGTAGAGAACCAAAGCTTTGCTTTTGAAAAGCATATCTGTATTTGTTAGTTCTCAGGAGCCTTACTGCATATAGCATCACAGGCTAAGTCTACACTACAAGATAAATTTGAATTTATTAAAAGTCAGTTTTATAATGCAGGTTTTTTTAAATTCAGTTTTGAATATCCTCATGTCCCATAGGCTCCCAGCAAATTCAACATATTGCTTCCACACTGAAATCACCAAACATCTACTGTTGCAGGAGTACATTGTGAGTACTATCCTACAGTTCCCTCAGCCCCACATTCTGAGCCAGTAGCCAAGCGTAGCAGTCCTAGTCGGTTTCCTGGCTCCCCCCAATAGTGAGGAGTTGGGAGCCAAGTGCAGTATTGCTGTCAGATTCAGAGGTGGCTGCAGATTGGCAGACCTGGGAAAGTGACAGCGCAGCAGCTCTGGTCAGTTTTCCAGCTCCCGCTAGTAACCGGGAGCTTGGAGCCACGTACAGCACGTAGCTTTGTGAGATACATACGAGACACTTGTGGAGGTTAATAAATTTGAATGACAGGCATGGCACTTCCACACTAGCCTTTATTTGACGTTTGAAACTTGAGATTGATGCTGTACCCATCCATTAATATCAATGTTTTGTTATCGATATTAGGGCAGACTAAATCGAACTAAAGACATGCACAGTGAAGATAGTGACATTTTAATGTCACGCTAACTCCTTGAAATTCGATTTTATCTCATAGTGTATAGACGCAGCCACAGAGCTGTCCTGACTGACTAATACCTCCATTGGCATCATATATAGTTCATGCACTTGTGGAAAAACTTAATATGAGTTCAGTAGGTGGTGGGCGTCCAAGCTGAAGGAGGAATCTTCTATTAAATTGTCTTTATCCAGTGTTCACCTAATGTCCAGATTAGTATATTACTTTCTGAATCAGTAAAGCAGATGACCAAACAGTACATGTGAAGAAATTAAAATGCATTTCCTCTCTCCTGTGAAATGTAACATTCAGTTTTGAGAACAGTATTTCCCATTTTCAGACAGAAGATCTTAATACTAATTCAGAATTCATTCACATGGAAAAAATACGGTGTTATTCATTTAAAAATTAGCATTTTTGCTTGTCTAATTCACGGATAATAGTTTAAAAATACAGAATTATGTAATATGTAATAACAGTTACAAAACTGAAATGGTGTGTCTTTTGTTTAATTTTTCACAGGAGTCTCCACAGAGTGATTATGCATACGAGGTGTGAAGTGTAATCTAGGTACCAGAGGTAAGTTAAAGGTGAACTGCAACACTTTGTGTGTGTGTGTGTGTGTGTGTGTGTATAGCTCTCAAAATTTTCTTCATTTACTTTCTCACTACTTAATTCAGGGCCTCAGGTTTCTCTTTAACATCTGGTAGCTTCAGGATTGTCTGTTGCTTCAGGCAATGTCACCAGTTGCTACAGGGCTGTGGTGTCTTAACATGCTAGCAACTAGCCACATGTGGCAGTTTGGCTTGTTGAGTGTAGCTAGTTGGCTTGAACAATACATATATTTTCAGAATAATGTGGCTAGTTTGCTACAGCCGTAGTTCTGAACTGAACACTAAACTTACAGGGTAAAACTGGAACACTGCACTCAAGACTAAGGCTGCAAATAAGTTTTACCAGTTATACCAGCATGCTTATACTATTGTAACCGCTTGTGTAAAGACTGTTACTTTTGTATGGGTTATTTTTGTTTCACTTAAGCCTCTTTACAACTGACATAAACCAAACTGAAAAAAGCCACTCTGAGATCAAGTCTATACTACGAAGTTTTGTTGACAAAACTCACGTCAGCACTTGAAAGGTGACAAAACAAGAATTGCCAAAGGGTTTTCACGCTTGTTCCTTCTGTCAACAGGTAATGTCCACACTGGGGGCACCGTCCTGCAACACACTTCCAGTATTCAGAAAATACTACTCTCCAGAACAACTGGGTCTGGGGGTGTTCAGGGACCAGTGTAGGGGGCACCTGTATGGGAGCACCAGTTCCAGATCTAGGGCAAAGCACTCTGGGCTGTCAGGAATAACTTCCTTGGGCTCCTGCTTGTTGCCCACTTCCAGCTAACCATTGGCCTTTTCCTTCTGGGCCCTCAGCTCGTCTTGGATCACCCCTGACTTCAGGCCAGGGCCTCCACAAGTGTCATAATTAATACCAGGCTCCATGGTGGGGTCACTCCCCATAAACACATGCAGCTGTTCATAATAGTGGCAGGTCTGCGAAGCTGCTCCTGGCTGTTGGTTGGCTTGCTGGAGTTCTTTCACCTTCAGCCAGCATTGTGTAGAGTCCCAGGAGTACCCTCTGGCAGTCATCTTATGCGACATGTGATCATAGATTACCACATTTCTCTTGACCACCCTATGTCTCCTTGCCACTGATTCATCTCCCCAAACTGCAAGAAGATCCAGAATCTCCTGATGGGTTCATGCTGGAGCTCTCTTGCGAGACTGAGATCTACTAGGAAATCACTACTCTAAGTGCTCATGATTGCATGAGATGGTACTGATGCAGTGTGATGGCTACCAATGCAATGGGATGGGTAAAAGAATTTTTTCATTGTGTGCACCCTTTGTACGCATGGGTGCTGATGAGTTCAAATTCAAATTTAATCAAAAATTCACAGGTTTCCTGTGACCTTTCTGCACACCTGGATGGAGAGCAGTGGAGAACAAATTGGCCATATCTGGCGGGTAACCGCGTAGCTTTGTGGGATACATACGGGACACTTCTGGGGGCTAATAAATTCAGTTTAAAGACATGGCACTTCCATAGTGGCCTTTATTCGAAATTTTAAATTAGAAATTGATGCTATATGTGCCTGGTTCAGACAATATTAAGAGATCGACATTATATTGATATTAGGGCTCCCTAAATCAAGCTAATGGAATTTACAGTGAAGACTATGATGTTTTAATATTGAGATAATGGCCTTAAATTTGAACTTCTCTTCTAGTGTAGATGCAGCCTCTTTTCAGAAATAACTTATTTAGACATTATAAGTGTATGCCTAGCCTTAGAGCTACGGGAGTCCCATTAAAGCACTGTTTCAAAATCAAGCCATTAATCTTTAATTTTATTTAATAAAATCTCAAATATTCACCTTTTTAAGGACAGAGGTCAATTTTTAACTCTGACTTTACTGACTTTTAAGCCACTTTATCATGTAAGTTGCAAACAAAGATGTTCTTAGTCTTAAAATTGTTTTAATCTATCTGGGAATATTTTGGAATTTTCTGTAGTTCATGCACATAGTATTGATACACTAACAAGGAAATTAACAGAAAACTGTTAATTTTGGTTTGTCATATAAATGACTGGGACTGGATATACAGAAATGTCTGTGTTTTGCCAACAAGTGAACAATAACCAGAAGAAAATCAATTTTATTTTTAAGATTCTGAGAGTGTATTTAATTGATAAAGAAAACCAAATTTGTAAGGGTTTATCAACTCCCCTCCCAAGGCTACGTCTACACGTGAATGCTACATCGAAATAGCTTATTTCGATGTAGCGACATCGAAATAGTCTATTTCGATGAATAACGTCTACACGTCCTCCAGGGCTGGCAACGTCGATGTTCAACTTCGACATTGGTCAGCACCATATCAAAATAGGTGCTGCGAGGGAACGTCTACACGCCAAAGTAGCACACATCGAAATAAGGGTGCCAGGAACAGCTGCAGACGGGGTCACAGGGTGGACTCAACAGCAAGCCACTCCCTTAAAGGGCCCCTCCCAGACACAGTTGCACTAAACAACACAAGATCCACAAAGCCAACAACTGGTTGCAGACCCTGTGCATGCAGCATGGATCCCCAGCTGCTGCAGCAGCAGCCAGAAGCCCTGGGCTAAGGGCTGCTGCACACGATGACCATAGAGCCCCGCAGGGGCTGGAGAGAGAACGTCTCTCAACCCCTCAGCTGATGGCCGTCATGGCAGACCCCACTATTTCGATGTTGCGGGATGCGGGTCGTCTACACGTGCCCTACTTCGATGTTCAACTTTGAAGTAGGGCGCTATTCCCATCCCCTCATGGGGTTAGCGACTTAGACGTCTCGCCGCCTAACGTTGATTTCAACTTCGAAATAGCTCCCAACACGTGTAGCCGTGACGGGGGCTATTTCGAAGTTGGCGCTGCTACTTCGAAGTAGCGTGCACGTGTAGACGCGGCCCAAAACACACAAAATTAAGTCTCATTTTCTTACTTCTATTATCCAGCATGGAAGAGAAGCCAATACATTCTTTTTTTTCTTGCTAATGGTCTTATTTTTAACCCCACTTAGCTTTCTCAATACATGCCATATTTGAAGAGAGGCAGCTAGCTGCTGCATTCTAAAACACTCATTAAAATACTGTAGTAGCATTAAATCAGTATAATGAATAATATATGCAGAGCAAAATCACCAATTTTATTGTATTTAAGGAAGTTTACAAACAATCACAATGACAAGCCCCATCATATAGAAGTTATTCAGCAGGATGTGATCATCATTCCATGAAGGTGAATTGATTAAAATTAATTGCAATTTAAATCACTGATTTTAAAAATGATTTAAATCAATGAATGGGAAACATTGATTTAAATAATTGATTTTAATCATACTTTTCATTGGTACTTATTTTGCTAAAGAAAGTTTAGTTCTCACTTGGTGATAATAAGTAACATGTTGATTTACAACTAAATACAGTAAAACCTCAATTTTAGGGACCCCAATTTAGTGGGCTTCCGGGAACAATGGACATCCACCAGGCCCTGTTGTTCCGGAAGTCTGCTGGTGTCCACAGAATCCGAACTCCCATCCTCCACCCCCCTAAAAAAGTAAGGAGACTTACCAGAGCGGCTGGAGCCACCACTGCTGTGTCTAGAGGGGTCCTTGCTTCCCACTGCTGCAGTCTGCCATGTCTGAAACCCTTCACTCTGGCCTAGACCTCTGCTAGAGCTACCACATGCGCCTCCCACCAGGGGTGAGGTGCATCGGCACTCATGTACATGCCCCACCCCTAGTGGGAGGAACACATGGTGGCTCCAGCAGTGGTGCTGGCTCCTAGAGGCCATGATGGAGTTTCCTGCTGCAGCAGTGGCTGTGGCTCCCATGGCGGCAGCTCTGGTGAGTTGCTAGCATGGGCAGGGGGAGGGGGAAGCTGGGGCTAGGGGAGCCTGGCAGGGTTGGGTGGGCTCTAAGGCGAAAGTAAACCCTTGGATTTAATGGACTTTTGGGTTTAAAGGACATCCTTTCCCCATTAGTCCATTAAATCCAGGGTTGACGATATAGCCTTTACACCAGCAGTTCCCAGCCTTTTGGAGATGGGGACCCATTCTGACAATTCTGTAAGACTTTTTGACCCAAAGCAATTCAAAAGAGGGGAGGGGGGGTTTCTTCCCCTAGGAAAAATACACCCCCCCAGCCCCTCGGCTTAAATCCCCCTCATGCCCAAAGGCCCCCGTCTCCAGCCTTAAACCCCTCTTAGCCCCAAATTGCGCCCCCCCACCTACCTCACATGAGCTCCACACGTTGCCACTGCTGCTCCTTCAGTGGGTTGCTACCCCCTCCTCTGTGTAGCTCTCCCCAGCCCTCCTCCTCCCTTCCCTCTCCTGCTGCACAGGCAGTTTCCTGCCCTCTTGCGCTGAAATGGAACTCAGTTTAATTGGTTTAATGGCAGGATCCCTGCAGTGGCAGGGGCAGCAAATGGCTCCTTAAAGAGCCAGATGCAGCTTGGAGTTGCCCAGCCGATGACCCATAGAAAATCTAACAGCGACCCATATTTGGGTCCCAACCCAAAAGTTGGGAATCCTTGCTTTACACTAAATTTGGTCTTTGTTTTTTTAAAGGCTACACTGTCCTTGTATGCATCTATCTAATTATATCATGTAATTTACACTAATTTTTTCTATTGTATTATGTTAGAAAATGGAAAATGCTGCATTTCTTATTTGGCAGATGACTGTTTAATTGTGATTTATATTAATCTCTATTTAGGTGGAAATTCAAATCACACAAACTACATTTCAAAATTGATTTTTACTAGTTAAAAAAACTACCTTAAATATGCTGGATGCACCAGAAAGCAATTATTAAAAAGTACTTTTTATGTTTAACAATAACAGACTTATTAAACACAAAAAGTCTTACCCATTGTTAGAGGTGATTGTTCAATAAACCCCTTCAGGATTTCAGAACTAGGAGAGCTCATCTTCTCACACCTTAATTTTATTGTCTTATTCAGAGACTGAAAGAGGAAAACAAGCTTATCTGCATTTTCAAGTTCCAGGCAGTTTCTTAACTTTGAATTAGCTGTCAAAAGCTGATTTAGCACTTCAACAAACTCTTGCTTGCAAATAGTTTGCAGTTTCCACCAATTCAGTGGGTTGACCTTTTTAAAACCCTGGCAGCAAGCATTGATTGCTTAATATTGTTTTCATTTTAGTTAAATGATTTTACCACATTATAGTAATTTCAGGCCTGTACATATTATCCTTTCACTTTTAATTAAAACTTTTTTTTTTAAAAAAATGTGTCTGTATTCACTGTGCCCTCTATAGGCCTGTTGGGCAATGAAAGAGAACAAGAAATATCTCAGATTGTGCTTCAAAGGAGGCCAGTACTTAGCTATCACATGCATTCCTGATCTCTTTTGTTGTAAAACTCTTCTGTGCTTGCCTGCCTATTTTACTAATTCCCAGAGTTATCGGGAAACTCAGACAAAATTATCGTATTGGCTCTGCCTGGGTTAAGGCAGTTTGTTTTTCTCAGACGTGATGAATCGCTCTGTTAGATATCCTGTCCACATCTGACAAAGTAGGCTCAAGCCCACAAAATCTTATGCCCAAATATATGTTAGTTTTCAAGGTGGCACTCTTCCTTGTTTGTTTGTTTATTTTGCTGAAACAGCTACTCCTTGGAAACACAGATGTAATTTTCCACAGAGAGGAGCTGATTGTCTGTCTATCTGCATCCAGCTTCCTTGCCTCATAGCAGTAGTTACCAAACTTTTCAGCATCACGTCCTCGCTTTTGATTTTTGAGAAACCTTCACATCCCTCCCACCTCTTCTTTACCATCATCCAACTCCCCTTTTAGCAAAAAAATTCAATTCGTAATTTAAAATAAACACAAAAGCTTGATACAAAAATGTTATTTAACATTAAAAATAAGCACAAATTGATTTTCTTGACCCCTTGAAGGTGCCTCGTGCAGCCCCAGCTGGCCAGCTACCTGAGCCCCATGCCAGTCTCCTGAGCCTGAACCACCGAGACCAGACACCCGCCTGCCCATCAGATGCCTGGGCCAGCCACCTGCTGGCTGCCTGAGCCCTGTGCTGCTGGGACAAGCTGCCCACCTACAAGCTGCCTGCGCTGCCAACCCAAGCCCCACGCTGCCAGGGCCAGCTGCCCACCTGCCATCCCGAGCCACCCAAGCCCCACACTGTTGGGGCCAGCCACCTGAGCCCCACATTGCTGGGACCAGCCACCTGCCTGCCAGCCCAAGTTGCCTGAGCCCAAGCTGCCCAAGCCAGCTCCCAGCCCGAGCTGCCTGAACCCTGCCATGCTGGGGTCAGCTTCCCAGCCACCATGAGTCCCACAAGCAGGCCAGCTGCTCGAGCCCTGCAAGCCACCCGCCTGACCCCCGCCTTTCCCCCAAAGCCAGGCACCACCAGGTCCGCGGTCTTACCCCATCCCCCTCACCCAAACCAGGCACCCGCAGCCCCACATCTAACCCCATTCTCCTCCCTCACACATCTTTGTAGACGGCAGCTAGCTCCGCATGGGTCTTCGCTGGCTGCCTGCTTTTTATAGCGGCTGCACCGGGTCACTCATGTAAAATGGCAGGGTCTGAGAGTTGGAAGCAAAGGCTGGCTCTTCCTTTAGGTGGGAAAGAGGAGGGCCTGGATTGCCTTTGTGCCCCCGGAATTTCTTGATGTCCCCCTGTTTGGGAAACCGTGCCTTATAAGCATGAATATTGGTTTATTAACAGCCCTGGAGAGGAGCTGATCTTCAGAGTTCCAGAATGTATTTATATGCAGTATGAAAGGACTCCACTAGGTTTACATCATCTTCCAAATGGAAGAGATATTCTGTCTGGGCTCAAGCATGTCATTTCTCTCCAACTAGAACTGCACACTTGATGTAGTAGACCCTTAAAGAATTAATGACTGTCTATGAGTAACAAGCTCATCCTCCATTTTGTTACTTACAAGACTATTTTGAGGGGATACAACCACTTGATCCACCATTATTTGAGATTCTGTCCAAGCATTGCTGCAGTTGTGAGGACTCCACGCATGTTCTTGGTATGAATACCCTTTGCTTTGCATTTGCTCGTGAGAACTACAACCACTGTCTGCTTCCTGGAACCATTGCCTGCACATCAGACTCTTCCAAGGCTTAAATGCCCTCCCAGAACTCAGTCTGTGTGGTTGTTCTGGGTCCCCAGATTAAATTCCTGAGCATGTGTTGCGTGTAACCTATGCTTTGTATAGGATTCTATTGCCATTGCTTAATCACACAAGAAATACACATATCTATACAAAAATAATAAACAATACACACATTTCCTTGTCTCATTTTTCTCACCACTCTAGGGCATCCTGGGCTGTAGTCAGAATCCCTCTGGGCTATCCAGAGTCACATCCTGCCACAGTGCATGTCTTATATTCTGAACCATTGAGACTTCTCTTAGTTTGGCTGGTTCATCCACTTGCCTTCTAGTACCCAAAGGTTCTTGTTTGGACCTGAGAATCTTGCCCTTGCGTGGTTTTCAAAGTTTAACAGCAACACCTTGGTGTCTGTCCTGCATTTGGGAATTTTCCGTTCTCCAGCCATCAGCCCCTTGTTGAGGGAGTTTGGAGAGAACTGGTTGTTCTGTAGATTGCCTGTACTCTGGTTCTCTCAAAGGACCTCCAATTCAGATGCATATAATCCTTACTTATTAGCTGTTGTTCCTGACCTGAGTGAGGGGTGCTTGAAGGCTTGTCAGTAATGATGGAAACACAGTCCTACAGACAGTCTAGGAGACAGCAGTTTTCATAAAGCCAACTTTGTAAAATCAACCAGAATTTATAAATTGTACAGATAGCCCCAAAATCTCTCATCTGTTTCAGCAACCATCTGTAGCATTCACTCAGTATTCGTGTGCTTTACAGTATCTAGGTTTCTGAAATGTTGTATATGTGTACAACAGAGAACACTCTGCCCCACTCTTTTTTTTGGGATCTCAGACTAGCGCTGATGGAGTTTCAGTAATCACTCTTGCATACATTTTCTCTTTTCTACCTATCCACCAAAGCAGCTTTTCTAATAGCAGTGTAATATGCTCGAATGATCAGAGAAATACAAGCATGTATAGTGGGACATTCATACACTGCATTTTGTAAGGACAGTATGATCTTGAAGCCTCACCCAAAGTTTTTGCCAAAGGTCCTCTCTGATTTCCATCTTAACCAAATAATATATCTGCTTATTATCTTTCCAAGCCTACATCCTAACGGGGGAATTTGAACGTCACACATTGGATGTGCTTAAGTTGCTATCTGTCTGTCTAGGTGGGACTAAGCTTTTTTATGTTGGCCACTAGGTTATTTGTATTTTATGCAGATCGGGTAAAAAATATCAGCAGTGTTAACAAAGAGATTATTCAGTTGCATTTCCATTATGCTACAGAATAGTGATTTCACAGCCAATTTCACTGGGGCTCAAGCAACTTCTTTAAGAAGTGTTCCAGTCTTGGAATTTGTAGGGCAGTAATCTGGGCTTTCAGTACATACTCTAACCAACATTAGTGTACAGTAAACCCTCAAGAAGCACAATTTCAATATGCACTTAACTCAGATTAACACGAGTTAAGTGCAAATGGAAACCGCCCCCCTCTTACTCCCCCAGCCCTCAGCTTCCCTAGCTGGGAGAGCCTAGCAGGCATACAACTACCTGTGGTGCAGTTTCTCCCAGCTGGGGAGCCTGACATGCACACAGCTGCTGATGGGGAGAAACTGCAGTGCAAGCAGCTGTGTGCCCCCCAGCTGGGAGAAGCCGGGGTCTGCATGGCTACCCCCCCATATTCCCCAGCTGCCTGTTCCCCCAGCCAAGGGAATTCTGGGGATCCCCCCCACATTTACACAAAATTTGATTTACAGCGAGGAATCACTGTATAGTGGAAGCATCAAGATTTAATTTTGCCAGAGTGGCGGTGGCTATGTCAGCCTGAGAACACAGTGCTGTGAAAACCTACCACTCACACTGGCATAATCTACGTTGGTTGGGTTGTGACATAAATTTGCCATCTTAAGTGGTAGTGTACACATGGCCTGATTTGTGATCAGTGCAGGTGAATTTCTATTTGTCTAAAATATTTTATTTTCTTTTAAAAAAAAATCAAGCTATTTTCATGGTGCTAGGTAGCAAGGAAACTTTTTACATACAGGTTTAACTTTTGGGCCAGTTTTGAATTAACATTATCCTTCTAAGTTATTAGAATGTTCATGGATTTATTGACTGGACTAATGTATTTGGGACATTCAGTAGTCAAACATAAACTGTTTTTCCCTTCATCCAGTTGAAACAGTATCCAAGGACATGGAAATAAATTGAAGAGTGTGAGATGTTTCTTACAGTACTGCATCAGTAAAATAGTGGGGGCAGAAATTGTGTTATATTATCAGGCTACTATTATCTTATGTAACAAAACAAACTTTTCTAGAACTTTGCAAAAGAGAGTAAGACATGTTCCTTGCCCTTATGACTTCTTATCTCCATAGGATAGATTTTAAAATAATTACAGATGCAGGACAGAATTTCAGTATGGGGAGTTAGTCAATGTGATTAGTTTAGATGTGCGGAAACTCTTTTGTTGTTGTTAGACTTAGAAGACTATCATAAGTGCTTTATGAGTATGAGAGGAAAAGCAAAGCTGAAGGCAGGTGTAGATGAACAGAACAGTCAGAATTAGGCAGGGCGATCATTTGTCCCATTTTGTCTGGAACACTCCCTTTTTAAGCGTGGTCTGGTTATTCCAGTTTTTTTTTGACAAAAGTGAGCATTTGTGCCAGTCACTCTTGCCAGCTTGATCAGTTAGCAAGAACAAGCAGAACAAATGCCCACTTCTGTCAGAAAAGTTGGGTGTAGGAGATGAATGGCAATGCCAGCCCCACATGGTGTGAAGGCATGGCTCGAGTCTCGCATGTGGGTGGCAGGCAGGGTTTGGGTGAGCAGTGACCCTAGCTTTGTGGGGCAGGGGGAGGGAGGGCTTAGATCAGCAGTTTGGGTCAGACCTGCATGGGAGGGAGGAAAGAACAGGTAAAGGCTAGGTCTAGGGGGTGTCCTACTTTCCTATAGGAAGCAAGAATGAAAATGAAATGAAATGAAAATCAGACTTTTATGGTAAGGACAAGGACATCAAATATGATGTGATAAGCTATTTAAGGGAAATGAAGGGGGGGATTTTGACTGTAGCAGCAGGAGAGGATAATTTTCAAAAAGAGTAAAATAAATAATAGCTACTAAAAGTGGCTGGGAAATGTTTTCATATTAAGAACTCCAATCTGTGTGCAACCAAACACTAATATCTAACATTGACATTGATTTTATGGAAGTTGACAATTCACTATGCTAAGAAATTGAAAATCTCACTCCTTTTATGTTGTGAAATGTCCTGTTATATTCAAAATCAAACTCCTTTAGTGTTCTAGAAGCTAATTGTTAACAATTTTTATGCCAAATTATTTTGACCTTTTTGATAATGAGAGTAACATGTTCTTCCCCAAGTATGATATTTTTGAAAGATGTGACTTTTTGCAATCTGTAAACAAACTATTTTGTATAAGAACAAAATTTAATATTAATATTAGGGATGTAATATCCCGTTTAATTGGTTAATAGGTTTAACTGGTCTCCTTCAAGGAAAGCTGGGCTGGAGCGCATGCTGGGGACTGGGGCTGCTCCAGCCAAGCTAGAGCAGCCCCTGTACGCTGTGGCCTGGCCCAGGAGAGCTACGGCTGGAACAGCCTCTGTCCACAGCGGGGGGCTGCTCCAACTCAACTGTATCCAGTATTCAGTATTTGCTTCAGAATATGCCAGCACTGCAGACCAAAACCTCCAAAGGTTAAGTAGAAGAGTATAAAATGAAGAGAGATAAAACTATATCTTCACTTAGTAAATGTTTGATGTTATGATTATTATTTTATGGGCTTCACTGTGGAAAGAAGTGTAGTCAACAGTATTTCTGATGGTGGAATAATGATCTTGGCCTATGCTAGATTTCTTTAGGAATGCAGATGTGATTGGTAACCATGCAATGGAAAATGTTGGTTACTAAATAAAAAAGATTAACTTTTCAGGAAAAATGTGTTCTGCACATAATTTTATTAAGATAGTTTTTACCAATAAGTAAAAATTTGCTGAGCTATTCAATATGAACTTTTCAAGTATGTTGTTTTTAGAATCTCAGTTGAATACAACTATCATTTAAAATTATATGCAATCTCTTGTTCGCATAAACTGCCTGCTTGAAAATCTCTGTGTAATAGGGATAAGCATGCTAAAATATTTTCATCTATTTAAAATAGGCCAACTAATTTGAAAGTCACATTTCCTTTAAAATTTTGTGAATTTGTCCAACTAATACGAGAGAGTACATTTGATTGTGTTTATGCATCTGACAGCCATTTGTATAAAGTAAGTTTTACATTTTCCCCTGTGTAGACAGTTTTTTCCTTGAAGAAGTCACCCTAAGTCATCAAGAAAAGGACCCCCTTTTTTTAAAAGGATAATTTAAAAATTAAGGTAAACTGTATAAAAGTGTATTGTGGAAACCTGAATTTTGGTAGCATTCAATTGTTTTTAAAATTTAAATTGAATTTTAATATTTTCTTTTCATGCCAGAGTTCCAGTTTAATGACATTTATTTGACAGTAAAATCTTCACTTTAAAATTGAAGTCTAATGGGAGTGTTTTCCAGATTCTTAATAATTTATTGTTCCTTAGTATATTTTGTACATTATCTGTCAGGAAAGATCCAAAAACATATACAGATTATGGATGTGGTTTGGACTGCAAAGGCCTTTATAGCAATTCCGTTAACTTCTGTGGGAATTCATGCAAAAAACTTGTTCAGTTAGGCTCTTCCATATAAAGTACTCACTTTTTACTCTGTAGTTTAGCCAGGCTGGATGACAAATTTCACTAATTTAAAGAAAAAAAGTTTCTGGATGCTTTTTTAATAATATGTTCTAATTTTAAAAAATTGAAATCTTGACACTTTTCCAGTAGGGAAGAAGCTGACTGACAAATGCAGTCAAATGCACAGTATACAAACAGATATTTGCTAATTTGTGTTACAGTAATTTTAGGTGTTGAAATTGTAGATACAAAATTCAGACAAAATGATATTTAAAGTGGTGATGTTTTAGAACCCATCACTATTAAATTATATTTACTCTGACGAGAAAGTGAAGTCAGCCCAACTACTGTTCAGTTACGGAGACTATTGGGCTTAAAACAAAACAAACAAACAAACAAAAAAGGCAATATTTTATATAAGATCTAACTTGTTTTAACTGGAGTGATTCTCTCTGGAATCCAGTTTCACTGTCTGTAAAAATGGGGATAATATAGTTGTCCTGCAGAGGAATTGAGACAAACCATGGGGCTGCATCTACACTACAGCTATCTGTCGACAGAAATTACCGTTGGAAGAGAATTCCGGCAAAACTTCTGTTGGTAGATCACATCCACGTGCAAAAGCGGACCAAAAGAGCAATCCGCTTTGTCAACAGAACAGCCAACTAGAGGCCCTATCCCTGGCACATTTGCACAGCTTTTTTTGTCGACAGAAGCTGTCATTTCTCAACACTCAGAGGCACAACGCTGTTGGCGGAAGTGCCAAGTTTTGTTGAAAGACTGTCGACGAAATGCATTTTGTAGGCTCTCCACAAGTTTTGTTGACAAAACTCTCTAGTGTAGATGTAGCCTAAATGTTTAGAAAGTGAGATTTTTTTTTTTAAATGCATGCTGAAGAAGTTTGGTTTTATCTACACTCTTCCCTCTGTGTTTTGTAAGTTTGGTGGTGGTTTAGAAATGCTCTGTAAAGTGAAACATGCTACTATTTTCTCTCTCCCTTTCTATCAGCAGAACTAGATGTTCTACCTTGTACGCGGGTGTGATTGAGGTTCTGTCACTGTTCAAAAAGGAGCAGTCTGTTTAACATCAGGAACAGAGATGGCTTCAAAATGAGTCTTTGGCTAGTATTTTGGTCATAAAACAGTCCCTCTGGGACAGAGGATGTAATGTGATGAGATGCCAGCAAGGATATAGGAGAAATGAAAAGAAATAACTGATGTATTTTAAGTGTTGTCTGCACACTCTTTTTGTACTGGTATAATTATCTGGTGTGGAGTGTGATTTATTGACTTAAACCAAAATAGTTAAATATAGTAAGGTCTCGGAGTACACGAATCCCAAGCACTCGACCCTGCTCTTTACAGCTGATGCCCGATTTATACAGCAATCCCTCACTTTACATGGCGTCACATTGCACGAAACTTGCTTTAATGCAAGTTTAGCACAGAGTGTGAAGTTTCTGGGCACTCAGCCTGACTAGCTTCCCACAGCTGCAGACAACAAGGCAGGCTAAGAGCCCGTTCCCCTTGCCTTCCCACAGCAGCACTAGACACCACTCTGGGAAGGTAGGGGGAAGGCTTTTAGCCCACAGGCGGACTAAAACCCCTTTCCCTCTGCTTCCCAGGGTGGCACTGGTTCACCCCTGTTTAAACCCCACCAACCCGCTGCGGCCCCAGCTCGCACTCCCCGGCGAATGGGGCTCCGGCCTCAGCCTGTGCCCGGGGCTTTCAACCCCCAGTGCATGCACATGTGGAGCTCTAGTTTCAACGCCCGCTACCCACCACCCCGATGGCCCTAGCTCCAATCCCGTGGCCAGGATCAACCCCCGCCTCAACCCCTTGCTGCCCAAGTCCAACCCCTTGCACGCCCTGGCTCAATTGCACCCTCCCGTCCCCCCTACAGCCCTAACCCACCCCACACTTAACCACCCTGCACCTGCCCAAGGCCCCAACCCATCCCCTCCAGGCCCTCCCCAACTTACGTGAAATTCAAGGTACATGAGGGTTGCATGGAACACAACCCTTGCATGCCTTGAGAGATTACTGTAATACAATTGATTTTATGGACACTGTTATACCAATGCAAAAGTATCTTATACCAGCAGTTCTCAACCAGGTGTATGCATACGCATGGGGATACACAAGTCTTCCCAGGGTACATCACTTCATCTAGATAGTTGTTTGTTTTACAAGTGGCTACTAACAAAGCCAGTACATGCCAAAATTTAAGACA
Source organism: Carettochelys insculpta (assembly GCF_033958435.1). Taxonomy (NCBI): domain Eukaryota; kingdom Metazoa; phylum Chordata; order Testudines; family Carettochelyidae; genus Carettochelys; species Carettochelys insculpta. Next base: position 292,707,335 of record NC_134137.1, read on the forward strand.
AATCGGGATGTTAAGAATTAACTGGTTAACCAGAAAGCCCCCTGTGGCCACTGGAGCAAATGGCTTTTACATGAGATGAAATTTGAGACAAATCAGACTCCTGAAGGGGATACAGTAGTCTGGAAAAATTTGGAGTCACTGTCCAATATTTATCTGTGCCTGCGCAGCTTATTTACCCTTCCTGTAAAGGAATAGCTATAACAGAACACCTTTTAACAGGGCAACTATGTACATGCTAGGGTTGTTGTATTGTGTAACTATATTAGTATAGTTAATGCAATACAACTTTTGCATGTAAATGAGGCTTCACTATATGTGTATTGGCTTGATTACATAAAACAGACTCAATTTTCATGCTCTGTGGACTGTAATTTAGGTTTTTACATTAATTTGAACAAATGTTTTGTAACTCTCTTGCACTTTTTTCCCCCTAATCTATTTGCGCCTGATCACTAAATGGCCCTCTCAAGGATTGAGCTCATAACCCTGGGTTTAGCAGGGCAATGCTCAAACCACTGAGCTATCCCTCTTCACTCTTCTTACATACTGATTATCGTAAAGATAGGTGCCTCAAACCACTATTGCATATGAACATTTAATATTACAGAGAAGTAGTTTAATATATACACTGCGTAATGATCTCAGGTTTGTCGCTGGGACTACTTTTCACCCTTCACACGATGAGGGGAGCAGACTTGAATCTCAATCAGATTTCTTTTTAGGCATACCCTGGCCACTAAATTGAGTGTGATATTGGCATCATCTTATTCCATAGATTTAGTCTCATTGTAATGTCTGATATACAGCTTGAATTACTCTTGTTAAAGGTGCTAAATCAGTAGAACTTCAGATGAGCAAGCTGTGTAAGTTGACTGGTACACTAGCAGAAACATTAATGAAGTTCCAACTGAGTAAGCTTTTAATTAAACCTTCCATGGATCAGAATTGATTATAAATTATTAAAAACCAACCAGAACACATAAGTACTTGGAAATCTTGCAGAGTTGTAGCTCTCCTGTAACAGAAAAGTGACCTAAGAAACAGCAAAATTATGTGGAAGCCCTTGTGACACAAAGATGGAACTATATGATGCCATTTTTCCAAAGTCACATTTAGAGCACTTGAAATTGGTTGCTGAGCTCATTTAGCAACTGTAGCTAAAATTTATTTTTGTAAACTGTATTCCTCCCCAGATATTTTCATCTTGAAGGTTACAGATGTTAAGAATCTGCTTCTTTCTTTAACAGGAAATTTTGGTGATTAAAGATCATGGCAACCATAGAGGAACTGGCCCATCAAATTATTGAACAACAAATGGGAGAGGTACATATATATTTTAGTCCTATTTGAGACAAGTTGGACAATAAAGCATAACACTGATATGTAAAGATCAAAGGCACAAGAGAGAATGGTCTCTAGCGGACCCAAACCTCCAGGAGACCCTCCCATAGAAGATTAGCAGGAACCCTGTTCTTGTATCTTTACGTTATGATGTAAAACTTGAATTTTGTCAAAACATTCCCCAAAGAAACTGAGCTAGAAAAACAAAGTAGCAATATTTCCAAAGGTAGAAATGATTGACTAAATCAGTGGTTCTGCAACTGTGAGCCACTCATTGTCTTCATAGAGCTGATTAGTCCTATGGTGTAGGCTTTTCTTTAGCTGCAAAATTACCTTAAAATAGCTTGAAATGCATTTATGTAAGCAATTGTTCTAATTGCTCCATAGACAGAAGTGGCAGTGGTACACAATTTTAAAAGTGCAGGGATGCCTGGAATGAGCCAAAGAGTATAGAGAATTTATTCTTCTTGTTGGGCAGCTCTTGCTATGTTCTTTAATCTGTATGTAGTGGCTGAATACTGCAGTAATACAGGCTTTTAGGAATGCATGAGGAGATAATAATTAGTTTAGTGAGCATGTTTGTGTATGTATAAATATAAAACACTTATGAGTTCATTACTTCTATATGCCCTGTTCAGAATCTATAGAAAGGTGGTTATAAGAAATATATCAAAATAGTACCTGTTTACTTGAAATTTCTGTTCTTAGTTAATTTAGATTTCTCTTACTCTACGGTCAAGTATTCTAGGTAATTTCAAGCTCAGTTCGAAACAGTTTTAATGTTTAATAAAAAGCTTTTCCTCTTGTTTTGTTTATGTTGTATATGTTCTTATGCCACCCTCATCATTGTAGTGTCTCAGTGCCTTCTTTGGTGCATTAAGTGACAGAACTAACATCTGTTGCATGATTTATATTTTTAATTTAGGGTAGTGTGTGTGTGTGCGTGTTTCTATAGTATAGGGCAGTGGTGTTCAAGTGTAATTCACCAGATCTCTACAGACCCTCCTCCAGCCAGGTCCCACTGCTCCACCACCAGGCAGGGCTCTCCCCGAAGGACTCCCTGGAGCCGTGCCACAGACGCTGAGCCCCCAAGCCACTGCAGCTCCCAAGCCAAGCTGCCTGAGCCATGTTGTGTAGCATCGTGTGATCTGCACTGCAGCTGCCGAGCTGCCTGAGCCATGCTGTGTGAACTGCGCCACAGCCCTTGAGTTGCTGCACTGCACAAACTGCCTGAGCTGCCGCACCACCAGGGCCAGAGGAGCTGCCTCCCCTGCCACATGCTTGTTCCACCATGTGGTGGGGTGTGTGCACGGAGCAGCCGGCTGGGAGCCCCATGTGTGTGGCTCTCCTGAGTCAGAGCCACATTTGCCACAATCTGATTCCCTGTTTGCCTGTGGGGAATGGGGAGCTTATTGGACACCCCGGGTATAGGGCTAGGAAGGGGAGGGACTTGAATTATTTTTGTTTGATGGTACACCCAGACCATTGTTTATATTATAAAAGGCAAGTTGAAGTAGTACCTTTTTGGAGTGGAAGGTTTGATCTTGGCAACTGTGGGAGTTTATTCCATAGTCTTGCTCCAGCCCCTGAGGAGTGCTCTGTCTCCTGAAAAAACAGGCTTTACCCTTATGGTAGCATTGTGTCTGAGGCCTGGTGTACACTAGGGAACAAAGTCAATCCCAGATACGCAATTCTAGCTATGCCATTAGCGTAGCTAGAATTGACCTATCAGGATTGACTTTGTTTGCTAGTGCAGACCAGGGTTCTTCTGGCTTGTGCCAACGTTCCTTAACTGCACATGAGAGCGTGGAGTACCAGGGTCAACAGCTGAGCCCAGGCAGATTGATTTTGCCACATCTTCACATATGGTAAAATTGATCTCCAGAAGATCGATCGCGGTCTAAGGTCTATGGCAACCCCCACATAAGTATAGACACGTTCTAAGGGATGGAGATGTTGTCCATCCAGTCTTATCCAGCAGCTTTAGTAAATCTTTTAGCTGTCCTGGGCCCAGACTATTGAGTGCCATGAATATAAGGATTGAGAACGAATTTGACTCCAGAATTCAGTCAGATTGTGAATTTTTAATTTTTTTTTAACTCTTGGATCCCAAGTCATCCTTTTCACAGTAGCAACAAAATTTATATCCAATTCAAAAGCAACAAAAGCCAACTCATACTCGGTGGGGGGAGAGCAAACCATCCAAGATGCTTGTGTCTCCCCTTTTTCCTGCTGTAGAGAGGCCACTTTAATTAGAATAGCACACCCTACTTGCTCTTTCCAAGAGAATCCTGGCATGCAATTTTTTGTCACTTGTATTAGTTTGTTTAGTAAGAGCACATCTGTCTTCATTTATCACGTGGTTAAAGAAGGGAAGCAACAGGCTTTTATGTTGCTGTTACATCATCGCTTTGTGAATACAGACTTAGCATATCAAGTAGGTGTGCTGAAAACATTACTCTCTTGAGGATTTCCAGATACAAATAACTTAACCTTTTATTGTCCAGTTTTAGCCACTGAAGCAACTTCAGTGATACTTTGATCTTGTAGATGTATCATGTCAGTCTGTTGTCTTACGTGACTAGTGTGGAGACCGTGCTGTTATGTGAGGCTGACTGCCAAATACCAGTGAATGATGCATTTAAAGTGGCTTTATGCCATTTTAGACCCGTCATCACTTTTGATAACAGTGATGATAAAGTGGTGTGTGGCCAGAGCTTTGTGGTAGTTGATGCAAAAACTATTCTGTGCATTGTTTCTTAGGGCAATCTTAAGGGGTAGCTGAGTATTTGCTCTTCCTCTTTAGTGTCATTTACATATGTGGCTCTATTATGTTTCTTTTCTGTTCAGTGTTTGTTTATAGTAAGGGAAATGATGAGATGGTTTCTCCCAGTACAGAGGACACTTGTATATTTTGCTGTTGTTATATCCAGATGCAGCAATATCTGTTGTTTTTCTAGCATCTGAAAGAGGTAAAGGAAATGGGAGCAAACTGGCATCAGTCAGTGCTGACAAATTGAGGGAAATACCTTGAAGAATGAACTGCATGCTGAGTACACTTTGTATTCTTGCATATGCTCACTTTTGTCAATATAGTTTGGAATTTCAGAGTTGTATAGAATCCCATGTTATTCTTTTATTGGTCTAGCTTCTGTTTGTGAGGGAAAAAAGCTTTTGAGAGATGCAGAGCTTGACAGATCCTATAGAATACATGCTAACTATTTATTCTAAGCTGTCAAGAATTTTCGTATTTACCTGCGAAAGTAGAGATTGAACCTCTCTAATCTGGTCCTCAGGACTTGAACAGTGCTGGATGAGCAAATTTGCTACACCATAGGAGGTGAATATTTTCTAGCAGCATTTCCAAAACTTTAATATATGGAGATATACATATCTCATCAAGTCTAGCTCAAGGCAGGATCTATCACCATCCCTGAAATTTTTTTAATCTATTTGCCCCAGATCCTTAAATGGCCTTCCACAAAGATTGAACTCACGGTTTACAAGACCAATGTTCTAACCACTGAGCTATCCCTCCACCCCATCCAAGAAGTGTCACTGGCCAGCATGGGGCTTAATCCTGTGATCTTGGTGTTATTAGCGCCACCTCTGACTGACTGAGCTAGCCAGTCTTTCACTGCTTACTGGGCTCTTAGAAGACATTAAGGGCTAAATTAGAGCTAAATGATAGCACAGAACACTGAAACCCAGGAGTGATGGCTGGGTAAACTTTATGGGGCCATGAGAAACTTGGCCACAGCCATGATAAGTGGTCATCCAGCTAACTAAACTCATGCCAGGTTACAGATGTTGCTGGATGAGAGAATTCTGGATTGGAGAGGTTCAACCTGTAGTACCTTTGTCAGATTTGTCTATACTACACGGCCATTAGCAGTACGGCCCTCTTGCTAAAGGTTGGGCAATATAAATGCTGCCAGTTGACACTTTAGAGGGCAAAATACTTCACCTCCTATGAGCAGGATTCACGTTATTGATGGGAGAGGGCTCCTGCTGGCAAGTCATTTACGTTGCCACTCACCACAGCCAAACTTTTATCTTGGGTAAGAGAGGGTGCTTAATCACCTGTGAAGGACAAAAGTTTTTTCATTCAATAGGCAATGTAGACAAACCCTCAGACCTGAAGTAGAGTTCTGTGTAGCTCAAAAGCCTGTCTCTGGGCATGTCTATACTTACCAGGAGATTGACCTGGTCGGGGGTGTTCTGAGTTTGATTTTGTGTGTCTGGTGGAGACATACAAAATCAATCTCTCTGGAGTCAGCAGTTGACCTCTGTACTCCTTGCCATCACAAGGTGTAAGGGAGGCCAACGGAAGAAACTCTCCATTGACCTCCCTCAATGAGGACAGCCCTTAAAGTTGATTGCAGATACATCGATTCTAGCTACATAATTGCTGTAGCTGGAATTGCATATCTACAGCCATCTTTAAGGTCTAGTGTAGACCAATTCCTCCTCTCCAACAGAAATTTTCAATGAAAAGCATTCACACCCACCTTGTCTCTTTAAGATAAGTAGCTCAGGTTTAAGGAACTTGGAAATTCTAGAGATACAAGCTTTCTCTATTCCATTGTAAACTACAAAGTCAGATATGTGCTGAGCATCTTTACCTCACACATGAGGTACAGCATTGTAATTACTAACCTGCTTGATGTGCAGACATTCTCACCTAGGTAAAAAACAAGTAACTGGCTTGATATGAATTTGGCAACTAATGATCGTATCTGTTTCTTGGTAAGTATAGTGTTTCATTTATTGAGAACTTTAAAATTTTGAAAAGTACTTGAAATACCTACGACATTGCATTTCTACATTACATAGCTCAATGGTGACATGTGACAAGGTTGTTTGCAGAGATGGCTCTTGACTGCCAATGGGGAAGCCAAGGGGGCAGAGTGAGGGCAGACAGCTTTAACAATGTTACTGAACATGCCAGTGCAAACTAAGCAGCAAATTTGTGGGAGACATGTGACTCTGCATGCTCTTCCATTCTTTGCCTCTGGTGGCTTCATACCCTTCATGCATAATTTCCTGATTTTTAAAATAGGTGTTTGTGCTCCATTGTTTATTTATGTATTCTGAGATGGCCAAAAAATACTTGCATTTACACTCAATGGGTGAGCCACCATCTTTTTGTTATTTCTAATAAGAAGCTTTTTATTTGTGCCTCTCTTCATCACAGTTATAGCTGTGTTTTAGTCACGTGTGTTTTTTGTAAAAGTCAAGGACAAGTCATGGACAATAAACAAAAACTAATGACCTGTGACTTTCCATGATTTGTTATAGTCTCCTAACTAAAACTTGGGCCAGGGAGCCAGGGGATGAGTTGTGTGCACTCAGCAGGGGAAAGCTGGGAGGGGGAAGAGAGGGGCTCAGCCAGGGGGAAAGTCACGAGTGTCCTGTGGGGGGATAGGCCAGGGGGAAGTCCTGGGTGGTCTGCAAGAGGTGGGTGAACCAGGGGTTGAGTCGCTGGTGCTCCTCAGGTTGGGACGGGCTAAGTGGCGAGTTACAGGTGCTCAGTAGGGGAGTAGGCCAAGTGACAGTTCGTGGGGAGTGGGCCAGGCTGTGAGCAGAGGGTGCTCTTATGGAGGAGTGATGGTATGCAGCCCAAAAATCTTGTTTTTATTGCTGGGGAGTGTTGGCAGGGCTGGCAGCCTCCTTGTCTACCTCCATGCAGCTTCTGGGAAATAGCCAGCTTGTCCCTGCAGCTCTAGATAGGGGAGAGGGCCCCAGGAGCTCCTCCACATCCTCAAGCTCCAACTTCACCGCTCCCATTGACCAGGACTGCAGCCAGTGTCATCTGTGGGAGCTGCAGAAGTCACAAATCCACACGTTCCATGATCTCTGTGATAGACGCACGGCATTAATTGTGGTATTCCATCTTTTTGAAGAAATAGATAAGTAGATGTCTTTTTGCAACAGGTAATAGTCATACTTAATTTGTGGTAGTTATTTTATTGCTGGAAGAAAAAATTGTAAATTGTGACTAAAATTCTTAAATTTTAGGATTGTAAATAATTATTTCTGGGTCTGATTGGCTTGCTTGTAGCTAGATTTCTAGAATGGCAATTTCCTCCAATCCTCTTCCTTTATTGAGAGTTATGTATATGCAACTATATGATGAGCAACAGGATTTATATTTTAATAGCCTACATGGATCATAATATAATTGTGCCAAATATCTGTTTAAACCATCAAAAGTATTAGAAATAGTCAAGGCCTTGTGTTTTGTAGATTATACCTGACCTAGTGTATGTGGAACTTTTACCAGTCCAGTTCGTATTGTGTTGTTTGTTTTTTCTTTAAATGCAGATTATTTTGCCTCCAAATTTTAAATTTTATATTCAGAATTTTGTACCAAAAATGATTAACTGATTTGTAGAATTTGTCTGGGGAAGTCTGTAGATAATAACAGCTGGGTAGAGAATGCTCAGATTTTTTTTCTTTCTGTGAGGCAGTTGAGGAATATGGTACTAGAGGGGATGCATCTCCTATTTCTCTGTTAGTTTTGAGCAGAGGCAGGTGACTTAAAATTTTGAGGGGAGAAGCTGGATTTCCCCTCTCAACTTCTTGGATTGTTGGAAGTAACAATAGTTTGTTTTTGTTTTTGCAAAGTAGCCAGGTGTGTTTCGAACAGCAAATTTGGAGACTTATATGATACAGTCTGCATGTGTTAAGTAGGATATCCAAATTAAGATGGTAAAACGTAAAATACTATTAGGCCCTTCCCTGTTCTCTTCTTCTTGTGGTGTCTCTTAATATCCTTTTCTTTTTTTCCTGTTGGATTAACAGAAATGGACTAATATTACAGGTTGAACCTTTTTAGTCTGGTACCTTCAGGACCTGAACAAGAGAATTTGCCAGACCACAGGATATCAATATTGTCTAGCAGCATTACCACCACTTCCACTGCTTACTGGGTTCTTAGAAGATGTTTAGGGGTTAATTACAGCTAAATAACAGCACAGGACGCTGAGAGCCAGGACTCGTGGCTGGAAACAAACTTTATGGGACCACGGGAAACTTGGCCACACCCATGATAACTGGTTATATGGCTAACTAAGATTGTGTATGTTGCCAGATGAGAGTGCCTGACCAGAGAGCTTCAACCTGTAGTTAGCTCCACTGAGCACATAAGTTAAATATGCTTCCATGCAAAGGTATGTCCCTACTATAAAATCATGGGACTCGAAGGGACTTTGAGAGGACATCTAAACTAGTCCCCTGTACTTGTGGCAGGAGGAAGTATTATCTCTAGACCATATCTGCCTCAGAATGAATAGAAACAAGTAAGTATGTAGGGGCAAAATTGAAATGCCAAGGTACAAAATGAGATTACACTAACTAGAGAAACAAAAACAACAAGAAGTCCTGTGGCACCTTATCGGCTAACAGATATTTTGGAGCATAAGCTTTCGTGGCCAAAGACCCACTTCGTCAGATGCATGACAGAGGGCGGGGGGTGAGGGTTCTGAATGTGATGAAGCAGGTCTTTGGCCACAAAAGCTTATGCTCCAAAATATCTGTTAGTCTATAAGGTGCCACAGGACTTCTTGTTGTTTTTGAAGATACAGACTAACATGACTACCTCTCTGATATACAGAAACAAAATATCAGAGGGTTAGTCTGTATCCCTAAACACAATGAGAAGTCCTGTGGCACCTTATAGATTAAGAGGTCTATAAAGTGCCACAGGACTTCTTATTGTTTTTAGAGGAAATAATGGGTAACAAGAAGACATTCTACAAATACATTAGAAGCAAGAGGAAGACCAAGGACAGACAGGGTAGGCCAGTTATTCAATGAAGGGAAAAAAACAATAACAGAAAATGTGAAAATGGTAGAAGTGATATATGACTATGATTCATTTATATCTATCCATTGTTGCAAATGTTAACTGGAGCAAACAAGAAAATAAGCAGTCTAATTATAGTCTCTTTCATGTGGGTTGATCAACAATTCATTTTCCCGCTCATATTTTACTATAAACATATTTCTGACTTTTGGATCAGAAATTATCATGAAATGGCTTTGAAACTGTGGAACAAGTAGAACTTTCAAACATACAGACAATAGCTAGTAAAATTAAGTTGCATGCTGCTATATTCCCAATACAGTACGAGTGGTCTTCACTTGGAATAATATTTTGCTGTCACATCTGAAGCTGGTCTAACCTTAATGTGGTACAGCAGTATTTTCACATAGCTGTCATTCCAATTATTTATTTGTTTGTTTCTAGATTGCTCATTCCCAAGGAAGTATTACTCAAACACTAATGGATGGTACAGCACAAAGAATACAAATTGTCCCAGCGGACTCAGGTCTCTCTTTACCACAACGCATACAAGTATGTTTAATCTAAAATATTTTAAAAGAATCTCTGAACTACCTTACTCTGCCTGCTTTTGTGTACCCTTTTTGTGAACGCTTAATGATCTTTTTTTAAAATGTGACAATTTTACCCAGAGGAGCAGAAACTCCTGTGTCTAGTGGAGATGGAGTAGAGTAGGGGTGCGGTTTCACATAGTTTCTTGATTTCTATGATGAATTGCTGCATATGAAGCACTTCCATGAGTGCCTTGTGTCTCACTCATAGGATATGTCTACACTAGGAAATGAGGCTGAATTTGTGAAGGTCGATTTTCTAGCACCCTATTTTTTTAAAGTCAAAGGTGCATGTCCACAATGGCACATAAAGTAAAAGTAGTGTGTGCCCATTAGCATTCCCAGCTTTTACTTTGCCAGCAATGCACTATGCATACCTAGTCCACAGCTGGTGCCTTGTTGCATTATGGGTTTCTGTCCCAGTGTGTGATGGGACAAAAATTTGCTGCGGGTCATTCTGGGTGTGTGTTGTCAGCATCCCATAGGCAACTTGTCTCTTCCCCCTTCCCTTTGGAAAGCAGTGGCAGAAAGTGCTTTTGTGCCCTTTTTTCATACTCACACAGATTCCATTACAAGGCTAGCATGGAATCTGTGTAGCTTAAAACAGTTGTGAGCCCCTCACACATTGTGCTGCAGTATGTGCAGAGCCTAAGCAGCTGTAAGAGCAATGAAGTTTCTGAGGAGGACGCAGACTTATACGCATGTGAGACGCTGGAGAGGAAGAATGGGGGGATGCTGGCTGCACTTGATACTTTGTACACTGTGGAACGCTGGTTCTGGTGCCCTGAAACCAGCTCAGTCTGATAGAACTGATATGGTTCTGCAGGTATGGGATGGATCAGCATAAGCTCCTAAATTTCCCCATACATAAGGCCACTTTCATGGAACTTTGTGCATTGCTTTCTCCCACCCGGTAGTACTGCAATACCAAAATGAGATCTGCTGTGATAGATCAGAAGTGTGTGGCATTAGCTCTGGGGAAGCTTGCAACGCCAGACAGCCACCAGTCAGTAGACAGTCAATTCAGAGTGGGCAAATCTACAGTGGAGGCTGTGTGATCCAGGTAGCCAAGGCAATCAATACCTTTCTACTACAAAAGAAAGTGACTCTGGGAAATGTGCAGGAAATAGCAGATAGTTTTGCCTTGATGGAGTTCCCTAACTGTGGCAGGGTGATAGATGGAACGCATATCCCTATCTTGGCACTGGACCACTTTGCCACAGAGTACATAAAGAGCAAGAGGTACTTCTTCAGGGTGTTGCAGGCGCTGGTGGATCACAAGGGCTGTTTCATCAACATCAACACGGGATGATGAGGAAAGGTTCATGATGCATGCATTTTTAGGAACTCTGGTCTGTTCAGAAGGCTGCAGAAGGGAAATTTCTTCACAGACCAGAAAATAACCATTGGAGATACAGAGATGTCAAAAGTGATCTGGGGTGATCCAGCTTACCCCTTGTTCCTTTGGCTCATGAAGCCTTACACAGGCAGTATGGACCACAGTAAAGAGCAGTTCAACTACACACTGAGCAACTGCAGGATGGTAGTAGAATGTGCCTTTGACTGTTTAAAAGCCACATTCAGGAGTCTCCTGACTTGGTTAGACCTCCGTGAAGGCCATATTCCCCTTGTGGTGTCAGACTACTGTATGCTTCATAATTATGTGAGAGCAAGGGCAGACATTTCATCCCAGGCGGGAGGGCTGAGGCAGATCACCTAGCCAATAATTATGAGCAGCCAGACACCATGACAGTAAAGTGTGCACGGTGAAGGACACTGCTAATCAGGGAGGTACTGGAAGAGCAGCTTTATGAATGACCAAACCGCAACTTGACGGTCATATCTGTTGCTCTTAAGGAAGTGCCCCCTGAATTATGTGTGCTTGCCTATGAAGCCTGTAAACCATCCCACCCCCATGCAACACAGGCAACAAAGACACTGGTTTTGTGAGCTTAATCATTTTCATTCAGGGGGCACTAAAGGAGTTAATGGCATGGGCTTCAGGGGATAAGCCAGGGCATCTTGCTATCACAGATAGGGGAATAACAGCCAACTTCTCTTAGGAGGGTCCTTGGAGGTGAAATGCAAGGCTGCCCTTGACTTTCCAGCACACATTCTAGGTTGTCAGTGGGGAGGAGGTTAGGGGACATGGTGAAGAGGGTATGTGGTTCATGATGAGCTGCAGTGGGGCTCTGTGCTCCTGTATCAGGCTCTGCAGGACATCTGTTTGCTGCGTCATCAGCTGCACCATCTCAACCTGGGTCTTCAATTCATGCTGTCAGAGGTTCTCCTTTTATCCCAATCTCTTTTCCAGAGTGGTTCTCTGCACATTTAACTGTGCCCTGTCCTTGTGGGCAGCTTCCATATGCTGTATGAACATGTCTTCTCATGTTCATTGTCTCCTACAGATGTGTGCCACTCTAAAAGCTGGGGTAGGGGAGGGGGTTGAGTGGTGGTCAAAGAGCCTGCTGTTGTTGAGCTCACTGCAGTAAAACATAAGTGAAGGTCAAACATTGATATCACCTTACTGTAGATAAAGTCAACAACACACAAAGCAATCTCATGGAAATAACCTCTCTGAAACACAATAGAGATGTATTCCATGCAAGGGCATATTTTGGCTTTTAAGCATCCTCTGTGCAGCAGGCACTACACAGAGATCTTAAGGAGCCTGCTAGACTGGCTTCGCTTCCAGCCACGGTAAGGCACAGCAAAAGGAGTTTTGGCTGCAAGTGGTGTGGAGGGGTAGGGGCTAGGGGCTGGGTTAGTAATGGTTGCCATGTGCTTCTCCTTCCCCTTTGCTGGGCCATTAAGCCTTTCTCTCCCCCCAGGGGCATGAGGAAAGAGGGGAGGGGCAAGCCTGGCAGCGTAGTCGTGCATTCAGAGCTTTGTGTCTTTCACAGTCATGGCATGCTTCTACTCCCTACTTTGCTGGGACAGTGAGTGTTGCCTTTCTGCTAGCAGCCTGGGAAAGGGAGGGGAGGTCTGGACATGGCAGAGCAGCTTGCGTTTTCCTCCCTGCGGCTCTCTTGGGCACCACATCTCTTTCCCCCTCCCCTGCCTCTGCTGAGACAGTGAGAATTTTCCTTCCCCTAGCACTCTGGAAAAGGGAGGGGGCAGTCCAGGTATGGCAGAGCAGCTTTCACTTTCATATTGTAGCTTAATGCTCCTTCCTCTGATGTTTCTAGGTTGCAAAAAGAGATTTTAGTCTGCTGAGAAAAAGATAAATTGATAGGGAATGAATGCTGACTCAATGTGGGCACAAGGCCAGTCGTTACGCTGTGCTGCTCTAAGGTGCCATATTCCAGATTACTTACTGGTGGCATGGTGTGGAAAGGTGTCCTATTGAGGAGGTCAGACTAAGGCAGGCCTCCCAAAAACCTCAAGAAGATTTAAAAGCTTTATGGAGATGTGCAAGGAGGACTGGCGCTCCTGTCCCCAGACACATTAACTAGTTATACTGGGAGGTCACATTCTGTGTAGGCTCAGCACCCACCACAGATCATACCTAATTACCTTAACCCACTTGTAGTGTTATTAAAACTGAGAGCTCAGCAGAAGTTCTCCTCTTCTCCCCTGTCCCTGTCGTCAGGGTCCGTCTGTGAAATGGCCTGAGAGGTGGGGTTGAGATCTTTATAAAAAGTTCCTGGGTTTCAGTGAGATCAACTGCTACATTGTCCTGCTGACCATTGTCCTGCTGCTCCTCTTCCTCATCCATGTTCTTGATGTTGCCAGATGCTTCCTGAGGAATCTTTTTGGAGTTACCTATGGACTGTGTGGAGTGGTTGGGTCACTCCTTAGAATCCCATGCAGCCAGTCATATAAACAACGTATTTATGGTGATGACCCAGAATGTTAGTTTGCTTCCTTTGTTTTATGGTATGCCTGCCTGAGCTCCTTTATTTTCATGCGGCTTCCACTGGAATGCCTCAACCATTAGGGAGAGGCTTACTGGTTAATCATCAACATCCCTTCTAACTACCCATCTTTCAGATGTCTCTGTGCTATTGTTCATGCTAGTTCTTATTTATTAAATCCCTTAATTAGTCTGTAACCCTCTGCTCCTTTCACTCCCTTCTCAAACCTTGCCTTTGTTTTTATGTCATCTGATGTCTCTGGCTTTGTTTTTAGCATTAGAAATTGAACCTGTGAACATATTGCCTGATCTAAAGGACTAGTTCTGTTTCTCAAAGCCTGTAGCAGATTCATAAACTTCGGTTGGTATTTGAACCCAGAGGGTCAGGTGAGCTTTGACAGCTAGCCTGAGGCACCACCTGTGTACCAATAAGCAAAATGCTGTTTTTAGCATACTAGGTCAAGCAGAGGAAGGACAAATTTGTCTACCAAGCCAGGAGTCACGCTCCCACATCTGTAAAGTAGTCGTCCCTTTGTGGTTCGTCCACTAGAGAGGAACAGAGAGCCATGCTTTGTGGGAATGAGTTATTCCTACAATAAGTCAGCCAGTTGAAGTTTGGTTGTGTGCCATGTTGGAGGGGCAGGAGGAAAAGCAGGGTTGTGTTTAGAGAGTTAAGTGTTTTTCTGGAATCTTCAAATTATATAATAGTTATCCAGTCTTGTGGTGGGCGGGGGGGGAAGTTACTTTTCTATCCCCCTCACTTCTTCCTTTCTTTTGGTTGTCACTCTCACTTTTGCATCTTATCTCTTATAAGACTGTAAACTCTTGGGAACCAAGATTGTCTTTACTATATGTTTGTAAAGTACCTAGCATATTGGAGTCTCTAGACATTACAGCCGTATAAACAAGACTAATGATAATAACAGGAGTTGGCTGCAATAGGTTTTTTCAATTGGCAAATGAAGTTACGTTGAAAGAATATTCTGCAGAAATTGTCAAGTGCTGGTAAAATTTCAGGCAAAAGTCCAATTTTTTACATTATTGGTTTCATTTTTATTTTTGTATTTTTATATCTATATCTTTGTGTACCTAGTGGTATAAAATGAAATTTAGCTTTTTATATTACATTGTTTGGGTACTCTAGAAACTTGATTGTCCCAAACTAAAGTGTCTCAGAATTTTCGCTATGTGGGGAACTTCCTAATTTTTTTTTGAATTGTCAGAATTCTTGGGGGTGTGGCAGTTCTGGTTTCCATCCAGTTCTGTAAATAATATGTCAAAATAAAATGTTTGAAATAATCCTTTACATTTGAACATCTAATTTCATAAAACAGGCACACTGAATGACTTATGTATGTCACTGCTGTTTGAGCCTCTCTAGTCTGGCATGCTCAGAACCTGACTGGTGCCAAATGAGAGAATTTGCTGAACCACAGGAGGTCAATATTGTCTAGCAGCATTACCAACACTTCTACTGCTTGCTGGGCTTGTAGAAGACATTTAGGAGTAAATTACAGTAGGGTCTCAACATTCACAAACTTAAGGTTCACAAATTCAATTATTCATGAGTGGCCGCTTCCCCAGGGTTCCGGGGCAGAGAGTGCCGGCAGCTGCCACTTCACCTGGGGCTCTGGGCAGGAATGGTGGCAGCCTCTGCTTCCCGGTGCACTTAGGTGGGGAGCACCAACGGCTGCTGCTTCCCAGGACTCCAGGAGGGAGTGCCAGTAGCTGCTGCTTCCCCTGCATCCCAGGCAGGGAGCGCCAGCATCTGCTGCTTCCCCGGGGCCCCAGGCAGGGAGTGCCAGCAGCCGCCACTTCCCTAGGGTCCCGGGCAGGGGAGCAGCTGCCATAGTCGCAAAATTCAGCATTCACAAGGGTCCTCAATTATAGAACTCTCGCGAATGTTGAGACCCTACTGTACAGCTAAATAGCAGCACAGAACACAGAGAGCCAGGAATGACATCTGAAAACAAGCCTCAGAGAACTGTGGGAAACTTGGTCACACCATGATATGTGGACATCTGACTGACTAAAATCATGCCGAACCAGAGATTGAACTTCTCTAGTCCAGCACTCTGTAATTTATTCATAGGGCAGTCCAAATGGAGTCTGAGGTTAAAAAGCACCTGGGCAGTGTAAAAACTAGCCAGGAGAAATTTAGCCTCAGATGTTAGAAATGTGTAAATGAACATGAGATGAGAAAACATATATTTAAGCATAAAAAATTAATAATTTCCGTATTTAATCAAATGAATATAAGATCAATGTTCAATTTCAAATAATAAGAAATATGTTATTCAATTACATTAGAGGACTACTGTGTTAAGTTTCCATTCTGGTTATTAAATATTCAAGTCCAAATGCTTGTATATTGTTCTGCTGTGATCAGCCCTAGCACCCAAGCATGCCTCATTGACTTCACTGGAGTTCTATGCAGTTGCAAGGCTCCCATATGGAATCAGTTCTGGGAATGGCACTTTTCATTATAATGCATTTTTCATTAGTCAAGTGTTTAAGAAGGGTTTGTGGAGATGTGGTTTTGTATAGACTCAGTGTTAAAATGTGGCAAAAATTCATTTAAGTACTGATCACACAGTGAAAATCTGTCTGGGCAGATCCCAGCACCTATGGGGAGCCCTGTTGAAGAATTGTGGCCATATTTACAGTAACAAGGGAGTGACAGAATGTAATTTGTGAGGTAGTAACCAAAATAGAGGGGGGGAAAAAGCAAACGTGTCCTAAAATACACTATTATTCATTTATCAAAACAAAAAGCAGTCAAGTAGCACTTTAAAGACTAGCAAAATAGTTTATTAGGTGAGCTTTCGTGGGACAGACCCACTTCTTCAGACCATAGCCAGACCAGAACAGACTCAATATTTAAGGCACAGAGAACCAAAAACAGTAAGCAAGGAGAACAAATCAGAAAAAGATAATCAAGGTAAGATTGGCCCAAAAAAGCCAAGAACAGAACACCACTGGTCATCACCTACAGCCCCCAACTCAGACCACTGCAACGAATTATTAAAGACCTACAACCTATTCTTAATCAGGATGCTACACTCCAGAAGGCCCTGGGTGACACGCCTGTTCTCTCCTACAGACAACCTCCTAACCTCATGAGGATCCTTACTAACAGCCACAGTCTATACCCCAGGAACACCAGTCCTGGAACCTTTCCCTGCAACAAAGCCCGCTGCCAGCTTTGTCCACAGATCTTCTCTGGAAATACCATCACTGGACCTAACCAGGTTACTCACAGAATCACGGGCACTTTCTCATGCTCCTCTACTAACATCATATATGCCATCATGTGCCAACAATGCCCAGATGCTTTGTATATTGGACAGACTTCTAACTCCCTTAGACAAAGGGTCAATGGGCACAAAACAGACATCAAAACACTCCAGATCCACAAACCAGTTAGTCAACATTTTAATGGACTGGGGCATTCTGTCAATGACCTCAAGGTATGTGTGTTACTGAAGAGAAATTAGTAGGCATCCTTCAGTCTGCATAGACTATGGATTGCGCCCTTTAAAGTTTCAATTGAGGACTTCATTTACAGCGTCTGTTGTGACTATAAAGACCCACACGAGAGTGACAGTCCTTGCTGCATCTCTTGCAGATGTAGTGGGTGTCTGGCAAGTCCTTATTGTGCTTTCTGTGCGCTCGCTTCTCCTCTGCTAGCTGTCTGATCTTCAACTCGCCCTTCTGAAGGCCCTTGTGTAACCCCTGCCTCCATCTGCCGCGGTCATCTGCTAGATCTTCCCAGTTGTCTAGCTCGATGTCTACCTCTCTGAGGTCTCTCTTGCAGACATCTTTGTAACGCAACTGGGGGCGTCCGGGAGGTCTTTTGCCAGAGGCTAGCTCACCATCCAGGATGTCTTTTGTAATCCTTCCATCATTCATCCTGTGGACGTGGCCAAGCCAGCGGAGCCGACGCTGCCTGAGGAGGGTGTGCATGGTTGGGATTCCAGCTTGCTCGAGGACGGCAGTGTTGGTCACTCTGTCCTTCCATGATATTCCAAGGATGCGCCTGAGGCAGCGCAAGTGGAAGACGTTCAGCCTCTTTTCCTGGTGGGCATACAGGGTCCAAGTCTCGCTGCCATAAAGGAGGGTGCTGAGGATGCAGGCTCTGTAGACTTGCATTTTGGTGTGAGTGTACAGCTTGTTGTTATTCCACACTCTCTTGCTGAGTCTGGACAGAGTTGTGGCCACTTTTCCGATCCTCCTATTTAGCTCAGTGTCCAACAACAGCGTGTCAGTGATGGTGGACCCTAGGTAAATGAACTCATGGACAACCTCTAACGTATAGTTGTCAATGCTGATTGATGAGCTGGTGGGTGAATGTCTGTCTGTCTGTGTAGCTATGTTACTTTGCAGAGCCTGAGCTTGTGCTGTGCAGAGAAGAGCAGTTTGCAAGGTGTGAACTGGGGGAGTTCCCTGCCAGGTGAGCCTTCAAGGGCTGAATAGACTGGAGGCAAGGCTTTGAGCCAGGCCTGACCAGCCAGCAGCTCTCCCTATAAGAAGGGAGCTCCCAGCGAACAAGGGGTGAGTAGCGAACAGGGAAGGGAGTTTGCCTCTGGCAGTTCGCCGAGGGAGGAGCCCCATGTTTGTTTGTCCTTTTCAGGTATGGTGTTCCATGTGTGCCCTGCAAGGCAGCACTACCAGGAAAAGAAGGCTTTGAAGAAAAGAGCCTGAAGAGTGATGGGGGAAGGTGGACCTGGGGGCACTGAGAGCAGCTGGGGGGAGAGGGGCCAGTGCAGTGAGGAGGGCGGACATGGGAGCAGATGGGGGGTAGTGGGTTGGGGAGGGTCCTATGGTGATGGTAGCTGGAGGGGGGGCAAAAGGTAGGGAGGAGGGTCCCGGGGATATGAGGTCATGGCTCCACAGGGAGCTATGGTGATGTGGTGACAGGGAGGTATGAAGTAGTAGGATCCTTAACCACATTCTCCAGACCGCACTGCCTTGTGGGTTATCCTGGGAAGGAGAGAGGCTAAGGGAGTAAACCCTGACAGAAAATCCAGAGTGGAGTCCGAAGGTGGTTCGGTGTCAACTTCTGGCACTGTCCCGGCAACTCCTGCAGCTGAGCTGGTACCAGACGTGGAGGTTATCCTCTGCTTTGGACTATATCAGTAAAGCCGAGAGGGGGACACTGGTGTCTGGGCAGCCCAGAGTCTCCATAACAAATGCCCAGGCTCGCGCCCGGAGAGGTACTCCGGCATCGCTGAACAGCGTTGCATCAACACGGGAGGCAACAGTTACCGGTTATAAGCTCTTGCTCGACTGGCGTAGAGAACGAGCGCCAGGGGTTGCCTTCGACGGTGAAGAGAAATTATCGCACCGTTTTAGAAAGAGAAGTGGACGAGCTGACTTTTATATTCAAATTCGGCACATTAACACATGGTTTAAATCGTGAT
The DNA here is from genome assembly GCF_033958435.1 of Carettochelys insculpta. Lineage (NCBI taxonomy): Eukaryota > Metazoa > Chordata > Testudines > Carettochelyidae > Carettochelys > Carettochelys insculpta. The sequence continues at coordinate 292,726,355 of NC_134137.1, forward strand.
GGGAACTTTCTGAGTCACTACAGGGGCTTGTCTGCATACTTGGCTCAGTCTAATTCTTGATCTTCCCTCCCACCCCTCCACACTCTGATTTGCTCACCTTGATTATCTTTTTCTGATTTGTCATTCTCGATTACTGTTTTTGGTTCTCTGTGCCTTAAATATTGAGTCTGTTCTGGTCTGGCTATGGTCTGAAGAAGTGGGTCTGTCCCACGAAAGCTCACCTAATAAACTATTTTGCTAGTCTTTAAAGTGCTACTTGACTGCTTTTTGTTTTGATAGTGTATAGACTAGCACGGCTTACTCTCTATTACTATTATTCATTTATTTTGTCAGCTGTAATTCTTTATGATAATCTTTTATAGGATGCTCAGGCTAGATCTGTGCTTACCTGGAAGGTCGATGGCTGCCATACCATTTCTGGTATTCCAGTTGTGAACCAAAAATTGACTTTGCAGCTGTCGACTTCCATGCCTGTCTTCATGGCAGAAGGTGGATGGGAGCGCTTCTCATGTCCTTCCTTAGCTCTCAGGGATCCATCTTCTGCTGTTAGGGCAGATGCAGCATAATAAGTGTACTGAGTAAAGTGCCTACCACACTTTTGGACACCACATACATAATGCTGTAATATGTTTTGTTAACAATAATAACATCTTAACAATATGAAGGCAATTTTTGTACATTTTAAATTGGTTATTACTGTGCAATAATTAAGGAACATTATAGATAACGATAGCAAAATGAGAACTTCGCCATTACACACCACACTGCTATCTTCCAGGCACACATGCACTTTTGAAAAGTATGGAAATAAACTGTAAAGGCAAGATAGATAGATATTCACATGCACTCAGTCTCTTAAATATGAGATATGTATTTGAAAAATGTTGATCGGACCCCAGATTTGTAAATAAGTGTTTTGAACTTAGTGGGCTAGCGAATTAGCTTTTTCTTTAGCATTCAGGGGTATTTTACTGTATTTAATATTTTACAATCAATCTGTATTTATCTAGATGCATCTATGTTGACCCTTCATGTACCGGGCTGCAGATCAGGGAGCAATATATCAGCCTATGCCATAGCTGTCACCTGTGAGGAAAAATTAGTGGGTGTAAGCAGCAAGCTCCCACTTCTGTTTCCCTCACTCCATGCTTTTTGCATGCTGGCAGTCCCTCCCAGTGCTTCTAGAGCACTGCAAACAGCCAGTTCACAGTGGTCAAGCTTCCGGAAGGAGGAGGGAGGAGTGGGTACTAGGCGCTCTTGTGGGAGGAGACAAGGAAGAGGAGGGACAGAGCAGGAAGGCGTGGGGGTTTGGTGGACAGGGTGGAGCGAGGGCAGGACCTAAAGCAGAGGGTGGGGAGTCAAGCACTCCCTTGCAAAATGAGAAGTCAGCACCTATGACCCAGGCTGTTCTTTTCCACTCTTGGGCACTCTGTTCAATGTTACATGGCACCAGTGGGTGTCCTCCAGCTTCTGGAGAATGAAAAATGGGGACATACAAAAGTGTAAAATTACGTATATGAACAATAGTTATTACCAAGTTTGCAAGAGGATAATGAACTATGCAGTTTAGTGAAGGGCAAGTTAGCAAGGTTTTACTACCATGTTTATTTATAAATAGAAAAGAACTGTAGTAGAAATGCTGTTGATTTGTTCTTGGTTATCACATAAGAACAAAGAAAAATAAGTTGTTTTTGTTTGTTAAACAAAAGGACAAAAAGGTGGCAAAAGTTCGGTGGTTCTGCTTCATCTTGAGTTTTCTACTTGTGTGTGTAAAGTGTTAAACTAAGTTATAGCCAGTTGAAATAAGATTGTTCCTTGCCCCCCTTCTAAATTAATAAAGTCAGCACTAAAGTGTACAGCCAGGGATTAGGTGATGGAGATAACTCATTAAAAACCTAAGCCTGCGAGGTGCTGATTATCACTTTGTGATATTCTATGTTCTCAACTCCCACTCAATTAAATGGGAGTGTACGGAGCTCAGAACTTCACAAGGCTAGGGATTGAGTCTTAGCATTTATATTAATATTTTGAACAATTCATAATCCATAGCTGTTAGGACCCAAGGTTTTTGTTAAACCTGTAAAAATATGCAACATTTGCAAAATTTGAATGTGTATTCAGCTTCAGAGTTCAAACATCCCTACAGTTTGGGGGTTTTCACATTCAGGATTTTCACTTGAAATTCACTCACACCAAAGCTTTCTGTGACTAAGATGATGAAAGATGGGGTGCTAAAAAAAAAACAACCAAACACGTGAACTTGAAAGACCATAACAATTTGAAATAAATGTATTGTCAGATTGTCACAGATCAGCAGACGGGCCAGAAGATTCAGATTGTTACCGCACTTGATCAGAGTACAACAGGCAAGCAGTTCATCTTAACAAATCATGATGGCTCTACCCCAAGCAAGGTGATCCTTGCCAGACAAGAGTCCACTCCAGGAAAGGTTTTTCTAACAACTCCAGATGCTGCAGGTGTCAACCAACTGTTTCTTGCATCCCCTGATTTATCTACACAACACATCCAGGTAGAGAATCTGATTTATTTCCTAATATTAATTCATAAGGGTTAGGTGGAGATATTTTTCTTTCCAAATATTTTTGTGCTGGTTCTGCATTTTCAGTCTTTTTGTTATGTACATTTCTCTGATAATTAGACTTGGAGTTGTTGTTTAGAAACAAAGAAGATAATTTACTTGAATTTTATTATTTTTGACTTTATGTGCAGTGAGTCAAGATAGAAAAAATATTATAAATGTATAGTACTTTTCAAGCCAGAACCTTCTGTCACTGCCCCGGGTTAGCCTTTTTGTGTTTCTGTCCCATTGATTCTCCACCTGTTTTCAATCATTTGAAAAAGTACCATTTTCTCTCTTGCCTTTACTTTTTAATATTTCCCTCCTGTGGCTTTCATTTTCATTTGCCATTGTAACTATTGTTTAAGTTTGTAAACAATTGTTAACTTAGACACCACATAGACAAAGAAGATGGGAAGGGCAGGAGAGAGCATCAGTGAGATTAATTTGTGTTGTATAGTGTTACAGCTTTTGGTATTTTTAAGTACACTCCAACAAGAGATTGTAGTGGTTTGTCATTAAGATGGCTTTTTCTTTAAGAATGTTAAATTAAAAGAAACATCAATTATGTGTAATAAATTAGCAGTAATACTTCAGATGCTTTTGCTAAATAAACATTTACTTATGGGGTGTGTGTGAGAGGATTTTCAAATCACTTTTTAGAAATTCATATGACATTTTCATTATTTCTCTTCAGAGAACAGGATTTCACCTTTTTCAGCAGAGCTTAATTATATGTATCTTCAGCCCATGTTTTGATTATGTGAAGCAGGACTAAATGAATCAACATTTTTATCAGGAAATGAAAAGCTTCAAAGGTGCTTCTAATTTCTGCTGGGGATACCTATTCTTTCATTCCTGCTTTGCATTGTCATATTATTAAAATGATTTTTGCTAGTTATGCAATCATATTGTCTTTTTAATTGAAAACAGTGTGTTTTTATTATTTGTAACTTTTACAATATTTCAGTGTGCAAAATCTTTTTAATAAGAATAGAAAGCAGTGATTCCTACCCTGAGGTGTTATTGCTGTAAGTCTAATGTTAGATGTGACATAATGAAGGTAACAAACATTAGATGGTGCTAGAGTGAAGCAAAACAAATTAGTAATAACATCTCAGTTATTCAGTTTAGATCAGTGATTCCAAACCCGTGGGTCCTGACCCAAACATGAGTCGCCATTAGATTTGCTAAGATTCACCGGCTAGGTGCTCCGAGCTGCATGTGGCTCTTTACAGAGCCATTTGCAACTCCAGGTGCTGCCACCGCTCACTCCTCTAGCTCCCAGGCCCAGACCTGCCTTGCTGCGCTGAAATTAAACTCAGTTTAATTGGTTTAACCGCTGGCAGGAGGGATCCAGCTGTTAAACCAATTAAGTTGAGTGCCGTTTCAGTGCAGCAGGGCAGGGAACTCCACTTGCTGCAGATTGAGGAAGGGAGTAGGAGGGCTTTGGGGGGAGCCATGCATAGGAGGCAGTGGCCTGGCAAAAGAGCAGCAGAAGGCAGCAGTGGCAGTGCATGGAGCTCATGTAAGGTATTTGGGAGGGCAGTTTGGGGCTGAGATGGGTTTAAGTGCCACCTCCAAACAGGCATGCCCCTGCAAACATCGCCACCCACCATCCATCCCCTGTGCACAGCACCATCCACACTCCCAGATCATATACACACAGCACTACCACAGATACACTGCCCACAGCGCCACCTGCAAACACCCTGCCCCTGTGCATAGCATCACACACCTCCTGCCCCCATGCACTGCACCATACTCACCCTTACCCCTGCACACAGTGCCACTGCCACCAACACATCCTGTACACAGCATTAGCAGTGCTTACATACATATACTACTCCTACACACAGCACCACTGCACACACCTGTCCTGACACCTGCGACTAAACTTTTTGGAATATATATTAATTGTTTTATTTACTTTCAACAATGTAAATGTTACATCTATGTTGCAAGGGCAGATCCAGATGAAACATTCAAGGCGGGTAAAACAGAATCAAGGTTTATTTAAAAAAAGAAAAAACAGATTTTCCCACACACACAGAGTTTTGAATTGCCTTGGGCTGCGAAGTCTTACTGAACTTCAAACATGGATTGCTGCCTCAAAAAGGTTGGGAACTGCTGGTTTAGATATGTTTGTGTCTTTTGATAATGAATAATTAAAGAAAATGTACTGTGTTTGCAAAATACAAAAGTAATGAATTCTGAGGAAAGATTTGAATGCTTGGATGACCAGAAAGCTTGACAAATGTAGCTTTGAACATATAAGGGCTTTCTGTAAAAATCTTTTCTGGGGGAGATTTGTTTTACTATGTTTTTCAAAGATTTTCATAGTTATATTTAGGACCCATTCTGAATAGGGATCTGCTTTGGTGCAGCAGGTACTCATGCATAGTCAACCGTCAGGGCCATCAATGGTGATTGAGAGTGCTTGGTGCCTCACAAGACTGGGCCCTTCGTTTATAGAAAGGCATTTTAAGGATGAGTTTGGATTTTATTTTTCATATTTTTTTTATTTTTTCATATTTTTAGGGAAGAGAAAGAGAATAGTAAAATAATTTTGTGCTTCCTTGCAGTTTTTAACAGACAGCACTTCAACTGAACAGACCCTAAATAAAGTATTTGATCTTTGTGTCGTATGTGGAGACAAAGCTTCAGGTAAATTCTTCAGCTTCTTTTTAAAAGCAGTTGCAGGTTATTCTTCAGAAACAAAGTAATTTTTTACACTTTTTCGCTGATTAGTCTCTTTTTAGTAAAAGGTGGATACAAATATAAACAACATACTTACTATAGCTGGACTGTGTTGCTGGAATTTATAAATTTTAGCTTTAATAATTTTCATTTGTTTAAATGGTCCACTTAAGTCAATTTTCATATGTAGTTTGAACCTATTGAGGTCTGTGTTATAACTATAGTCACTGACCAATCAAATTATTAAATTGGCTGCAATTGCATTCTTAATTGACTGGTCAGTCTGATATTTTTGTAAATGAAATATTGTTTTTTGGACTTTTCCATGGTTACTTTTAAGTAATCTTTTTATTATTATTTTAAACTTGTTGTCTGTGGGAAAATGGTTCTGGTAGTTCATAATACAGAACAGACCCAATCAGGTAAAACCATAGAAAAGAATTATAAAGTGCTCTTATGAGTTGTTTGTGCTAAGCAGTTTGTCATCATTTTTCGAATTGCTCAAACACTGAGGGTATTTTATCATTCCCACTAAGGTAGGCTCTGTGCCTGTGTGATAAAAATGGAATGTTAAGGTAAAAGGGGAAAAGCCAACAAATGCCCTTTGCAGCAGTATTAGGGAACTAAGAGAGAGAAGGGTAATGAAAGTAGGAAACCAAATGCCAAGTGTACACCGGAGACCAAGGAGTCCATGCAGAGCTCTGCTGCCTATCCCACCTTTTGCCAGCTCTATCACTCCTACTTCATCTGTGCTTTCCTCTGTTTCCTTGAGATGTGTTAAGCCTAACAGCGGGCTTGTCTACACTACCTCCCTACTTCGAAGGGAGGATGGTAAGTAGGGTGTTGGGTGCATATGCAACACTTCATAAAGCAAATATCCCCCCCGCTCCCCTGTGCGACAACTTCGAAGTGCTGGCTCGCATCTTGCTGCGGCTCACCTTCCGGTACTTCAAAGTACCAGTGGGTGAGCCGCGGCCAGACATGAGCCAGCACTTCAAAATCTAAAACTTCAAAGTTGCCGCAGGTGGGAATTTGCTTAATGAAGTGCTGCGTATGCACCGCAGCACTTCATTAATAAACTCCCAACAACCTACTTACCATCCTCCCTTTGAAGTAGGGAGACAATGTAAACACAGCCAGCTTGTTTTCCAGTCTGTCACAGTTGCACTGCACTCACGCAAACCTCCAAAGGCTCACTAAAGGGAGACTCTTCCGCCATAGTAGAGGTGAAAGCCGTGTTTCTCAAGTATGCTTTGGCTGCAAACTTCTCTCTGTCTCTGTCCACCCTTGTGATAATAGGATTTGGTGGGAAGGGGACATGAAAAGGGTAGACTTTTAGATTAACTTCTGTGAGAATTGTCTAGAGCTGCACTAGAGAAGCTATCTCTTTATCTGGCAGTCAGTCTGATTTGTCAGAGCAGGTTAAGCTGAAGGAGAACTGATAAGGATGGGGTCATCATAGAGGCAGCTAGAGTTAAGGAATTGTTCAGGTCCTTAGCCTGGGAAACTGGGAGCTAGAGAGAGAAGGCAGAATGTTTAGGGATTCAGAACAGTTGTATCAAAGATTGGAAGTACTCTGCAATGAACCAAAACTGTCACCACCTCACCCCAAGTGAAAAATAAAACCACTTTATTTGTAGTGTGAAACTTCATGTGTGTTTGACATTTGAGATAGATAGAGGGGTCTGAAAAAATGTTAGAATCTCTGGCTCTCTCTTCTAGACATCTGAATGGAATTCTTTAAAGAGTAAAAAAGTACCTGTAAAATTAAGGGTTATCCTTCTTGAATTGTTCTACATCTAAAACTGATTTCTGTGAATTGTCCTTCATAATCAAAGCAGCAGCCACAATGCTGCCATATGTGTGTTTAAACATTTCTATGTGGCTTTGCTTTTTAGTTCTGGATTATAAAATTAACAGTATGTATAGTAGCCAGGACTGCTGATGGGGGCGGGGACCAAGAAGGCAGCTGTCCCATGGTGTAGCAATTTTAAAGGTCCCAGGTTTCCCAGTTTTCTCTGTTGCTACCTCAACAGTAGTAGCAGCTGGAGTCGTGAGCCCGTTAAATTGCCACCAGAGCCCCAGATGGTGCATCCATGACCGTGAACAGCTGGCTGGGGCTAGCCCCAGCCCTGTCCCTTCTGCCCAAGCCACCCTGCCTTCTGGGGGTCCAGAGCCACACACACATGCATACTTTTCCCAGGGCGTGACAAAGTCTGTCTTCAGCCCTGATGGTGGTGTGTCTAAATGAGCAAGAGTGTTTTAATCTGCAAATGCAATATTCTTGTAGCCTTACTCAGGTTTTTATTTTTTCAGCTAAGCAGGTTTTAAATTCTGATTTAAAAAAATAAAATCTGAATTTTAAGAATAGAATAGCACAGTGGTTCCGAAACTATGTTCCAGCGGAACACTGGTGTTCTGCAAGCTATGGCAAAGCGTTCCACCATTGAAATTGAGCAATACCGATCTGTTCCCCTTCTCAGGGGAAAAAAATAAATTTTAGGATGTTTTATCTGTCATCCCTGCTAAATTAGTTTTGTTAATATCTGGTTTCATTATTATCTGTTGAGTTGCATTTACCGTACAATAATTTAACTAATATTGTTATGAAATATTTTTCATTAGTAATGTTCCTCGTAGTTAGTATGATGATGTAAAAAAACTTTGTGTTCCACAGAGAGCTCAGTGACGTCCAAGTGTTCCATGACCGGAAAAAGTTTGGGAACTGCTGGAATAGCCCAATGAGAAAAGCTTTGGAAATATTGATCTTTTTTTTTTAATGTATCAATCAATCTTTGGTTTACTTGCAGCACTTCATTATAAAAGAGAAATATGGATTTATCTTTAACCCAATTTAAAAAGCCAAAATAATTTTGAAATGGTGACAGTGTCACCAAATGCATAAATATGCTCTCACCTCCTTTACATGTACACACAGTCTGTTTGTCATCTTGAAATCATGTACAGTAAACCCTGGTTATCTGACATAATTGGGACCAACCAATGGACAGATACCTGAAAACGTCAGATAAGCTGGGGATGGGGGAATGGGGTTTGGAGGGGCAGGCTGAGGATGGGGACATGGACTGCCTGGGCCCCTTCTTAAATGAGAATGGGCTGCTCCCTGGGCGGGCTGTGGGAGGGATGCCAGCTGCCGCAGAGTGGTTCCCTGAGGCTGGCATCCTGGGCGGGCAGTCACTGCAGACTCCAGTGCTCAGAGCCCTGGTTGATTGTGGGCCCCAAGCCAATACCAGCCTCAGGGCACAGAGCCCCAACTGCCTTGGGCTGGCTTACTGGAATCAGGGCCCCCCAAGTGCAGAGCTCCAGCAGCTGGGGCATGGAGAACTCTGCTGGCCAGCACAGGGACACGGAGGCTGACTGGGTAGGGACGGGCTGCTGACTGTCCGTGCCAGCTCCAGGGTGCAGAACCCTAGCAGGCTGCCATCTTCCCAGATGCCATCTCCCCTAGCCAGCTACCTGGGTGAGCAGCCCATGCCATGCCAGGCAGTCAGTCACCTGTGGCTGGGACAGGGAGCAGCTGCTGGTTCCTGTGGGGCTGCTGACTGCCCAGGGCGTGCTGCCGGCTGTGTTATGCTGGGGGAGATTATCCAACTCCCCAGTTATCAAGTATTCCATTTCATCCCAAACCACCTCAGGCAGTGTCAGATAAAATGAAGTGTTGGTTAACCAGCAGTTGGATAACTGGGGTTTGCCTATAATTATGCTGCTAAATTGTATGATAGTGACTATCTAATCAAGTTCCTTTATAGTCGGAGAAGCATTACCGGAGTATGTATAATTCAAGCAACTATGGTAGCTCATCCTAGTGCTCTTGAAGAGGGGGAAAGCTAGTTTTCAAGCCTGTCCTCTGCAATAAAGACACTGGAGTCAAGGAGTTAATAAACTATTACTAGCCTATTGGGAAATGGTCATCTTGCACAAATTGTTTAAACCAGTGCTTTGGTTAGTTTGCCTGCCTATGTGATTCTCTAGCCACTTGGTGGTATCTTAATATAACTAATTTTTAAAAGTACATTCTTGCCTTGTTTATGTGAAGTCATAAATATTCTCTGACTTGTAAAAGGAAATTGCATTCAGACAAGAGGAAAATATTAACACTGTGAAATTAATGTTCTGAATTGTGCTGTTCTTCAACTAGGACGGCATTATGGAGCAGTAACATGTGAGGGATGCAAGGGATTCTTTAAAAGAAGCATACGAAAAAATTTAGTTTATTCATGCCGAGGGGCAAAAGACTGTGTCATCAACAAACATCATCGAAACCGATGTCAGTACTGTAGGCTGCAGAGATGCATTGCATTTGGAATGAAACAGGACTGTAAGTATAAGAAAGATTTATAAGGCTGGTAGGTGAAAATATAGATTCTTATATTACAGTATATTCTCTATATGTATCAGGCACTCATTAATGTGTTATGGAGAATATACTTTAATATATACATGCAAATCATGCTTTACCTTCCTAACTGTTATAAACTTTTACTCTAACTTCTCCTTGAAGAATTATAAAAGTCTGTTGTGATTCAAATGCTGAATTTTGATGGTTTGTCAAGGACTGAAATAACCTTATAAAACACAGAACAGATTAAATACGAATGGAGTGCTATTTCTGGGCAGGTGGCATCCATTTTCAGTGATAAACTGTATGGTTGCAAATGTGGTAGCTGAAGACATTTTGAGTAATTCCACCTTCCCATCAGTTTGTCCATCAGTCATGGTAGCAGCAGTTTCTGCACCCTGCCTAGTGTGTCTAGCAAAGGGAGGTATCTCCCAGGGAGGTATTAGCAGGTATATAACTTAATTCTTGCAGATACAAGTTCTTTATTTGAAATTTCCTTTTGCTGGTAGATTATAATCATGTACCTTGCCAAAGACAATGTAATATTTTTAAAAAATATGGATTAATGTGTTCATGTTTGATTTAATCTCTCCTTTTGTGACTTTATGGTTTCAATGCCTTAAAATAGTCTCACAAAAGGAATCCAAATTTTGTGTTAAACATTATGTACTTACAAGTAGGATTTTTTGCTATAGTCATTAAGTGGTAGTGGCTTTAAAGTAGCAAGATACATTGATGCCTACTTTAAATTATGCATTGGGTTGAACCTGTAGTAGTTCTTCAAGTGCTGTCCCCGTGGGTGTTCCATGGTAGGTGTTGGTCTCGTCTAGTATCACAGCATGGAGATTTTCCAAGTGGCACTCAGTGAGGTTGAGCATGCATGATCCCAGGGCAGTCCATTTGTGCCACTAGGGATCACATGTGCAGCCCCGCTCTCTCCTCAGTTCCTTCATCACTGCCCTAGGCTCTGGATGGGGCTCCACTTGTCTCTCTCCTCAGCCCTATACAATAGTTAACGTATTTACACACTAAAAAAAAAATTTTTAGCTGCAGTTTACTTCCTTAGTCATTAGTATTCTCTATACTGTGAATAGCTCCATTTTTTATTTAAATAAACAGGCATAGAAAGAGGATGAAACTGAACAACAAATCCTCCTTTTCGTTATGCCTGCCTCACCGGGGTTCAAGAAACTTTACAAATGCCGCCAAGCCATGCCTTCCTCAGATGGCCATTCGAGTATATACACTGCCTCAGAGAGGCACATGTCCCGCAGAAGTGCTCTCAGTTTAAGAGCCATACAGCTCGAGCCAGGAAGGAGAGGGAGCTATGTTTAAAAATGCTCTTCTTTGACAAGGTTCTTGAAACACTGCAGGAGGGTCAAGATACTGTGGAGAAAATGCCCTTTGACAGGGACTCCACTTCTTCTGCAAGAACAAAGGCAAAATCCAAGTCTTCCCATCACACTCCTTTCTACCAAGGGTGAACACGGGTGATAAGACAGGCACCTCAGGCATTCAACCGTCTAAAGCTGCCTCAGGCTCTACACATAAAAGCTGCACTCTGCATAAAAGCAGTGTCAATGTCCACCTCAGCCGCACTGAAAGCGCCACAGACAGGTGTGCTGCCTTTGGCACCAGCAGCAGTGGCTGTTATGCCAAATGCTCAAATGGCACCAACCCCACAAGCACCATTCCTGGTGCCAGAGGCGCACACGGTGCTGTGTTGTGTCTCATCTCCAGGAGATCAATCACAGCAGGCTATGCCTCACCAGGACACCCTGCAGCACTGTGGAAAGCCAGAGCAAAATCAAATAGGCTGTGTCTGGACTAGCCCCAAGCTTCAAAGGGGGCATAGTAATTAGGGTATCAGGAGATTACTAATGAAGTGCTGTGGTACATATGCGGTGGGTCAGCTGCGGGTACTTCAAAGTGCCTGCGGTACACTGAAGTGCCTTTACTCCTCAAAATTTTGGGGGCTGACCCACAGCTACATGTAAGCCAGCACTTCAAAGTTTCACACATCCGACACCCTAATTACCATGCCTCCTTCGAAGTTCAGGGCTAGTCTATACACAGCCATAGAGTGGTTTCACAGTACCATAGCCCCATCTCCACCATCAGATCACTAGCACCTACACATCATTCATCATCCCCTATACTGCACTATCAACATGAAGGAGACGAACATCATTCTCTCTATAGGGCATCGAGGTTTCACCAGTTACCTTGTCCTCATTACACGGATACCTACTGATCTCATTCTCCTGTACACACCGGGGATAACAGATACTATGAATGCAGGAGTGTTCTCTCCTCGCAACATTCATCGCCAGATGCAACATATGTGGTTATGATCAGCAGTACTATAGAGAACACTCTCGAGTCCTTTTATTTCAGATTCAGGTCTTATTGATTACTTTACCATTGCTGCGATCCTGTTTGTGACTGATCTAAAATATCTTCTGTACTGACACAGCACCAGCCATCTCCTGTTGTATCAGTGTCCACTCACTACAACAAAGAGACAGCTATACATGATACTCACATGCCAGATGCTCTTTAGTCGCAGCTGCCTCCAGACTTGCCCATGGTTAAATCTTCAGTCTCTGAATCTGAAGTGATTAACCCCATGGAACTTCCTTCTCCTTACAACCTAAAACAATCCCAAGAGCTCTTTAAGAGTGTGGCTAGTAGCCAAGAGATCATGCTATCAGAAATGCCAGGGAAGCAATACAAACTTTTAAAAAATCTACAGCCACCTACTTCTGCAAAACTTACTCACCTGATTCAATCTCTCCCTGAGGATAAAAGATATATCCTAAAATCCATAGTTCAAGAAGGTTATACAACATCTAAAACAGTTGAGCACATGGCGTTAGACATGGCTGATATAGCTTCCAGAGCTAAAGCTGCACCCATAGTCATGAGAACATCATCATGGCTGTAAGCAGCAGGCGTCCTGAAAGACCTCCAGGCAAAGGTGGAGGATTTACCGTGTGATAAGACCAGATTTTTTGCAGCAACTACTGATGAGATTTTGCATTTCAGCGCAGTTTGAGTGTTCACTCCTCCGTTCTGCAAAGGAATATACACCCCATATCACAGATTTAAAGATCAGTATTTCCCTAGACAGTCTTACAGACCATATCAACACAACACTAATAGACCACAAAATCAGAGGCATAGAGCCCTGAATAATGGCTCAGCAGCACCACCTGCCTCCAAGCAGCTGATCTGAAAATTAGATGGAGGGCTTGTGGATCCTCCTGCATCCTTCAATGCACCAGGATTCTCAAATATTCCACCACTATGTCCCTTTTACCACCAATGGACACTAACAAGTATAGACAGATGGGTTTTAGACATTGTTGCTAAGGGGTATATTATCCCTCTACTGTCTATCCCTCCAACATCCCCCTCTTACCTGGCCCTCTTCAGGGACCCTTCCCACGAGAACTTATTATGGCTCGAAGTATAGCACCTCGTACAAATTGGAGCCATAGAAGAAATTCCAAAACAACATCAAGTGAAGGATTTTATTCAAAGTACTTTCTAACAGACAAGAGAACAGGGGGTTGGAGACCCATCCTAAATCTATGGTGGTTGAACAGATACATTCGCAAATAGCGCTTCAGGATGACCACATTATTTTTTTTTGTATAATCTCTGCACTGGATGAGGGAGACTGGTTTGCAGCCCTCGACCATTCACCCTTCTCACAGGCGCTTCTTGCACTTCGCCCTTGGAGCACAATACTGTCAATACAGAGTCCTTCCCTTTGGGCTTTCAACTGCTCCCAGGGTATTCACCAATATATTTGCACATGCAGCTGTGCATCTAAGATGGGAAGGCATCACCATATTCCCATATCTCAAAGATTGCCTCCTTCGAGGCCCTTCACAAGACACCACAAGAACGATGGTACAATACATGAGACAGCTCCTACAATCTCTGGGTTCCTCATCAACATTGCCAAGTCAACCCTGGCACCTACCACATGTATCATTCATAGGAGTTCAACTCAACTCCTCAACCGCTCATGCTTGTCTCCCTGTGCTACACTGTGTGGCTATAAAGAGCCTTATATCACAACTTACTATCAGCCTTCATTTCCTGTTCTTACATGTGTTCACCTCCTTGGCCACATGGCAATCACTGCTTATGTTGCACTAGTGCTTGGCTATATTTTCCCTGCCTTCAGCATTGGCTGGCATCAGTATATACCCCTTCCAGGGATCACATACACAGACAGGTGATGATACCCCTGAAGGTAACTGAGTCTCTACATGGGTGGACCCAAGAACTGCACATTCTGGTAGGGGTCCCATTTCACAGTGCTCAACCAGCTCAACAAATTACAACAGATGCATCGCTACTTGGCTGGGGAGCACATTGCCAGCAGTATCATGTCCAAGGTCAATGGACCAAGGTCAAACAGAGACTACACATCAATCTTCTCAAGCTATATGTTGTCTTCAATGCTTGTAAGCACTTTCTTCCACATATCCAAGACAAGACCGCCCAAATACTTAGGGACAGTATCACAATGATGTTTTATATCAATCATCAGGGAGGGGCCCGGTCACAATCACTTCATGTGGAGGCCATAAAATTACGGAACTAGTGTATTGTATTATGCATATCATCATCCTCACAGCATCATACCTTCTGGGCATGAGCAATACACATGTGGGCTCCTACAGTCACTGTTTCTCCCTAGACCATGAATGGGAGGTCCCCCACAAAGTGACCCAACACCTTTTTCAGATATGGAGTCACCCCGCTGTGGATCTCTTCTCAACACCAGAGAACTCCAAATGCATCCAGTATTGTTTGAGAGCAGGGAAGGGCCATAATTCTCTGGGGGATGCCTTTCTCTTTCCGTGGAATATTTACCTCCTATATGCCTTCCTGCCCATTCCTCTGATTTCCAGAGTCCTCAGGAAACTCCAGACAGGCAGAGCACAAATCATCCTCATAGCTCCAGCATGGCTCAGGCAGATTTGGTTTCCCTTACTTTCTAATCTGTCTGCTTCCCAGCTGTTTGGACACTGTTTCAGAATGGGGGTGCCATGCTTCACCCCAGTTTGCATATCATACATCTGACGGCCTGGTTTCTGTGTGGCTCCCAGAAGACTCACACCGCTACTCCCAACAAGTGAGAGATGTGCTGTTACAAAGTAGACGAAAAACAACATGCAAAACTCACCTCTCTAAGTGGAACTGCTTCTTGTCCTGATGCTTTGAAAGGGGCATACAACCCACAAAAGCCCTGTTGCACATGATCCTCAACTACATTCTTGACCTGAAAGACACTTACCTATCACTGTCTTCACTCTGAATCCATCTTTTGGCAATGACAGTCTTCCATCCAATGGTAGAAAGCTTCTCAGTATTCACCCATCCAATCATAAAGAGATTCTGGAAAGGCCTACAAAATATCATGCAAACCTATACCTCTGGCCTGGGATTTGGAACTTGTCCTTCATACCTTGATGGGGTCACCATTCGAGTCAATGGCCACATTTTCTCTAGCTATGTTAGCAATGAAAACCCTGTGTCTAGTGGCGATAACATCAGCTTGAACAGCGAGCAAGATAGTTGCTTTGACTGACTCTCCAGCATACGCAGTTTCCACAAACACGAAGTGGTCCTACGACCCCCATCCCTCCTTTATACCGAAAGTTACATTCTCAGTTCCACATCAACAAACCTGCAATCCTTCCTATCTTTTACCCTAAGCCTCACTCTTCTTATATGGAAGCCAAACTGCACACACTAGCTGTCAAAAGGGCCATATCCTTCTGTATAGCCAGGACAAGGTCATTCAGAAAATCAGAAAGGCTATTCTTTTCCCTCCCTGAAAGGTCAAAGCGATTGCCTCTGTCATCCCAGCATATATCCAGACTTATATCTGCATGCATAGTGTAATGCTAATCTATTCAAAATAAACCTCTTTCTTCAACTCCGAGGCATATTCTACTAGATAAGTAGTGAAATCAACAGCCTTCCTAAAGGGAGTACTATTACTTGGTACTGTCACAAGGTTCTCTAACCACATGTTCATGACACACTACGTAATACAGTCTCCCACAGACAAAGATATGGCAATAGCTAATAGTACTGTCTTCAGTAGTCACACTGAATCAAAACCTACCATCCGATTAGGGGATACTGCTCTACAGTCACCTATCATGGAGCACCCATGGGGACAGCACTCAAGAAGAAAGAGAAGCTACTTACTTCATGCAGTAATGATGGTTCTTTGAAATATGTCTCCCCATGGGTGCCTCATGTCCTGCCCTCCTCCTCCTCCTCCTCTAATAGGTGCAGTATACATAGTTAGGGCATCAGTGAAGTAACTGAGGAAAGAGTGGGACTGTGCGCGATTCCTCATAGCACGAACAGCACACGCTAGGATTGCATATGCACAGCCTCACTGAGTGCTGCTTGGAAAATCTCCATGCTGTGATGCTGGGCAAGTCCAACACCTACCGTGGAGCACCCACAGGGGGACACATCTCGAAGAACCATTGTTACAAAGGGAGTAACTTCTTTTTTATGGGTGTGAGTCACCACTCTTTTTTCTATTGTATAACATGACTGAAGTCGAGTTACAAAGTGGAAGAGACTCCATGCATTTGATGAAGTGGTTTTTACCCAGGAAAGCTTATGTCCAAACAAATTTGTTAGTCTGTAAGGTGCGACAAGACAGCTCATTATTTTTTCAATTGAAGTAAATGGAATTACATTGTCTTAAAATTTATGTAATGTATTGGCATATAAGTCCATACAAATTTTAAGGAGCCTCTGGTAAACATGTTTTTTAGTATGGCCCTGGATATGCTAAACCGCCCTCTCCTGTTGATCTACTCTATGCAACGTTAGCTATGCACACAGTGTCACTAAAGTCAACCTACCACAGTCTCTTCCACACAGTAAGGTCATCGGGGCTGCTCTCCTGTTGACTCTCATTACTCTTCCTCTCCTGATGGAGGGACAGAGTGAGCAGAAGAGTGCTTGGAGATTGATGCATCACGTCTAAGCAGACATGATAAATCAATGAACAGGGGATTGATTGCTGCAGCGTCAATCCACCATATAATGGGGAGAAACCATAAGTGGTTTGGTTTTACAATGACCAAACTAAATTTTTATAAGCATAGAAACAGTTATTTGCTCAGGGGGAGACGTTTTCCTTTGAGTTCTTAAAATCAGGTTGTGTAAGTTTTCATTTGATTTTGTGTTTGGAGTCAGATTTCCCTATGTGATAGAATATTTTCAGTTTATTTTAACAATGCAGTATTCGTTGGCATGAAGCCAAAAAGTCAAGTAGTTGAAAATTAAATTTCTATCTGAAGCACAGAAGGGAGACATTGTAACTCCCTCCCAAACAGGGAGGGAGCATGTGAGCTTAGCAGGTGAAAGGAGACAATGTGAAGCAATAATGCTTCCCCATAAGGGATCAGGTGGAAAGTCTTTAGGAATTGTTTTTAATTTCTTCATAAATTTAAAATTTTGGTCTTTGTATGTTTGACCTTCAGTCTTTGTCTCCTTCACCATTTCAGTAACCATAAAAACAAGTGTTTATTCATCCAGTCATAGTTTTACACATTGCTTCTCAATAAAAACAAAAATATGTTAAACTGAAAGCATTTTAAGCAGTAATTGGAAGAACAGGACACAATATCATTTGTGACATGTCTAGCTGACTGTTCATGAATTTTGGGTTGTCACCTAATAGCTGTACATCATTTTGTCAGCTGTTCAGTGTGAGAGGAAACCAATTGAAGTATCACGAGAAAAATCTTCAAACTGTGCAGCTTCTACGGAAAAGATTTACATCCGAAAAGATCTGCGCAGCCCACTAGCTGCAACGCCAACTTTTGTAACAGACAATGAAACAGCAAGGTATGTAACTAGTGCTCAAAACTAATTGTTTCTTTATCTCAGAAACATCCAAAGATTAAAATTTGTACTTTTTTCCCTTCAGATCAACAGGACTCCTAGAGTCAGGAATGTTTGTAAATATTCATCAGTCTGGAATAAAAAGTGAGCCTACTGTGCTTATGACACCAGATAAGGTATGTGATGACATGAATAAAATAAAGATGCTTACATCTACACTACAAACTAGATACACTCATCCCTCGTTACGACTGCTCGATTAAACGAGGGACACATATACCTCTCCTAGCTCACTCAACAAGTGAACTCCCCCTCCTAATACGAGACTTACCCCCTCCCTGCGGCTCCAACCCACCGCAGCCTAACCCCCCCCATCAACCCCGCAGACACCAAACCACCACAACTTAAACACCCCCCACCAGCCCCACACACCTGAACCGCCAAAATCTAAACCCCCCCACCGCCAGCCCTGCACACCTGAACTGCTGAAACTTAACCCCCACCCCCACTGGCTCCACACACCCAAACCACCAAAACCTAACCCCCCCCGTCAGCACTGCACACCCAACCGCTGAAACTTAAACCCCCCCGCTGCACCCCCACACCCAAACTGCAGCAACTTAAACCCCGCCACTGGCCCCCGCACAGTGCAACCACCAAAACTTCACCACCACCACCCCCCTCTGGACCCCCACACCCAAACTGCCAAAATTTAACACACGCACCCACCCGCCCCCCACCACCGGCCCTGCACACTGGAACCACTGCAACATTATACCCCCCCACCGGCCCTGCACATCCGAACGGCTGAAACTTAAACTCTCCAAACACCCAAACCGCAGCAACTTAAAACCCCTCCCACTTGCACACCTGAACTGCTGTAAATTAACTTCCCTTCCACCCCACCCCGGTTCTGCACACTGGAACTGCCAAAACTTACTTACTTACTTACTTACACACACACACACACACACACAAACACACAGCGCCCTGTGCACCTAAACCGCTGCAGCCTAAGACCCCCACCGCCACCACCCGGACCCAACCCACCACCATGTTTTAACCCTCCCTCCCACTCATGTCCCCAAACTGCCCCCAGCCTTTAATCCCCCCCACAACCCCAGGTTCACTTACCTTTCAAAAGCAGCGCCACTTGCTGCCACTCCGAGCACTTGGAACCAATCAGACTTTTACACGTATTTTAGTAGGAATTTAGTGTCCCTCTTACGAGTTTTTGCCTACAAGCATAAAGTTAGGAACCAATTATGCTCATATAGTAAGGGATCAGTGTATGTGATTTCCCTGGCTTGCATAGACATATTTGTGCCTGTTCTCATTTAAACTAACATGAGTATAAACAGAGTTATAGCTGTCATAGTACAAGTAGAAGCAATGAAGGCATGGCTTTGCTGTGCCAAGTATGTACACACTGTTCTGAGAGTCTCACCTGTTTTAGAAAACCTGGGATGTAAAGTCACAGAGAGGTAGTCGTGTTAGTCTGTATCTTCACAAAACAAATAAACAACCATGTAGCTAAGACTCATAATTTATTAGGGGATGATCTGAAGAAGTGGGTCTGCCCCACAAAATCTCATCACCTAATAAATTGTTTTGTTAGTCTTTAAGGTGCTGCAAGACTGCATTTTTGTTCTGGGATGTAAATGTTACCTCTTTTTCATTTAAAAATTGTTGGCCTCTCTGAATCATGCATCTTTAATTGAATTTTGCATTCACATACTGATTATTTGAAAATACAGCGGAAGTGGGGTGACCTACAATCCCTTACTGAGGAAGCTATGGCTCTATCTGAATACATTTTACTAATACCTTTAGTAGTAGTAATCTCCCTGAATCATGTATATGCAGAAGACTAAGTACTGTCTCAGAATTCATGACATAGTCATTGTGGTAGAAAAGGAAATGGTGTTTTCTGACATTCATACAGAGATGATGAAAATGGTATTGGGTTGTCTTGGTTAACGTGCCTGTTCAGTGTTGTGTGGAAAGTTAGTGCGGAAGCTCTGGACAGGAGAACCAGGATGATGGCCCCAGAAAGAAACTAGAAGGTGTGTTCCAGTTATTGTGTATCACACACCTATGCCATGGTGCTGGAGATAATGCCCATTAATTGAATCTGTAGCCTTGAGCCTCTATGATCAACTGTGTTGTAAGCTCTTCATGCTGATCAAATAGAAGATGAAAATTCAAACGTTCCTGGGCCTTTAAAAGGGAGCAGCTATTTCTTGTGTACTTGGCTGACATCTCTTCTTGGAGGTCACTCGATAACGAGGACATCTTCATGTCACCCTCCTATTTGTGAGTCCATTGATGGCTGATCAGCCTAATTCTGGAGCCATAGATCTGATCACAGAAGAGGCAGGTATTGGTAGCTGTTGCGGCGACATGGGGAAGTTTTTGATGTTCTCTTCTTCTCCTCCTCCTGTCTTCATCTGCATTGCGGTGGGATTTCTCAAAGTGTGCCACCCTCTCATGGATTACTGTTCTCCATTGGGGACGGTCTTGGGCAAGGTTCTCCCAAGCATCGACACCGATGTTGCACTTTTTCATGTGTGCCTCTAGCATGTCCTTATAACGCTTCTGCTGGCCCCCAACACTCCTTTGTCCTTTCTCCAATTCGGAAAACAAAATCTGTTTTGGGAGCCACTGATCAGACATCCAAACCACATGATGAGTCCAACAAAGTTGTTGTTGAATGATAACGGCTTCAGTGCTGGTCATGTTCAACTCTTCCAGGACGCGATGTACTCCTATCCTCCCACGAGATATTTAGGATTTTCCTGAGGCAGCGTTGATATTGTTCAAATGACGCTTGTATGTTGTCCAGGTTTCACATACATATAGTAGCCTTGGAACAACCACTGCACAGTATACAAGGAGCTTTGTCTTGGGATAGATGTTCCAGTTCCTGAAGACCCTTTGTCTCATGGGTAGAAGCAGAGCTTGCATGGCTCAGACGATGCTGGATTTCGGCATCAATGTTGACTGTAGCAGAAAGATGACTTCCAAGATATGGGAAGTGCTACACATTTTCCAGCAGTTCTCCATTGACTTCAGTAGAAGGTGCATCAAATTGTCCTGTCGGTGAAGGTTGGCACAGCACCTTGGGGTTTTTGATGTTCAGTGCAAGGCTGAGATTCTCATATGCTTCAGCAAAGGCACTTAAGATGGTCTGAAGGGCTGTGGGAGAAAAAGCAGGAACCATATTGTCATCTGCATACTGGAGCTCCATGATCGAGGTTTTGGTGGTCTTGCTTTTAGCCTTCAGTCTCCTGAGATTGAAGAGCTTCCCGTTCATTCCACAGACAGTTTTCACACCATCTGGAAGCTTGCCATCAATGAGGTAAAGGGTCATGGCAATGAAGATGCAGAACAGTGATGGTACAGTGACACAGCCTTGCTTGACTCCTGTTTTGACCTCCAGGGGGTTGCTTTGGGATTTTTTTGTTGCTCAATTTTGTGGCAGTCATGTTGTCGTGAAGGAGCCTTAAAATGCTAATGAATTGAAAGCACTCTCAAGATTGGTCTCAGAGGAGCACTATGGAACAACTCCTGGAGGTCAATTCACGTCAATTACACAGTGCATCTTTATTTATTTATTAATGAAGCTGTTGTACGTAGGACTATTAATGAATTTAAAAAGTATCACTGGCACTGGGAACATATGTAGAAGTCAAAAGGTCAAATTTTGGCACTCCTCCTGGGTAAGGTTACTGACCCCTAGTCTAAACTTTCTCCATATCTACCTGGGGATGTTGAATCAATCACTGCGCCTCTCATGGAGATGGAGTACAGAAATCAACTTTATTGGCCACTTAGGTCGATGGAAGGAACTCAGTAGTGTAGACAGCTACTTTATTAGATTGACTTACATGGGTTATGTGTAGCTAAATTTGTCGTGTAGACCAGGCCTTACGCTCAACTTGAAGTTCGTGGTGTTGCTGTAGCTGCATTGGACCCACGATATACTTTCTCACTCCATTGGATGGCATTTCTGTGTCTGGATGCAACACAGTAACTTTTGAATGCTGTAGCCAGTCATTCCAGGGAATGTTCTAGGCAACAGTGGATAAAATCCTATTGATTTTGTTGAAAATTGATAAACTGGTAAAAGGAAATGGGGGGTCTTGCAGAGTCCCTTGCATCTTGTTAGCAGACCCAACAGCTTTACCACTTCTGTAATTATCCGTAAATTAAAGAACCAGTTTGATGGTAGCTGTTAACACTTTCCAGCATAAGAGCACTCCTCATCTCAGCTTTGCCTATCTCCCCAATACAATTTAACATGTTAGACACTCTGAATGATTTCTGTTCACCAAGAAAGAAAATTTAATATAATGGTGTGGGATAGGGCATTATAGTGGGGCACCCAGATCCTGTGGTCTGTTGGGGAGGTGGAGGATCCTAGCATAGGGTTATTTGCAGAATTTCCTGAAACAGGGGGAGATGGATGATTGGAACACAAGGAACTGTGGGAAGGGAATGCAAGGAACCCCTGGTGTGTACAATGAGCTTAGCCTATAGAAACTAGGAAATGTGCGTGCCCTCACCACAACTTTTCCCAGTTAAGAATTATTTAAAAGCAACAGCAAGCTATCTTAAGCTTTATTTACACAACACAGTTTTTAATGGCATGGCCTTGTTGACACAGCCATATTGCCAAAAGTTGGGCAAAGTATCCTCTGTACTTGTTCTCCCTCCCACCCCTCCCCGCCACTGAGTGGCATTCACGTTGTTTGGCAAAAAAAAGCTCTGCTCACGTGGCAGTTTATAATGTATACTGTAGCCCATTGGAAAACTTTTGTCATTTGGATGTGAAGGGAATTAGCACCTCTGAACTACAAAAGTTTTGTCAATCAATGGCCAGCGTAGATGTAGCCTTCATGATTTGTTTTTTCATAAATGTTGTTTTTGGAACACTATTCACGTAAAAATATATGTCAATAATTGGTAAAGTTCACTTTTGAAAAATGTTTCAAAATTACAGTGCAAGTTCTAGTATCTGCATTTTAGTTAATATGCTGCTGAAAACAGTTTAGCTTTTTTGGTTCTGTTTGGTATCTTCCTTTGTTAAGTGTGAAAGCTGGATGTTCTTCCTTTACAAAGGCAGTTGCTGCTAATGTGAAATCATTCTTTTGTTCCTAGGTTGAGGCATGTCAAGGAGATTTAAGCACACTGGCAAATGTGGTGACGTCATTAGCAAGTCTCAATAAGTCCAAAGACATGTCTCAAAGTAGTGCTGAGTTGTCGATGATTGAAAGTTTAAGCAACGGAGATACATCATTGTCTGAACTCCATCAAGAAGAACAAGCAAGTAGTGATGTTACAAGGTAAGGCACGCTAAAATATTTTAATTTTTAAATATACTTCCTTTTCGTAATCTCACCCAAAACTTAGAAAAGCAAACAATGTAGACCATTTTTCAGTAGAAATCATTACAATAACATGTTGAACTTATGATGAAGAATAACCATGTAGAAGTTGCTATTTGAGTTCAGAGTAACATTTTGCAGTGACGTTCCATTTAAAAATAAATATGAGAAATTATATTTGTGTTCAGAAAAAATTTATATGTATCCTTGATGGCTGATTTATTATATTCCAGTTATTGTTATCAGGACTAGGGTTTGGTCCATATATCATATATTTTAGTACTTTGTTGTCTTTTAGTTCATTGTTCCACATAGGAAAATGTATTGACGTAAGCCTTGTCTACCTAGGCATGACTACTCCTGAAATATTTTCTGTCCATGCAGAAGTGCCTCATAAGTATTTGTAGTATGTTATAGTGGCATTCACTTTAAGTACATCTTACAAATCCTTGGCCTGTTTTGGTTTTAATTTGAAGCATTTCTGTGCTAGTGTAGGTACAATAAGCAGGGCAATAAATACAGCAGTGCTGGTCCAGTTAATCCTTCCAGCGCAATCTTGCCCACCCTTTCCTGTCAGCTCAAGCCTTGCCCAACAGCAGTCCAGGAGTATTAATTCACTACATACTACCCATCCTTTGTGGTCATGACCAAAAAATACTCTTGTTATTGCCAATGTTAAGTTGGGAGTAAATCTATTCAGATAATTGGTTTAAACTAGTCCAGCTCCAATTAAATACAGCTTAGTTTTACTCTCTTTTTACTGTTATTGCAAGCAGAATTTTAGTCCTGTTTCTTTGATTATGTGCACCTAACTCTTTCAGCATCTTACCCAATTCCTTTTTGACGTCAGTTTGTGTCTTTCCATTGACACCTAGAGGAACCTCACTGGGCCTTCAGCCTGTAATACCATATGAGACAGGACTTTGGAAAATATAATAGTTGTGATGATGTACTTCAAGTCTAGTATACAAATGCCCAAGGGAATAGAAGTAAGATAGCACAGGCAACATTCACATTTCTTTACTCTTTTCAGTGCCTAACTTTGCACCTTTTAATGTTCTTGTAGGTAGTATTTTTTAAATTGATATATGCAGGCCTGGGAGGAGGAAGCAAGAGGAGCTGCAGGAGCCAGAGCCTTGGGCCCTTTACATTGTGCTCCAGGCAGCTTTTAGAACTGGGAGAGGGTGAGGGTGGTGCGGTGTGCTCTGAACAACACTAGCCTTGCCCCTCCTGCCCAAGGCAATGCCCTTCCTGGGAATGTGAAACCACTGTGCCTTTGCCCAGGGGCCCAGCGAGTCTGTCAGCCCCCGTGGATGTATGAATGGTGTATATTAATGAGCAACCTGGGAGAGCTTTGATCCTGCATAATCATTCTTTCTCATAAATCATCAAAAGCCACTTTCTAATAATGTATATTTGAGGGGAAAAAATCAAATATAAAATTGAAACTTAGATCTAAGACCACTGGAAAGCTTTACTGGTAGCATTTCTGCTGGCATACAGCTGTAAGCACGGCAATTTCAATAGTGCGCTTGTATATTTGACTGACTTTAGTAGTATAGTGCATCTTCATGGTGAGAGATTATATTCAGCAAAAGATATCGTCTTTGGCATTATCAGTTGGCATCCCAGTGTGTCCCATGCTACTTTCAGCACACTGCCTTCTGAGGTATTTTCGCAGGGTTCTGTGGGATACCGCATTCCTCTAAAGGGAATGTGGGTGCTTGGGATCAAGTTTCTAGAATTTCTTCTGTTCCGTCCTATAGTTTTCTTGTTTTCATGCCATTTTTAAAATACACTTCCTTCCTGCCATCTACCAGGCAGACGCACAGACACTGAACAGATCAGCAGAGTTCTTGTGTTTATTTTAGAGACAGGTGCCTGATTTATCCATATTATTCAACAATTACCACAAGGACTGGGCCTACAGCAGTAAAAATGAGAAAACTGAGGAGTGGGTGATGCATGCTGTGAATGAAAATGCCTGTGTTGAAGCCATTTACTAACTGCACATGGTGAAGGATGCTTCTGGGACCATGAAAAGAACAGCTTGAGATGGGATTTTTTTTTTTTTAATTCAAACTTGGGACAATCAGCAGAGCTTTTGGCTGCAGAAGGCAAAATTCCTGGAGTTGTGTGTAAAGCTTCTCCCAGCTTTGGAAAATTGAATGCTGGGACATTTTTCCTGGACTGGCACTTTCTTCTTTGAGTGATTGCTCATGTGCATTCCAATGTAGGTGTGCGTGCCCACGCATGACCAGTTGCTGGAAGATTTTTCCCTTAGCTGGTAGCCATCAGGTGAGTGTGGCTCTGATATGGTGACCAATATATATACTTCCCAACCTGCTCCCCACTCGTTTCCTTCTTGCTGCGGTGACGGTTGTCAGAACTCCCTGGTGCTCCTGCGAGCAGCCTTTCCTTTGCTAGTAGCTCACTTATCTGACAAACCATCAGTCATGTAGCACTTTAAAGTCTAACAAAATGATTTATTAGATGATTAAAGTGCTACATGACTTCTGTTTTGCTTTGTTAGAATACAGACTAACACGGCTACCTCTCTGTTACTTATCTGAAGATAGTAACAGAGATGTAGCCGTGTTAGTCTGTACTCTAACAAGGCAAAACAGCAGAAATGTAGCACTTTAAAGACTAACAAAATTATTTATTCAGTGATGAGCCTTCGTGGGACAGACCCACTTCTTCAGATCAGTTTCATTTCCAGTGCAGACTGACGTATGTATATCCTGCTGTATCCTGGTGCTGAATTCAAATTTGTGGGGTTTCTGTTACCTACTTCTTGCACACTTGGAAAACAGCAGAGATGGAAGTAGCCAGAGCGGACAACCGTACGGCATTGTGGAAAACACATGGGACATCTATGGAGGCCAATAAAGTCGATGTAAATAACTGCTGTTGCCATACTAGCATTAATCCAACCTTTTAAATTCAAACTTGGCACTACACTGACTCACTTTGTGGGTGTAATAATATCGACCTTAGCGCTCCCTAAAATTGACATAATGGCGTTCGCAGCAAAGACAGTGACATTGTAAAATCAAGCTAACTGCCTTAAAATTGACTTTATGATGTAGTGTAGACATAGCCTCAGTCTCCGTTACTGCATAAGCGGAAGAAACATGAGAGGCTGTCCCCTGCAGTGCAGAGAATGAGGGATGAGCCTGAGACACCAATGGTTGAGCCATGGTAGGGGCATGCTTCAGAAGGCTGAGCATTAACACTGGCCTGAAGGTCCAGCCCTTGTTTGTCAGAGATGGCCTTGGCAGTGGAAGTGTTCCAGGTGGCACAGAGTCTCCTGAGGATTATTGTGCCCTTCTTGCCACCAAGGACTTTGATGTCACTGGTGCAGGTGCAGAGCTGGCCTCCCTCATGGGGCAAGCCAGCTATGCCAGCATCATCTTCAACACCCTTTGCCCAGACAATGACCGTGGTGGAGGTGCCAGCCCAGTCAGTGCCAAGGCAGTCTCCTGCAGGTCAAGCACCTCCCTTGGCCTTGGCATCAGAAGTGTCAGGATCAGAGTTGGACTCTTTCTTTTTGGGATCAGACAGGAGCAGGAGTGGCCGTTCCTCGTCCTGCCAAAGCCAATGCTCTCTGCATAGGCGCAGCCAGCAGAAGTGGCAAGTGCTTCCACAATGGCCCTTTTGGACTCCAGGGTTGTTGCCCAAGTCCCAAGGGCAATTTCTTAGACCACACTCTGGGTCCCTGTCACTGCTGGTGACACTGGGGGCTCCTCCAGTACCACGTGTGGTGCCATTGGCTGCGCGGGGAGCGGCACTGTGGGATGTGCCAACAGACCAGCTGCTTCCAGGGGAGAGACCAGCCTCGGTGCCATCTCTTGTCAAGGCGCTGACCTCAGCAGAGCTAGTGCCAGCGTCAGCTTTATCAGTGCTTATGCCTCCTCCCTCACTGCCGTAGATGTGTGTCCCATCAATGCCAGTAACCTCGACAGCGCAGTGCATCTCCTGGGAGCATCATCTTCCGCACCACCTCAAGTAGGTGGCCTTGTGCTGGTGCCTCAATTGTCTGCCCCGCCATTGGGAGCTGGTGTTTACTCGTCAGGGACCATGGACATGGGTTGTTTGGAGCAGGCTGGCAGCTCCTCATCGTCCTCCCTCAGTGAAGCAGTGGCAGGTTCCTCTGCTTCTCTAGTGTTAGAGGATGCTCAAGCTCTGCAGCAGCTCCTCTGCAGAGTTGTCCAGAACTTGGGCATACACATTTGTGGCCCATTATGCAATTATGCAACATGCTAGGGAGGGCACTGCAGTTCGCAGGGTCATACTGCAGTTCTGGGGCTCCAACCCCACTTCCTAACCTCAGTTTGCATTCACCTACATTGAAATGCACATGAGCAATCACTCAAAGAAGAAAAGACAGTTACCTGTTTCCGTAGCTGGTATTCTTTGAGATGATGTGTTCCTGTCCATTCCAAAACCCACCCACCTTTCCGCACTGTTGGAGCACCTGGCAAGAAGGAACTGAGCAGGGAGTAGGTCAAGTGGTGTATATGTTCATCGCCATATCGGTGCCGCACCGACCCGGTAGCTGCTGGGTAGGGGAAAAAGGCTTCCGGCAATTGGGCATGCTCAGGTGGTCACACCAACATAGGAATTGGCATGAGCAACATATTTCAAAGAACACCAGTTATGGAAATGGGTGACTGTCTTTTCATGTTGGTGGGTTGCAAGGTCAACTGTGACTTTCAGAGATCTGTCCTGGTTTTGCCTGACTCATGAAGACATACCCCTGGAATGTGGACAGCAACAAGGAAAGGTTTAACTGTTGTCAGCTTATGCAGGATGATAAGCGTTGGAGGTTGGTCTGTCCCTTATTCTAGGTAGTATGTTTAGTGATTTAGTTGGGATCAGTCTTTCTTTGAGCAAGGGGTTAGACTAGATGACCTCCTGGGCTATGTCTACACTAGCCCCAAACTTCGAAATGGCCATTCAAATGGCCATTTTGAAGTTTACTAATGAAGCACTGAAATGCATATTCAGCGCTTCATTAGCATGCGGGCAGCTGCGGCGCTTTGAAATTGACGCGCCTTGCCACCGTGCGGCTCGTCCAGACAGGGCTCCTTTTCGAAAGGATCCCGCCTACTTCGAAGTCCCCTTATTCCCATCTGCACCCCGCCTACTTCGAAGTCCCCTTATTCCCATCTGCTCATGGGAATAAGGGGACTTTGAAGTAGGTGGGGTCCTTTTGGAAAGGAGCCCCGTCTGGATGAGCCACGTCAATTTCGAAGTGCCGCGGCCGCCCACATGCTAATGAAGCGCTGAATATGCATTTCAGCGCTTCATTAGTAAACTTCGAAATGGCCATTTGAATGGCCGTTTCGAAGTTTGGGGCTAGTGTAGACACAGCCCTGATGTCTCTTGCAACCCTAATCTCTGATTCTGTGACTATTGAGTGCATTTAATATGGGATGCTAGAGATGCCTTATGACTAGGTTGCATGTTGTGTCTTTCATTTTATCTGCGCAGCAATGGGCAGCTTTACCAGCCATGTGATGGGAGGAAGGTGGCTAGTGTGGTATAAATCCTTGTTGCACAACGCTTTATAGCATATTCCTTTGCTGCCTCAGGAGCTGCATAGTGTCTTGCAGGAGCTTGCATAATGGACTTTCCTACGCATCTCCTCATACATGTGCCTTTCCTCCAGCATGTATGCCCTCCACTTTCTTGTCTCCTGGCCTGCAGACTCTGAGCTCCTGGGGAAATCTGAGCATGCTCTCCCCTGTCCTCTTGATTAAGGTCTGTCTTTCAGCAGGTGGGAAGCGAAGGCCTTCTCAATGATATTCCAGATGAAGCGTCTGATAAGCAAGACATTCAGACTTTGTTAGAGTTAAAGGGTTCACAGGTAGGAAATAAGTGAGGAAATTGCCTAAAATGTTCCATAAGGATGTTCAAGAAAGTATGAAATAGGTCAGACTTGCTTTAAAACAGTTTAGCAGCACAGTGAGTGTATTGGGGACACTTCTCAAAATATATGCCAATGAAGGGTTGGGGGATGGACTGTCCTTTGGCCTGGGTAATATGGATAAGAATAGTGTAGTAAATATTGCTAAACTTATTACAGGCAGTGCTGATTCTGGCTGATATATCACTCACGAGGGTATCAAAGGCCCTGAGGGAGACAAATGCTCAAAGTCCATATGCTGCCATCCTCTTCACACCAGCATTGCTGCAGGAGCTTCTTACGGGATGGCATGGAAAACTTTCCTATCATGGTAGAAGAAACAAAGCAAATCTGAGTAAAGTTCAAGCAGTATTTAAACACTACAGTATCTGAAAACTTGACTGAGTTTGGGCTAAAAGATAGAAGAAATTTGTTCCAAGACCAATCAAACACTCCAAAAAAGGGTTGTTGCTGCTGCCTAGATCTGCAAAGTCAGTTTAAAAATATGCCACCTTAAAGCAGAAATAAACCATCTCTTACTCTGTCTATTTCTAAATGCAAATAATTGTTCTTTTGATTTGAACTGTAAGCCTGGTAAACCACAGCACTGCATTTTTTATGTTTGCATTACTTGTTAAATATTCAGTTTTAGAAAAAAAATCATATTGTCTGAGTAAATAATTACTGAATTGCTTCTAAGGATTATTATAAATTTTCTGTGTATTTAAACTGAATTGTCAAATTTTGGTTTCACTACATTTCTTTTTCCTGCTTGCAGTACATCAGGTTATATTAAATATTCTGTCTGACCACCCTGGCAAAGGGGTGCATGTGGGAATGTTTTGTGTTGCTTTCTTTATAGTGTTCTCTTCCTTATTTTTTGCCTGTGATTGCCAGTGCATGTTGTTAGAATAAACCATTTACTTCAAAAGGCTTAATTTTGTTTCCTGTCCACGTTGGTTCAACCACCAGTTTGAGGTGTGGATGAGGGCAGGGAGTTCAAAGACCAATGAATAAAGTTGTTGGATTTTTTTTAAAAGTGCAGTATATCTACATGAGCTCTTTGTCCCTTCCTTATTGGGTTCCTCCTCTGGGAGAATATAGGTTAGATTTAACAGGCTCTTAAAAAGCATCTTGTTCTATTCAAGGATTGCATCTTCCACATCCCCATACACTGTGAACTCTTTATTACTGTGTACTGCTGGGGTTCTTTCTTCTAGGTTTAACAAGGATTATCTGCATCCAGTGCTGCTTAGTTGCAACAGGTGTTGGAGGCAGTTCAAGATTTTCTTTTGACCTCCTTTGTGAATTTGGTAGGACTGCTGCAGTTCCTTCTCTTTTGCCCCCCATTGCTCTTTTTCCCTGTCATATCACAGCTTTTGCATCCCTTCTGCAATGTCTGAATTAAAGCTTGCCTGAGTCCCTGCTCTCACACTCCCATTAGTTGCAGCTTTACTTGATGTCTTACCTGTTTGTGAAGGCAGAAAAGGTAGGATAGGAGGAAGAGAAGCTTTTCCAAAACACAGTGTGGATTTTAAAGGAGGGTGAGCACTCTGACCTTCGGGCAGCAGAGTTCAAGATCAGGGCTGGAGCAGTGAATGTTGAAGGAACAAGTTCCTTGTGGGATTGTCTCTGGAGGACTGTACTGATACAGGTAGTGCAGCATCCACATAGGTTACTGTTGCTAAAAGATACTACTAGATCCAGTGCCCAGGCAGGATTTAGGCTCGTTTGTGGGACCTGATTTAACTTGACTGACAGCACTCAAAATTGAGCTTCAAGAAGTCGAACATGAGCTAACATAAGGCAAACTTTACTGGTGAAACCTAATAGTGTAGCTCAGGCTTAAGTTTCACATAACTTCTTCCAAATAGTATGCAGACTTCCTGTAAGAGATTCTTACAGTGTTCGCTAAAGAAAGTAAGCTGGATGCCTTTCAACAAGGCAAATTGATTTTGTAGTCATTTGGTTTTTTCTGTATCTTCTGTTCTCACAGACCGAAAATAAAACCTTTTCTCTCCTGGAATAAATTAAAACCACTCTTTAAACTGCCTCTTTCTAATTTCCTTCATGCTGCATTTTAATCTATCCTTTTTGTTCCCTAGCTGGATAACAGTCTAATTGTCCATAGCCGTTCTTGCCTTACTGATTGATTCGGACTGAGGGAGATGGAAAGGAACTGGAATTACTCAGAATAAAGAAATCCATACTATGCATAAAATAGTTATTTTTGTCCACTCTAGAAATTTATTCAAAACATTCTTTTCTTTGGAACATAATGGGACTTCCCACATGAACAAGAGCTACAGGGCCGAGGTCCTAGAATATGGTTACACAGTGATTAGACATCCCTGGCTGGCCTGTGGTAGCAAACTCAGGGTGTGGAGCTGTTTAACTGCAGTTATAGATGTCCAGGCTTAGTCTGGAGCCTGGCCTCTAAGACCCTGTGAAGTAGGATGGTCCCAGAACTCAAGCAGGGAGCCGAGAGTTTGTGGAGGAGAGCTGGCGTATGGGAGTGAGCTGCTGGAAATCAGGGCTGGGGGTGTGTGTGCAAGAGGGCAGGAATCAGAGATGGGGGCAGGTGTTAAGACTGGAGGCTGGGAGCAGGGGAGGAGCCCTGGGTCTGGGTTCTGGAACAATGTAAATCATTTGATAATTTTCCAGCAGTATAAAAAGAGAGTGAAACCTACTAGGCAGTTCTCCCTCACCCCCATTTAATTTCACTGGAGTCGGTGGATTTACAACTGATAAATTATAGCCTTTAGCTGTCAAAGTGAAACAATACATTATTCCATACCTGATACCTTGCAAAACTTCACTGTATTCAATACAGCATAGCATGCCTTCTAATATCCATATACACTGTGCCAAGCCCAATGCCAAATCTTCCAACCTGCCAGCAGTCTGTATACAACAGACCTACGTTCTAATACCCCACTCTGTAAACAGGAGTTCAGAGCTTGTAATTTATAAGCCCCCATTAGAGGTACAGCACTGAAAGGCTTGGAAATCCTCATCCCTTGCCCTGATGCTGCCTCCCTGCCATCTCCCACTGAAATCCCCCACTATGGGTTTATCTCTCTCAAACAGTGATTTGACCTCCCATCTAACCAAAGGGTCCGGCTGCCCCTCTCCACCCCAGAGATGCCCAGGCCACATGGTACCTGTTTGTTTTCTAGGTGCTACCTATGGGCCACCCTTCCTTTCCCCACCTCTGTGCAGTTTTGGCCTAGTTGGGCCAGATTAAGATATGAGCTGCAGCCTAATGGTACAAATACCCCTTCCCAAACAAACGCTAAAACTTGATGGAAATCACTTACCTGGAAATCCAACTCTAAAAATTCATGCAAACAGGATCTATAATAAAGTTCTTCCATTTTTTAATTTACCTTGCACCATTTAGTGAACTAGCACAGGATATTTTTTAAAAAAAAATATTGATCAGTTTCCAATAGCTAAAAAAACTCCAAAAGAATTTTTCTCCTTCTAACCCATTCGCACCTATGCAAAGTGGAGCACCCACACTCTCTGCACCCACCCTATTTCTCCCATCACCTCACCTTATTCTACCTCCTCTGAAAGAGTGGAGGGCTGTGCCTCTGGCCTTTGAGGGAAAGGCACAGGCAAAAAGAACGGAGCAGGGGGCTAGCCTCCACATTGTGGAGGGCTGGGGAGGTTCCACCTGCCTGAGATTTAAATGGCTCTGGACCTCCCAGACCCTTTTAAATTGCCTGGGGTCCTGGGCACTTGTCCCCTTTGCCCCGCACCCATCAGTGGGCCAGGCTGAGCCTCCTCTCACACTACAAACCCCAGGCCCCAGTCTGGAGCCCCCTCCTGCTGCACTTCAAACTCCATCCCTGGCTTTACCTCAGAGCATGCACTCCTAGCTAGAGCACCCTCACCTGTCTCTCACCCCTGCTGCCTGTCCTAGCTTGGAGCCCCCCATCCCATATTTTTGAATCCATTATTTTTGTACTCACCCCAGACCCTAGGGGCCCCACAAAATCTAATAGCCCTGGCCTCCAGAAGAGTTAATGCAGCCCTACCAGCCCTCTTCCGTGATTCACCTTCCTTTTCCCCTTCTTCCAGTCTCTGCTCCCTCCTGAGCCCTGTCCTCCATCCTTCATGGGACTCCTCCAAATCCGTGATCTCCCATCTAACCCCGGCCTGGGTCCAGATGCCCTCTGCTCCAGAGACTTTGCTTGTTTGCACTGCCTGTGGGCTACCAAGCTAAGTGCAACCTACCAACAGCTGTACCTCTGTCCACTCTGGAGCGGCTACTCCCTGTTCCTCGCCATAGGGCCCTGCTCTCCCTGTCCCAGTCCTATTGCTTGCCAGCAGTATCTGTGGGTGGGGAGAATATCTGAGACACAGCCTTCTGTCTTTCTCAAGCAGTGTGAGCAGAGTCCACAGCAGCCACGCAGCCTGATCCTTGCTCCTGCTCCATCTCCCTCTCCCCATGGCTCTGAGGGCTGCTGGCAACAGTGTGTTTTAACAACCTGTTTAAAGAGCCCACACACCTCCTCCAGCCAGCTCTTCAAACAGATAGCCACTGCTGCTTAAGGAGTTCTCTTTCAAATTCTGATCCCTGCTTTGCAACATACGGGACAGTTAGCCTGTTTGTTTGTTTTTTTTGTTTTTTTTTTTAAAAAAGTTGTGATGCTGTCCAGGGAGCTAAAGAAAGGAACAACCCTGGCTAAAACAGGGCCGATAGTCATCCTGCCCGTGGTGTCAGCCACTGGCCTACTGTTCCTGCCCCCAACTCCCAAGCTGCCAGAAGGAAGCCCTAGAGATCTGCTCCTTTGATGCTGTAGCAGGAGGCAAAGCTTACGTCTGCCTTGGAGATAGAAAATTCCTATGGGTTCTGTGCCCACAACCTTTTCCCTCATCTCCTCCTCCACCCTCACCACCCAATATTTGATTTCAAAATGAGGCTTGTAGTAAACAAAGTAAAGTGTAAAGATAGAGCAGTGCTTTTATGATTTTCAAGCTATCAAACGGCATTAAAATGCAAGACTACATAAACCTTGTCTTGACTGAAGCCTACATGGAATCACAATTTTACATTGTCCTTGATTTTGCTGTGTAATTTGATTGAACTCATAGATAACAATGTCTTTTCATAGGGCATTTGATACTCTTGCGAAAGCACTAAACCCAGGAGAGAGCACAGCATCCCAGAGTTCTGCAGAGAGTGTTGAAGCCAATGTACAGCTGGTTGGTGGAGAAACAAGCATGAGTATTGTTGAAATAGAGGGGCCACTTCTCAGCGATGCGCACATAGCTTTCAGGGTATTTTATGTCTTTCATGTTTTTAACTTAAAACCATTAAAACTAATACATTTGCCATTTTAAAGGTTTGAGACTTTGGTATATGTTTATTTGTTTGAATTTTGTAAGTAGTAATCCTGCATAGTGAAATACTGCCATTCTTTTTCTGAAGAATACACCGCTTTTGTTCAATGGTTAGCTACTTTGTGTTCAGGAAAATTAACATCCCTCCCAAGTGTTTTTGCAGCAGTTTATTATGTAGAGAGCACTGTTTTTTGCAATTGTCTCTGTAGTCTATTTCCCCTGAAAAGCAATTTGTAGTCCATGCTAATGGTTCTGAAGCACCACATAGTAACAAAAAAAAAAAATCGGTATTACAGTGTGCTGTTGATATGAACTCTTCGACACATGAGTCAGGCATACAGGACTCAGAATGGAGTCTCCAGTCTTCATTGGTAATGTGATTTCTCCTTTGCTTAACCATCTCACTGCTTTAGGATGTTAATTTACTTTTAACCATTACAGTTCTCTTGCTGTTTTCCACAGCCATTTTTGGGAGAGGAGCCAAACACTTCATATTTTTATTTCAACTTTATGAAGCTATGGAATTTCCTCTTTTTCTCTTTAGCTCATAGCTGTCATTTGAACAAATCAAAAGACCACATACATGAGTATTTCTGCACAGAGCATTGCTTGAACTTTGTCCTCCCCCACCAGCACACTCTTTGGTCATCCTTGTAAATACATCCTCCCTGACTGAACTGACCTGGTTTCTCCTCTCTTGATGTTTACAGCTCCACGTTAGCAGCTGCTACTGGGGCACATCCTCTGTGACTGAACTGACCTTTGGCCCTCCTCTTGACTGGGACTCTCCCCTTTTCTTTGGCCTATACATTTAGACCTTCTTCTGGAAACCTGCTCCCCCCTTCAACTCATGCATCTGACAAAGCAGGTCTTTGCCCACAAGAGCTTATGCTCCAAAATATGTTGGTCTATAAAGGTGCCACAGGACTTCTCATTGTTTCTGAACATACCTAATGTTAATCCTAGAACACAGTTTTTACAATTTGAGATAGTTACTTTAGTCAAAACTATTTTAATTATATTACTTTTATATATAATCAAGTATTAATTTCTGGGGATAGAACTAGTGCATTTTAATTAAATACTTGTTTGGGTCAAATCCTGCTGTCCTTACTCATGCAATAAGCCAGTTGACTTCAATGGAATACATGTGTGAACACTTGGCAGGCTTAGCTATTTATGGTGAGCATCTATTTACATGAGCACTGTTAGGACATCAGGCAGTTTATATATGCTGACTATCAGGTGTAGCCATGTTAACATACTAGAACATTACATTTATTTGTAAAGTAGGTATTCTATAAACTACAGACGAAGAACTTTTATAAATATATACCCCCCAAAAACCTAATGATTCTTTGAGTGATTGCTCATGTGCATTCCAAACTGGGTGTGTGCTGGCATGTGCCCAGTTGCTGAAGCTTTTTGCCCTAGCCAGTAACCGTCAGGTTGGAGCGGCCCTTAGAGTGGCACCAATATGGTGCTGATATGGCAACCAATACATGCACCATCCACTCCATCCCCCGCTCAGTTTCTTCTTGCTGTGCTGTCAGTTGCTGGAGCTCTCTTCTCTCTCTCTCTCTCTCTAGTTATTAGCTGGTAGCCTTTGCTTATAGTGTAAATAGTTTGTAATTAGTTGTAAATAGTTCATAGTGTTTTTCCTGCTCTATTGTTGAGAGAGCTGCGTCAGGAGTTTCTGCCCCTCTCAGTGCCTGGGGATGCTTGGCTCTCCAGGTTTTAAAAATTGCTTTAAGTGTGGCAAGAGGATGCCCAAAAGTGATCCAGACCAGACTTGCCTGAGCTGTCGGGGTAAGGGGCACCTTGGAGATCTTTGCTCCATCTACAAAACTTATACCCAGGACTCTGAATGACAGAGTGCACTGACTTAAAGTCCTGTTCATGGAGGTGGCCCTGCAACCGGACGTGTCCCCATTGGGGACTTGCAGTGGAGCCTCCTTGGTGCTGAGTGCACCGGTGCCATAATCAGGATTGGCACTGTCCAAAGACTCTCAGTGCTGTACACAGGTGCCTAGCACTCAAAGGTACAATTAAAGCCAGTCCCCGGTGCCTTGGAAGAAAAAGAAGCATGATGAGGGCCGATCCCCTTTGGAGGCAAAGCGCCAGGATGTACTGCAGGTGTCTGCTCTGCCGCGTCATGGACTAGAGTATGGGGCACATGTGTCGATGCCAGTGCAAGGCAGGAGCCCGCATTCACCTGGACTGCCCTTGACACCGGAGGCATTTACTATGGCACAGGGCTTATTACAGATAAGTGCCAGGCCCATCACTGCCAGAGGAAGGTATGCCCGTGCGTGAGGTGCTGCCTGTGGTGCCAACACCGACCGAGGGTGCCATGCAGGTCCCTTCTCTGCTGACATCATAATCATATTTTCTGGTGCTGAAGCAGTTTCAGCAGCCTAGGGCACCGACAACAGCTCTGTTTCACATACCTTATTTGACGGCAGTGGCACAGGCGCCAGTCCAGCAGGAGTCAGTGCAGACACCGGGACCTATGGCACTGCCATGGTCTTCTGTGTCAGTCGGTGCCAGAATCGGATTCCTATTACTCCAGCTCAGCATGGAGTAGGAGCACGTGGACATAGCATTTGTAAGCCCGTTGACACTCGAACAATGACAGGTAGCTGCCCACTATACAGGGAGCAATGCAGTGGTCTTTTTGGACCTCTTGGGTGTTTCCTGAAACACAGGGGTAGGCTGCAGGACTCCCATCTATGGTGCCGCATTCAGTGTCGCTGGGTGCACCTCCATCAGAACAGCTGCAGGGTCCACCCTGCAGGTCGGAAGCTTCCTCATTGGCGCCTGCAGCCAACGTTGTTGGTGTCAGTGGGGGCGCCGTCTCAGGTGTTAGAGGAACCACCTTCATTGATGCCAGGGCCCCTGGCACATTTGTTGCTGGCACAGTCGGGCCAGGTGCCCAGCCAGATGGTGTCCCTGCGTGTGACCTCAGTGCCATCTGCCCTGGTGCTGAGTGTGTTACCATTGGTGTCAAGCACCATGTCTCAGGTACCGCAGGAGGTATCAGGACCTCAGGTGAGGGACTG
The DNA here is from genome assembly GCF_033958435.1 of Carettochelys insculpta. Taxonomy (NCBI): domain Eukaryota; kingdom Metazoa; phylum Chordata; order Testudines; family Carettochelyidae; genus Carettochelys; species Carettochelys insculpta. Next base: position 292,763,622 of record NC_134137.1, read on the forward strand.
GAGCCTGCCAGTTTTACCTTTACAAACTGATGTACTGGGCATTTCCTCCTCTTGTCCCCTGGATGAGGTGGTGGCAGGGTCCTTGGCGTCCCCGGTTCTGGAGGATGTCAGGGCTTTTCAACATTTATTACATCATGTGGCCCAAGCCCTGGGTATCCAGACGGAGGAGGTTAGAGATGAAAAGGACCCTGTAATGGACATCCTGTCCTCCTCCGTTCCTATGCGGGTTGCCTTGCTGCTACTGCAAAAAACTATTTGCCTCTGCCTTACCCACAACATGGAGGAACAAAAGACGTTATTTTGTCCCCTCCCAGGGAAATGAACATCTTTTTACTCATCCTCCTCCCAACTCCCTGGTGGTTGACACAGTGAGCCATAGGGGGAGAGACAGGATCTCCAGGGATCCTTCCCAAAAATAGAGAAGCCAAACGCCTGGACCTTTATGGCAGGAAGGTTAATGCAACAGGATGCTTACAGTTACAGATTACTAACAAGCAGGCCATGGTTAGCAGCTACGCATACAATACTGTCAGTTCTCTATCTTGCTTGTCAGAGCGGTTTCCTTCCAAGCCAGAGTTTACAGCAGAGGTTGAAGAAAACAAACTCATATCCCAGGCAGTGCTGCAGGTGGCATTGGATGCAGTGGATGCAGCTATTCGGTTTATGGCCTGAAGGGTGGCCATGCATATGGGGGAATGGTTACAAGTGTCCAACCTCCCATATGAGGTCCAATAGACCATACAGGACCTTCCCTCTGAGGCCCTTTGTTGTTTTCAGAAAAAACTGATAAAAGGCTTCAGAGCCTGAAAGATTCGAGGGCGACTTTACGTTAGCTGGACCTTCATACTCGGTCACTTTTACCCCTTGACTCCTGCTACACAGTTCCCACAACAACAAAGGGATACTAGGAGGAGGAGCAATCACATAGGCAGAAGGTGACCCGGCCAGATCACGGTCATCAAAAACCCCCATCGGGGCCAAAACAAGCATTATTATGGTGCAGTTGGGAGTTGCACACCAATTTCCATCACAGTTCCAGCACACCCCTTATTCTCCTTCCACCTAACTCCTTTCTGCCTTTCTTGGTGCAACATAACTTTAGACCAGTGGGTCCTATGCACGGTTAGAAAGGGATACACAATCCAGTTTCTTTGTACCTCACCCCGCTCCAGCGTCCCTTCCCTATCCCTCTTTGGGGAACCCCTCACAAGAGTCTGCTCAGGCAGGAGATACAATCCCTCCTTCAACAGTGGGCTATAGAGGATGGGCTATACAGGGAGCAATGCAGAGGCCTTTTTGGATCTCTTGGGTGTTTCCTGAAACACAGGGGCAGGCTGTATGACTCCCATCTAGGGTGCTGCACTCGGTGTCGCTGGATGCACCTCCATCAGAACAGCTGCAGGATCTGCCCTGGTTGGAGGCTTCTTCATTGCGCCCATGGCATTGCTGCTCCCAATGTCATTGGCACCAGTTTCAGGGGCAGGTGTTTCATTCCTTGTATTTCCTGATTTCAAAGTCAAAAGTGGCCAATACTGGACTTACGAGAAACAAGTTCATAAAAAAGATAAGGTTTCATATGATATCCTTGGGTCTCATCATTCCCGTGCTGGAACAGGGGGATTGGTTTGCCGCTCTCGTCTTACAAAACGCATATTTTCACACAGCAGTTTATCCTCCTCACAGGATATTTCTTCAGTTTGTGGGGGATGGGGGTCATTATCAGCTCACAGTCCTTCCGTTTGGTCTGTCCTCTGCCCCAAGGTTCTTTACCAATGCATGGCAGTGCTGGTGGCCTTCCTACGCGGGTGTGGGGTACAGCTGTTCCAGTACCTGGATGATTGGTTGGCCAGGGGCTGCTCGCAGGACCACGTGAACAAGCATGTGCAGCCAAATGGTTGTCAATCTCAGCCTCCTAGGCAACGAGGCAAAGTAGGTTTTGGTTCCCACTCAGACAATGGAGTTCATGGGGGCCCTTCTGGATACCAGGGCCTTCCTGCCATACAGCGGGTTTTAGGCCATGATGTCTCTTTTCCATGATATGATCAGGTTCCCCACCACAACAGCAGGTGCTGCATGAGGTTGCTGGTTCACATGGCGATGTGCACGTTCATAGTCCAGCACTCCAGGCTCTGGATACGCCCTCTTCATCTATGGCTAGCTTTGGTGTACCACCCCGTCAGAGACAACATAGATTTGTTGGTTACAGTGCCACCACAAATTTTGTCAGTCCTGCACTGGCGGATAGATGCACAAACGGTTAGCGCACAAGTTCCCTTAGCTGCCCACAACCCTCTCCCTTCCTGGTAATGGATGCCTTGGACTTGGGGTGTGGAAAGTATTTGGGGGAACATTGAACTCAGGCTCTGTGGAACAGAGAGGACCTCCAGCTCCACATAAATGTTCAGAAGCTCAGAGCTATCAGGCTCGCATGCGAGGTGTTTCAGGACAGTTTAGCGGGACATTGCACAGACAACATGACAGCAATGTACTATATAAATAAGCAGGGTGCACACTCTTCTCCCCTGTGTCGTGAGGCCCTCAGGCTCCGGGAGATCTGCATTCAATATCAGATCCTTCTTTAAGCCTGTTACCTCCTGCGAGTCCACAGCTCACTGGCGGACCATCTCAGCAGGTCCTTCGTGAGCAATGAATGGTCATTATACCCAGAAGTGCTGCATTTAGATTTCCAAAAGTGGGGGTATCCCCAAGTAGACCTATTTGTCTCACACCTCAATGCGAAGTGCCAGATGTTTTGTTCTTACTGGAATCAGAGTCCAGGATCCTGGGCAGATGTGTTCAGCATACCCTGGTTAGGCCCACTACGATATGCTTTCCCTCCGATTCCACTCGTCCAGAAGGTCCTACTCAAAATTTGGTCAGATCAGGCATCTGTTATCCTGGTGACACCAGCGTGGGCCCGGCAGCACTGGTACTCGGTCCTCCTGGAAATGTCAGTCTGCAAACCAGTGCAGCAAAACAGCAAACTCCCATTATGCCTGGACCTGTTGGTGCAGGTGGAGGGGTGACTACAGCACCCCAGCCTTCGCCGCCTCCACCTCACGGCGTGGAAGCTCCCTGGTTAAAAGATGTGGAGCTCTCATGCTCAGGCCCTCTAAGGGCAGTGTTGTTGAATAGTAGGAAACCTTCCACGAGGACAGCCTATGTGGTCAAGTGAAAAGGTTTTCCATTTGGGTATCTCAGGGGGGCTGTTCCTGTTACAGGCCTCAACACCAGTGATTTCGGACTACTTGTGGCATTTAAATCAGGAAGGACTGTCATTATTCTCCATCAAGGTGCATTTGGCAGCCATCCCAGCCTTTCACCCCAGCCCTGGGATATCCTCAGTTTTCTCAGATCCAGTGGTTAAAAGAGTTATGAAAGCCCTGGAGAGGGTCAAACCACAGTTGCAGGCCCCTTTACCTGTGTGGGATCTTAATCTGGTGTTGTCAAAACTTTTATGGGGGCTCCCTTCAAACCCCCTGCCTCCTGTTGCCTGCAGTTTGTAGGTTACAAAACAGCATTTCGGGTGGCCATTACTTTAGCCAGGCGGGTATCTGAGTTGAGGGCACTGACAGTGGACCCACTTATACAGCGTTCCACAAGGACAAGGTAAGACTGAGACCCTCATCTGGCAGTCTCACCAGTGATGGTCTCCTCTTTCCATGTCAATCAGGATATCTCTGTTGGTCTTTTACCCAAAACCTCATGCCTCTCCTAGGGAACAGAGTTTACATACCTTAGATGTTCAAAGGGTTTTAGCCTTCTACATGGACAGGACCAAACCCTTTAGGACATCACAGCAGCTGTTTGTGGTGGTGGTAGACAGGATGAAGGGCCTCCCAGTTTCCTTCCAGCAGGTCTCTTCCTGGATGGTGACCTGCATTAATGAATTCTACAAGCTGGTGGGGGTTCCCCTTCCCCCAGTCAGAGCTCATTCTACTGGAGAACATGCCTGTTTTGCAGCATATTTTGCTCATGTCCCTATCCAGAACATTTGCAGGGCAGCCACCTAGTCCTCAATTCATGTGTTTATGAACCATTACACACTGATGCAGCACACTAGGGAGGACAGTGCAGTGGGCAGGGCTGTCTTACATTCCTTCTGGGGCTCTGATGCCACCTCCTAGATATTTGGCTTGTATTCACCCAGTTTGGAATGCACATGAGTAATCACTCAAAGAAGAAAAGACAGTTAGTGACCTGTTCCATAACTGGTGGTCTTCAAAATGTATTGCTCATGTCCAGTCCAAAATACACCCGCCTTCCCCGCTGTCAGAGTAGCTTGCAAGAAAGAATGGAGTTGGGGGGCGGGTTGGGTGTTGCATATATTGGTCGCCATGTTGGCACTTCTCCAGGGGGTGCTGCTCCGACCGAATGAATACAGGCTAGGGGAAAAAGCTTTCCGACAACTAGGCAGGCGCCAGCACACAGCCAGTTTGGAATGGGCGACTAATTCCACTAATTTTTCAGGCCATGTATTCCTCTTCTCTGGGGCAAACTGTGGAAAGGTATGACACTTGCCAGTTTATATTTTTTATATCTATAGCTCTAAGTGTAAACAGTTTTATCAAAGCAATTTTGCTGATGGTGTTTCCTCTTAAGTATCAGTCTCCCAAAAATGTCTCAGAAGATTGCAATGTAATTTACTTGGAATATTCACATCTAAATTTTCCAAATACATGATAATCTATATGAAGTGCAGAATTCACATAAATTTGCCCTATTTTTTCACTGCTGTGTAATAATATACAAGTTTAAGAATTGTAGCTAATATTGAACAAAGGCAGTCACTGAAGTTATTTCAAGGCTGTGTCTCATTCATGTGATTTTTAAAATACAGGTTGAACCTCTCTAGTGGGACACCCTTGGGACCTAACCAGTGCCGACCGAGAGAATTTGCCAGACCACAGGAGGTCAATACTGTCTAGCTCATTACCAACACTTCCACTGCTTACTGGGCTCTTAGAAGACATTTAGGGGTAAATTAGAGCTAATTAACAGCACAGAACACTGAGAGCCAGGACTAGTGGCTGTAAACAAGCTTTATGGGACCACAGTAAACTTGACCACACCTGTGATAAATGGTCATCCGGCTCAGTAAAATTATGTTGGATTTTGTATGTTGCTGGACTAGAGAGTGCCAGACTCGAGAGGTTCGACCTGTACATTACTTTCCTTTTTTCCTTGCAAGACTTTATATCAGAGTATTTAAATCAAAGACTATTTTGTAATTAAAAGTTATAACAAGAAGTAAGATAACTAATTGAATAGTTCCTTTTTGCACCAGCTCACCATGCCTTCTCCTATGCCTGAATACCTGAATGTTCATTACATCTGTGAATCAGCCTCCAGACTGCTCTTTTTGTCTATGCACTGGGCACGCTCCATTCCTTCCTTCCAAGCTCTAGGGTGAGTGTTCAAACATTGTTTGAAATAATCAATGGACTAAATAGACCATATGTCCTTGAATATATTCTCTCATCAAGGAAATATTGGAAAACATAATCCCAACTATACAACCTAATGAGGTCTAAATTAGCTGTTAGAAACTCAGGAAAGGGTTCATCATTGATAAGTCTACAAAAAAACTTACGCAGTGTGCAGCAGTAGTCAAAAAACTAACAGTGTTAGGAACCTTTGGGAAGAGGGTGGATAATAAGGTAAAAGATATCATGCCCCTGTATAGATGTGTGTGTGTACACGCACCTAGAATAGCACGTGCAATTCTAGTCTCCCCATCGCAAAAAAGCTATACCAAAATCAGAAAAACTACAGAGAAGAGCAACTATAATGACTTGTAGTGGAACAGCTTTCATATGAGAAGAGATCAAAACAACTGGGAATGCTCATGCTAGAAAAGAGACGATAAGAGGGGGAGCTGTGATAGAGCTCAGGCACAGTGTTGAGACAGAGAATAAGGAAGGAAATGTTATTTACTCCTTTACTAAGAGAGGAACATGAAGTCACAGAATGAAACTAATAGGAAAAAGGTGTAAACAACAAAAGGAAGTACATCTTCATATAACATACAGTCATCCTGTTGAATTCATTGCCAGAGGATGTTGTGAAGGCCAGGGTTCAAAAAGGAATTTGCTAAGTTCATAGAGGATAAGATCCATCAGTGGGTGTTAGCAAACATAGGGATGCAATCCCATGCTCTTGGTGTCAAGAAACCTCTGACTGCCAGATGCTGGGATTGTAGGACAAGTGGTAGCTCACTGGATAAATTGCCTGGTCCTGTTCATTGCCTGTGAAGCATTTGATACAGATCACTTTGTCATATGGCAAAATACTGGGCTAGATGGATCATTGGTCTGACCAAGTATGGTCATTCGTATGTTTGTGAATAAGGTTTGGATTATAGTAAATTTGCACAATTGAAGAATTACTTTTATATTCAAAGATATCCCTGACAATATATCTAAAGTTAAATGCATCTGTTAGAACTGCTGAGTACTCTTCATTAGAAATGTGAAGTATAAAGTAAAGATCATTGCATTAAACTAAAAATTAAGATCTATGTGTGGTTGTTAGCAGAGAGCTGAACTTGTCTTGGCCTACCATCATTGCTTGAATTACTTGACTTTTAACATATCATGATTTCCTGTAGTATATGAATTACAAGTGGTGAGATGGCACTCAGCCTGCATTTCCAATTGGGATGTGATGCTAATGGGAATTAACAAAGGAAGATGTACAGAGAGGTTGATACACAGCTACCTGTGTGCCATTAACATCAAACGTTATTCTCCTTTGCAGAGCAATTATTGATAGTCATCATAGCATTAATCTATTCTGGAACATAGCAAGAAATATTAGGAAGGTTTATCAAGCATTGAGAGATGTGTTCAGGGAGTGACAGTTACCAGAAATTAAATGATCTCTGACAGCTAAAAGCAGTTTTTATAGTTCTCTTTGTTTTCTTAAGAACTTGCATTTTGTCCAGCAAAAGCCATTATTTCTCTTAAATTTCTTAACTCTGGTAGGTGATCATTTCAAATCAAGCCTTAGACTAACTATTTGAAAAACGCATAGCTCGCTACTTTCAGAAACAATGTTCCAAAATCACAGACTCTTAAAATTATTTGACATTGGCTGTGTCTAGACTAGCCCCCAACTTTGAAGGGGGCATGGTAATTAGTGTGCTGGGAGATTACTAATGAAGTGCTGCGGTGCATATGCAGCACTCATTGGGCTACTTCTCCCCTGTGGCAACTTTGAAGTGTGAAACTTCCATGTGCCAGCTCGCGTGTAGCTGCGGGTCAGCCGCAGGTACTTCGAAGTACCTGTGCTACTCTGAAGTCCTGTTACTCCTCCGCAGCGCTTCACTAGTAATCTCCCAGCACACTAATTACCATGCCCCCTTCAAAGTTGGGAGGGGCTAGTCTAGACACAGCCTGTGTCAAATAACTTTAATAGTCTGTGATTTTGGAGCATTGTTTCTGAAAGTAGCGAGCTATCCTTTTTTCAAATTGTTTGTCTAAGGCTTGATTTGAAATTATGACTTGTGTTTGCTTGATTGAAGTACCTTTGATTTAAATACCCAGTTTAATCACATGGAAGAATATTGTACCTTATGTAATTGAAACTATCCCTTGTGAAGAGAGGGTGGGGGAAGTAAAAATAAAATCTTTTTGTGCCATAAAGTGAAATAGTTCAAAGAATAAATAAACGGAATAAAGTGTTTTACTTATGGTGCTGAAGTTGAAATAGCATATTTTGTCTAGGAGGATTCCAAAGCACTATGGAGATTAATGTTGTAAACAGAATATGTTTCCTTAAAGGCAGTTTTATAATAAAAGCAATGAAGGTAAACTATTAAGAGAAATATATACTATAGAAGACTTCTGTGTTGCAAAGAATAAGTTTTGCAATAGGAATGAATAAGTGCTTATGAAAATCTTATCTTTCATTTAGATGTTAGGAGAATAATCCTTTGCTCAATGTGTTTGGCTGCTTGGGTGAGGAAAGAGAATATATTTAGAAGAATAAGAAGAGCTTGTTTATTACTGTTTACCTTGCATTAGCACCTTCCTCAGGTTTGGGGGTCACAGAGTAGGTGTTATTCGAACATATGCTAAGGTATAATTTTTGGCCTCACAACTTAAAAGCTTGACAGAATGTTTTAATGCAGGCTGTCAGAGGTTTCAAGGGTTAGTCACATTTTTTAATTTGAGCATATTTTCATCTGTATTTGTAAAGTGGTTTAGAAGGTGAATCAGATCTTAATTGACAGCTTATTTCATTTCCTATATTTCATATGTTGAAGCAACAAATGGTTTGATGCAGACAGATTTCTGACTAATGGTTGGTTGTGAGGAGCTAACAACCCAAAACAGAGCTAACAATCATTTGTCAGTGAGGAAGACAGAATAGTACCTAGTCTAGTTTCCTGCTTAAAGCAGCACAATCATGTCTTGGGAGCCCAATTGTTGCTTATTCTTCCTTCTCTCTTCCCCCTCCTCACAGTGATTTACCCCCGAATTCCATCATCACCTTTCAGCAGTAAAAGTTGTAAGGTAGTTGTTTGGGCTTCCTACCCATAGCAAGCTGGGTTTATTGTTTTAGTGTATTGATTTGGTTAATGATGTAATAATAATAGCCTGGATTCATTCACTCCTGTACCAAGATCTGTTTGACGCCAGAAACACTGGTAGTAGGGCTTCTAAGAAGCCAGTTACAGCTCCCCAAGCTCTGTGTGTCTACCCATTCTGTCCCAGACTAGAGCAGTATAAAAACTGCTGTTAACCTGTACTATCTGGCTATAATCCCTAAGGATTATAAGGGTTGCCATAACTTCAAACTTCTATTTTAGAGTTTAACGACTCAAAATTAATGCCTATAGATGCACAGTACCTCCAGATCCAAATTTCAGAACTGAAACTAAACTTGGGAGGGATGTGGATGGTGCCAGTGAGAAGGCATGTGGCTCAATTTTCAGTGTTACATTCATCTACATTTACTTAAAAACATAATCCAACAGCATGCCAGCTTTCAGGTTTAAAAAAAGCCTTCAGCCGCCTGCCGTGAGCATCCTTATCACAAGTGCCATCTGAACTTCTGCCATTACATGTACATATTCCTTGAAAACTAGTGTAAACCCTGAGCAAACTAAAGTGATGGAACATACATTGAAAGTGTGATCATTGTTGTCTATCACCTTGTTTGTCCTAAGGAAATGTAGAGAGACTGGGTGGTGCAGTATTATTCTTTTTGAACCAACTTACACAGAGCATATCACAGCAAAATAGGTGAAATAGATTGGTTGGCATATTTGGATTACATTTATTTTGAGATGAAGTGGATCATTAGGACCCATAGGCTATATCTACACTTGTCCCCTTCCTTGAAGGGGGCATGGTAATCAGGGTGACGGGAGATTACTAATGACGTGCTGCAATGAATATGCAGCACTTCATTAGGCAAATTCTCCCCCGCAGCAACTTTGAAGTGTCGAACTTCGAAGTGCCAGCATGCCGTGTAGCTGCAGGCACTTCAAAGTGCCCGCCCTACTTCGAAGTGCCCGCAGCTACACAGCATACTGACATTTCAAAGTTGGACACTTTGAAGTTGCTGCAGGGTAGAATTTGCTTCATGAAGCGCTCCATATGCATCACAGCACTTATAAGTAATCTCCCATCATCCTGATTACCATGCCCCCTTTGAAGAAGGAGTCACGTGTAGACGTAGCCTTACTGTCATAGGGAAAAGGAAGGAAAGGAGACATTGGGGGCAGTTGTTAGTGATTTGTAGAGTGTTGTAATAACACATAAATCCAGTGTTGTTCTCTTCAGCTGATGATTTTAGTGTCTAGCAAAATTATGAATTTAAGCTCCAAGGCTCACCTTTGGAAAGCGTTGTGCAATGTTTCTTTTGCTCGACCAGGTATAGAGTGTTCACTTTGTGAAAAGTGTGCACCCACAGGTGATGGGTTTTTTTTTTTATCATTTTCCTGTGTGAGTTCATTCAAGAGCATAAGCTATGTCTACACTAGCCCCAAACTTCGAAATGGCCATGCAAATGGCCATTTCGAAGTTTACTAATGAAGCACTCAAATAAATATTCAGCGCTTCATTAGCATGCAGGTGGCCGTGGCACTTCGAAAATGACGCGGCTCGCCCCGACGGGGCTCCTTTTCGAAAGGACCCCACCTACTTTGAAGTCCCCTTATTCCCATCTGCTCATAGGAATAAGGGGACTTCGAAGTAGGCGGGGTCCTTTTGAAAAGGAGCCCCGTCGGGACGAGCCGTGCGGCAGCGAGCTGTGTCAATTTTGAAGTGCCGCGGCCGCCCACATGCTAATGAAGCGCTGAATATGTATTTCAGCGCTTCATTAGTAAACTTCGAAATGGCCATTTGCATGGCCATTTCGAAGTTTGGGGCTAGTGTAGACATGGCCATAGTGATAATCTGGTTTCGCCCACATAGTAGTTGTTGGAGCCTTACATGTGCCATATGTTATGAGGCACATGTGTGGAACCTGTGGTTCTTGAAAGGTGTTTTGTGGGAGCGTTGATCACTGCTGCAAAGGAAACACATCTACAAATTCTGCATCCATTCTGGTAGGGTCTTGGGTGTTAGTTAGTGTGTCCTGTCCCGCGTTTGCTGCTGCTGAGTTCAGAGAGTTAGCAGGTTGGTAGAAGGCCAGAAGAGTGGATTCAGGAAAGATGCCTTTGAGAAGGGTGTCCTCATCCATGGACAGTAGTTATTTAATGATGCACCATATGGCTTCTTGTGTTGGGAGGTAGATAAGAACCATGCTAGTAAAAGATGTTTTATTTCTGTACTGTAGCAAATTCCCCCAGGGTATTTGTGTGGCCCATTCCATGATGCAAATTATTAATTTTTAGTTTTTTAAAAGCAAACCAACTTCTATACAAATGCCACTTTTAACATAAACCTGGGAATTTTAATGCTAACATGCAAACAAAAATATTTTTGCCCTGGGTCTTGATTTGTGCAAAGTGGTAGTACCGGCTAAACTAGATTAATTATTCCTATTTGTACTGTGTTCTGCCGATGTGCTGTAAGTAAACAGTTTCATTAACTGGATTTTTTTTTTGTTCCTTTAAATAGGCAAGATAACAGCATATCATTAGTAAAAGCCTGCTGGAATGAACTTTTTACACTTGGTCTTGCACAGTGTTCACAAGTGATGAATGTGGCAACTATATTAACTGCATTTGTTAATCACCTGCATGGTAGCTTACAGCAAGGTAAGATGCATCTTGCCATTTTCCAGGATGTAGTTGGGGAGTTAAGTAATAACATGAGTTAAATGCCAGTTCTTAACTTATATTCTGTGCAGAAGTTTACTAGTTGTCTATGAATTATTAGTGGGAATTTATTGTGTGCACAGTTGAATGTCCACTGTTGAAATAATAATGTAAAGTCCATCAAAATGTGGAAAATTTTAGCAAACCTACGGAAGTCAGTCACATTTAGATGTAAAAAAAATTGTATTTTAATGTCTCCCCTTGTTTTTCTTTTTCCTTCCTTCTCCCAGAAAATTAATATACAAATAATTTTTCTAAATAAAAATGCAAAGTTCAATAGGACACGCTGAATGACCACAAGGAAAATCTGTGTAGTCCAAATATGTGCATCCTGCATTCAGTCTTCAGACTCGTGTTGGAAGTCTTGTTGTTTTGTATGTTATATAGCAAGCCTAAATTCTGAGGTTCAGTAGAACGGAGATTTTACAAACTAAATAAACATAGGGGACAGTGTATAGCTTCTATGATTTGAGAAATGAAAGAGTTATAAGTCTCAATTTTTTACAGTGTGTTAATTTAATCATTGGAACAACTTATAAATGGTTGTGGCTGAATCTCTCTCACTGGAAATTTTTAAATTTTTAAATGGGTGTTTTATAAAAGATAGATACTCAAATCAACAGTAACTTGTGTTTGAATTAAAAGAAGGAATTAATACATGGGTGTGCTATGGTATGTGTTATGCAGAAGGTGAAACTATCATAATAGTGCCTTATGTCCCTAAAATCCATTACTATGCAAATCCCATTATGGCAAATCATGTAAAATATGCTCCTAAAACTAGAAGCGGATTATAGCGAAAGAAACTTTTAGCATATTAGGTGGAATCTTATTTTGATTCACCATGTTCCTGGAGGCTTAAGTATTTTTTCTTTATTTGTTTCTTTTCAGTCCTAACTTTAAAAAACACTTGAATTTGATTGAGCTGTATTATGGAGACAGGAAAAGATCTAATTTTTTTTCTCCTTCATGAATTGGGCTCACAAATTCCCATTTTAGGTGTCCTGACATAACTCACAATCCATGGAGCTATGCTAGTCAGGGCTCTCCCTGTTTATAACTGCTACATAATTGTACCCAATAATTTGTTTTCATTTAATACACACCCCTTCCAAAAAGCCACAACAATAACCTTGTGAGTATTCGGAAAAATCCTTCTGAATATGAACTGGATGCAAACTGATTATGATGACTACAAAAGGGAATAGGACACCAAAGATAAAATCTCATAGATAAATGTAAACTGTCTTCATTCTGGGTGGAAACACTGCTGCCTGACAATATAAAGTCAATGGAGAAAATCCAGCGGAGAACACGAATAATGATTAAAGGTAGGGAAAATACGACTTATGAGCAAAGATTTAAAAAGATGGTTTTGTTAGCCTGGAGAACCATAGAATACTAGAATTAGAAGGGCCCTCAAGAGGTCATTGAGTCCAGTTCCCTGCATTCACAGCAGGACCAAGCACCATCTAGATCAGGCGTGTCCAACCTGCGGCCCGCGGGCCACATGCAGCCCTGGACAGCTAGTAATGCGGCCCCAAAAGATCGTAAAATTTTAACATTATTATGTGATTTATATACATTAACTATATTAGATATTTTGTGTGCGGCCCAAGGCTATCTTCACTCAGCGCGGCCCAGGCAAGCCAAAAGGTTGGACACCCATGATCTAGACCATCCCTGACAGATGTTGATCTAACCTGGTCTTAAATACCTCCAATGATGGAGATTCCATAGCCTCCATAGGCAGTGTATACCAGTGCTTAACAATCCTGACAGTTTAGCAGATTTTCCTAATATCTAACCTAAACTTCCATTGTTCCAGTTTAAGCCCATTGCTTCTTATCTTATCATCAGAGGATTTCCGTACAATTCTTAGTTTTTTGGCATGGTTTCATCCCTGTTTGAGGTACACTCATACATTCATGATGGGCACAATCTTTTCAGAAGGCAGCTCATGCCTTGAAAACAGCTGTGTGACTGGGTCTCTGTCAGTATGGAAAGATCTGTGATGACAGAGGTCCTCAGATTTATAAGAGCTACTTTAGACTCTATGAGAAGAATAGCAGTTCATTGGAACCCACTAATTTCAGTCTGTCTTCTTTTGTTCTGTGGGGTTGAAGGTGGCACTTGGCCTTTAGGTGAATTGCAGTAACAACAACAAAAGAACAAAGAAAGTGAAACTTGGGTCGACTATATTAATGTAATGTGTGAAGGTCTCTGCAATAAAGCAAAGCACATCCTCTTCATCTTGATCCATGTAAGATTACAGCAGAGAAAAAGGAAGATATTAAGGCTAGAGATTTCAAAAACGAGTTAGACTCCTAAATGAGAGGCCTGACTCTAAAAATTGCTGTGCATCCAGTGGCCTTCATTGATTTGGGGTGGAGGGTTGGTAGATAACTCAGCAATTTTGCAAATCAAGATATTTACTCAGACAACTAAATTTAGGCACTCATTCTGGAAAACAACTTTCCACCAAAAATTCTTAAGCAGGGATCTTTGCTTTACCTGCAAAAATCTTCTGTCCCTCAGGGCTGGGGTGCACTACAGAGTTAGATTGACATAAGGTAGCATTTGTTGACCTAATTATGTCAATGTCTATGCTAAAGCCTTCCTCCCACCAATGTAAGTGTCCTAATACATGAACATAATAACTGCACCTCCACAAGAGGTGAAAAGTTAATGTCAGTGTAGTTAGGACAGACTCTGAATCTCTTACATGAGCTTTCTTGTCTGTTTCAGGGAAGGAGCTCTGAAACTGACATGAAAGCCCTGCTCTCCTTGAAAGCTGGGCGACTGGACCCTGCTCCCACCTGGGAGCTAGGGTAAGAAGCCCAGGTGAGCTGTGGCGTGGACATAGTTGCTCAATTCCAAATGGGGGGAGAGAGCTGGATTTAAGCCGTGGGCAGCTTTGCCCCACTCCTGGTGGTGAACTGGGGTAAGGGGAGGGCAGCTGCTCACAGGAGGGAACTGCCAGCAAAGCTGAGGCGACAGGTTCTTGACTCCACAGACTGCCCCACTGAAGTCAGCAAAATCAGTCCTGATTAGGCTGTGCACCTCTTATCTAAAGAGGGTAGTGTGGACATTTGCCATGACAGTAATTACAGCAGTATCATTAAGTCAACCTAATATAGGTCAACTTGGTTTGTAGTGTAAAACATCAGAGGTATCAGGTATAAGTCCCAGGTATTGAAACATTTTGTTCCAGGATACTTTGTTGTTCAACAGAAACAAATAAACAAAAACAAAGCTGCAATTGCTTGTGAGATACACATAGCACCTCAATATCTGATACTTTGTCCTTCATTGCCATTCTGTGATTCTTCTATGGCCTACACTAGAACCATATGTTTACAGAAGTTACTGTTGGGAGACAGATTGCATCTACACATAAAAGCAGATCAATCTTTTGATCCACTCCGTCCTGGAGCTTTTACATGGCTTTTTTGTCCACAGTTTCTGTCAGAAAAACGCATTTTGTGTGTAGGCATGCCATGAGTTTTGTCTACAAAACTCTATAGTGTAGATGTAGCCTATATGTCTAAAAATACTTTTCTTGTTTTCTGCAATTACAGCTAGACTGGGGCTCAGGTTACTTTAATTTGTTATAGCATAGGCCAGGCTACTGTGGTATTAAACTAACAGACCTCTCCAACAGTATTCCCCATGTGCATCCTAGTGGAGTTTGCTTTCACACCCCAAGATTTTCTGGCCAGACCTTGAATGCTTGGAGTGTCCTCACCTAGCATCTTGGTTTGGATTCTTAAAAGCTGACTCATCTCCCTTCTAAAAAGGGGAAAGTAATAATTCAACTATCCAAAAACTATTTCCTTGTGCAGTGACGTATTTAAAATGGTAGTTTAGGAATGCAGCTAAGACAGGCATGGGGTGGATCCTTTTATAGACTTTGATTCCAGAGCATTCACATCCTAAAAGGAAGGAGTGTGCTTTAATAGATTTGCTAATGCTTCTGTGCTGAGTGAATATGGCACTTGGCTCTTACTCAGTACATCTGCAGGGGCATAATACGTTCAGGGAATTCCATTTACTGGTACCTAATCATTCTTGTTCTGATGATTAATATTTCAGGTCTTAGTTCACCTGTGATCAAAGTATGGTAAAAGACCACCTTGGCTTAGCCAGAAGATCATGCATGATCTCAAAATCAAAAAGGAGTTATATAAAAAGTGGAAAGTAGGAGAAATTACAAAAGATGTATATAAGCAAACAATGCGTGTATGAAAGGCCAAGGCACAGAACGAGCTCAAATTGGCTAGAGACATAAAGGGTAACAAGAAGGTGTTCCATAAATATATTAGAAGCAAGAGGAAGGCCAACGACATGGTAGACCCACTACTCAGTGAGGAGAGAGAAACAATATCAGGAAACTTGGAAATGGCAGAGCTGCTTAATATCTTCCTTGTTTCGGTCTTCACCAAGAACGCCGATGCAGAAATGCCTAACATAATGCATGCTAGTGGGAAGGGGGTTAGTTTAGAGGATAAAACACATAAAGAACAAGCTAAAAATTATTTAGAAAAATTAATGTCTTCAAGTCACCAGGGCCTGATGAATTGCATCCTAGAATACTTAGGGAGCTGACAGAGGTGGCTTCTGAGCCGTTAGCTATCATCTTTGAAAAGTCCTGGAAATCAGGAGAGATTCCAGAAGACTAGAAAAGGGCAAACATAGTGCCCATCTATAAAAAGGAAAAAAAGAACAACCCAGGAAACTACCGACCAGTCAATTTAACTTCTGTGCTGGGAAAGATAATGGAGCAAATAATCAAGGAATTCATCTGCAAACATCTGGATGAAAATAAGGTGATAGGTAACAACCAGCGTAGATTTGTTAAGAATGTATCATGCCAGACCAATCTGATAGCTTTTTTTGACAGGATAACAAGTCTTGTGGCTAAGGAAGAGGCAGTGGATGCTGTATACCTAGACTTTAGTAAGACATTTGACATGGTCTCGTGTGATTTTCTTATCAATAAACTAAGCAAATACAACTTAGATGGAGCCACTCTAAGGTGGGTGCATAACTGGCTGGATAACTGTTCTCAGAAAGTAGTTATTAATGGTTCGCAGTCACGCTGGAAGGGCATAATGAGTGGGGTTCCATAGGGATCTGTTTTGGAACCAGTTCTACTCAATATCTTCATCAATGGTATAGATATTGGCATAGACAGTACACTTATTAAGTTTGCAGATGATACCAAGCTTGGAGGGGTTGCAACTACTTTGAAGGATAGGCTCACAATTCAGAAATGACCTGGACAAACTGGAAGAATGGTCCAAGGTAAACAGGATGAAATTTAATAAGGACAAATGCAAAGTACTCCACTTAGGAAGAAACAATCAGCTTCATACATACAGAATGGGAAGTGACCGTCTAGGAAGTACTGTGTAAAGGGACTTAGGAGTCATAGTGGACAACAAGCTAAATATGAGTCAAAAGTGTGATGCTGTTGCCAAAAAAGCAAAGCTGATGCTTGGATGCAGTAAGAGGAGTGTTGTGAGCAAGACGTGAGAAGTCATTCTTCTGCTCTACTCAGCACTCATTAGGCCTCAGTTTGAGTGTTTTGTCCAGTTCTGGGCACTGCATTTCAAGAAGGATGTGGAGAAATTGGAAAACGTCCAGAGAAGAGCAACAAGGATGATTAAAGGTCTAAAGAATGTGAGCTGAGGGAAGACTGAAGAACTGGGCTTGTTTAGTTTAGAAAAGAGAAGATTTAGAGGGGACATGACAGCAGTTCTGAAGTACCTCAAAGAGGGTTACAAGGAGGAGGGAGAAAAATTGTTCTCCTTGGCCTCTGAGGATAGGACAAGGAACAATGGGGTTGAACTGCAGCAAGGGAGGTTTAGATTAGACATTAGGAAAAGCTTCTTAACTGTCAGGGTTGTTAAACACTGGAATAAGTTACCTAGGGAGGTTGTGGAATCTCCATTGCTGGAGATATTTAAGAGCCCATTAGATAGACACACATCAGGATGATCTAGTGTTTGGTCCTGCCAAGAGGGCAGGGAACTGGACTCAATGACCTCTTGAGGTCTCTTCCCGTTCTAGTGTTCTATGATTGGACTCTTTAATTAGGAATAGCAGACTAATCTTTGTGTGTGTGTGTAAATAAGAATATAAATAAGATATAGATTAATTGACTTGTAGTTTTTTTTTCTTCACAAGAAGAGTATGGATTCATTTTACAAGTTGTATGAATCATTTAGAAATGAGGAGTACATTTATCCAGAACATCTATTTTTTGTACTGATCTAGATAAGCTGTCTACAGATAGAGGAAAGCTAGTGATGGATCATATCTTCAAACTGCAAGAGTTCTGTAACAGTATGGTTAAGCTTTGCCTAGATGGGTATGAATATGCTTATCTGAAAGCAATTGTCCTCTTCAGTCCTGGTAGGTAATTCTTTTTTACTTTAAAATTTTGTTCTTTTCTGTGATAATTCATATTTGAATATTTATAGTGCATATATTCCAAATCTCAGCTTTCTGTGAAAGTGTGAGGGAGAGTGATTTTTTTATATGTAAGTTCATGCATTTCTGACATTACTGTAGCTGCAAGAAATCTGTGAACCTGTTTTCATTTTAATTAGGGGTTATGTTGAAGTCTAAAAGTCCTCCCTCTCCCAATCTACCAAAGTTCCCAACTACCATGAGAATTTTATGCATTTCCCCCAAACTTGCTGCATCTCAGAAATTGTTATCGATGCTAGAAGTTATAAGGCAGACATACCACTAATGGTTTTTACCATCATGTTCTCAAATTCTGCTCCTGGAGAATCAATTGGAGGGGGAAGAAACTGGGAGGAGGGAAGACATAGGAGCCAGTTTGGCCGTTGTGTGGGTGATATCCAGTAAGTAAGGGGGCGGGCAGGACTAGACATTTGGAACAAAAAACCTTTTGGGAGAGGGAAACCGAGAAAGGATTGAGGGATAAGAAGATCATATCAGGAGCCTGGGAGTAGAGGCCAAGAAGAGTGTTTATTTAAAGAAGGTTTGGTTGCAAATTCAAACATTCAAAAGTTAGAAAATGCCAGAAACTTGGTTGCTTGTGCAGCTTTGATTCAGCTGCCTTCTGCTTATATATTATGATAATCTAATTATATGATCACATATTGTTGTTTCCCCTGGACCTCTCCCCATTCAGTGCACAGGGTGGACCTGCTCTTGGGAATGATTTGGTGTTGTATAGTAAGGGAGACTATTGTCTCTAGGACTCCTGCCTTGTTTGTTGCAGAAGTTGGAAGGGATGCAGTGAATGAGCCAAGTGATAGCAGTTTCATGGTTAAAGATATTAAATGCTGTCATAGAGAAGTGGATTCTGTTTCTGGCTCTGTTCCCATGAGATGGTAGGCAGGTGACTTAAACCAAGCTTTTCACTGTTTATCACTAATTGTCTGTTCCTTATTTTCTGAAGGCCCAAAATGAGACCATGGGCCCTGATTTGTCGAAGTACTGATCACTCTCAGCTGCCACAGGAGTCAACAGAAGGTGTCCTTTGAATGTGCAAACTGCTATATAGTGCTTTGAAAAATAAGGTCCTAGGTATGTCAAATGGCCATTCAAAATTAGTGGATACTTCTGACCTTAATAATTCTGTGTCTCAGTTCCCCATGTGCAAAATGGTGGGGGAATGGGGAAGAATACTACTCCCTCATCCCAGAGGGAGGCTGTGAAATTAAATTAACATTTGTGAAGTGCTCAAATAATATAGTGATTAACAGCACAGAAAACTTCATGCAGAAAGAAATAATTCTGTATTTGGAGCCAGAATAGTGGACAATAAATAAGTGCAGTAGGTAGAGGAGGAAAGAAGTGGCACACATTGAAAAAATGAATATAAAAATTGAATATAGTAGTCATATTCACTGTTTGAGGCAGAAGTCCTGTGGTAGTAATGTATGATCATGTAATTAAACACTATATCACACTACATAGATGATGGAGGGGAGAGGGCAAATTGACTTCAATTCTGGCTTTTCCTAACTTTTGAGCACTTGATTTTGGTAGCTTAACATTCTTATAAATCTTTTGTGTGTAATTTAATTTATGCCAAGATGCCATCTCTTGATCCCAGGATTTTTATCCATTGTTCATGTATCGAAGCTTTGTAATAGAAAATAAAACAAAAATGCTACAAGGAACCATGATCTGTTAGGTATTTTTCTGTACACAGAACCATTTTTTACTCAGGGGCATTTCCTGAGTAAGTCTGCAGTCTGCTCATTTTTCTCATAACTCTTCTAAAAGCAACAACAACTAGTATATCATCTTATTGCTGTACCTTTCCTGAAGCTGATACCCAACAGAGGTGAATTTTAAAAAGTCGCTAAATCACCTGGGATGCCACTTTGTCAGTAGTATCATCATTTGTATCCTATATCTGCTGTTTCAGTAGATTGTGAGACTTGAGGGATAGAAAGCAGCTGCTGTGTAACCTTTACTATGTGTGTCGTGTCTATGGATAGAGATAATAAAGACAACAGTAAAATATAGTGGTTATATCTGTATCGTACTTCATTAGATATTATTTAAACACCAGGAATTAATCATTCATCACTTGGACTGAAAAACATCCTATTTTCATGATAAGATTTTTTCAGATGTCTTCAGCCTATCGCACCTAAAACTGTGTGTGTACACAAACAGAGATTGGCACACTGAGCTCAGGGAGCAGGAAACAGGAGACAAACAGGAACATGAGGTAATAATCAGGAAGGCCCGTCACCAACTTCCTCCACACACTAATCATCATACTATGCCTCTGCATTTTTCATGACATTACTTACATTGAGCCCCAGTGACAGGAGTCACATGCCTAGGCATGGAAGCTTTGTAAGCAGCAGATGGCAGTTTTGGGATGCACACAATTTCTTAAAGCCCAAAGTTCCATAAATTACTGATATAAATACCATTTGCCTTCAAATTCCACAGTCTGCTACCAGCAGCAATGACAGAGCCAGACTCCTCCTTTTCTCTAATCTTATACGTTCCAATCTTGTTGTAAATAGTTTAATTGTTTGAGTTAGATTTAAGCCAAAGGGTTGGAGGGATTTTTGTCAGTCTTTCATTATGTGTCAGCTTGGGTCTAGCTCACAGTGGAAGGCCCCTCCTAAAAGAGTGGGATTATAAGAGAATCCTGTTGTCTCACAGAGTTCTATGCTTCAGGTAGATGTGAAAATGTGCCAAAATATCTTAAAATTGTCCTAAAAAGTCTCCTGCGGTAAGAAGCTTGGTAGTGTAAAAGTCTGCTAGACCTTCCCAAACACAAGGAATATGGAAAACATATCTTTCTTAGTGATAATGCCTACCATAAAATCCCAGGCTAAAGACGTGAGTTCTTCAGATGGAGTCAAAGAAAGCACATTTTATGGTACTGTTCACTCTAAAAAGCTGTACTGTGAGAGAAGGAGGTTCTTTGGGAAGGATCCCACAGTGCATGTGCTCCAGGTTGTCATATGGAGAAGCCATCATTAGATCCATGGTTCCTGCCTTTTCCAAGATTAATACTACAGATTTCCTGGAATTGAGAAAACCAGTGTTTTCCAAACCTGCTGCAGGGCTGCCTCAAAGGAAGCTTGGCTTAGGTACAGAAAAATGTTTGGAACTTTAGTTGACAGCTTGGAGAGTTCCAGAATTAAAATTTTACTCAGCTGTCATCCATACATGTACTGTGTACTTTGGTGCTGTGATTCTGATGAGGTGATGGAAGACTAACATTGTCTCCTCCCTCTCCATTCCCATCAACTCCCCCAAGGAAGCCTTTTCCTGCAAAGAAGGTGATGGCATCTGCAGAAGTCACTGGGACTCCTCTACTTTAAATCTTTAAGAATGGTAGTTATACCTGATTTGAAATCAGATGCATTCTTTCAGAGGAGCAGGAACTGGTGAGACAGTCTTAGGAATTCCTCTTCTGTACTTTCTGTCAAGGCCTTTTGGGATTTGGTGTGCAGAATGGCTGTGATATTGGTATTCCCCTAGCAATTCTGTCTGTCAAGACAAAAAATCCTTGAGTACAAAGTAGAAAACACAGTCCTCTTTGTCAATGAGCTAATTAAAAAGTTCTGGAATCATTCATCCTTTACAGCTTCTGCCTGAAGGAAGCCAGATGTCTTATAACAGGTTATCAGTGTGGCTATCACTTCTGTTTTCCAATGTTTTATCCTGGACCATTTATGAATTCTGGCAGTTTTGTGAAAGACATGGACACATGGAGACAAAACTGCCAGAGTTATGGCATAATAAAATGTTTTGTTCTGGTACAGAGCTACCAATTGGACCCCAAACACGTTTTTTCTTGATTTATACCAGAAAGACTAGGAATTGTCCAGAAATTGTCTGGAGGCTTCCCTTGATATTATGGACACTAGATCCAGGTCTTTGGTTGTGGCTGTAGTGTTGAAGAGGTATTTTGGATTCAGGAATGGTGGTATCAGCAAACGCAAGACAATTAGGGAAGCCCTTCTGTCTTCAGAAGTAAGAAAGGTGTCATATTTGCCTCAGTAGTTTCATCTACTGTTAGTACTGCACGTAAGCCAGAAGTCTGAAGATGTGCCAGAGAGCATTGCATGAGTTTTGGGGAACCCAATCCTCATCCTTCTTCCTCTTCTCCAGCCTTTTAGGAGTCTTTCTTCCAATACTTACAGGTATGACAAGTAATATCGTCATGCAGCTCAGTTCCAGAGATTACTGAATGAAGTTAATCCTTGCAGTTCACAGCATGAAAAAACTTTACCTACCTTCTGCTCGTTTGTTTTTTTAGCCCCTCTAGTGAAAAACTAGTGGGAGAAAAGGACATATTGGAAATAGAAGCCACTCAGGGAGAAGGATACCAGAAAGAAGTTTCAAAAGTAAAGGCCTACCCCTATTCTGAGATCCATATATTGAAGAGATCCTGAAGTAAAATTACCTCTTTTCTAGAGAGCATGATCCTTGTCCTAGAACTTCAAGGCTGATTTGTATTCTTGGTATTTAATATGATTGCTTTTACATACAGATAATAACCATAAGGAGTATCTTAGTGTCATGAGAGGTGCAGCAATCACAATTAATTACAAAGTATTGCCTCCATGTTTTTCACGAAGTTCTTGATGGTATCTGCAACTCATCTGACTTGTCAGAGTCTTTCTGTGGGCACAGCTGGCTCATGAGAACCCAGTCTTACAAAGGGATAGTTCATACTTAGTGGTAGACTTGCTTCTCTATCCAAAAATTATTCAGTTACCCACCCTGTGTTGCTGTCTTGCATCAGTATAGCAAAAGATGATGCAAATATGCATCAAAGGCCTTTACTTGACAGAATGACTGCTAGGTTTTAGGAGAGGTTGTTTTGTCCATGTCAGAAGAGCTCATAGGAGTGTGGGGAGTCTAAAAGACATTTCACTAGGAAGTTTCACACCCGTCAAATGGAAGAGGTTTTAAAAGTTTGCTCATATTTCAAAGCCTTGACCCCGTTTCCTCTGTGTTTCCAGTTACTGTCTCCTGACACTTACATGTCAGAAGTATCTCTGGAAGTCTTTTCTAACTGGAAAAGAATATTCATCCAGTCATGTTGTGAACTAGCAGATGTTTCTGTGCCTTTAGGGTCTCATGGCTAACTGACCTAGTGGGTGGCAACTTCCCTGGGAATGTATTACACTATGCCCTTATCTGAAATCTGTGTGGCTGCTACAAGGAATTCTGTTTATCCATTTAATGATGGCTTTTCTTTCCATGTGGTGTCATGCATACACATTAGGATCAGCAGGGTACTATTTTAGTTATCGTTAAACTAGCACAGAGTTCTTCAGCCTGTCTTTTTAGAGTTACTAGCTAACCACATATAGCTGGGCTTTGAAAGTAATGTCATGAAGGAGAAAAAAAGATGTTTCTTCTAGCAATAACTTTTCCTCTCAAAACATATTACCTCTACATGGTCCCATTTGATCTTCCCTTCTGCTCTTTACTTTGGAATCCAGCTTTATATTTCAGATATGGGTTAAGAAATTAAGGAATCCTTCTATAGGACAGAACATTAATACCATTGATCTATGAAATATTGGGTTTGAGGGAATTGTAGGACCTTCCAACCCAATCCAGACCCAATGGCACCTGATTACATATGTCAGGTTCAGGCTGGGTATAAAAACAACCCCGTGCTCTCTCTGTTGGCTTAGTTCATCGCTGATCACCTCTTCATGCTTGTGGGGTCGGAGCAGTAGTAGCTGTATGCCCTCCTCATACTGGTCCCTGACATTCCACAGCATGCGCAGCAGAGTTTGGCAACAGTGGTTGACAGGAGCAGGGCAGGTATCTGCTGCACTGAACTTGTAGGCAGGAGGTAGCCGTGGACAAATCACAGACACAGACAGGGCAAGAGGAGTGGGAAGCCCCCTGCATGCCAAGCTCATAGGACAAGGCAACAGCACTGACTCAGGTTTGGGGAAATGTGCTCCTTTTCAGGTGTGCAGAACTGAACTAGAGCAGGGAGGTGGGTTGGGAGGAATTGGTTTACCAGAGAGGGAGTGGTACTGAGTGGATAACTAGCACTGGCAGTTCCTGAGAGGAAATAACGTAAAGAAAATGAAATCTGGGATGTCAGCTAGACTCCATGTAATGTTTAAGCACACAATTATCCAGTAACTGTCAACATATCGGAATAAAGCTGTTATGTTCTTTGGCAAAGCAGAAACCAGAGCCAAGATCAAATGTGAATAAGATTATGTAAATAGTTCTACATGTGACAAGAACATCATTTGCTTGGATTACAAGAGTGGTTTAATGTATTTATCTGGCTAAACTAGATCTTTGTCATCTAAGAAAAGAATCCAAAAAAGGGGAAACGTCCAACATCAACATTGGCAGAAAACCAGAAATTGCTACAGTGGCAAAAGAAATAATAGGATGGTTATACCAGATGGGCGTTGTTGGTTTCATGCATCTTATCCAGAGCAGATATAACAATATAAATTGTATTTCAGATCACCCAGGTCTAGAAAATGTGATACAGATTGAAAAGTTTCAAGAAAAGGCTTATGTGGAGTTCCAGGATTATGTAACAAAAGCATATCCAGATGATACCTACAGGTATGTAAACATCACATGCTTGATTTTTCTTTTATTTGTTTTCTTTGGAGCTTTAGTTACCTTGATTTGTGAGATAGTTCCTTGTAAGAAATTTGAGACTCAGTTAAGTGAAAAATGTTGACAAACCTTAGTTCCTCTTTTAGTCATTAAAGTCATGTGACTTTATTCTTACATACATTATTTTAAAAATTAGTGTATTACATTTTTATGTTTAAAAGTTAAATTTTATACACATGTATCTCATTTTTTGAATTGTACATACCTGACTCTTTGAAGCCAGGTCTTCCATTTGTTTTCTTTTACTTGCTACAGTTTTCTCAGACCCTCAGTTTTTAGCATGTTGTACAACCCACATATATTGAAATGCTTGTTAAGATCTTCATGCTGCCTCAAAGATGTGTCTTCCATGCCTACAAAAGCAATATTAAACTTCCTTAGAACTGGGGTTTTAAGGAACCATGACCAAAAGTGTAATCCTTTGTTTTTTCTTACTGATAACTACAGATAACATCAAAAAGGAAGCCTCGCTTTACCTGTTAAACTGTAATGCTCTTTTGCCAAATCTGTTTTTCAGGCTATCTAGGCTTCTACTCCGACTGCCTGCCCTCAGACTGATGAGTGCTAACATCACAGAAGAGTTGTTCTTTGCAGGACTGATTGGGAATGTTCAGATTGACAGCATCATCCCATATATCCTAAGAATGGAGACAGCAGACTACAACTCTCAAATTATTGGTCCTTCTGTATAAATGTGGAAAACATGGATTCTGTACAAAGGTGATATAAATGCACATCACCAAGGCAGTTATGATAAACTGTCCCCAACAGCTAGCAAAAAGCCTTCCTCGGCAACTTTTAAAAATTCAAAGAAGATTAAAATTCCTCCTTTCTAGTACATAAGATAAATGCTGCAGAGTGTTCTGAGGGATGCAGGACGATTTCCTTTTTTCACCTGGTTTTCAAGGACTTGTAAATTATCTGGCATTTAATGAAAATCAAGAAGTATCCGTCCTATTTTTGTAGATAGATGAACCTTGGAATATTGTCCAAAACAAATAGGAAAACCCAGCCCAGTGAAGAAGTGTGTCGACTGAACTAAGGTGTCACTATTTAATTTTAGAAAAAAATAAATTGTCCTCCTTCTCTGAGTTGTGTATTCAGTGTTTTGCTATAGTTCATTCTTGCCCATTCTATGGAACATGATTGTCAGAAATCCTAAAAAGGCAAAAAAAGATTAAAATTGAAATTAGACCTTTGTAATTAAATTCACTTTCCTTTCAGATGCTTTGAAAAGAGCTGAAGTTCTTGTTCGAGGAATCAGTACCACGAAAAGGACAGGGAAATCACAGAAAGCATGCAGTTTTTTTTATATTCTGTTAATACCTTGATGCAGCTGATTGTAGTGCGCCTCTGTCATTGGCAATGAGATTGATGTAATTCTGGATGTCAAGGGGTTAATATGTTCTAGTGTTGTATATTGGTAGTTACCAGACATTTGTATTATATGGTGGGAAACTGAATAAGAATAAACTATTTTCCAAAATAGTTTATTACTTAATCAGATTTATGTTGTATTTTTATAACTAAATAAGTTTTTATTACTGATTGAGCCTAGAGTACAGGTTATTTTGTGCCTGGTGGTCCATTATTCTTCTATTTATAATGATCTGAGTCCCCATAATGCAGGTTTTTCTGTTCTGTCCACCACATTCCCTCCCTCGTTTGTTCAAAAATAAATCGTTTTCATTTCTTGTAATATAAATTCATGCTACTGATCAGGAGTTGGGGGAGCTAGGTTGGTAAGGGGTGATTGTAAACAATAAAACAAACAAATGAATAAAGGGATTGTTTTATTTTTACATTAATTTTGTTAATTAACCAGCATTTATTTTAACTGTTGCAATTGTCATTGCACTTTTGGTGTCTTATAGAGTTTGGGTTTTTTTGGTTTTTTTTTTTTTTTTTTTTTTTAAGGAATGATGTTTGCTTTGAAGTTTACCGCTGCTCAGATAAATGTACCCGCTTTAATGAATTTCAGGTGAAGCCCATAACTTTTTTTCTAAATGGACACATATTTTCAAGCAACAGTGTCCACGGATTCTTGCATCATTGCCCAGCTGATTGTTTTCAGTTTCATGCTGTTGAATAATTTCTACTGTCTGCAGTTAAATTTTTCTAACTCACATTAATGTTGGATAGGAGGCTGGCCAATTTGGTACAGTCCAGTAACATCAGCTGCCCTACTACTGAAAATTAAAATCTGAAAATTACTACCACATCATGGGCATGAAAGGTACTTTTAACAGTTCTATGTGCTTGGTGGATGTTCTCCAGAACACATAGTTTATTTATTTTCCACATTCAACCTTCACCAATTTGACTAGTTTGCATTTAGTCATGACTTGTAGAACTATGCTTGTTACCAGCCAATAAAAAATTTTGCCAATTGAGGGATAAAATTATTCAGGTTTATAATTTTTGATTTAAGGGAAAAATTATTTTTAGTATAAACAAGGGGTGGCCGACACGTGGTCCACAGGCCAGAATCTGCCCTAACGAGCCTTATCATCCAGCCCACAGAGCTGGCAGCGGTGCCATTTTGAAAGACAGCTGGGTAGCTCCAAGCCACATGTGGCTCTTTAAGAAGCCATCTGTGGTTCTTGCCGCTGCCACTGCTCACTCCTTTGGCTCCCTGCCCTACCACACTGAAAGAATTGAACTCAATTTAACTGCTTTAATAGCTGGCAGAATGGATCTGGCTGTTAAACCAATTAAACTGAGTCCCATAATTTCAGTGCAGCACGGCAGGGTGCTGCTCCTGCCGTGCTGTAGGTCGGGGAAGGGAGTAAAAGGGCTGGGGGGAGACAGCGACCTGGCGAAGGAGCAGCAGGGGGACAGTAGCACATGGAGCTCCTGGTTAAAGTAAGTTAATCTTGTGTTTGGGGCTGCAAGGGGTTAAGCCTGGTGTGGGAGGAGGGAAGTTTGAGGCTGCAAGGGGTTTAAGCCAGGGAGTGGAGGGGCGGTTTGGGGCTGCAAGGGGTTTAAGCCTGGGGGTAGCGGATTGTTTGGGGCTGCGAGGGGTTTAAGCCTGGGGGTAGAGGATTGTTTGGGGCTGCAAGGGGTTTAAACCTAGGGGCAGGGGGAGCAGTTTGGGGTTATTTTGTGTTTGGTCCCTGGGACATGTAAAAGATTGCCACATAGCCCCCAATGAAAAAAGGTTGGCCACCCCTGGTATTTCAAGTTTGAATGGGAAAATGAATGGTTTTATACATTTCAGAATCCTGTCGATTAAAGATGGGAGCACTGTTCTAAACAATGAACTGAATAGTTAAAAATATTTTTTTCTTAAAA
Organism: Carettochelys insculpta; assembly: GCF_033958435.1. NCBI lineage: Eukaryota > Metazoa > Chordata > Testudines > Carettochelyidae > Carettochelys > Carettochelys insculpta. The sequence goes on from NC_134137.1 coordinate 292,791,337, forward strand.
ATATTTATTGCACAGCCTGCTACATTGTTCCTTACTGGTATATGTCCTGGTACAGCTTTTAGTTACATTTGGAACAGTTTCAAAAAACTTTATTGTAATGTAAACTTAATGACAAACCCATCCTGTGCTCTCAGCACAATTTTTCTGTTCTCCCTCCTGTCAGTGTCACTCTTAAGTCATTTGTTTGCTCATTCCATCTCACATCCACATCTTTCTGGTAGTTCAGTTTTAATGTAAACATCAGCTTATCACAGTAACTGTCTTGCTATTGTATAAAAGCTACTGTAAATGTACTGAAACCTGACTACAACTGTAAATTCTATTTTGGCTGTATTTTTTAAAATAAATTGTAACTTTTTATGATAGAATAACAATTGCAATTACCAATCAATTTGTAGTATTTTATATGAATTGATACATAGACTGTGACAGTGTATTCAATTTCTTATAGGTTGTCTGGGTACACTCTTTTTGCGCAATGTAATATTGTCAATTGTAAGACATTGGGACATTGCTTGTAATTTGCTATTTCTAACTTTGCCATTAACATTTAGTTTCTCCATCACTTAGCTTTTTAGCTTATGAATTGCATACATAATGCAGCTGATGTATTGTAAATCTCTGACTAAGCAGCAGTCTTTCTTTTAAAGCACTATACATTGATAATTATAGAAGTGTGCCATTATGAGTTCTGGTAATGGTTGTTCATGTCACAAATGATAATTTTTATTTCAGGATGTTTGTTCAACACCAGTAAGACTGAAAGACCACTGAATCAATTTTGGATAAGAAGTAGGGCATTGCTGGATTGTAAGTAGTTTTGGTTTTGGTTTTGGTTTTTTCCGAATGTATTACAGCAGAGATTTGGTTCTTGGTTTTATCTCCAAGAGCACAATAGGTCTTGGAGAACTCATTAAAACTCAGGGTTCCATATTTACCATTGTGGAAGTGGCTCCTTGTTACAGAGCTTAGCTTCTCATTGGTAGCTTAAATATTTAAAACTTAATTGTCTACATCTTTGCAACCACTTCTGAAGGTAAACTTAATGTGGTGTCTACCAGAGTTTGCTGGTAGCTTAAAACAATAGCCTGGGGAAATGAATTGCCATTTATTTCAGAGTGTTAAATGTGAAATATAACAATGTAAATGTGAAAGCTGTCTCTTTTGCTGCCCCTCAACTTTGTAGAAAAATCCAGTTAATGTGTTTATTAATTTGTTGGGGACAATGGCGGGTGTTGGTGTTTGCGTGGGGCATGGGTTACCTGATTGCAAGAGAAGGGAAAAAGGAATCCACCATGTTCCCCCAAAATAAAATTAAATATGTGGCTGACTGTGAGCCCAGTGTCACCTGTTCTCAAACCTGCTGCAGAGTCCTGTTCCCCACCCCTGCCTGTCTCTACACCATCTCTTTCATCCCTGCTTCCTGGTACATTTTCCCTCAGCTTTGTGCTCACTTAAAAAAGAGTAAGAAATGAGGCTAGAGGGGAGTTTGAGTCACGGTGTCCAATATGCTGTCTGTTCTCCACCTCATGAACTGGACAGCGCAGTGTGGTGAAGTGGCTTGGTAGAGCCGCACACATGCCCCACCACTTGGTGGGAACAGTGTGGCAGCAGAGGCAGGTCTTCCTGCAGTTCACTTGGGCCATGGGGTTCAGGTGGCGTCTCGGGGTTGGTGCAGCTTGGGGCTGAGTGGTTCATGCAGCGTGGCTCAGAGCTGGGCAGCTTGGGTGGCTTGAGGCTGTGTGTCTTGTGGCACAGCGCAGGGTTGGGTGGCTCATGCAGCGCAGCTCCAATGAGTCACCAGCAGTTTGTAGGAGGATGCGGGGGTAGACTGCCTTGCTGCGGAAGGCGGGCCCTGGCTGCAGAGGGGCATGTGGCAATCCATTCAATTTTTTTTGGACACTTCTGCTTTAGAGAAGAGAGTGATCCACTGAGGAACCATAGGAAGCTTGTTTGAGAGCATTTTCTCTCAAGCTTTTTGTTTCCTGGTACCTTTCCTCCCTCACTGAATTTCCAGTTTCTTCCATTGATGATCTGTGTCACACACACATCCACTCTCCATACCTCCCCTTATATATTCTTACTCCCTGCCATGACTTCCCAAAATATTTTGTATATTCCCACACCACTCCCGCCATCACATGCATCGTTCTTTCTCCACAGACTCTCTTCTGCTTCTCTAACACAATATACACACAGCCCACACCAAGCCATGAATGTCTCTGGATAATTTCACCCCCATCTATGATCTTCTCTTTACATCCCTGCTTCCTCTAACCCCAAGCACTCAAATGCAAAGCCCTATTTTCATATTTGTTAATGTAAACATAACATATCAAAGATTTTTTTCATGACATGCATATCCATAAGAAAAACAGTTAAGGTTTTGCATTTCAGTGTAACTGAGAGGTATTGGATGTGTACACTGGAATTAAAAATAGGTCGATTGTTCATCTGTGAAATTTGTTGTTAAGCTAGAGTATTGAAGTATTTAGGTACTGTTGGAGATGTTGAGGGTGTTGATACTACTGGCTTAACTAGCAATTGTTCTGATATTTAGTGATTAAGTTTTTTTGAATAGGTTGATCAAATTAACTTTCTAAATTAACTAGAAGTGTGGGGAATGGGGTGGGAGGTAATTAATATAGTTCATTAGTAATGGAATGGCCATGTCTACACTAGCCCCAAACTTCGAAATTGCCATGCAAATGGCCATTTCGAAGTTTGGGGCTAGTGTAGACATAATATGTGAATTGGATATGGGATTCTCTTTGTTAAATATTCTGAAAACCTGAGACAGTTGGCATTTTGGACAGTTGAGAGAGCCAAACTGCCAGGCCTAGAAAGAACCCCGTGCTCATAGCAGCTCCCATAATTAGAAATTATATCATTAGATTAACAAAACAAGGTGATTGAGGTAATACCTTTTACTGGACTAACTTCTGTTGGTGAGACAGAGAACCTATCACACCAGAATTATTCTTCAGATCTGAGAAAGATACTCCCAAGTACCACAGGTAATTACAGAGTGGAACAGGTTGTTTTAGGGTTGCTAACTTTCTAATGCCTGAAAACTGGGCCTCCTACCTCATCTCTTCCCCTGAGCTCCAAACTGCAGCTCACTCCTCTTCCTGTCATTTGCTGCTGTTCCTTTTTTCCCTTCCTGATTGATAAATCCTCTCCACATCCTGACCGCCTACTCTGGGCTCCCTTTGCCTTGGGAGCCACTGAAGCCTGACTCAGAGCTTGCTCCCTGCCTACAAGCAAGAAGATACAAGGCAGTCCCAGCTGAAGAGAGGAGGTGTGGATTGATAACCTGATGCTTCTTCCTCGAGTGTCCCCGTGGGTGCTCCACGATAGGTGTCGGGCTCGCCCCGGCGCCGCAGGTCGGATCTTTCCAGCAGTTTCTGCCGGACCACGCATGCGCCGGCGCGTGCCACTCCCTTGCGCGCTCCCGGCCACGTGCACGATCCGGTCCCCGCCAGTTCCTCTTTAACCGCCATCGGCTGCAGATGGAATCCGCTCAGGCTACGGCCAGAGTTAGCGTATTTTATGTTTTTAAAGTGTTGAGAGTTTCTTTTTCAGTCTTTTAGCTTAAGTTAGCTTGTTATTGTTTTCAAAAAAAAAGAGCAAAAAGTAAAGTTTTACAGCCTTAGTAGCAAGCGGAGCAGCGGAGGCCCGGGGACGTAAGGCCATTAGGCCTCCTGCCGCGGCAGGCTGAGTTCGAGAGGGGAACAGGCACAGAGAAGGTGCTAAGTACCCTATTAACAACTCAAAGACTCACCACAATGTCCTCTTCAGGATTCAAAAAGTGCGAGTCATGTCACGAAGCGATGCCGGCCTCCGATGGGCACAGTCAGTGCATTAGGTGCCCCGGGGAATCTCATGTCACCCAGAAATGCTCCTTCTGCGCAAAGCTCACAGCCAGAGCAAGGAAGGACAGAGAGATGCGGCTGAAAATGCTGCTCTTTGACAAGGCCCTCCAGCCAGACACACCGAAGCGGCCTCAGCAGGAGGGACCCGCAGGGGCCCATGAAAGGAAAGCTGCTTCCCTAACCCCATCAGTGCAAAAACGGAGGAAGCTTTCACCAACCCGATCCCTGCCGGCAGCCACAGCGAGCGGGACGGGTGGAGAGCATAGCCCCCAGCCGCAGTCACAGCTGAGCGGCAGTGGCACGGAGACGCACGTGGCAGAGGCTGAGCCTCCGATAATCAAACAGCTGCCCCACACCATGGGCAGGGCAGCGGCCAGGCAAGTGCCGGAACCGGCGGCACCGCAGCTAGCGGCACCGACCCCCGGGGAACCGGCGGTGCAGAGCTCACAGGCACGCGGCCTGCAGGCACCAGGGGAGACCACCCGCGCGGCACCGCAGCGGAGCGTGCCGAGCGCGGCGCAGACAGCGGGGCTGAGATCCCTGACGTGGAAAGGGGCGGAGCCAGCCCCACAGGGGAGGGGAAAGGCAGCACAGAAAACCTGGCACTGCAGCCGTTCTGCAGACAGGGCTACAGGGCTACTCGCTCTAAGCCCTCCACTTATGCTGCGGACTCCAACGAGGCAGCAAGGGTCACCTCCACTATACCCTGAGCCCCCATCCCCGTTCCTACAGCCAGCATCACCATGGCTCGGACCACCATCGCCCTTCCTGGGCTTTGAACCCCTGGAGTACTGCCACAAATCAGTCTCTCCATTATCTCAATCACCCAGACGATCTCGCTCCCCCAGACGCAGGGGGTATGCACCTCGAGAGTGGTCCAGGTCTCCATCTCAGCAACAGTGCCCCATGTTGCCATGGTCGCCCCATCACGCAGGGCATAGACACCATAGGCATACTCCCAGGGGCAGATCCCCCCAGACGGTTCAATATCCCCGAGGGCAATCGCGGACGGGGACGGAAACGCAGATATCTCAGGGGGAGTTGATTCTGGAACCCCGACATTTTCCCTCGCAAGCATCTAGCGAGAGGATGTATCACCGTCAACAGGACCCAGAGGGGTCCAGAGAGGCTTACCTTAGCAGTTCTTCGCTATCTTCCCCTGACGAGGCCACGGCCCCAGGGGACGTCCATCCTCCGGACGATCTCAAACAGTTCCAAGAGCTGTTTAAAAGGGTGGCCTTCACGCAAGGCATCCAAACAGCAGAGGTGCAGGAGAAACACCATAAGCTCCTTAAAAACCTGAGACCTCCGGCCTCTTCCAAAATAGCTATTCCACTTGATGAAGCAATCATGGAGTCCGCCACCACAATATGGCAGACCCCTGCATCCACTCCGCCTATAAGCAAGAGAGCGGATAAGAAGTACTTCGTCCCGGCGAAGGGCATGGAGTTCCTGTTCAGCCACCCACAACCAAATTCTCTGGTGGTGGAATCGTCTCAACAGAGGTCGAAAACTTCTCAGTACAAGACAGGGGGAACGGACAAAGATGCCAAGAAACTAGAGTTGTTCGGCAGAAAGGTCTACTCCTCCTCTACCCTACTGTTGAGAATGGCGAATTACGCAGCGCATCTAGCGAACCATAATTTCAACAACTACTCCAGGCTGACTTCCCTCATGGACTCGCTTCCAGAGGACAAGAAGCCGGTGCTCAAGGCCATCGTGCAGGAAGGCTACGCAGCCTCGAGGACAGGAGTTCAGATCGCCCTAGACGTAGCGGATACGGCAGCACGCTCAACAGCTACGGCAGTGGTCATGCGCAGGGAGTCCTGGCTCCAGACATCGGGTATCCCGAGGGATCTGCAGGCGAAGATCGTTGATCTCCCCTTTGACACGCAGAAGCTGTTTGCTGAATCAACCAACTCGGTCCTTCATTCCAGTAAAGACTCAAGAGCTACTCTCAGGACCTTGGGGATTTACACCCCTCCATACAGAAAGAAAAAGTATTACCCCCAACAAAGATGATACCAGTATCAACCACAGCGTCCCCAGTACCGCAAGGGCGACATCAACAGCACCAACAATACAGAACTCCTAGGCGACGTTCCCAACAGAGCCGTGCGTCCTTGGGGCAGGGCCAAAGGCCACAAGTCTGACACACAGATCGAGGGCTGCACTATCACTACCATCGCACAATGTCATCTGAAGCTACTATTCCACCATCGCCTCCGACCATTCTACGACCAGTGGCAAAAGATCACCACAGACAAATGGGTACTGGAGATCATAGCCACGGGTTACGCGATTCCCTTCCAGTCGCTCCCACCGCCACCCAGACCCCACCTAAAGGACGCCTCCCACGAAGTGAGACTCAAGCAGGAGGTAGACCATCTTATGCTTATAGGGGCAGTGGAAAGAGTGCCGGAGCAACTCGGAGGGAAAGGGTTCTACTCAAGATACTTCCTCACAGAGAGAAGGACAGGAGGCTGGAGGCCCATCCTAGATCTTCGAGGCTTCAACCGGTACTTGCGCAAGCAACGCTTTCGGATGATCACAGTCGCCTCTATACTTACGGCACTGGACGATGGCGATTGGTTCGCAGCCCTCGACTTACAAGACGCGTATTTCCACATAACTATTCACCCGGCTCACAGGTGTTTTCTCCCGTTAATGGTAGGCAAAGAACATTTTCAGTACAAGGTTCTGTCGTTCGGCCTCTCCTCGGCCCCCAGAGTCTTCACCAAGACCTTGGCAGTGGTGTCAGCCTACCTGCACAGACGGGGTTGTTTATATTCCCATATCTGGACAACTGCCTACTGAAAGGGGCCTCGAAGGAGGAGGTACTTTGCATGATACGCATCACAGCAGACACGTTCTCTTCGCTGGGCCTGGTCATCAATCTGGCAAAATCAAAGATAGACCCCGCACAGGACATAGAGTTCATAGGGGCACGTATAAATTCCATCACAGCAAGGGTTTATCTACCAGATGCCCGCTTTCGCGCCATTGGTTCCCTCGTGCAAGTCATCACCTTCAGCCCTACGGTGCCGGTTCTGACGTGCTTACAGCTGCTGGGCCACATGGCAGCAGCGTTTGTGGTACAGAACGCCCGATTGCATATGCGCAGCATGCGGCACTGGCTGGCGAGCATCTACAAACCGGCAGCACACACCGTCCACAGGGTGGTGTTGCCCACGACAGAGGTGCGCAGATCCCTGCAATGGTGGGTGAATCCCAAGAACATGCTAACAGGGGTGCCCTTTCACCAACCACAAATATCTGTTTTTCTCACTACCGACACCTCCCACATAGGGTAGGGAGCACACATGGGCGAAAAGGTGACGCAAGGACTGTGGTCCTCCACGGAACAGTCACTGCACATAAATATACTGGAGCTCAGAGCAGTGTTCAACGCCTGCAAACACTTTCGAGACCATATACAAGGCAAAGTAGTCGGGATCAGTACAGACAATACACACAATTCAGTTTGGAACCACAAGAATTTCCATACAACCTGACAGGTTTTAGAACTATCAGCAAAATAATCATTTTAATCTTTCAAATGTTGACTTTTAACTTCCAACTCCAAATGTCCTGACTTCCAAACAATTGTGCGTTAACTACAGCATTCTTTATTTTAAATTAATGGCTGTATTTAAAAATGACTATCACAATACACATTTTGGCATGGAAACAAAAATTTGTTTAATGATGCCTGCATATAAAGTGAGGGTACAGCTTTAATTCATGTTTGTAAAAGTACATCAAGATCTTTGGATTAAAGCAACTATAATTCTAAAGTGTTACTTGTAGAGTTGAGTTCCTGATTCCAACAGGTGAACCCGTTAGATCTAATGTGCCAGCACATTTGTATGAAATAGATTTAGATATAATCAGAAGTGATCTGTTTTGACTTAAATTTGTATGTAAATTTGTTTAACGACTGCAACAAGTAAAAGATGTACAATACAGTTCTTTCATGTACTGAGCTCTTCCATCCTATTATTTCTTTGTTATTTGCTGAAATTGTTTCTCACCACCATAGCAGCAAAGGGGAAAGTCCTGTGTTAGCTAGCATCTGTGATGGGTTTAAAAACACAAGTTTTTCAGTTCCATTGTTATCTTCAGCATTTATATAGAAATAATAGGGTCACTTGTAAATATTTCTACAGTGAAAGCTTGTTCCACCCCTGACATCTCAGATTCAGGTTTCTGAATAAAACAGGACTTGGGGAGACATTTTATCTTTCCAGAAAAAAAGGGGGGGGATTCCATTTTTAACTTGTCACTCAAATACTTACATGAATATATTTAAAGGGTTTCTTAGTTACTAGAAAATTACACTTTAATTTCAATCTTTGAATACATCCACTTAAGTTTTTAAAATAGAGACAAATGACAAGAACATCAAGGTTCTTGTGTCTCCTGGGGAACCATGTGAAAACTACACAACTGACTTAAAACCCTGAAGGAAAAGTAGAATGGTTGGAAAGACGGCCACAGCTAATGAGTAGAATTAATTGTCATAAGATAGTGAAGAGAGGAATATGGGGAAGTTGTAATGTTTAAAGAGGATTTGGTTTGCTGGACTCTTGAAAGTCGAACAGGGTCAGCAGTAAATGTGACATCTTATTTTTCAGTCTTCAGTGTGTCTGAAGATAGTTATTTCTCAGTAACTGATTAATACTGCAAAAGAGACATTAGGAATTGCCAAATACCATAGTGAGAAGTCATGTAATTTAATATGTCTAAAGTTAGTAGTAGGAAATAGAATGGGTGGAAAATAAATGGAAGAATACTTTATGTATTTATTCTTTTCTAGATCAAACATGCCATTGAGTAAAATGCCAGATGCTCCAATCCTCGAAGGTTAAAAAAAGAGAATGCAGGGAGTGGAGACAGACCATGAAGGAAACATTTAAAAGAGAAAGGCAGGACAGAATAGAGAAGGAGAAGCACATGGTAAAGGGCAAAGAGCAGGTGATATTGTTCGTCTCTAATCATGTGCCAGGCAGAACATGTATGCTTATCCACCCATAACCCTTTCTCCAGCAGCCAATACAGAACTTTTCTCTGGCATGCTCAAGTTCATCCCACGTATTCTTTGCAACTTCCCAGAACATCTACATGTCCTTTTCACTCCACCCCATCACACAGCTTCCAAAATGATAGCTCGACTTGTAGCTGTAAGCACCCACGTTGCCTTGCACTGCTTTCTCCCTTCTCACCAAGCCTTTTGTGAGTGTTACTTGGTATTTAATAAAAACAAACTCTCTGAGAGATATCCAGTACTTACTCATTTCATACATGTGGTGGTTGCTGCTGGAAGTAACACATAGTGGCAGTTTGATTGTTTGTTGACTACGAATCATAGTCAGGAGAACTTATAATTTTCCTGCAAGGCCGCAAGTTAACAAAGTGAGGCAGAATGCTACATAGAAAGACAATACTAGTGTTTATTGCCAAAATGTTGCTTCAAAGCCTCCCTGGTTCAAATAGCTCCCTGCTGTGCCCTTCTAATAATGGGTGCTTACAGCTATACGGCTGCACAAACTCAGAAGCCAGGCATGCTGCCTTAGTGCTTTGTCCTCAGGGGAACTTCTTCACCCTTAATCATCATCATCAATCACTGTGGGCTCAGCGCCCGTTGGTGTCTGATGCCTCTCCCACTGTTTCCTTCCATCTTTCCCCATCCAGTGCAGAGTGGCTTAGTTTCTGTAGACTAGCTCTGCACCAATCACCCTCAGCCTCACAAATATTATGGGGTGTGCAGCAAGCTATTGTGACTTTACGAATGATTCCCTTATTTAGGTTTAATCTGCCATAAATGCAACACCAGCATGATTTTAGTCTCCCAAAGATATATCCTAAGATCATTTTGCATCTGTTTAGCTTATTGCTGAAGTGTTCCTTGCTGCTGTCAAGGTTGCCCATTAAGGCTTCAGGAATCATAGTAATGAGGGTATATGGGGCCTGCAGAGATCACTATGGGCCTTTCAGCACTCCCCACTAGAATCTTCTGGGTTTGCTTAGAGCTTTCTGTACACACCAGTGTTCTTTATGACACGTCATGCCCCCCCAACCCAGATCATCCCAAGTTGTCACAGAAATGCCTATAGCAATCTACAAGCACCTGTAATACCATAGAGAAGTACCCCTTTCTATTGGTGTACTCCATCACAAGATTGTCTGAGACCAACATTGTAATGTATGTACCATCTATTCTGCAAGTAAGGAATCCCATTGCCGCAGACATCCATTATTTCACACGTTGCCAAGAGTCACAGACCTTCATAGCAGGATGTGATGCATGGCCCTGCATGCTTCTGTTAATGTAGCTCCAAGGGTTGACCACCTAACTCTGAACTGATTTATGGCTGAGTTGCAGCAGTCTGGAGTTACCAGCTTCTAAACGTCAATTTTCACGTGCTTCTCTACAGAGGGCAACTCTCATTTTGGTGTTCTGGTGCCGCAGTACTGGGCAAGCTCCACATACAGTTCCAGGAAGGTGGTCACTGCTCATCATCCCAGACCAACACAATGATGTGATCCCACCACTCAGTGCCCACTTCCTGTATCCGAAAGCAATGGTCCACTATGTTCAACTGCGCCCTGAATGCCAAAAGTAAGCTGGTGTTGTTTCTTTCCTTGGCACACAAGTCAGGCAACTCTGATTCCTGTTCAGATTGGAAGATTATAATGTACAGTAAACCCTGAAAATATGCAGCTTCAAGTTGGGCATTACTCACTTTAATGCAAACTAAGCACAACTTGTAGCTGCTCTGCAGCTGCCAACCTGCCTAGTTGCCCACAACTGGCTAAGAGCCCCTTCTCCCTGCCTTCCCCCAGCCAAGCGGTTGAGGGAAGGCAGGGAGACACAGCCAGGAAACTGATCAGCCCTGAGCCATGTCTACACGTGCACGCTACTTCGAAGTAGCGGCACTAACTTCGAAATAGCGCCCGTCACGGCTACACGTGTTGGGCGCTATTTCGATGTTAACATCACCGTTAGGCGGCGAGACGTCGAAGCCGCGAACCCCATGAGGGGATGGGAATAGCGCCCTACTTCGAAGTTGAATGTCGAAGTAGGGCACGTGTAGACGATCCGCGTCCCGCAACATCGAAATAGCGGGGTCCGCCATGGTGGCCATCACCTGAGGGGTTGAGAGACGCTCTCTCTCCAGCCCCTGCGGGGCTCTATGGTCACCGTGTGCAGCAGCCCTTAGCCCAGGGCTTCTGGCTGCTGCTGCGGCAGCTGGGGATCCATGCTGCATGCACAGGGTCTGCAACCAGTTGTCGGCTCTGTGGATCTTGTGGTGTTTAGTGCAACTGTGTCTGGGAGGGGCCCTTTAAGGGAGCGGCTTGCTGTTGAGTCCGCCCTGTGACCCTGTCTGCAGCTGTGCCTGGCACCCTTATTTCGATGTGTGCTACTTTGGCATGTAGATGTTCCCTCGCAGCGCCTATTTCAATGTGGTGCTGCGCAACGTCGATGTTGAACGTCGACGTTGCCAGCCCTGGAGGACGTGTAGACGTTATTCATCGAAATAGCCTATTTCGATGTCGCTACATCGAAATAAGCTACTTCGATGTTGGCTTCACGTGTAGACGTAGCCCTGGTGGGCTGGTCAGTCTTCTGGCTCCAAGGAATGGAGGGGAGCCTGGAGCCAGGTGGCAGCCTGGTTCCTGTCCTCCCTGCCACCCCCCAACTTGTGCAGAAAATTGAGTTACACAGGGGTTGCAGGTATGCAAACGCCATGTAAGCTGAGGGTTTAACTGTATAACCAAGTGTTATATGCATTCATAAAAGTGACCATAACAGCACAGAGTAGTGCAGGATCCATCCTGTGGAGACAGCAGGTGAACAGTAAACAGGAGCTTTTGAAAAATGTCACAAAATGGAATTGAAAGCCCATGGAATGCTGTGATGGTAAAAACTGTATTGTAGGGTGTTGAGCCCAGGCCCATGATCACTGCAATCCACTTTGCCTTCCCACAACTTCTAGCTGCTGCAGGTGGCAAATAGCACAGTGGATTAGCTACCCACAGTGCACTGCTCCCACTGTTGATAGTAGGGCTCCAAATGGGGAGGCACTCTGCCTACAGGAGCAGCATAGTGTGAAAATGCACAAATGATGTAATTATGCTGTTTTAACTGTTGACTTAACTTGCTCTGGCAAAACTGTAGCATAAACCAGGCAAGAGACAATGAGCGGACAGACGGGAGGGGACATATGTCCCCCAAACACTATGGCCATGAGGGACAAGAGGTCAGAGCCTCTGGGGCAGCCAGGGGAACTAGCCAGAGAGTGGGTGTCTGGCACTTGCAGCACCGTTTGCTCAACTGTCATTGGGGGGAAGGGGAAGAAGCAGAGCAACATGGCCATAGTATGCTTTGTCTCCCAGCTACATTGCCTAGGGCAGGGACAAGACTGCCCGACCCACACTTACCAGCAAGAATCAGAGCAAGCTGAGGCCAGATCGCTCTGCTCTCTTCCCACCTCCCCACATTGCAGCTGGTGAGGTGTGAAGAGGGCAGCCCCTGCTGCAGGCCCTAGACCCCTGCGCATTGTCACCTCAGGGAAGAGGTGGGCAGAGCAGAGTACGGGTGGGAAAAGGTACGGTTAAGGGGAAAGAGGGGATTGTCCTGGCCTTCCCCCAGGAATGGGGTGGTGTCACGTGGGAGAGGTGATCTCATGGTGGGTGGGCCTCCTCTGTAGTTTCCCCTGGAAAAGGCCACAGCTTAAGTCAATTCTTGCCGCCTTCTTTCCCCAGTTGTAGATTTTTTCTAGCAGAAGTCCCGCTGAGGCTCCTCAGTGCTCTGCCGGGCAGGCCGTGCTAAGGCATTTCAGCCTGGCATTTCTGGGGTCCTAAGGAAGTCAGGGAATTCTGCCCTAGCAGAAGGGGGCCTTGTGCCTGGAAACACAGGGCAGTGTGGGGGGCACGGGGCACGGCTGGAGCACAACGCAGTGCTGCGGGCACAGGGCTGGGGGCTCATGGCAGGGCAGTGGGTGCAGTGTGGGGTGGAATGCCGGAAGGCATAGGGCAGTGGGGGGTGAGTGCCGGGGGGCGCAGGGCACTGCTCCACCGTGGCCCCCTGCTCCAAGTCTGCTTTCTCCGCCCGCGCGGGGCGCGTGCAGGGGGAGCACATGGCGCTGGCGAGCGGCACTTACAATTCACGGGGCGGTGGGACAAGCCTGGCGGCCGGGGCGCGCACACAGCCTGGGCTGACGCTGCACGGCGGTACCACACCACGCAGGGCTAGAACGCGGCCGCCCGCGCCCAGCTGAGTGCCGGAGGCCCGGCGGGGTGCGGCGCTCAGAGCAGCTACAAGGCCCCGCCTCGCCCGGCCGTGACCCGCGGGAGGCGGGACTCAGGGCTCCCGGAACTGCGGCTGCGGCTGCGCCCGGGCCCAGGGGCGGCCGCCAAGATGGCGGAGTACGTGCAGGTGCTGAGGCGGGCGCTGGAGCAGCTCTGGGGTCATGGTGGCCTCCGCGGTGCCATGTGGCAGCTGCTGAGGTACGGAGCGTCCCCGCGCCTCGGGCCGCCCGGCGACCCCCACCTCCGCCCCGGGAACCGCGGTGACCTTGGGCGGGGAGAGCCCGACCTCGGCTGCCTAGGGCCGGGGGCTGCCCCGCATTGTGTGGGCCGGGCTCTCTGTGGGGCAGGCCGCTCGGTGCGGGTGGGGGCTGCGTGGTTAGGGCACGGGACAGCTTGTGTCGCTGGGGCCGGGTGAATAAATCAGCCCTGGAGTTACCCCGGCAGAGCGGCAGTAGGACGCGGCTTACTTGCACTTGCAGGGACCAGCAAAGTAACGCCGATGGGGGATCCCCCCACTGGAGGCTCCCAGTGGCTACCCTAGAGAGCTGTAGGTGCTGTGGCGTAGCCCCGTCTACTGACTGTCCCCTGTGAAGGCGAGTCAGGGTATGGAGGCTGTTCCTTGTCTTTCAAAGGGATGCGAACAAGAGCGTGCATTGAAAATTACGGCATACTCCTGCAAGCCGCAAGGCAGGGGCCAAGTGTCAGAGGGGGAGCGGAGTTAGTCTGTATCTTCAGAAACCACGGGAAGTCCTGTGACACCTTATAGACTAACAGATTTTGGAGCATAAGTTTTGGTGGCCAAAGATCTCCTTCATCAGATGAATGAGTGGGGGGTTCCAGAGGAGGGTCTAAATTTATAGGCTGGTGAAAAGAAGGGAGTTCCCCTCGAGAGGAAGGCCAGAATTGACAAAGTCAGGGAGGATGTGACCCATTATCAGCAGCTGATGTGGAGTTGTGAACATCAAGAGAGGAGAAACCAGGGGCCATTCAAAATTGACTTTACAGTTGTCTTCTGCGTCATACATTACAGAGCACGTTTTCTTTTTTCATGTGATTTCATAGAGGAGGACACTGCTGTGAGAATCACCACATGGCTACAGCACGTTTGAAATGCTAGCTGATAATTAGCAAGTGTGCGTGGTTCCATTGAACCCAACATGTCACAGACCAAGACTATAAAATACTGTGAGACAGTTTTTAAAAGGCCTTATCAGACTTGTACATTCCCATGTGGAAACCTACTGATGCCTTCAACTTCAGTTTCGGAACAGAACTAATAGGCAGTCCCTATTAGTCCTTGGGATCATCCTGTTTTTGCCATCTCTTAACACTACTTATTTCATTTCGTCATTACTACAGTCAACATAATCAGAGAAAGGATTCTGACTGCCAACTTGCTTTATACAATATAATGGAATCTTTCTTAAAGATGTGTTCCTTCTAAGAGCCTCAGGACCTTAAACTTCCTGGGGTTTCTTAGCTACTATTAAGACAGGACTAAACTGTTTACAGAGGCAAACAGGATTTGTGGCTTTTGGAGAAATCTGTGCATCCAGCCTTTTCACCCCAAAGATAAAGTGGAGAAATGATGTTTTCTTTTAGAGTGCCAGACTACAGAGGTTCAATCTGTAGTTTGATGCTACTCATACTTAACGTGACCCAACAATATCTCAATTTTAACACGCAACCAAATAAACAATTTAAAGTAGATGTGCTTTCCTAGTACTATGTCATATTATTAAGCGGTACAGTATAGATCAGGGGTCAGCAACCCCCAGCATGGGTGCCAAGAGTGGAATGTGAGTCAATTCTCAGCAGCACAGGAGGCAGGAGCTCAGCCCTGTCCCTCCTTCTCCATGCAGCCAGGAGCTTGCTCAAAGCCGTGCTACCTGTGGATTGACAAAAGACCAGCTAATGCCACCAGCCACTGCCTAAATGGTAATGTTCTTTGTCTTTATTTAATAATGAAGCTGTTGTAGGTAGGACTATTAGCTACTTTAAAAGTATCGCTAGCACTTAGACCATACATAGAGGTCAAAAGTCAAATTTCAGCACTCTGCCTTGGAAAGATTGCTGACCTCTGCAATAGATCTTTTTATCTTAACTTGGAAGACAGTTACGTCCTATTGAAGTTATCAACACCTTCAACTTTATTCCACCATTTTGCATATCAGTATATGTTATGAAAATGATATCACAGACCTACGGCACACGCTTCTGCTACTTGGGGTACCAGATTGAGTGGTAGTCATGTTGTCTTCCTCTGTGTGGGGCAGATGGAGAGTTAAAGCAGACATTTTTTTCCAGTGGATTTCACAATATTTCCTAACAGCTGAAAAAATTAACCTTGGGTTCTATTCCATGTTCTGAAAGGACTGATTGGTCCCTGGTGGTTGCAGACATGCTTTTACTGCCACCCCGCACTGCAAGTATATGTGCATGCACACACACTTTTGCTCCTTGTCCTCCAACCTGTGTTTTCTTGCTACCTCCTTCACCCTTGCCACCCCCTCTGCAGGCCAGATGGTAGTTTCCTATGCATTCCAGTCAGGTTGTGGCCTCCTAAGTACCAGCACTGGGAGCGATGAGACACCTGGAGAGAATCTCGCTGTTCTCAGTTTTTGTATCTGTCACTGTAGTGGGTGTTGGTTGCAGGAAGCCTGTACAGTTGGGTTGTAGCATGCACTGAGCAAATAGAATATTTGTAGAATTAACTGCCAAAATCGAGGAAGTCTCTACTGAGCAAGTCTGAACTTTGATTTTTCAGAGGCTTATAATTCAATCAACTTTGTGTGGATATTCACTAGTATGGCGGAAGGCTCATACCTGCCAAACTGCAAGTCTCTGCTCCAAAACATAGAACCTCCCAAGTAAACATTTTAGATTTTTTTTAAATTGGGCGAATCATATCTTTCCATAATCCTTCTAAGAAACGCCTGATCTGATTTTGCCAAATTTTTCCAAAAAAGAAGCCAGTAAGGTGGACTCCCATCTTGGAAAAACAGCATCCCAAATAAATAGTTTGGCAAAGTTTTAAGTCACTGACAATCAAATCTTATCATGGAAAGTGTGAGGCAGCCATAACCATAAATAATGTAAAGAGGAAATAATCAGTAAAGGCGTCTCGAACGAACTTGTGATTTTTGATCTGAGTAGTATACAGGCCATGCTTTCAGTTATGTGCTGCTATGCTGATAAACTTTACTGTATTTGTTAGCTTCAGACCTCGTTGTCTTGGCCGGACATGATCCCATGGTATTTTTCAAAAGACATGGGGAATGAACCCTGTTGTCTTTGCTATATCCCTAATAGCTTCAGGAAGATAGTGTTTTCCATGTCCTTCAAAAATTATGTGTAGCAGGTCTCGGCAAGCCCCGGCATGCGTGCCACTCTTGGCACGTGAGCTGATTTATAGTGGCATGCAGCAGGGGCTCCGGCCCTGCCCTTCTTCCCCCTTGAAGTATGTGAGGGCTGGCAAGCACGGGGCTGAAGCCCCTCAGTGGCACAGGGCCAGAGCTCCCCCTCTCCCTCACCCTCCCGATTCACCCTTACCTCCAAGCTGCCTCCAGAGGTCTAGAGCCAGAGCTCCTCCTTTTCTCCTGGAGCCCAGGGCTGGTGATGGAGCAAAGGGTCCCTGCCATAGCTCGTGGGTAGGGCCAGGGCTGGATGCCTCCCCTAGAGCCCCAACTGCAGTGCAAGGCTGGGGCCAGAGACTCCTTCCCTCCCCAGAGCCACCTCCTGCAGGGCAAGTGTCAGAGGGTGCCCCTAGCCCCACCTGAGCCTCCTCTGCCAGGCTGCAGCTGTAACCCTGCCATAGAGTCCCCCACCACAAGTCTAGGGCCACAGCTCCCCTTCTCCTCCCCACCCCCGAGCCCCCGGGCAGCGCGGGTTTGGGTCCGGAGCCCCCATGGTGTAGCAAGTAGGACTATTATTGACTTTAAAAGTATCCCTGGTGCTTGGGCTGTACAAAGAAAGGTCAGATTTTGGCACTTTGCGTTGGAAAGATTGATGACGTCTGTTGTATAGTATTCCGCTTTGCTTTGTAATGGTGGTGTTATGTCAGTATTGGCTGCATTATAACGGAGAGTGAAGTAATCCCTGAAGAGGGAACCCAAACCTTACTTTTGGCTCTTCTTGTGGAAGTTAGTGGAATTGTTCCTATGACTGAAGACTATTCATAAACAGACTACAGGCTAGATCACGTAAGGCATCAATTTTGAGTTGCTGGTGTGCTTTAGGGGCTTTCAATTTTAAAGTAGTTCACTGCATAAATGCCTGTGGGACAGATGAGGGGTCACGTGCCCCCTCAAACACCAGGGGCAGGATGGGATTCGTGCTCACATCAAGGACCAGCCTCCCTGCGCTCACCAGCAGCAGTGGGGGAAGTGTAGCAATGTGTCCCCAACTTGCTCACTCCTCCAGTGGTTTCATTTGGAGGAGGGGCAGGAGTACCCTCCACACTCCTCAGTGGGAAGCAGTGCAGTGTGGCCAGGAGATTGCTTTCCCAGCTGCCAGCACTAGACTCCATCCCCATTAATCCCCCTGGCCCCATGGGTTGCAGGGAGGGGACAGAGGGAAAGGTGGGGGCAGAGCAAGGGTGAGGAAGAGGTGGAGAGAGGGTGGAGGAGGAGCAGGGTTTAGGATTGGTGGGGGGTTGCCCTGGTTCTTCCCAGGGCTAGGACGAGGCACATGGCCAGTAGTTCCCTAAGTGCCCCCACCAGTGGCCCCTAAATGCATGCTCTAAATTCACCTAATTGTAAACCTATTTTAATTTGTTTTAATAAAATGCAGTCTTATTTTGTAATTCCTTCCAACTGAAATGACTTTGTCTTGGGAATTCACAGGGTCAATGATTTGAAAACTGGTACTTTGGTAGGTGTTGACAAATACGGAAACAAATACTACGAAGACAAAAGGTATTTTTTTGGTAAGCACACTAAATTGAATATCCCAGTAACTTCATATAGTTTATCTAGAAATGCTGCTGAAATACATTGTAAGGTTTCCATACGCATGATTTGCATGTGTTTTAGGGATCACTTTCCCAATACACTTTGCAAAGAAGTTGAAGCTGGCATCATAAACAGCAGATTTAAGATAATGGGGGTAGTTAAACTGTGAGTTTCCATTGTTTTGGAATGATTAGGTTTCTTATTTAATCTTAACTGGGAGCAGCATGTCTTTAAAGTGGAATTTTTCCACTGACTACAGAATTCCCGTAAGAATTTTTATCCTTAACGTATTGCTATATACAGTGTCAACTCTAAACTTTAGGAAAAAAAATGTGTCTGGAAATATTGTATTTAAAAATAACTAATGTCAGATTGTGGAAAGAAGGCGATTAGGGGGGCGTTCTTTTCTGCTCGTTTCTCTGAGATCTGCCAAAGGAGACCGTAGGAGGTTCACAGGCCCCTAGACCTGTCCTAAGAATGGAAACCTGTCTTTTTTTGGAGACTTTAGCGAGGCTGAGGAGTTAGGGCTCCACTTACCTGAGGTACATTAATGCCCTGGTGAGCCTTCAGAGGCTTTGGAGAGGGAGGGGCAAAAATTACCTTCGGCAAGCAGCTCTCTCAAACACCCAGGACATTTAAGGAGCCTCCTTGAGTGCAGGCAGCCTGATTGTCTCCCCATGCACAGCCTTGGTGATATCTTGATCGCAAAAGAAGCCAAAATAGGCATTTTTACAACTTTTGCGTACTGAGTGTTTGGGCGTTGAATGGCTTTTGATGCGTTCCTTAAAGTTTTCAGAGGAGGCTGGTTCTCTGACCTCAGGAGGCCCGTGAGAATGGGGTCAAGTGTCCTCATCGTTTTCCTCAAAATCCCAGGCCATTGCTCTAAACACAAAAACTTGATATAAAATTGTTATTTAAAATTTAAAATAAGCACAAACAGTTTTTCTTGGCCTTTGTGGGTGCCTGGTGCAGCCCCAGCTGGAGCCCCATGCTAGCCACCAGAGCTGCTTGTGCCAGCTGCCCACCCTCCTGAAGCCTGTGCTGCCATTTAGTTTGTAGAAATGAGAGGAAACTTCTATAGTTGAAACCACCAAAATGTGTTATGATTGGTTAATGTTAATGAGATGAGGTCACTACCCCCTTTTGAACCATTTTTTCCTGGAGAAGGAGGTTTCTAGAAGAGGCAAGAGAATGGCAGCATGGGTGATCTGATAGGTGCATGTTTCACCATCATGGCTGCTCTTCCCCCAGCTTCTCCTGGGACCTTATGATCCACCATGATACCACTGATCCCTTATCATTTTGATATCAAAAGCTGGCCTGCCCAGACTGAACTGGTGAGAGCAATTCAAACAAACACCCTCTATCAACCAGCTTCAGCTAAATCTTGGACTTAGACAATGGAAATCTGATGTTAATGTACTTCTGTCACCCCTTCCTAAGGTAGCCACTTTGGGTTGGCCATATTACTTCCAAAGAATGCTCTTAATAAGCGTCATGCCTTTGCCAATATCCAGATCACATTAAAATCAGTGCAGCTGGATTGGGTCTCTCAAAATATTCACAAAAGGTTGTTACAATCTGAGTTGCTGTGAAGTGGAATTTGCTGCACCTCCTGCAAGTGATTGACTGGAAGTAGAACAAGACATTGAGAGGGGCGCAACATGGAAGAATTCTGCTTGGACTTGTACAGGAGACATTGGAAAAGATCAGTCTTTGACTGACTGCCTATTTCTCGTTCCCTGTTTTACTTGTAAAGATGCTAACCAACAAAGTTATCTCCATTTTCAGGTCACTAGCAGGCGAATCTCTTCTAGAAGGAAGAGTATAATGAAGTAAATGCATCTCTTCTTAATGATAGAACAGCTGTATAATCTAGTTTATTTTGTGTTTGCTCTTAATACCATTTAAATATACCCTGAAAAATATTCCTCAGTAGTTGAAGTTCATAACCACATTGCCCTGTATGTTTGTAGAATTTTACTGAAAATTTTGAAGTAAAATTTGAAGTTTTTGAAGTCATGTTAGAAAAACACAATAACTGGGACTCTCTCTCGTAGTAATTTTAGCAGCAATTTAAAAAAAATTTGCTGTGACTTCGTGGTACATAAACAAGTCTTCCCTGTGTTTTGTCATTTTACTGGAATCACTTCTTTGCCTTTTGGCTAAGGTCATGTGTCCTACCTAGATTGTCACTTTGTAATGTACTAGCAGTTAAATTGTAGACATTGTGTTTGTGTGTGAAACAGATTAGGGATGTTAACATTTAACCATTTAACTGATAGTCCTCACCCTAACCAAATGCGGCTTACTGGTTATGGTTAACCAGCAGGGGCTGGACCAGCCTCCTCCCCAAATGTGGCCTGCTCCAGCCTGTTCAGAGCAGCTCCTCGTTGACAGCGGGGAGCTGCTGGGCTGGTAGCCTTCCCAGCCACGAAACACCCCCATTTAATTGGTTAACTGGCTAAATTTGACACTTTAACCATCTAACTAGTTATACATCCCTAAAATAGAGATGTATTTTTATTTATGCATTCTCATTTATGCTTTTTATAATTGTTTAATAATTTTTTAATTTAAACAATCCAGTAAACTTACTAATGAAATTGATTATGAAGGAGCTGAAGTCTTGAACATCATTAGTCTGAAGTATAAAGCTTCTCTCATCAGAAGCTACTACTTTACAAAGCTAATACAGTCTTGTGTGTTAAATTTAAGGCCGACATAGATGGGTTGTCTATACTACGGAGATGCATGGCAAAAATACCTTCTGGGATGTGGATGGAAGCATGGTGCCACCAGAATGGTAAGCCAACTAGTTCCAGTTTTAATTTTGTGTATGTCATATGATTGCATGTTGTGAATTCTTCCACACAAATTCCTAGTTACAAAGCTGATGGGGATAAACCTAACCTCAAAACAGCATAGTTGTCCTTGACTCCACATTTCTGTAATGGCAGTGGTGGGCTACCTGCAGCTCATCAGGGTTCTAGCCAGGACCTGTGAGACATTTTGTTTACTGTTGATCACATGCAGAGTTGCCTGATGCTGTTGGTTTCCAACTGCATAGTTTTTTCCTATCAATATTATTCAAGTGACACACACAAAGCAAGGACATGAGAAGTGAGACGCGAGTTGCTCTTAAGGCACAGGAGATTGCCCTGGTAGAGATTCAGGGCCCATCATGTTAAATGCCTTCTTGCACATGTTGAGGCTTCTGAAAAATCAGACTGGTCAAGAATGACTCTCCCCACTTTTCTTTTCTTTTTTTTCTTTTTCAGTTTTGTAGGGAACTTATCACAGTATGCATTCTACTACTGATTGGGGCCTCTAGGCAAATAATTAAATTTTAAATATAATCTACCTGCTGGAAGCTCTGCTGTCCTGCCAGTCCTCTTGTCCGGATACATCTGTGCCCTAGACCCATTCTAGGTCTGGCACTTTCACTTGATGGTTCAGAAAATGTCCTGCAGCTAGCAATGTAAAGGAACTGCCTGACTCAGAATTGGTGGAAGTACCAGTGTGCCATTTTAGTTCCCCGTCAAAGTACCAGAGCACTGTTCCAGAGTTCCAGCGTGATTCAAGTTTTGTGTAAGTGGTTACCTCCTGAGGAAGACCTATATTATAAATTTTGTGTGGTGGGGAGGAAACAAATTTCCTATGTATACAATCATTAGAGAGGTAGCCGGGTTAGTCTGTATGTTCGAGAACAGCAAGACCTCCTGTGGCACCTTACAGACTGACAGATATTTTGGTGCATAAGCTTTCGTAGACAAAGACGCACTTCATGCATCTGCTCTGTGTTATACTTCATCTGTTTCATTTGCAGCACAGCAAAATAGATGTCTGCTTCATATGCAGAGAATCATGAGGACTAGTCTGGAATGTAGGTTTTCCCATCTCTAGTAATCTCCCCAATTTAATCGTACCACTAGTTAGGCTGAATAATCTTTCCCCCTCAAATGTTATATACTGTTGTTCAGTACTGAAGTAAGTAACCTACACTGTTTTCTACATGTTAGAGTATAAAGAACCAATGTTTGTAGCCTAGACTAAAATGAGACATCATCTGGGTAGAGATTAGTGAAGACACCAAGGCTGGTCTCAATTGGTGCCTCTTATGATAACCAGAATTGATCATGGATTTATGGATTCCTATTAGACAAACCTGAAAATAAATCTTTTCTGGCAGTTGTTTCCTATGAGCATACAAGTATAAATAGACATATACATTATAAATATCTTAGTTGCTTCTATGGTATCTGTTCTGAAACTTCCCATTACAGTTCTCTAGCTGTGTAGAACTTGCATTGGTGCAACAAGTTTTGTATTAAATCTGTCCTGAAATGAGAACCTTTTTTATCCTGGGGCTGGATTGCACAATGGCTTAGGTGATAAGTCATGAGAAAAGGAATTCAGTAGTGTTATCCCAGCCCCCATTTGTGCATTCACAAAAACCACTGCAAAATTAATTAGACATGATTGTCAGCCTTTCTTGAAAGAGATGCTTGTCAGTGAGGAACTAGAAAATTGCAAGCAAGAACTAAAATATAGCAGCAGAGCTGTGTGGGGACTTTTGCTGAGTATATTTTGATACCAAGCTGTTTTGAAGTCTGTGCCATCTGTTGCTCACTTTTTCACAAGCACTAATTTCACTCATTGTGTTACGCTGTGGTGGTTTTTATTTTTTTTTGCGGGGGGATGTTTTTGTAAAAATTTGCTTTCAGTTGAGGGCACATTTTGATGTGCTGAATGGTTGAAATATGGCTCTAGGTTCTAGATGAAGATGATAGGAGAAGATACTTTTTCAGTGTTTCTTGGGCTCTGTATTTTTTTTGCCTAGTATTATTGCGTAGTCTTTTTCTCGTCCACAGTCCTGATAAATATTTACAGTATTTTTGGGGGTGGAGGGATGTAGAAATCATCTTGGCTGAGGTTTAGGCTTTCTGCCTACTTTTTCATCCCAACTCAGGTGCTTTTTTTCCTTGGTGTTCCAGTTGCCTTTTCATTACCTGAGATTGCATCCTCTGTAGGATAAAAGTTTATGATAGTGTATTGCTGCCTTAAGTGGCCAACAGATCACTGTTCCTGGATAGAGGCAGCATGATCTTGCACTGGATAGCCAGTGGTATTGGCTGAGCCTAGTCACTGATGTGGTAGAACAGCATATTTCCTCTTGTTAAGATCCTGTTAGCATATTTTTCTTAAATTTGTACACTTTGCCTTTTATATATTTAAAGAATCAGAGAGCTTAAGTATTGCCTTTATTTAATATTCATCATTAATTGATTTATTTATATATGTTTATACTTCAGTTATACAAAAGATTGATGCTTTTCATGTGTTAATGTGTATCATGTGTAATTACACGTAAAATTGGGATTCTTATGCTAATATAAAATACCACATGGGATTAATTAAATAATTTGACTTGAAAGCAGATACTATTATCTGATTCTCACAGACATACCAGCAAAGTGAGAGAGAACCAAGAAATTAAAATAGACTAAATACATTCCAGTAACGAGCGAATTAGGAAAAATAGGCTAGGAGCACAAATGACTTGTTTCTAAATGTGATTAAAATTATTTAGTTTAGATGTTAGTTTTCCTTATTTAAATATTACACACAGGCTGTGTCTACACTTGGCTAAAACTTTGAAATGGCAATGCTAATGGCCCCATTGGAGAATACTAATGAGGCACTGAAAATTAATATTCAGCACCTCATTAGCATGCTGCCAGCTGCAGCACTTCGAAAGTGCTGCGTTTTGCTCATGCACGGCTCATCTACACAGGGTCCTTTGACCCTGCACATGTCGAAATCCCCTTATTCATTTCAGCACCTTATTAGTATTTTCTGATTTGGCCATTAGCGTGGCCATTTCGAAGTTTTAGTCAAATGTAGACATAGCCATACTGTGTGCATACCTGAATGTGAATTCATGTGTCTGGCTTATTTTTAAAACTATGTGAATGTCAGTTGACCGTATGATTTCTTCACTGAGTTCTGGTATTGCTTTCTGCAAATCACCAAAAGACCTTAAGCTTTCTGGTTTTTAGTTGTTAAAGCTTCTATTTTAATAGGACATGGTTAGCATCCTGCCTTTTCTAGTGTGCTCTCAGTTGGTGGTAGCAAAACTTCCTGAATGGTATAGTGCTGTATTAGGTTTAGTGCACTGAATATAATAATATTTTGAAAATTTCCAGGGCTCAGAATACAGAGAATCTTCTGAATCAAGATGAGGCTCTTTCTGAATGTTAATTTATTAGTACAGGTTCAAACTCCCTCATCTGGCACTCTGTCTGGCAACATCTATCGTCTAGCAAGACAAAGGATGTTGCTGGACCAGAGAGCAGCTGCAGGACACCAGACCTGGGGACCCTGGGCTGGGGGTGCAGAGCCCCGCTGGTAGCCCCACAGCCACAGGGACCACTGCCATACACTGGGGGAAGAACTGGCAGCCCTGCACAGGCAACCCTGCCTGTGGAGGCGGTGCCTCCTGACAGCCATCCTGACCTTCCCTCATCTGGCAAATCCCATCATCCAGGGCCACTCATATCCAAGGGTGCCAGATGGGGGAGGTGCAACCTAGAGTGCCAAGGGCTACGAACACGCCAAAGAGAATGGAAAGAGATAATTACTGTCTTCGTTGCATTGTTCTCCAGCTAGTTGAGAGGAAATCTCTACCAGATATTTGAGAAAACAAATACCACTTCAGGCATAGGGAAATAGGAATGTGGTAGGGGTTTGTGGTGTTTAGATGGAACAAATATTGTTTGAAAATTCTTATTTTATGTTGGGGTGGTTTTAGAATTGAGGTTGAGATAAATTATAGATTCTTTGGAAATGTGATTGTTTTAAGCACATTTCAGTGACCAGTAGGCAAAAGTTACCATGTCGTTAATGTTTGTTTCTGACCCTATGTAGTGTCATTCTGCGTTTGGTTTTTTTTTGTGCAGACAAGGTCTGATATGATCAGATTTTCTTTTGCTGTTTTTGAGATCATAATCTGCTTTTATGTTCTCCCACTGTGGAGTTTGCTGATTATTTATTTATTTATTTATTCATTCATTCATTCATTTACTTTCAAAGAAGGAATGGTATGCTAGTATGAAATTAAGATTTCTGCCGATGAAAAGCTTTCCTCTAGTATGTAGCAGTAGAACTGTCATATAGGTGTCTAGTTCTCTTCCCACTCTATTGAAGTTTGTCAATTTCAAAATTAATCTTATTTTGGAACCCTACTGGATTTTGTTCACTGTTTCCTCAGACTGTGTCATTAATTTTATCCTAGTCATTTGTTAGAAAAATATGTTCTTAACATACAATAGTTCCATAGATCAGAGTTGCACTCTTGCATTTAAGTGGTATTATAGATCATATAAACTAACAATGGAAAAGCTAGTCCTCCTGGTATTGCAGAATTTTTTTATTGTACAGTGAGCTAAATTATACAGTCTAAGATAAAATGTTGTAAGCAGTAATGCTTAATTGTTTCTCTTGAGAAACCTGTTACAAAAAGCAGAACTCTATTACATTTGAATGTGGTGCATTTTTCTCTTGTACAGTTTGTGATGAGACCCTGTTTACTATGAATTTAAAGTCTATGGGAAGATTCATATATTTTGTAGAACTTCAGTGACTCACTCAGAATTTTGTACCATTTTAGGTACTTTTTTTTTTAAAACTGTTTCCTAACTAAGTATGAGAGTGAATTGAATCTGAAAAATTCCTTTATTTTGCTGTTCAGTTTTACTCCGTCCCTACATTTTTCAATAGGTCAGTACAAAAGTCTGCAATAAGCAGCATTAAGCTTTTTACAGCTGTACTGGAAACAACTGGGCCTTTGGTACCCAGGAATGTGTGGAAAGTGGTTTAGGACACTGCAATAAGCATATTCTCTCTCTATGTATCTGTAAGGTGTTTATGTTATGCTATTACTGTACTGCAGTAGTATGTACTGGTCGGACCTCTCTAATTCGGCACCCTCTGGACCTGACCGGTGTTCAACAAGAGAATTTGCTGGATCACAGGAAGTCAATATTGTCTAGCAGTATTACAACACTTCCACTATTTACTGGGCTCTTAGAAGGCATTTAGGGGTAAATTACTGCTAAAAACAGCACAGAACCATGAGAACCAGGACTGGTGGTTCTAAACAAACTTTATGGGACCACAGGAAACTTGGCCACACACATAAATGGTCATCCAGCTAACTAAAATCATGCCAGATCACTGATGTTGCTGTCAAGTGTATTCCAGACTAAAGAGGTTCAAGCTGTAGTAGATATGGCAACATACGGTTGTCATAGCTTGTGTGGAATCTTTTATTGTTCTTCACAGTGTAAAACAACAAATATTTGCATACCAGTAAATTAACTAAAACAAAAACTTTTCTCTTTAGTTGGTAAAAACAACAACCGAAAAAAACCTCACTGATCTTGCCCCCTTGACACTTGGTTAGCTCTGAAACTCTTGAGGAGCGATACTCCAAACTCGGTGGTTCAGGAACCAAATTAGCAGTCAACATTATCCAAAAGAGCCACATGCAGATTTATTGTTTTAAATTACTACAGTATTATATAGTCATGTTTAAACAATAATATTTCAGAGGGAATATTTAGGTTTATTTTTTTTTCTTACAGGAAAATGCTCACCATGTCTCATTTTATCAGCTACAACTGGTTAATACTAGTCAGGATGCTTTTGACATGTTTATTAACTTACATTTGGTAATAATTAAATAACAGTATTTTAATATCATGTGCTGCAAAGAACCATTGGAGAGGCATTAAAGAGTCACTGGCAGTTCACAAGCCTCAGTCTGCATATCGGCACTCTTGAGTAAAAACGTTCAATGTTTGTCTTGTTCAGAGGACTGCTTTTGAAAGTCCTAAAGGAAGCAAATTTTAAGATTCTTGATGATCTTTTCTGACACGCTGGTGGCTATACAGATACTGATTACTTCTGCAGTTGTGGTTGATTTGACCATTTGTATCTCCAGGATAAGTCGTGGATAGTGCATGGCCTAGCTTCTTTGTTAACAGCATACAACAGATGTTGACATGCCCTTCTTCCAAAAAGTTCCATTGGCTTTTTCCCCCCATAAACAGGCAACATATATTCTCAGCACCAATTTTATGTTTAATATGTTTTTCAAATGCTTTCATCTTATGATATGCCACTTAACTTCCATGCATTATTGATCTAGCATCCTTAGATGTTCATTTGCTCTGGTCATGAACTGTGACTTACTAGAATAAAGCATTTTCAGATTGATCTGAACTCAATCTCAAATGCATCCTTTTGGGGAGCTTCTTTTTACAATTATGTGATATATACAATAAACTCTTTCATATCTGGCAGCCGGGAGGTTGCTAGATATTCAAATAATAGATACATTGGAAATGTATACCTAACAATGAATAACGCTAGAGAAAAACAAGATTAGATATTAAGAAACAAATAAAAATGTATAGAGTACTTTATTTACCAACAGTAGTTTTGTACACTGTAAACTTGTACTGTATTTGCTGTGTTTATTTATATTTACTTTTACTATACTATACTTACGGAAAATGTAACTAAAATTTACTAACAGTTAAAATGCCGGTTATTTGGCATTCCATCAGCTGGAACTCTCAGATATGAAAGAGTTTACAGTATGTGGCTTGGCTGTCCACATCACTAAATACAGGTGTGGGTTAAAGGATTTTCTTTTTTTAAAAAGTGAAAAATGTTGGCTGTTTGGTGTATTCTTCTCCCTTCCTCACCTACAGATTCACCTCTGCATGCACCCAACCCTCTTCGGTACCCGCTTGCACATACACATGGCATGCTCCTCCAAGCTGTGAGAGATCTTCATCCAAAGCAGAGAATCTTAGACTCAGAGAACACTAGACTGGAAGGGACCTCAAGAGGTTGAGTCCAGTCCCCTGCCCTCACGGCAGGACCAACCATCATGTAGCCGTAGACCATCCCTGATGTCTGTCTAACCAGTTCTTAACTATCTCCAGTGATGGAGATTCCACAACCTCTCTAGGCAATTTATTCCAGTGTTTAACCACCCTGACAGTTAGGAAGTTTTTCTTAATTTCCAGCCTAAACCTCCCATGCTGCAGTTTAAGCCTGTGCCTTTCCTGTCTCACCCAAGCTCTCTACAGTGTCATTGCCAAAGATGGCAAGGCCTAGCTTCCTCTTTGCAGCAAATCTCCAAGTGGGTCTCCCATTGCCTTCACAGATGCCACTTGCTCACCCACATGTCTCCAGCTCCTGCAGTTGCAGTATGCTCCATTCAGGTGCACACAGCCACCTCAGTCTGCCCTGCAGACATTTCATGGCAGGACATTTACTGGGCAGCATACTAAAGCTCTGTCCAAGTTTAACATCTCACTATGCCATCACTCAATCAATGTTTGTTACTCACATTTGGCATCCACATAGGGACCTTCATTCAAAGAAGGGGAGGTTGCTTATCTATAACTGGAGGATTTTTGAAATGTGTAGTCCCTATATGGATTTCAATACTTGCTCTCCATCCCTTGCTGTGCTGTGGACTACACAGTGATAAGAGGGATATTGGAGCAGCATCAACCTGTACAGCCTCTCATAGTCTCAGCTGCAGATGTAAGGGTGACATACAATGCATGTGTGAGTCAGTGTGCCCTGCTGTAAAATTGTTCTGGTGCATGCATACCCATGTTTGGAATCTAAATAGGGACCACACATTTCATAGACCTTTCAGCTACCTCCTCTTTTCCCACTTTCTCTCCCCTGCCTCTCCCTCTGCTCCTAGATTAACTCTTCATAAAATACCCACAAGTGAACCTGTCTCAACTCTTGCTCCAACTCCTCAGACTTCTGATGAAATCCTTACTTCTGCTACGTGAGAAATTGCTACTTCCATGTAATGCTGCTGCTGCTGCTGGAGTCCTCCAGAAAATAGTGATAAAGCAATGGATGGAAGAAAGATGTCCAAATAAAGAGTGATTTTTTTTTTTTCCAGAATAGGAACTGCAGAGTTTCATCCATTCATTAATTCCACAATAAAATGCATTTTTTTAACTGAATCTACTATTGCAGTCTTATTAGCTCCCATGGTTACCACCCTATTACTCTACAATAGAAGAATAGCTTGCTCCAACAGAACAAATGCGAAAGAAGAATGGAAACAAGGAGGCTATATCTACATGGCACGCTGCTGCCGGCACGCTAATGCAAGTGAGGGCACTCAACAAGGCACATGAGGCGCTCGTTTACAAATCGCACACCTCATTTGCATACTCTTGCGTGATCACTGTCCCGGCAGAGGCTTCAGTTGCCACAAAACAAGCTGTGTAGTTGTGGGTCTGTCAACCAAACCACCCCCTTGCTCGACGGCCACTTATCCCTGACAAAAATGACGGATTGGGGGCTGTCAAACAAGGGGGTGGTTTGGTCGACACCCCCCCACCTACCTGGCTTTTTTTTGTGGCAACCGAAGCCTCTGCCAATGGCAGCGAACACACAGGTATGCACATGAGGCATGCAATTTGTAAATAAGTGCCTCATTTGCATTGTCAAATACGCTCATTTGCATGACCCTGCCGGCAGCAGCACACCTTGTAGATGTAACCGGAGAGAAGAGGTAAATGCAGATGGAACTGAGGGTGGTGTTAGTTTCATTTCTCCCTGTTCTCTCCTATAATTTTGCAAAAACGCAAGAGTAATTGGAGAGGATAGTCAAAATTAAAGCACTGGCTTGTCCTGCATTATAATAGTGACAGAGAGGTGTAGCCGTCTAAGTCTGTATTCTATCAAAACAAAATGATCTGAAGAAGTGGGTCTGTCCCATGAAAGCGCATCACCTAATAAATTGTTGTTAACCTTTAAAGGGCCCCATGACTGCTTTTTTGTCTCCATTATAGTAGTTTTATTAATATATTGAAAATATGATTCACGCATTGGCTTTAACAGACACCCAGCTGGTCTTTTAGGCTACGTCTACACTAGCCCACATCTTCGAAATACCATGCAAATGGCCATTTTGAAGATTACTAATGAGGCACTGAAATACATATTCAGCACCTCATTAGCATGCCGCTGGCCGCAGCTCTTCAAAATGGCCGCTTTTCGCTGCTGTGCAGGTGGTCCAAACAGGGGCCCTTTTCAAAAGGACCCCGCCAACTTCAAAATCCCCTTATTCCTATCAGCAGAGTTGGTCATGGCCATTTCAAAGATTTGGGCTAGTGTAGACACGGCCTTAATGAAGGATTGCATTAAATGCCCTACCATGGTTAATTTTATTTAATTTATTGAGAAAAATGGCATGGTCTTCTGAACCCATGCAGGTGGTATTTTGGCTTTGATTTAAAACATACTATATTAATTATGGTGTTATGTAGTCTTCATTCCTGTTTGACCAAATTTGGGTCTAATCTCTTGTGTCTGCAGTTTGAACTATCCTTAATTTTAAATGTTTGTGTTCTTTTTAAAAGAAGTGCTACCCAATCATGGGAAACTTGCCTGTTTTTTAGCTCTTCAAATTTGTATGTTTCTCTTTCTTTCTTACAAACAGAGGGCTAGAGATTTGATTAGCCCCAGGATTCTCTGCCTTCTAGTATGTTTCAGGAAACAGATTAGCTTTTCCAAGGCTTCCCTTTGCCTCCCTGTATCTCCCCTTCCCCTTATAATTTATCAATTTCTTATGCAGATTTAAACTGATTAGTCATTTCTGGGTCCTTTTACATTGCTTCATATAGGGAATCTATCAGGAAACTGTTTGTACCTCATATGTAGCCAGCTTTTTGCGCAAAGTCCTTGAATTCATCTTGCTCATTGTAGTTCATAGAGCTTTCTTTGAGCTTCTGGGCATGTGTAGGGCATGCAAGACTTTTGTATTTCAAAAGATTATTTGAGGAGCCTGCGGAGGAGAGGTCTTCCCAAAATAAACAGGGTGGGTTATTTTGCACTTTTTCCATAGATTAGCCTAAGGAATACCATTAAAGTAAAAGCCTTACTTGACACGATGAAATTAGTCATCCAAAAACAAAGTGGTATGTCCTTTTGGGTTTGCATGTATAGGTTTCATGACTGGGTTTTCAAAGGTGCTGGTTATAATACCCTTAAATAAAAATGAATTGCATAGAACAATTGAACCCTCAAAACAACTTGTGAAAATAACTGTGCTTCAGTCCTTCTCTAATTGAACAGTGTCAATGCATCTCATTGAGGGCAAATGGTTTTCTTTGTACTTCCAAGCAGAAGGTCCACTATGATTTTAACTTGAGTTAAATTTGAATTTTTAAAGTTTCATGTTGTATTGACAGTGTTTCTAAGTATCCAGGCAGCCTGCTAGTGATTTAATTATTTTGTTTTAAACTATTACTGATGTACTCATTGATTAACAGAACATTGAAGTAATGTGAAATTTGGGAATAGGACAAAATTTACAGGTTTTCTGTGGATTGAGTTAGATGATAAACTATTCTATGAGTGATTCTTCGTTTGCCAGACTATTATAAAGACTGCATGTCTCACATCAGTAGAGATGCAGATGTTAGACATGCAACTTTGTGACGATGTCTGCTTGAAATCTAGTCATTTTAAAATAAGCTAAAAAGGTTTCTTGTGTTCCATCTGGCCAAGTCTCTCTGACAATATTTGTGGTTTTACAACCACAAGAAAAAGTGACTGTTAGATGCAAAAAGTAAAGAAAGTGAAACATCTTTTACTTATATTTTTAGGGGTTATTACTCATCACATTACGTGAGGTATAGTGTGAATTCTAAAGTGACTATATGCTTCTCATGGTAAGCAATGCTGAGAAGTTGAATTTGTTGAAATAGTGAAAATGTAAAATATTCTGAAAGATACTGATATTGAAGATCCATCAGCTGAAAACCGAACCGTTCCTTTCCTGTGACTTACATTCAAGACTTGCCGTAGCTGGGTACAATTATTTTGCTTGTAATTCCAGAAAGAACAGAGTTCTTTTTTTTTTTTTTTCTGCCCCTCTTCGTCATTTCAGTATTCTATCATGGTGAGATGATTTGGTGTTTTATCAGTGCCAGCTCATTAACTATGTCCACAAGTTGATATAACTGAAATATGGCTGTAAGTGGGGGAGGGGAGGGAGACATAAAATGAAATTCAGCATCTTGTTTGTTTTTCCTACTGTCTATAGAACTGTAACTGAGTTGGCTAACTTGAAAAATTCTGCTTTCTGGGAAAGTGTCCTTTTAAACTGTGTTCTGTTCTGCTTGCTTGTAGATGTTTCTGAAAGTGTCTTTTTCTAGGCAGAAATTATTCACTGTATAGACAACCAGCAAATCAGTTTGCTTAAATCTGGGAGGCAGACAAGCAGCCAGACCAGGGTTGCTCACTCAGCTGCCCACCATGAATAAAAGTAGGTGCTTCTTCATGGAGCTGTGAGCACAGGCATGTACCTGGTGCAGTTCAAAACCTCTGACACTTGCCCCACATCTACATCGCACCTTCACTCCTATCCATGTGTTCTAATTTGTCATCTCCCAAATTCACTTAAGACCTGTAGTTATTCCTCTTATATTTGTGGAAGCAACCATTAGATGTGGATAGGCTCATGCCTGTCTATTCTCCCAGAACCTCAGTAGGTGCCATGACTTGATGTTATGAAGGTCAAAACTATAACAGGATTCAAAAGAGAACCAACTACATTCATGGAGAATAGGTTTCTCAGTGGCTATTAGCCAGGATGGGCAGGAATGGTGTCCCTAGTCTCTTCACCAGAAGCTGGGAGTTGGCAACAGGGGATGGATCACTTGATTACCAGTTCGGTGTATTCCCTTTGGGGCACCTGGCATTGGCCACTGCCAAAATACTGGGTAGACAAACCTTTGATCTGTTTCAGTATGGCTGTTTTTATGTCCTCCAACAGAGATTGCAGTGATTCATAGTTCAGGCATGCAGCGGCCTACCCTTGGGTTAGGCCCTGGGTCAGATGACCTCTAGGCACCAGTATTTCTCGGTCCTCACCAGAGCTGCAAGTTAGTCTGTGCAGAAGCACTTCTTAGCCAGGAAACCCTCCTGCTGAGTCAGCATTAAACTCCTTAGGCTTCCAGCCTTCCCGTGATCCACTTTCTGCCCTAGCCTTGCCCTAAACTTGTTCATTGTTGCCCATGGCTTACCCAGACTAGGTGCTAGCTCTGTTGTTGATCTCCTCCAACCCTTCACTCTGCCTCTACACCCACTCAACTTTGACCTTAGACATGCATTTGGATTCTGACTGTAATCCCGGTTTATGGGCTGTGATCTCGGTTCTAACCCATGGCCTGTCTCTGACCTCAGTTTCAGCAAAGTCCTCAGCCTAGTCCTGACTGACTCTACAGTCAAATTCAACTCTTATACCTGTTCTTCGCAGCTGTAACCACTGATCTGACTGCGCTGAACCCCAGAACCTGACAGTCGCCATATCAATTCGCAAACTGGGGAAAAAAAAAAGATTTTTCTCTGCTTATTACTAGTAATAGATGTCTTAACTGTCGAGCTTGTAGAACTTTCAGACAAGAATTATAACTTTCAAGTGGATGGTTTTCCCTTAAGAACCTTTGTCTAAATTTATAGTAGGCTATTACTTGTCATTGCTTAATATCTTGTTAAAAATAACATTCATTTCCCCTTCAGCTTTGTAGTCCATTAAAAATGGCATTTAGGAATGAGGGTACAGCTTATTATACATTTACTGGAAATTTAAAGAATTTTCCAATCAAATTCCAGCCAACATTTATTCCAATAGCAATTTTTATCTCCATTTGGACTTTCTTTAGTTAACAGTATGACTCTGACATTTTAGATAAGTCTAACTAATTTTACTGAAAGATAGATTTTAGTATTTCACATTAAAGATATAGCCAATATATTTTAAGTCCTAAAAAGCAATTTGACCAAAGAGACAGACTCTTGGCTGAAAAGCCCTACAGGGGAATGAGTTCAATTATATAAGCATTACTTTTTCCATTCCCTCTAGTTTGATCCTTTGTGTGGTGCTGTGTGAAGAGAAGTGGCAATATATTATCAGTGTGACAGATTTCTGTAGGCCTTTGAACAACTGGAACAGGAGACATTTCAGATTTAGGTCAAATGATAGCTGACTGGCACAAACTTGGTTAATTCCACACCAGAAAGCTTTCCAGAATGACTGATAATTAATGTAATATGTACAATTATTGGAGAATTAATTATGAAAATAGATGATCAGGTTTAAAGGTTTTGGGGACTGGAATAGGAACAGAATGAGAAAACAATGTATATACTTCTGCTTTTTTCTAATAAATTACTGTTGAAAAAACTTTCACTTAGATTAATAGCATTTGCACTGAGCAGGCTTGGTATCATCTATTCTTATAGCCCAGACTCAGGGATAAACACTAAGAACTTCATGGCTACCCAACAATAAATTTATGAATGAGACTCCATATAAATACTCCAGACCTAGTGATCATGTGTCCAGTGTGTACACATCTGACAACTTTCAAGTTAGCAGTGCCTGTGGGGGCAGTGCATGTGCTCTTCAATCCCTCATGCACTCGGTAGTGCAATAAAAGGCCTACCTTTAGTACTTTCTTGCCTTAGTGGTGTATCTTGGAGTAGCGCTTATGTAGAGCCACTTAAACGTCTACAGAACTGGGACTATCTTCATGTCTTCATAGCATATGTCAAGTTCCCAGTCTTAGAGTACCATCCCTCTTGTGAGACTGTTATGCCTCTCCATGAGAGTCACACAAGTCATATGTTCACTTCAGTGGGAGGATATATAGTGTGCACTGATCATAGATCCTTTTTAAAGTGGACTCAGAGTTCAAGGGAGTCTCATTTGAAGGCCTCTGTGGTGAAACATTCCATGTATCTACTTTCATCTCCAGCTAGTTGAAGGATCAGAGATCGTCCAGGCTCTCACCTGCGGCTGTTTTGAAATGGTAAAAGGCACTCTCAAATTCTGCCACCATGCCAAGGAAACCTAGGGATTGGCCAGGCACTGAGGAGAGGCAACACAGAATACCTTTCCCAAGTTTGGATGTTAGTCACAAGGATTGTCCTGTATCAAACATGCATCAAAGCTGAGAAGACGCTCTCGAAGCACAGAAGATAGCATAACCTGAGATGATCCAGACAGGTTGCAGGTCTTGCCTACCACGCAACCCCCACGTAACTCTAATTTTGCATATGTCAAGGGAGGGGGACCCCTCTGTCCTCCTCTTAGCTCCTGGGAGCCTAGCAGTGTCTGGGAGCCAGGCACAGCATTGCCTGCTGATTTCCAGGCTCCTGCTCAGCTGTGGGGAGCTGGGAGCCAGGCACTGCTGCACCTGACTCCTGGCCCCCAGGGGCCTGAGGGGCTTCCTCCTCCCCCTTCCCTTGTCCTCTGAGCCCCCAGGAGCCAGGCAGGAGTGCCTGGTCAGTTTCACAGCTCCTTGCTCTAGAGCTGGGAAACTGACCAGACACTATTGCATCTGGCTCTGGGGGGCTCAGAGGACAAGGGAAGGGGGAGGAGGAAGCCCCTCGCCCCCTTGGAGCCAGGAGTCAGGTGCAGCAGCACTTGGTCAGTTTCCTGGCTGCCCACTGCTCCCTCCTCCTAGCAGTGGCGTCCCTGTGGCTTGCGCACACATGTTGAAATCAGGTAAAGCTGGGGTTTACTGTATCAGCCATTCTGCAGTTGATGTTACAGTTTTTGTCATGGCTGTCCTAGGCATTCTGAGGGAGACATAGATCATTCCATAACAGGACCTGCCTTTGAAAGTTGCTCTTTATTAAGACAGATGGGGCAAGAGTTTGCTTAGACTGTACTCAGATACTTCAGGGTCTACACTCCGCCCAGCAAGGTCTCAATGGTTTTACAGGCAGGTCCACTGCTACCACTATAAACCGCCTGAGTGATCCAAAAGAGGCAGAAGGCTTCAAAGAATCATTCCTCAGAAGGGGGCCACCACCTTCCTCTGTGTTAAGGCAGCAGATTTGACACATCCCCAGAGGACAGCATACCAGTCTCTACCCATCCCTGGCCTTCCCTTCTTTTTGGCAACTATCTGTTGCATTTCTACCACATTTGTTCCAGCATTACTTGAAACTGTTTGAAGTTGAGAACCGCAGAGGTAGGCTACGCAATTCCTTTACTTTCCTGTCCCTATCTGGGGACCCACTCATGAGTGTTTTGCACTGGGTAGGTCTGTCTGACCTTCTGAAGCTGTAGAAGTCATCTCTGTATAACCCTTTACAGCAATGATTTACTAGAGATATTTCATCAGCCCTCCCTTTTTGTGGGGATGAGAGCTATCCTGAACACCTACCTCAGGAGGCTCATGTTCAAGATGTCACTGCTATCCATCATCCCATTTCTAAAGCAGAAGGACAGCTATCCTTCCAATCTCCCAGATGCACAATTCCACAGTCGTAAGATTTGCAATCAGAGACTCATGACCAGAACCAGATTT
This sequence comes from Carettochelys insculpta, assembly GCF_033958435.1. Lineage (NCBI taxonomy): Eukaryota > Metazoa > Chordata > Testudines > Carettochelyidae > Carettochelys > Carettochelys insculpta. The sequence continues at coordinate 292,827,925 of NC_134137.1, forward strand.
TGCCATTTGGACTCTCAGCAACACCCAAAATACTTATGAAATACCTGGCAGTAGTGGCAGCCTGCCTCAGAAGGATCCAAGCCCAGGTATTTTCCCCCCCTCTTGCAGTTTACGGCAGGGAGGGACTCTGCTCCTGGCTGTGCAGAGTGGGGAGGAGACTCTGATGTCAGGCTCAGACTCGGAGCACTTGGTGACTGTGAGACTGCATTTCTTAAAAAGACAATGCACTCTTCCTGAGGTTTCCTCAGCACCCAGCTTACAATTTCTTTCTCTCTGGGATGGACGGATGGTCTCTTTCATACTCACCTCCAACACATACTTGTAGTAGTGTTACTATGTACATTTCCTGCCAATGCACATATGTTCACTGTTTCTCAGAATGTGCAATTTGAGTGTTTTGACTGATCTACTCATTTCATAATTTTCATTTCCCTGACACTTAAATTTAATTCTTAGAATAGTGAGCCCTAAAGTGCCTAACCTGTCATGACTGGAGTATTTTTCCATGTGGCAACTTTTTAGGAATATAGATGTAAGGGTTTTTTTTTTTTGTTTGTTTTTTTGTTTCTATTGGTGGTGCCCTTTGGCAGGGAACCAGGAACGGCAGCCAGTGGCAGCTGAGGGAGTGGTGCCAGCAGAGAGGGGGAGTGTACAGAACGATGTGCCCCTTCCCAAGCACCTCACCCCCAGAGGCTACATGGGCCCATTGGCTCCTTTTGGGAGCAGTATTGGGCTGGAGCAGGCAGGAAGCCTGCCTTAGTCCCACCAGCTCTAGTAAATGGTGCTCAGCACAAGGCTTCATCACATCTCCCAGAACCAGCGCCATGTACTCTCTCCTGCATGCCGTACTCCCCAGATCAGATCCTTCTCTTGGAGCCAGCACCCAGCATCTTCTCCCATACCCCCTCATGTACCCCAACACTCTGCCAAATCGGGAGCCACCTCCTGCACCCACACGCCCTCCCAGAGCTTGTACCCTTCAGCCAAACTCCTCAGCCCCACTTCCCCCCGAACCTTAATCCCCTTCCTCAGCCTGGTGAGAGTTGGGGAGTGGGTGGATTGAGTGAGCAGAGTGGGGCTTTGAGAAAGGAACAGGGCCTCTGGGAAGGGGCAGGGTATTTCCTGTGTTACCCTTGAATTCCAAAAGTAACCTTAGACCCGAAAAGGCTGGAGACCACTTCTGTACAATGAGTAGTCTGTTCATGTTAATCACATTATGTAATCAGCAAGTACTTATGTGGCGGGGTTGTGTTTATGTCAGGTCGTTATCCTGTTACCTCACAACTCCTCATTATTGTACTTGAAAAACAAGGCAGGTTTTGTTAACGGCACTATAAATAGTTATGCTAGTACAGTAGCTTGTACACAGTCTTTTGATATTATTTGAGCCTTGTAAAATCTCCAGATACAAACCTTCTGATTTTGTTTCTGCTGCTTTCCTAAAGGCAAGGGCCCCATTTTGTTAAGCATTATAAAAATGTAGAACAAAAAGATGATCTGCACCCAAAAGAGATTATCATTTAATTTTTATATGAGACTGCAGGTGGTGGGAGCATCAAAGGAACAGTGAAACAATTATGGACAATGAAGTAAGCAGCTGACATTGTACCCCGTCTTCTTATTTGAGAGTTTTGTAGGCATCGTGACACAGGTGTATTTTAAGTAGAAATTTAAAGGAAGAAAATTGATGTAATTCTACTTTTTAAATGTTTGGATGAACTCTGAAATACGCATTTTGAATAAATCAGAATAGATTAAAGTTTTAGAGCTGGAGATCAAAAAATACAAGCCAAATATTAAAAAAGCTTCTACGAAAAAAAACTTTTAATTAAGGAAGAGGATGTATTACAGGAGATGATATAACAACTTTTTTTGTAAAGAGTATATATATTTTTTTTCTCTTCAGGCATCGTTGGCTTCACTGCATGACTGAAGATCCTCCAACTACACATCCACCAGTTGCTCGTAAATTCATTTGGGAGAATCACCAGTTCAATCAGAGTGGCACTCCTGGGCAGTACGTCCCTTACTCTACAACGCGTAAAAAGATACATGAGTGGATCCCACCTACCCCAGCTAACAAATAGTTTAAAAAGCCTGACTTTCCTAAAAGTAGGTTCTTAATGTAAAGTGCACACATGTTGTTTGTTTGGTTTAAAAATAAAAGCCTCTGATAAAAGTTACTTCTTTTTCTTGGAGTTCAACATTTTCACAAACAAATATAGGAAGTATTAAAAAAGAAAATATGGGTAAGAATGCAGGGTTACTCTATTCAGATATCTGATTTATCAGATTTCATACACTTTTTCCTCTTGGTGGTTTTTAAATAACTGCTGTTTTAGTATTTGTTACCTCTAACTGTTATAACAGTCATTTATCATCGTTGTAATGTTCTTAAGAGGCTGAACAGACAAATAATGTAATGGGAAAGGAAGAGGAATACGGTACCATTCCCAACACTATACAGAAGTAGTGCTCCCAAGACTCTCTTCTGAGAAGCCATCTCTTACAATATTTTTTGAGAGAGAAGAGTGCCCATCAAGCATCTTAATTTTTTCCTTTACAACCACTTTTAACTCTGTGGGGGGGTGGGGAGTAAGGGGCTATATTTGTGTATACATACCATACAATATAAAATATTTTAAAATTTTCGTAGTCACTTATATGGTGGAAGCTCATCAGGAGGAGAGAGAATGGATTAAACCTAAGTTGTCCCAGGCCATTTTCTGCTTATACATGGAATATAGTTTGCAATGTTCTGTGTTGGTCCCAGGATAGAAGAGAGACAAGGTGGGTGATGTGATACCCATGACTGGATCAACTTCTGTAGTGAAAGAGGCAAGTTTTTGAGTTCCACAGAGCTCTTCTTCAGATCTGGGCAAAGGTAATCGTAATATCACCGCTAAAGGCAAGGTGGAAGAGACGGTTAAGCATAAGGCTAAAGTTAACAAGTTGCAAGAAAATATTCAAAATGAAGTGGGCAGTTGATACCTCTGTATTCACAAGACTGAAGAAGATTAACTGTGAAATCCTTAGCGGACACTGCATTCATCACCAAGAGGGCAACTATACAGTCCCTGACATTCAACCACCAAATAGTGATCGAACCACCAGACAAAAAAGTTGCTATCATAGTTTTCAACTGTGATGACCATATCAGTGAGGCTAAGCAACAACTCGGATACCGCCTACTATAAAGAACTCGAAGATGTCACACCCCAATTCAACTAGGAAGTTAAGGGTGTCATCTAATTCTTCCCCTAACAACGTCAAGAGAAAATCTAACTTCATTCTCTATGAACGCGCAGGGGCTCTCTACATGCTTCCCAAGATACACAAACGGGAACTCAGGCAGCTCCCTCTGGCCATGGCGCTCTTACTGACAGAATGGCTGGACTCCCAGAAACTATCCTTCAACAACTAACCAAACTAAGGGTACTCTCCTCAAGGACACAACTGTCTGTCTCCAGCAACTCCACAGCATCAACAACCTCCTTCAGAACATCATACTTTGCTACCATAGCTGTTCCCTCCCTATACACCAGGAGTGGGCAGTAATTTTTGCAGAGGAGTCATAGTTCACAAATTTTGGTAAGTCATCACAGGTTGGCTCCAGGCCCCTGGAAGGATCAGGGCCTATGGCAGAAGGGGTGGGGTTGGGGGCTAGAGCGTGTGTGTGGTGGGGGTGAAAGACAAACTGTGATGTGTGTGTGGCACAGAAGACTGGGAGTGTGTGTGTGACACTGTGTGACTATTTGTGGCATAGAGACACTGGCACAAACAGCATGTGTGGATATGACTCTGTGTTCTGGGTAAGTGTGAGATGCCACGTGCTGTCTCTTTAAAACAGGGCACACCCTGACTTCAGCACTCCCATCTCCCTCCTCTGGCCCAAGCTCTCACAGATGGCCAGAGGGTCCTGAGAGCAGCTTGGCTGCAGAAGAGAGGAAGGTGGCAGGAAGTATGCATTCTCTGGTACTCAACTGAGTGGGTCCTAGCCAGCTGGCAGGCCGTATTTGCTGCACACCAACATCCCTCCCCCTGACAATGACACCCCTGCCTGGGATATCTATAGGACAATGGGCAGCACTCAGAAATCCACCCGAAATACATCACCAAACTCATTCACTGGATCCTCACCCATAAAATATTACATTTAACAACAAACACTCTGTCCAGACTATGGGAATATCCATGAGTATTAGGATAGTTCCCCAGTAGGCCGACCACTTTGTGGGACCTTATGAGGAAGAATTTCTATAAAAATACAACACAAACCATATAAAATACCTGAGATCTCAGTGTCCTTTTCTTTCTCTGGACAGATGACCCAAACTCCCTCTTAGATTTTTTTCACTACAACTTCTACAGCCATCACCTACCTGTAAAACTCTCCCTAGAACACCTACACCAGCATGAACTTCCTGGACACCACCCTCAGTTTCAACTATGGGACCTCTCAGATAACTACATACAAGAAACTCAGATTCCCCACACTTCTACAGATCCAGTGGCCATCCAGACACACCAAGGAATCTGTTATTTATAGTCAAGTACCAGGATCCCACAGAATATGTTCTCAGGAGAAAGTCTGGGACACACTTAAAACAGCTTTCCCCAAATACTGTCGGAGAAATAGATCTCTTCATGGAATGGGCCACCCAAAGAGAATCTGCTTTAACACAGTAGAGGAAAAATGTACATTGACCACATACCCCTAGTTTTTACAATACTAGATTTCATATGGGGTATCATCAACAATTACAACTATATCTGATGGAGAGCATGTCATGAAACAAGCGTTCAAACAACCTACTCTCCAATCCCTCCCTCCACTCCTGCCAAGCTGATTCTGATAAGTTATATTCTCCACAGACCAGGACATGCATTCAAAGCGGCACAAGACCTTGAGATAATGGACATAAAACTTCTAGATAGATCCCCGCTATTCTGATGATTAATACACCTACTCACTTCCATACACACCCTACAAGATCCATGGGTCCCACACAATCCTTTCACAACATAGGTTGTATCTCATCTAGTGCATCAAATGCTCCTACAGCTATGTGGGTGATGGTACGCAATCATCACACTCTTGAATGAACTCCTAGAACAATGATGGGGAGGTTTATTACCCACAAGTAAACACATTTCATGAAAAGATCACTTCACATCTGACCTCTCAGTCCTCATCCTCAAGAAAACCAGAACAATACCTTCAAAACACAGGATCGGGGGTTTTCATAACTACTGGATGCAAATTGTGGACTCAGTAAAGAGACTGATATTATGTTTAATTATAACAATTTGTGACTAAGGCTACGTCTACACTGCCCTGGAAAATCAATCCAATGTTTAATCTTTCGGGGTTCAATTTCGCTCGTCTAGGATCGACACATGAAATTGGCCTCTCGGGCTGAAGTTGACCCCTGTACTCCTTGAGAAATGCAAGGAATAGAGGAGGGTGACAAGAGAAACTCTCCCATCAACCTTCCCCCGTAGGGATGGCCAAGTTAGTCAAGTGCAGATATGTCGATTCTAGCTATGCCATTGCCTCAGCTAGAATTGCGTTCTGTGGTTGACTTTCTGACAACATATTTTAAGTCCTCTTGCTTAACTATCTGTTCCACATTCCATTTAGTGGTGACACTAATTTACCTTTCCCAGATCTGAAGAAAAGCAACAAAAATGATAGTAAAGTCCAGTAAATGATAGTACCTCACCCAGTTTACCTCAATAATACATGGCATAAGCAGCCTCAAATCCTGGTACCCTCGTCTCCCCAGAAAAGAAACATTTCTTCTAACAGAGCCAGTCCCTAAGGTGGTGGAAATGAATAACCAAGCAAATCATTTTAGTCCAAAGTTATAACAAACTCAGAGGAATCCAAACTAATTGAAAGGGAGGATAGATACCATCCCTGTAGAGTGGTGCTGCTTAGCTAGTAGGGCATGACCCAAAAACAGGCCACAAGGGAGTTCCCACTGGGTCATATGCAACTGTTGAGAATAGTAAAACACCAGGATCGCTTGTAGCCCGGGGAGGGGGTGGGGAATGAAGAAGCCTGGCCTTTCTTTTCACCCTGTCCAAGACTTAGGTTCCACTGTTGTCTGCATTTACAAAGAGTTATGGGATGCCCTGGAGGTGCTGGGAGGGAGGAGGAGGTGGTGAAGGGATGGGCTGCATTTGGGGGAGGCAGCAAGGAAGAGGCCCAGTGGGGGATTGAGGGAAGCAGTAGAGCAGGGGCGTGGTCAGTAGCAGAGGGGGAGGGTTATACAGCCCCTGGCAAAATGAGAAGTGCCATACATTTAAAGCAAGGACATATGTGAGATGCGTGCTGATTGCACACAGCCTTGGGAGAGCCAGGTGCTCCCTCTTCTTTGTTTCTGTTGCCAGCAATTTAATTTGTTCCTAATAATGGGTCACTTTGTGTTGACAAGGCAGGACAAAGACAGCGCCATGCATTTCATCTTACTCTTGGGGTCATGGTTAGTGCAAATGTCCACTTTCAATCTTGTGGCCCACTGAGCAGGAGGGCCACTCGGGCAGCCGTGGTTGCCCATCACTGAGGCATAGCATCTTTAAAGAGAATTAAGGCTTGCCTCCACCCTCTTCTTTTGGCTTGTCTCGCTTTATACACGGGCCCTGCGGTCTCAGTAGCCACAAGGTCCACGTTGTGGCTCCAGAGCTGGAGAAGCGCACACTTCTGGGAAGAGCTCTCAATCCTTGCAGTAGCATCAGGTTGTGGTGGAGGGAGAGAGCTTCTCTGGTCTCAGGGCTCCGATGGAGGGGGAGGAAAGAAGCAAACCTGGGTGCAGCTGAGGGGAGGACAGAGTAGGGTGGGACTATGGGTGAAATAGGGGCAGGATGGAGGCAGGGCCATGGTGGGGGAGGTAGATCAGGGTGGGTGTAGGGCCATGGGTGGAGATACATAGGCAGAAGGAGCCCTGGTTCCAGCACCATAGGGGCACCTCCCCCCAACACACATTTGTTCTGCCCCAGGGGACCTTCATCTACTGCTTCTTACCAACATAGAATCATAGAACGCTAGGACTGGAAGGGACCACGAGAGGTCATCGAGTCCAGCCCCCTGCCCCAATGGCAGGACCAAGTACTGTCTAGATCATCCCTGATAGACATTTATCTAACCTGTTCTTAAATATCTCCAGTGATGGAGATTCCACAACCTCCCTTGGCAATTTATTCCAGTGTTTGACCACCCTGACAGTTAAGAACATTTTCCTGATGTCCAGTCTAAACCTCCATTGCTGCAGTTTAAGTCCACTGCCTCTTGTTCTATCCTCAGAAGCCAAGAAGAACAAGTTTTCTCCCTCTTTATGACATCCTTTTAGATACCTGAAAACTGCTATCATGTCACCCCTCAATCTTCTCTTTTCCAAACTAAACAAGCCCAATTCTTTCAGCCTTTCTTCATAGGTCACATTCTCTAGACCTTTAATCATTCTTGTTGCTCTTTTCTGGACCCTCTCTAATTTCTCCACATCTTTCTTGAACTGCGGTGCCCAGAACTGGACGCAATACTCCAGCTGACGCCTAACCAGCTCAGAGTAGAGTGGAAGAATGACTTCTCGTGTCTTGTTCACAACACACCTGTTAATGCATCCCAGAATCACGTTTGCTTTTTTGCAACAGCATCACACTGTTGACTCATATTTAGCTTGTGGTCCACTATCACCCCTAGATCCCTTTCTGCTGTAGTCATTCCTAGACAGTCTCTTCCCATTCTGTATGTGTGACACTGATTGTTCCTTCCCAAGTGGAGCACTTTACATTTGTCCTTATTAAACTTCATCCTGTTTACCTCAGTCCATTTCTCCAGTTTATCCAGATCATTTTGAATCATGACACTATCTTCCAAATCAGTAGCAACCACTCCCAGCTTGGTATCATCTGCAACATCACTGGCTCATCCTGACCTGGCACTTCTTTCAGTGGAAGGATAACTCTAAATATAATAAAATATAAGCTTGGGTTCTAGTTTATCTCGACCTAAAAACTATTTCATCACTCACACTGGTTTTTAGTCTTTCCTCACTTCTCACTAACGCCAAAAACGTGAAAGTAGCCATTACCGCCACTGTTCTTAGCATCTCTACCTTCTTTACCCTCTTTGAGGGTAATATGCCATGGGGAAAGAGGTAATATCTTAAAGAGGGAGAAATTTGGGGCTTTAGAGGTCAAAACTATGCCTAAAATTCCATTTGGAACAATAAATTGCAACTGAAGATCTTGGCACACTAATATATCCTGGCAAGAGACGCTGTTTGCCAAGTAGGCTGTTGCTTTCTCCGCTACTCAAATTTTTTTGTATTGTCTATTATTCATAATACTTTATTAATATAACTACCCCATTAGCTATGTAGCAACCCTAAATAAATAGGTATATTTTAATAAAACCTTAGTATTACCATATATCTTTGTATTTCCCTGTATTATTCTGTATCTTTTAATAGGAGCTTTGTACCACTTTGTATACCCAAGACTCTGTTTTGAGGGATATGGTCTTCCGCATTAGCCTGTAAACCTTGTGCTGTCTCTGTGTGAGGATGGGTGTGTGCGAGATGCATCTCAATGTGGATGCTTAGAGAGTTACCCTCTGGAGCCAGCCTGTCTAGACAACAAAAACTTGGAGGCTGAAGAACAATGAGCACTGGACTCTACAGCAGACACCCACCCAGAGAGGAAGATTAAGTCCCATCTATAGGTGATGAGTCATACAGAAACCTGGGGCGGTGGGAAAGGATCAAACCCAGCTGTCATTGATTGGGACTCACGCGTGGGGCAGTGGAACAGAACCAGGACTATGGCTAAAAGCTATAAAAGATGTATACACCACTATAGGGTTGGGTTCTTCTTGTCTTGTCAACATCGGAGCATTGATCCGGATTAACAGAACCTGGCTCCACACTCACGTCTAATCCATCTGGCCAATAGATTAGAGTGAGCAACCTTCAGTAACTATAAGCAACCACAAGATAGTGTGTGTGTGTGTGTGTGTGTGTGTGAGTAAACTATGTATATTATATGCATATAATGTAATGGTACTGTATTTTCAATAAACGCGGTGTTCTTGCCTTATCCCTCTAAAAAGACCCGTGAGCTTCTAATAAGCATAGCAGCTAATATGTCTATTGATCAGGATTACTAAGACAGACACACAGCCCTTTTCCCCACAAACTGTAATGCTTTGAACTAAGGGAACTGATATCCTGACAAGAAAAAAGAGATGAGCCTTCATCCCTTTCAGGATATGGTTCTAAGATGCAATGAAAAAAAAAATTAAATTGAGTAATTATAGAAATGCAACTTTTGTACAAATCTAAAGCTTTCCAACAGGGACTATATCAAGTGTTTTTTTCAAAAACAAAGCAATAAACTGTTACTTTGGTAGTTGTTTTATAAGCCTATTAATATTCCCTTCATTGATTTACTGTGTCAACAATTGCTTGCTCTCTTTCTGTGCCAAAGCAATACATTCTACAAACTGTGTAAGCAGCTTTCGGAGTAGCGAAAGTGTAAGTGCATTATCCTGGAATTAATAAGGCATAAAACCTAAAGTACAAAGCTAGTGACTAGCACTGCAAGTGCTGTGTCCTTTTGGTGTACAAAAGCGGTGAATAATCAGAGGAAAAATCTTTCCTCTCTAGTCTCCAAGCTGTAGTTTGAAGGTATTCCCAGGCTCCACCCATTTGAGATGTCAGAGTGGAGCTATTCGCGAAAGGGCCCTACTGGGATTCTAAAGGTTATGGAGACAACAGAGGGGAAGATATGTGCTTGGGCAGGTACCCGGTAGTCCAGGAAGTCTCCAACCTGAGACCTATTGCCCAGCCTCAAAAGCTTATACTAAAGTCAATGTTTGTAGTACTGCACATAGACTTCTGACCATTTTTATTAATTGTGAGTGGGGTGATGGTGCTAAAAGGAGCTGTAGGGCTAAGATCTCAGCCATTTCCATACCTAATCCTCCCATCTGCTTCCGTGGGGGAGTACCACTCATCCTACAGTACGACTAGTTGAACCTTTCTTTTATTGTCCATTGCATCAGTTTAGGCTGTGAGGTTTAGATTTTACTTGGTGACACTTGCTTTTGGAGTGCTGCTGTTTAGTGTAAATTCCAAATCAGATTTTCCTGCGGACCTGTAAGTCACGAGCTCAGCCTTTTTAACATATAGTCAACAGTATTGTAGTTTGTAATGAGTACAATGTTCGTGCAGGTAGCTCTGCCTTTTGCTGTCTTACTGGGGCTTTTAAAAGCTCAAATCTTCATCGGAGTTCAAACCTAAAACACAGATCACAGTTGATGTAATAGCTTGTCCTGGCAGAGTTGTAGACTAAGTATTTCTTGATTCATAACCAGTTGAATTAGCTGTTCCTTAGGTAGTATGGGTTTGATTCACTGACTTTTACTCTGTGCTCTGATTTTCTGAGGAGACCTGCAGCCACTCTGCACTGTTGTAAATGGTTGGACGAGGTGCCGGTTTAGTTCCCTGTTGATTCCCGTGTGACTTTGCCAAAGTCACATAGTGTATCTGTGCCTCAGTTCTTCCTTTGGGAAATGGGTGGTAGTAGTACTTTTCTGGCTCAGAGGAGCATTCTGGGCAGCTGGGGTGCTACACTAACAGGCACACGCTAAGCAATGGATTGGGTAGGGCAAAGGTGACTGAGGCCCTGTCTGTTGTTGAAAGGTGAAATCAGGAGTGGGAAATGTTCATTTTTGGACCTAATATTAAATTCTGAGGGGGAGTGAGGAAATCTCATGTGCTGGACCCTAATTCTCACTGCTGGGGGAAAAAGGAAAACAGTTACGAGGCTGGGAGATAGAAACAATACTCACAAACCTAGGTCCTCACTGTGCAAGGTGTCTACAGTACCCTGGACAGTTGATATTTCAAGAAAATGTATTGAGTATGTCTTGGGGCCTGAAAGATCAAATTAACAAATGACAGCAGACACACGTTCACCAGAGCTTTCCATCTGCAGGACTCTCAAGCCTCAAACGGCCAGCTGCCAGCTTGACAAGTACAGCAAAGAGGCGAGGGCAGCTGCTTCATGCTTCTGAGCCAATTCCAGCCCCAAAGAAGAGACCTTGGTGGGACAGCTGCTTGCCTGTGTCCTTTCCACATGAGCCCTTACCATGTGACTTGCTAATGTTTGTACTGGGGCTCTCAAAATGAGGATCCTCAGGGGGTGTGAGGATGTTACATGGGGGGTTGCAAGCTGTCACACAACACCCCCAAACCCAGCTTCACCTCCAGCATTCATAATAGTGTGAAATACACAAAATGTACTTTGAATTAATCAGAGTTGGGGACACCCTCGGCGGTTTGCTGTGAGAAAGGAGCCACCAGTTCAAGAATTTGAGAACCACTGATTTAGCTGGACAGTGGTCAAGGGGCTCTTTTGTAATACAGTGGGTGACAACAGGAATTGGCATGAAGCTTCTCCTGTGTTAGAGGGGTCAAAGGGAAGTTCTGATTATTTCCTTACTGGTTATAAAGAATGGTTGATGCTAAATACACTCATCCCTCACTATATGAGCACAATCGATTCCTAACCTTTTGCTCGTAGGCGAAAACTCGTAAGAGGGACACTAAATTCCTACTAAAATACGTGTAAAAGTCTCTGATTGGTTCCAAGTGCTCGGAGTGGCGGCAGGTGGCGCTTCTTTTGAAAGGTAAGTGAACCTGGGGTTGTTGGGGGGGGGGGTCAAAGGCTGGGGGCAGTTTGGGGACGTGAGTGGGAGGAAGGGTTAAAATGTGGTGGCAGGTTGGGTCCGTGGGGGTAGGGGGTGGCGTTGGGCTGCAGTGGTTTAGGTGCGCAGGGCCGGCGGGGGGGGTTAAGTTTTGGCAGTTCCAGTGTGTGGGACTGGTGGCGGGGTTTAATTTTCGGCAGTTCAGGTGTGGGGGGGTGGGGTTTAAACTACTGTGGTTTGAGTGTAAAGGGCCAGCAGGGATTTAGGTTTAGGCAGTTCGGGTGTGCGGGGCTGGCGGGGGGGAGTTTAAGTTGCGGTGGTTTGGTGTCTGTGGGGTTGCGGGGGGTGGGGTCAGGCTGCGGCAGGTTGGAGCTGCAGGGAGGGGGTAAGGCTCGCATCAGCAGGGGGAGTTCACTTGTTGAGTAAACTAGGGGAGGTATGTGTGTCCCTCGATTAAGTGAGTACTCGTAAATAAAGTACTCGTTTAATGAGGGGTGAGTGTATAGTCCATATATAGTGTTTAAATTTTCATAAGCACAGACTTAAGAGCCAGTCAACACCAGTTTGCCGAGTGCCTCCGTGACAGAAGGCATTCCTCTGTCTGGTCAGGCAGAAAAGAGTTTGTCACAACATCAGAGTTATCATTCAGCAGCTAACAAGACAGATCATTCTCTTAATCATTAGCTGGAAAAGACAGCACAGGCCCACCCAGGATATAGATCTGGTCATCAGAGCAGGAGCAAACCTCAAAGTGTAGACTTGAATTATTGCACAATTCCAGACTGTTTTAGCACGAGGGCTGTACAAGAATGGTATGCAAACGGGCCTGGTCTTAGAGCAAGGCGACTGCCTTGGGCCTGGCGCTCCAACTGAGAATTGTGCCCACCAACCAACGCTGGCTGTCAGCATGCAGCTTTGGGCCCCACCTTCCAGCTGGGCCCCACTGAGCCAATTCTATATGCCAAAGCCTTTCATGCCGCCATAAATAACCACGTTTTAAAGGGTAATTTCTTATTTTATTAAACTAAGCAGATTAACTTCAGAAACACCTGCTAATTTTAAAGTGTATGCGGTAAAGAGCTCATATTAAAAATTTTACTCCAAAATCTGATATGTATATTAAACTAGCATAAATATTTAACTTCATTTAATCAAAAAACATTCTGTTTTGCATTAATTTGCACTGCCTAGACCTAGGCTAAAGCATCAGGTGTCTTCTTAGTCCTCTGTATAGTAGCTTCATGGAGATTCAACTCATTTACAGCTCCACTTCACCGCTATTTGTATTTTCCCATTGTTTGGAGGCCAGGTTACTGTAATACCGGTATCACACTTTTATAACTCAATGAGATTTTTAGTGTAAGAACTGCTCTGTCAAAGCCCAGCTCACATATAACAGAGTTGGAATTCCATGCAGTATACCACTCAGATACAGGCCTATTTAATACAGTGTAGGTTTTCAAGGGAGACAGTCATCTTTATAAAGTCAATGAGGTTAAAAAAAATCAGCATTAACTCAGTCCTTGTGGTGTTTCCCTTGAGTCCTACAGCAAGATGATATCTGAGTGTGCCATATGATCTTAGTAATTCTTAATTAGAGGTAGGACTGCTGCCGAATCACGGTTGCTAGTATCTTGATGCTTATGCCTTTGCAGTTCACTGAACCATTTTGTTTCTTTGTTCTTTTCCCTCTGAGAGTAAAATGCCAGCGCTTGAGCATGAGCACTTTCTTCCCTGGGGATGAATACCAGAGAGGTGCTTCTCTCCATGAAGCAATGATGCTGCAGACAAAGGTCGGCCCAAGTGCAATGTTTTTATTGTTCAGTATCACTTCATTTGAGGCCTCTGAGTATTCCCATTATAAACCGGCCCTTGTTCTCTCCGATTCTGATTGCCTGAGCCTGTGCTGACAGCCACTGAGCAAAACACATGAATGCAGGGCCTCTTCTGACCCTTGTACCCCCCAATTCTATAATGCTGCTAGCCCCTGCCCGCACCACAAACAAGAATTCGGAGTTTGCTTCTGAGTCTAGATAACTAGTAGACTATGTACTATGCTCCAAATTTGAATAAATAGAACCAGCTAATCTACCTTTCCTTTTCACTTGGGTCGACAGCCTCTTGTATGCTAACAAACATGAGCATACATGTATTTTGTTTTAAACAGCTTCCCTGGTTACAGGACTCAGGCTACTTCTACACACTTGAGGCAATTTGAAGCAGGCTAATGAGGCACTAACGTGCGCATTCAGCACCTCATTAGCATAATGGCAGCCACCCGAATTTCAAAGTGCAGACTTTGAATTGCAGATTGACAGTGAAGATAGAGGCAGCTTCAAAATAAGCCCCCCACTTCAACATTCCCTTATGCCAATCTAGTATTGGTGGGTTTCCAGAGTATGAGTCTAGTGGGGAGGCATCTACATTGCAAAGCAATAGGACTTAAACCATGAAATCCCAGTTTGACTTGTACCCTCTGCACCTGTGTGGCCTTGGGAACCTATCCTTTGGATAATTTGTGTGTGATGGAAAGTCATGAGCCTGAGTTTGAATCCTGGACTTACATTACATTGCAGACATAGCCAGAGACTTTCTAACAGCCAGTTATCACAAACTGTTCTAAGTCTGAAAAATAAGATGTTGTCTACAGCCTGCACATTGTAGAGGTACTGGATGTGGAACTTTGCAAATGAGACAGTCAGAAAGTAATGCAATTCTCTCACCATACCTAAATCTGCTATTCACTGCCAATCAGCATAAAATAGGCAACATTTATTTTTGTCACTGTAGCCGATATGATGCAGAACATGTATAGTGAGCCTATCTGTTGAGCAATAAGCTGCCATTTTCATATCTAGTGGAGTTAAACATGTACTTTAAGCTTCTTAATTACTGAACAAATACATAGGAAATCTGAGTTTAGTTTTGTAATACAAAGGCTCTGTCAAAATCTCATAAACTTTAACTTTTGGGGGAAAGAAATTAGAGCTTTGCAAAGGCAGTCTCTACTGGTTCCATCTGGTCTGGTCTGAGAGTTAGAACCCCAAAGAGCACTATAGCATACATCTAACAAGCCCATCCATGTGCCAACAATGCCCAGATGCTTTGTATATTGGACAGACTTCTAACTCCCTTAGACAAAGGGTCAATGGGCACAAAACAGACATCAAAACACTCCAGATCCACAAACCAGTTAGTCAACATTTTAATGGAATGGGCCATTCTGTCAATGACCTAAAGGTATGTGTGTTACTGAAGAGAAATTATCGCACCGTTTTAGAAAGAGAAGTGGACGAGCTGACTTTTATATTCAAATTCGGCACATTAACACATGGTTTAAATCATGATGGGAACTTTCTGAGTCACTATAGGGGCTCGTCTGCATACTTGGCTCAATCTAATTCTTGATCTTCCCCCCCCACCCCTCCACTCTCTGATTTGCTCACCTTGATTATCTTTTTCTGATTTGTCCTCCTTGCTTACTGGTTTTGGTTCTCTGTGTCTTAAACATTGAGTCTGTTCTGGTCTGGCTATGGTCTGAAGAAGTGGGTCTGTCCCACGAAAGCTCACCTAATAAACTATTTTGCTAGTCTTTAAAGTGCTACTTGACTGCTTTTTGTTTTGAAAGCCCATCTATAGTTTGTCCTGTCATCACATTAGAGACAATGGCAAATTAAAAATTATGCACTACTGGGGTTGCAAGTCAGAAAAATTTGGCAATGTCTTTAAAATGAAATTTAACAGTGTCAGAAATTTGATGTGCTGGCTGAATCTCTTGCTTTGTTTCCATTTCCGCTGTTTACTCCCAGCATTTCCCTCAATCTGAATAACTTTCACCTTTGCATATAGCCAGTTGCAATTTCAGACTCTCCATGCTGCTGTAGTTTTGTTGCAAATGCTGCCCGGGGTGTGAACTTGTGTACGTACGTATTTTAAGTGGTTTTCAGTGGAATATTTTTATTCAGAAAAATCCCTGGGATGTATTTCTATTACTCTTAGGATTTCTCAAACCTCAGTTTTTTCAAAATGTAAATTTGTCACAAACACAAATTTAATTGAATAGAATTGTGTTAAATTGTGCAGCTAGTAACCTGACAGCTCTTCAAGTGTGCGTGTTTAAAAAATGGGAAAAACAGAGGGCAAAAATGAAATCATTCAGTATATAGGATGAGGCTTTTGGGTGGGGGCTGTTTTTGTTTTGGGCGGGGCAGGGGGTGGCTTTTTGTTTGTTTTGCATTTACACCTGATCCAGAGTTCATTGGTCAGTCAAAAGACTCCCTTTGATTTCAAAACAAAAAGCAGTCAAGTAGCACTTTAAAGACTAGCCAAATAGTTTATTAGGTGAGCTTTCGTGGGACAGACCCACTTCTTCAGACCATAGCCAGACCAGAACAGACTCAATATTTAAGGCACAGAGAACCAAAAACAGTAAGCAACGAGGACAAATCAGAACAAAATGATCAAGGTGAGCAAATCAGAGAGTGGCGGGGTTGGGTGGCGGGGAAGGTCAAGAATTAGATTAAGCCAAGTACGCAGACGAGCCCCGATAGTGACTCAGAAAGTTCCCATCCCGGTTTAAACCACATGTTAATGTGCCAAATTTGAATATAAAAGCCAGCTAGGCTGTTTCTCTTTGAAGAATGGTGCGAAAGTTTTTTTAGTAACGCACATACCTTTAGGTCATTGACAGAATGGCCCATTCCATTAAAATGTTGACTAACTGGTTTGTGGATCTGGAGTGTTTTGATGTCTGTTTTGTGCCCATTAACCCTTTGTCTAAGGGAGTTAGAAGTCTGTCCAATATACAAAGCATCTGGGCATTGTTGGCACAGGATGGCATATATGATGTTAGTAGAGGAGCATGAGAAAGTGCCCGTGATTCCGTGAGTAACCTGCGTGGGTCCAGTGATGGTATTTCCAGAGCAGATATGTGGACAAAGCTGGCAGCGGGCTTTGTTGCAAGGAAAGGCTCCAGGACTGGTATTCCTGGGGTATAGGCTGTGGCTGTTTGTGAGGATTCTCATAAGGTTGGGAGGTTGTCTGTGAGAGAGAACAGGCATGTCACCCAGGGCCTTCTGGAGTGTGGCATCCTGATTAAGGATAGGTTGTAGGTCTTTAATAATTCATTGCAGTGGTCTGAGTTGGGGGCTGTAGGTGATGACCAGTGGTGTTCTGTTCTTGGCTTTTTTGGGCCGATCTTGGAGTAGCTGGTCTCTGGGTATGTGTCTGGCCCTGTCGATTTGTTTTTTTACTTCTCCTGGTGGGTAATTCAGGTTTATGAATATTTGGTAAAGATCTTGTAGTTTTTGGTCTCTGTCAGTTGGATCAGAGCAAATGCGATTTTATCTAAGAGCTTGACTGTAAACAATGGATCTAGTTATGTGTGCAGGACGGAAGCTAGAAGGGTGTAGGTAAGTATGCATACTTGCCTTAATCTAATTCTTGACCTCCACCCCACCCCTCCACTCTCTGATTTGCTCACCTTGATCATTTTTTTCTGATTTGTCCTCCTTGATTACTGTTTTTGGTTCTCTGTGCCTTAAATATTGAGTCTGTTCTGGTCTGGCTATGGTCTGAAGAAGTGGGTCTGTCCCACGAAAGCTCACCTAATAAACTGTTTGGCTAGTCTTTAAAGTGCTACTTGACTCCTTTTTGTTTTGATAGTGTATAGACTAGCACTGCTCCCTCTCTGTTACCTTTGATTTCAGTGGGCTTAAATGCAGAGCCTTATTATCTAGTGCAGTGTGGGCAGAATTTCGATCCAGTAGCCCCTCTGGGACTTGGTGCAGAGCATGAGTATTCTGGGCATGTGCCCAATTATTCATTGGCTCAGAAAATAGATTCCAATGTTTAATCGATTGTAGCTACTTTGGTGGCTGCCTTTACCATAATGTCTGAGCACCTCACAATTCCTAATGTATTTATCCTCACCATAAGGATTATTACCCCTGTTTTATGGTCAGGGAACTCAAGCACAGAGAGGCTAAGTAAGTTACCCACAATCACATAGGAAGTCCGTAGTAGAGTAGGGAATTAAACTCCTTTTTTAAGAGAGAGAGGCTAGCACACACCTCTCCAGACCACTTTACTTCTCAGCTGCAGTGACTTATTCCTGAGTTCATAGTGGATTTAGGGCTTTGATACAAAATGAGTGCCTCTCTCATCCTTGCATATATTTGTATGTACAATGCATTAGTTGCATAACAATGATCATCAAAATAATTGCATCTGGCTCCAAAATTCATTTAGACTTACTTACTTGGGTCTTAGTGCCTAAAAGGGAGGGCACAAACCTACACTTAAGTCTCTCAAAACAAAAAAGCAGTCGAGTAGCCCTTTAAAGACTAACAAAATAATTTATTAGGGCTGTGTCTACACGGGCACAAATCTTCGAAATAGCCATGCTAATGGCCATTTCGAAGATTACTAATGAGGCGCTGAATTGAACATTCAGCGCCTCATTAGCATTAGGACACTGCCGGCCATGGTATGGCTACACGGGGGTCCTTTTCAAAAGGACCCTGCACGTTTCGAAATCCCCTTATTCCGTTCAGCTGAGTGGAATTGCTGCTGATAGGAATAAGGGGATTTCAAAGTTGGCAGGGTTCTTTCAAAAAGGACCCCCGTCTGGACAAGCCGCGTGGCAGCAAGATGTGGCAATTTTGAAGAGCCATGACCGCTGGCGTGCTAATGAGGCGCTGAATATGTATTGCAGCGCCTCATTAGTAATCTTCGAAAAGGACATTTTCATGGCCATTTTGAAGATTTGGAATAGTATAGACATAGCCTAGGTGATGAGCTTTCGTGGAAAAGACTCACTTCTTCAGACCGTAGCCAGACCAGAACAGACTCAATATTTAAGGCACAGGGAACCAAAAACAGTAATCAAGGTGGAAAAATCAGAAAAAAAATTATCAATGTGAGCAAATCAGAGAGAAGGGGCAGAAGTCTCTCAGTCTAGCATCAGGTGTTCATCTTGGAAGATGACTGTCATGATTCTTGGGTACCTAATAATGTATAGTATTTTTATGAGTCCTGCATTGCAGAATCACTGAATGCAATTTCAAGGCTGAGAAATAATAAACATGGCACTTGATCATCTCTGCTGTTTTCAGAGGCTGTCATAGCTACAGAATAGAAGACAAAGTAATGACATAATTCAAACATATGCAATGGTACAATACTTCATTAATAGATGCTGCTTCTATGTTCTTCATATAACATTGGTATACTCTAAATTACATCTTTGGTTCTGATTATGAAAGAGACATGCAGCCTGGCTTTCAAAAATCTCATACCCAAATAACTAGTGTTTCCATGACACCAGTAGGCTCGGTGGCTTCTCCATCTCATGCATATATTGACTCACTATTTGTTTTCTTTGATTTTTTTACTCTATATTCATTTATAAAATGGGCAACAGAAATTGAGCAAATTTACTTGTTAATCATCTAAACAAGCAGCAACAGTAATATAGTATATATAAATAGGATTGTGTTATATGAAGTATGAGTTTGTAAATGATGGTGTATCCAAACAAACTAATTTCAATGACAACCTTTTACCCATCTGTCTAGCTCTATACTGGGCAAAATTAAAGCACCATTTTTTCATACCTTCTTGTCATGTTGTTTAATTATAGAGTATAATTAACTTTGTATTGTGTACAATTAACAAAAGAAGGCAACAAATAGCATTCATTATCCACTGTTCACTGCACAGGATCAGCCACATCAAAGATAGAGGAATTTTGACATTTTCATGCATTATAACTTAGACAGGGCCAGTGGTGCGTATAGTACTTTATAGATAAATACAGCATAGTGTCTATCCTGAGGCACTTACCCCTATGAATATATAAACTCTGTGTTAATTTGTAATGAGATTCTGCATATCTGTGTCTCTCATCCCTATCCACTTCCCAATAACCATGTAGTGATGATGCAACATCAGAGAAGTCCCATATCTGTCCAGGTATAAAGTAAAGTTGAGCGGAATATATATATATATTGGACATTGATATAAAGCAGTGGTTCTTAACCTGGGGTGCATGATGCCCTTTCTAGGGGTGCGAGACATGCCAGTTTTTTCTAGAAGGTAAATCATCAAAAACACAAATTAAGCACAGTCACATAAGTACAACTACTTTGTTTCGTCAGACCTATCTATGAATTCAGTTAGCTGCTGTTAGCGCGTTGATTACAGTTTACTTCCACAGCAAAACTTTGCAACATCTCTGGGTAGTACTTACGTATTTTTGTATGCCTGCTGTACTATTATTTGTGGTGAGTAATAATATAAAATTAATTTACATATATTTAATATGCATTTAAAAGTGTATAGGCCCCACATCTCGATTTTTGATAAGGGGTGCAAGAACATATTTTGAGAACCAAAGGTGTGCATCATCATCATCATCATCATCATCAATAACCGTGGGCTCAGTGCCCGTTGGTGTCTGGTGTCTCTCTCACTATTTTTTCCCATCTTTCCCTGTCCAGTGTGGAGTGGCTTAGTTTCTGTAGACTAGCTCCGCACCAATCTACCATAACATCTACTCATTCTCTGTGGGGTCTGCCTCTCCTATTTGAACCGTCCATTATGCCAAATAGCAGGGTCTTGATTTTTCGTTCTTTGTTCATTCTGCAAATATACCCAAATAGTTGTAGCTTCCATTTTATAACCTTTTGCAGCAGGTTCTCTTTTGGCTGCATCTTTCTGTGTAATGCCTCATTGGTGACCTTCTGCATCCATCCTATTCTCAAAATCTTTCCATAACAACTCCTTTCGAATGCCAATATTCTTCTTTTCGAATCTTTCGTTATCATCATGTCTCACAGCCATACAACATGCTGCTGAATACACACGTTTTCAAGATGCCCAGCTTTGTTCTTAAGCTAATTGCTTTGCTTTTCCAGATCTTATCCATCACCTTCAAACTCACTCTTGCTTTCGCTATGCTAGTTGTTATTTCTTTCTTACAGTCTAGCAAAGGTGTGCAGGCTGCAGTAAAGGTTAAGAACCACTGATATAAAGACACCATTGTGCTCCCTCAGTGAACGTGTATCGCTAGCCCCTTATTAATTAAATACCTGATCTCCTCAAGCATCTGGTTGTCTTTCAGTCCTGCACCCCACCTACAGTGGATATATGCCCTGATATTACTTTATAAGACCATTGTTCCACCTCCTATCTCTGCACAGAATCTTCATGTGTCATCATGTATGCCAGAAATTCTTTGCTATGGGATGTGGCGAATAGAAATAAAGGCCCAGCAATATGTAAATGTTGAGTTTTTGTATTTTACTATTTCCTTCAGCTTTTTGTGACTTTACATGCGGTTGCATGCATCCTGCATCTTTCAGTTCTAATCCAATCGGATCTGAGCTAATGTGGAAAATGGAAAGCCGTGTAGTGGAATTTGTAAGGATTTGTCTTCACTATGTGGTGGATCAATGCTGCAGTGATTGATCCACCAGCTGTTGATTTCTCCCGTCTGCTTCGATGTGATAAATTGATCTCTGAGCACTGTCCCATTGATTCCAGTACTTTACTAGGAGAAGAAAGCTGGACTCGATGGAAGAGCAGCCCCTGCTGACCTTACCATGTGGAAGACACTGCAGTATGTGAAAGAGAAGTTACTCACCGTAGTAACGGTGGTTCTTCGAGATGTGTCCCCGTGGGTGCTCCACCATAGGTGACGGCTTGGCCGGCGCCGCAGATCGGATCTTCCAAGCAGTTTCTGCCGGACCACGCATGCGCCGGCGCGCGCCGCTCCCTTGCGCGCTCCTGGCCATGTGCGCGATCCGGTCCCCGCCAGTTCCTCGACCAACCGCCTCGGTTGCCCCTGCAAAACACTAACAGAGATCCGAAGCGGGGAGGATGGGCGGGAAGTGGAGCACCCACGGGGACACATCTCGAAGAACCACCGTTACTACGGTGAGTAACTTCTCTTTCTTCTTCGAGTGTCCCCGTGGGTGCTCCACCATAGGTGACTACCCAGCAGTAACCCAGATAGGTGGTGGGTAATCGGATTATGTGCAGCTGGTCCCCGAGAGGACCGCTGCAGAGAGACGGGTATCCTCTTGGAATACCCTGTGAAGGGCGTAATGTTTAGCGAACGTGTCGTAGGATGACCAGGTCGCCGCTCTGCAAATGTCTTTCAATGCAACGCCCTTGAAAAAGGCTGTTGATGCTGCCACCGCCCTGGTGGAATGAGCCCTGGGAGTGGCCGACAAAGGAGTCTTTCTGAGCTCGTAGCACATTTTTATGCAGGATACAATGTGCTTTGAGATTCTCTGCGACGAGAGACCTTCTCCTTTAGATTTGGGAGCGAGGGAGACCAGGAGTCTATCCGTTTTTCGGAAGGACTTGGTCCTGTCTACGTAGAAGGCTAGCGCCCTCCTCACATCCAGGAGGTGTAGGCGCGCCTCTTCGCTGGAGTTATGAGGCTTTGGATAGAACGAGGGTAGAACAATAGGTTCATTGATGTGAAACTCGGAAGAAACTTTGGGAACAAAGGCTGGATGCAGCCGTATGGTTACCGCCTCCTTGGAAAAAACAGTGCAGGGTGGCGTTGCCATGACTGCCGCAAGGTCGCTCACCCGACGGGCTGACGTAATTGCAAGAAGAAAGGTCGTCTTTACTGTAAGGAGGCGAAGGGGAACCGTGGCCAAGGGCTCGAACGGTGGTCCCATGAGTGTGGTAAGCACCAGGTCCAAGCTCCACGAAGGTGGAATCGGTTTCCGAGGGGGGTATAGGTTTACCAACCCTTTGAGGAACCTGGTAACCATAGGGTGGGTGAACACCGTGTGCCCTCCCTCCTCATGTCTGAACGCCGAGATGGCGGCAAGGTGGACCTTTAACGAGGATAGCGAGAGTCCTGCTCTCTTGAGGTCCAGTAAATACTCTAGAATTGTAGGTATAGGCACCGAAAGGGGGGCCAGCTGCTTGGTAGAACACCAAGCCATGAAGCGAGTCCATTTTTGTTTGTAGGTTTTCCTAGTGGAAGTCCTCCTGCTACTTTCTAGGACTTGCTGTACTTCCACTGTGCATGTGCTCTCTAGGGAGCTGAGCCATGGATTAGCCACGCTTGCAGTCGCAGGCTTTGGGGGTGCGGATGCACTATGGACCCCTGGGCTTGCGTGAGCAGATCCGGCGCCACCGGAAGAGGCATCGGTGGGCGGTCCGACAGGCGCAGGAGTAGGGGGAACCATGGTTGGCGATCCCATGTTGGGACTATCAGGATCATCCGAGCCTTGTCTCTCCTGGCTTTTTGCAGAACCTTGTGGATCAGCACTGCGGGGGGAAACGCGTAAAGCAGGGGGCCTCCCCACGGGATCGCGAACGCGTCCCCCAGGGACCCCCGGCCCAGCCCTGCTCTGGAGGAGAATCGTGGGCACTGTTTGTTGTGCTGAGTGGCAAACAGATCTATTTGGGGAAACCCCCATGCGTGGAAAATCGGCCGTAGTAGATCGGGACGGATCTGCCACTCGTGGGTGAGCGCAAAACGTCTGCTCAACTGGTCTGCCTTCACGTTGTGCGTGCCCGGCAAGTAGGAGGCTCTCAGGATTATATCGTGGGCGATGCACCAGTTCCATAGGCGGATTGCTTCCGCGCATAAGGTACGGGATCGAGCTCCTCCTTGCCTGTTTATGTAAAACATGGTGGAGGTATTGTCTGTACTGATCCCGACGACTTTGCCTTGTATACGGTCTCGAAAGTGTTTGCAGGCGTTGAACACTGCTCTGAGCTCTAAAACATTGATATGTAGAGACTGTTCCGTGGGTGACCACAGTCCTTGAGCCACCTCTTCGCCCATGTGCGCTCCCCACCCTATGAGGGAGGCATCCGTAGTGAGGAAAACCGATATTTGCGGCTGATGGAAGGGTACCCCTGTTAGCAAGTTCCCGGGGTTTACCCACCATTGCAGGGATTCGCGCACCCCAGGTGGGGGCGACACCACCCTGTGAACGGTGTGTACTGCCGGCTTGTATACACTTGCCAGCCAATGTTGCATGCTGCGCATGTGCAACCTGGCGTTCTGTACCACAAACGTAGCCGCTGCCATGTGGCCCAGCAGCTGCAAGCACGTCAAGACCGGCACCGTAGGGCTGAAGGTGATGACCTGCACGAGGGAACCGATGGCCCGAAAGCGAGCCTCTGGTAGATATACTCTCGCTGAGACCGAGTTTATGCGAGCCCCTATGAACTCTATGTCCTGTGAGGGGTCTATCTTTGATTTTGCCAGATTGATAACCAGGCCAAGTGAGGAGAACGTGTTTGCTGTGACACGTATCATGCGGAGAACCTCCCTTTTCGAGGTCCCTTTGAGCAGGCAGTCGTCCAGATACGGGAAAATAAACACCCC
Organism: Carettochelys insculpta; assembly: GCF_033958435.1. Lineage (NCBI taxonomy): Eukaryota > Metazoa > Chordata > Testudines > Carettochelyidae > Carettochelys > Carettochelys insculpta. Next base: position 292,852,011 of record NC_134137.1, read on the forward strand.
CTGTCTGTGCAGGTAGGCTGACACCACTGCCAAGGTCTTGGTGAAGACTCTGGGGGCCGAGGAAAGGCCAAACGGTAGGACCTTGTATTGGAAGTGTTCGTTGCCCACCATGAACCGGAGAAAACGTCGGTGAGCCGGATGAATGGTTATGTGGAAGTACGCGTCTTGTAGATCGAGGGCTGCGAACCAGTCTCCATCGTCCAGTGCTGTAAGGATGGAGGCAATAGTGATCATCCGAAAACGTTGCTTGCGCAGATACCTGTTGAGGCCACGAAGGTCTAAGATGGGCCTCCAGCCTCCTGTCTTTTTCTCCGTCAGGAAATACCGAGAGTAGAACCCTTTCCCTTGCAGTTGCTCCGGCACCTTTTCCACCGCCCCTATGAACTCTAGGTGGGCCACCTCCTGCCTGAGCCTGGCTACATGGGAGGCCTCCTGGGGGTGGGGCTTGGGCGGGGGTCGCGGCGGCGGGAGCGACTGGAAGGGGATGGCGTACCCCGTGGCTATGATCTCCAGCACCCATTTGTCTGTGGTGATCCTTTGCCACTGGTCGTAGAATGGTCGGAGGCGATGGTGAAAAAGTCGTTTCGGATGATCTTGTGCAATGGTGGTGATGGCGCAGCCCTGGATTTGTATGTCAAACTTGTGGCCTTTGGCCCCGCCCCGAGGACGGACGGCCCTGTTGTGAGCGTCGCCTGGGGGTTCTGTACTGCTGGTGCTGCTGATGCCTCCCTTGCTCGTAACCCCTGTGATACTGGGGGCGCTGTTGCTGGTATTGGTACCGCCTTTGCTGTGGGTAGTACCTTTTCTTTGAGTATGGAGGGGTGTAAATCCCCAGGGTCCTGAGTGTGGCTCTTGAATCTTTACTGGAATGAAGGACCGAGTCAGTTGATTCAGCAAACAGCTTCTGCAAGTCGAAGGGAAGGTCGATTATCTTCGCCTGCAGATCTCTCGGTATGCCCGAGGTCTGGAGCCAGGACTCCCGTCGCATCACCACTGCAGTTGCTGTGGAACGTGCTGCCGTGTCCGCAACATCCAAAGCAATCTGAACTTCCATCCTCGCAGCCGTGTAGCCCTCTTGCACTATGGCCTTGAGGACCGGCTTTTTGTCCTCTGGAAGCGAGTCCATGAGGGAAGTTAATCTGGCATAGTTGTCGAAATTATGGTTCGCCAAGTGCGTTGCATAATTTGCCATTCGCAAGGTTAAAGTGGAGGAGGAGTAGACCTTTCTGCCGAACAGCTCTAGCTTCTTGGCATCTTTGTCCGTTCCCCCTGTTTTAAATTGAGATGTTTTTAATCTTTGCTGCGAGGACTCCACCACCAAGGAGTTTGGCTGGGGGTGGCTAAACAAGAACTCCATGCCCTTCGCCGGCACGAAGTATTTCTTATCCGCTCTCTTTTGGACAGGCGGAATAGTTGCCGGGGTCTGCCGTATGGTAGTGGCGGACTCCAAGATCGCTTCATCAAGCGGGATTGCTACTCTGGAGGAGGCCGGGGAGCTCAAATTTTTAAGGAGCTTATGATGTTTCTCTTGCACTTGTGCTGTCTGGATGCCTTGCGTGAAAGCTACCCTCTTAAACAGCTCCTGAAACTGTTTGAGATCGTCCTTGGGATGGACGTCCCCTAAGGCCGTGGCCTCATCCGGGGAGGAAAACGAGGAACCGCTGGGGTACATTTCTTTGGACCCTTCCGGTTCTTGATGGTGATGGTGCGCCCTCTCGCTGGAGGTTTGCGAGGGAAAATCTCGTGGGTCCACGGCCAGTCCCCCCTGGGATGCTTGAGTCTCCGTTCCCGATCACGATTGCCCTCGGGGGTACGAGGTAATATGTGGGGATCTCTCCCTGGTAGATTGCCGATGGTGTCCATGCCCCGCGTGGTAGGGACGACCATGGCAGTATAGGCACTGTTCCTGGGAAGGTGACCTTGACCATTCCCTTTGCACGTACCCTGTGTGTCTGGGAGAGGGGGATCGTCGAGACACTGGAGAGAGCGATTTTGCATAATAGTCCAGCGATTCAAATCCCAGGAAGGGCGAGGGTGGTGCCAGCCATGGGGAGGCTGATTGCAGGAAAGGAGAAGGGGGCTCCGGGTAGGCTAGGGGGGGCCCCTGCCTTCTGGTTGGAGTCTGCAACATGAGCGGAGGGCTGTGAGAAAAGAGCTCCACAGCCCTGTCTGGAGAGGGGCTGCAGTGCCTCCTCTTGTGTGCAGCCTTCCCCCTCCCTTGAGGAGGTAACTCCGCCCCCTGATGGGCGGGGGATCCCGGCCCCGTCGGCACCGTGCTAGGCACGCTCGAGGGCGGTGCTGCACGTGCGGAGTCCTTCTGCGCCTGCAGGCTACGTGCCTGCGCGCTCTGCACCGCCGGTTCCCCGGGGGTCGGTGCCGCTGCCTGCGGTGCTGCTGGTACCAGCGCTTGCTTAGCCGCCGCCCTGCCTGCGGTGCGGGGCGGCTGGCTGATCATCGGAGGCTGAGCCGCTTCCACGTGGCTCTCCGTGCCGCCGCCGATCAGCTGTTGCTGCGGCTGGGGGCTGCTCGCTCCTCCCGTCCCGCTCTCTGTTGCTGCCGGCAGGGATCGGGTTGGAGAAACTTTCCTCCGTTTTTGCGCTGATGGAGTGAGGGAGGCAGCTTTCCTTCTAAGGGCCCCGGAGGGTCCCTCCTGCTGCGGCCGCTCCAGCACGTCTGGCTGGAGGGCCTTGTCAAGAAGCAGCAGTTTAATTCTCATCTCCCTGTCTCTCCGTGCTCTGGTCGTTAACTTTGCACAGAAGGCGCATTTTTGTGCCACATGGGACTCCCCCAGGCACCTTATGCATAGACTGTGCCCATCGGACACTGGCATCGCCTCTCGGCAGGACTCACATTTTTTAAAGCCTGAGGAGGACATTGTTGGTGAGTCTTTGAGTTTGTTTGTGGGTACTTAGCACTTCTTTGTGCTGTTTCCCCGTCCGATGGCCTGCCTCCGCAGGAGGGCTGATGGCCCTAGCTCCCGGCCTCCGGCGCTTGTTACTGGGACTGGCTTGAGCTGTCCCTCCGTAGCTTGTTTGTTGTTTGTTTGTTTGTTTGTTTGTTTGTTTTTTGTTTACAAAATAACAACCGGTTACTTATGGTGTCCTAAAGAACTGAAAAACTTTAAAGAGAAAACAAATAAAGTTGTTGAATACGCTATGTGGCTTTAGCCTAGTCGGATTCCGTCTGCAGCCGACGGCGGTTGAGAGGAACTGGCGGGGACCGGATCGCGCACATGGCCAGGAGCGCGCCAGGGAGCGGCGCGCGCCGGCGCATGTGCGGTCCGGCAGAAACTGCTTGGAAGATCCGATCTGCGGCGCCGGCCAAGCCGTCACCTATGGTGGAGCACCCACGGGGACACTCGAAGAAGAACTTCAGCTATGCTATTTACATAGCAGAAGTTGTGTAGGTTAGATCAATAGGGAGCGGGGAGGGATTAGAGTAGACAGATCTAGGATCCTTTGACCAGTGAAGGGAAACTGCATTACAATATGTTGGCCCCACCAAGACAAAGGAATAGCTTATAAGACCTGCAGAAGGTTCCACAGATTCCAAACTACTTCATCAGTGAAAACTCCAGCAGACAAGCGGCAGAAGATAAAATGCGGATTAGACCCACTGGCTCTCTGCTGATTTCATATTTTAATGGCTTACTGAATCTCGGAAAGGCATCCTTTCCAGCCATGTTTTGCTCAATCTTTGGTTCCTCTGTCCCAAACAGGATCTGCAATGATTTGGTAATTCCATTTCCCAAGCACCACCATCTCATAACCCCCTCAGTGTTTTCATTGAAATGTTATTTTTGTAACTATTTACAGCTAGACTCCAGTGAATCACAACTTAGCCTCATTTGGATTGTTTTCACTATAAATGTAACTCAGTGCTGTGCTGTCATAAAGGACCTGATCTTGAGTTTTACCAGTTGTGCTGTGTATATATTGTTTTCTTGTGGACAGCAAACGTGATAATCCAGTGACAGGGACTGGATACGGTTCTGACATTTTCCAGTGGGATTCAGGGGTCGGGGTACACTTATTGTTTCCAGCAAGGCCAACTAAGGGCTGGAAAAGCCCTGAGGAGATGCGGTGGCTAACAGATAGATAGCGCCAAGGAGCTGATATCACACAAACAAGTTTCTCCCTGATGTAGCAGGGTAACAACATAACTCATGTATATCTAACAGGGGCTCCATTTTTCAACTTGCTAAGCAGGTCCTAGAGATATCAGCAGACACATTTTTTGGACCGCTGTACTTATAGATGTCACTCTGTACTGGTAATGCGATTGATCTGATGAAGTGGGTCTGTCCCATGAAAGCTCATCACCGAATAAATCATTTTGTTAGTCTTTAAAGTGCTACATTTCTGCTGTTTTGTTACAGCAGAAGAGTTAGTCTGAGGGTAGTCGAAGAAGTTGCCAGTCTAATGTGAGAGGGGTTGACTTCAATGGAATAAAGCTATTAACTTTTCTTTTTAATTCAGTAATGTGTCTGAGAATGACTCATCTAGTTTAGCTTATGAGAGGTATTGTCTAGAAATGTTGAATGAACAATTTCTTTTGTTTAAATCACATTGTCTCCTTGAAATAAATCTTATTTTTGTTAAGGTGATTCATGGAATTCATGGGATTTAAAGCCCAAAGGAACCATTAGATCATTAGTCTGACTTCCTGTGTATGTATCACAGGCCAGTTACCCTGAACAGCCTCCTCAGTTACTAATGGAATGGTAAGTACTCCATCAACCTCATGTAGCACAAGTATATCACCTTACTGGTTTCCAAATACAGGACAGAAATATTTGTTGAACACTTCTGCCTTTTTGGCATCATTCATAGTTTTACTGTATCACTCTAGGAATGGGACAGTTTCATTACTAGGATTTATTTGGTTCCTAATATACGTAAGTAACATCTCCTTCTTGTCCTCAGCCCTGCCAGCTGCCATGCAGACATTCTCAAAGAGAGAAGAACACAGGCCTGCCAGCTGGACAGGGGCCGGGAGCACTTGGCCACCACTGCTGCTGCTGGCAGCAGGTGGGAGCTCCAGGTCCCTTTGAAATGCTATGGGAGTGTCACTCCAATACGCTGCATGGCTTCTGAAGGTGGCCAGCGCCATGATCTAGGGGGCACTAAGGGCTGACTGCCACTTCTGCCTGAGGCTCCGCGCCTTCACCTGGCCCCTGTCAGCCTTGCTTGGAGAACCCCCTTACCCCTAGAGCGAGATGCTGAAGGGTATAGTGTTCATGGGCCTTGTACCACCCCCTCAGTTGAAGATGTTGGTCTTCAACGCCCACTCAGTCTTGGCGAAGGGGCATGGACAGAGGAGTCCATGCCCTGTGAGTTGTGTTGCCTTCAGACTGCAGCAGGCACATATAACCATAGAGGAGACAAGAGTAGCTGGTGTAGGATTGACATTTAGGCTTCCATTTACCATTGATCTTTGCTTTTCTGTGAGCTATCTCAGCTCTGGGAAATCTACATTCAATAGCTTTCTAATTCCTGAGTGCTCCCTGCTGGTCTGGAGTGGATCTGCAGCACCCTGCCTCAGTTCCCCCTTTACCTTGGGGCATTTCAGGAACTCCACAGACTGTTATGCCCTTTCTTGGGTACCTGGCTTTGTCAACATAATATGCCAAACAAAACCAGGCTGGCTGACAGGGTGGGGGCAAAGGGCCTGGCATCTCCAAGGGGCCTGGAGCTCCAGCCACCGCCACTGCTGAAGAAGCACCAGTGGTGACTCGAGCTCTAGACCCCTTTGAAATGCCACGGCAATGCAGTTCCATGTGGCTGTGAGAGAGGGGCTGCCCACTGCTGTGGTCTGAGCGGTGCTAAGAGCTGTCTGCCCTCAGCCCCGCCCCTCCCGGGAGCACACACCTGGGCCCCCTCTGACATTGTTCTGGGGTCCATGATGGCTGCCAGCCTAAAACACTGTCTTCCGTTCTCAGGCTAGGCATAGACACTTCTCCCTGAGGTTGGTCTATCTGTTGTCAAGTTTTCAAGCTGGGCACAGCTTTTCAGTCCTTCCAAGGCTCTGCTCAGCCTCTCCCCTTAGCCCACACTGGGCTACTTCCACCCTCCTGCTCTCATCCGAGCATTCACTCTTGGACCTTCCTACCCGGAGTCCTTCTCTGCTCTTTATCTCCACAGGAGCTCCTAGGCCTTTCTACCTGCAGTTTTACACAGTTCCCAGATGGCTCCTCAAGCCCAAACTCTTTCCTCTGGCAAAGGATCTCCTGCTCGAATCTTCTGATTATTGCAGTCTCTGCCGCAGCTTCCTCCTCCTGTTTCTTCTTCCTCTTTGGTTTTGTAGCTTAGCGAAGTCACTTCCAGCATCTGTGACTGCCATGCAGTGAACCTCCCTATCTTGCTCGTGACTTAGTTTCACACCTTTCCTGGTATACTTAAACTTTAAGAACTGCAAAAGAGCTTTTTATTTTTACTGGCTCCTCTTTCTCATGTTCTTGATAATGTTGTAAGGAAAATGCTGTTATTTTAAGGCCTTTGAGCTTTCTATATAAACCCCTCCTTTCACTGGTCCAGGCTTTACCTTCCGATAGGATACAGTCTACCTTTTCCTGGAGCTTACGTATTACACAGCATCTATTTTTATGCTTGGTATTTAGGAATGCATTATTTAATTCACAATAGTGTTAGAATTCTAACTAAAGCAACTTCACTCTCTCTCAGGGCCTTGGATTCTATCACCATCTTCAATTGTTGGGCCTGCTTCGAATATTTTCTCTTCTGTTTGCCCACATTTGATGCTAATTTTCATGAGGTCTTTGTTGCAGGAGATCCCAAGGTTAACTTGTTTGTGACTGAGAGCACTTTTTGTCCATTTGTCCTCTAGTTCATTGCCTGCTACCCCTGTGTGCTCTCGGATCCACACTAGTAATATGGTTCTAGCCAATTGCACCAGTTCAGTTGTGAGCAGTAGTATTTCATTCAAAATGCAATTTCTGCTGTCAGACTCACCGTTGTAAATTGCCTGATGCTGTGATAGGGAATCAGACAAGATGGCCACAGCAGCTGGCTGCACATCTAAAGCCCACTTTAGCGCTAGCATCGCCCCTGCAAGCCAGAGACAACCCTGTCTCCCCACACTTGGGGTTGGAAGAGCAGAGTGAGGACAGCAGCTGACTTCAGCAGTATCACTGAGCATGCTCAGTCTGTGTGAGCATGCTCAGTACAAGCCAACCATCAAATCTGGGGTGACAAATGACCTTTCATGCCCCCCTCCTCCACATCACCTCTGCTGTGAGCTCAGTTGTAAAGACAGATATAGTGTTAGGCTTACAACTTTCTTGTGTCCAAGAGAAGGTTCACAAAAAGCTGTTCCTATGCTTCCTGTTTCTTGCTAATTGAAGCAGTCTGTGAATCTTTGGCTATTTTTGACACTTGCAAATATATTTCTTTGCTATCTCTTGTAATTTATCATTCTTCTTTATTTATGTCATTATTCCATGTCTCTTTGTATAGCCACACCATTTTCTTATCTGTTCCCCAGGGGGTACCCAGAGATACTTTCAAGTAAATTAATTCTCCTTTTGCACTTTATTTGCAGTGTGGTCCCTCCAAGCATGTTATCAAGATTGCATGTAAGAATTTGTAATATTTCACTATAACCTTCCTGTTTACCCCGACTCTTTATATAAAAAGACCAGCTGCTCTCTATCAAGCCTGGCAAAAGTCTTAATAAGGCACAGGTGAGCTGGACCAGGTCCTTTTGAAAAGGCCAAGTCAACACTGTAGCACTAAACACAAGCATAGGAAAACTAGTACAAAAGTAAGTCCCGAAGAAGGTAATATGATATGGGGAAAATATTAAATAGGTCAAAACCCACATTTCTTAAATTTTAACTTTAAATCTTTTGATTCTCAGTTGACTGGGCATAGAGCATACAATAAGTCAGACTATTCCCCACTAGGCTTGCTGGGAATATTTGTCGTTCATGAACTGTTTAATTTCCTAGTACAATCAGACTACATGTAGTTTAATGTTTGTTAATCATATGAATGCTAGTCAAATGAGTAGCACTATCTCAAAGAAAGACTGAAGAAATGACTTAGATCAAGAGCATATAAACTTAGCAGCTCCTAAGGTGGTATTATTTACTTTCCATCAGCTGGGGAGCTACACCTAATTAACACATTGTGGGGGCCCCTGTGGCTGCTCTCAACTTTAATAGACAGACATGATACACAAATAGTCTGAGAAAGGCAGCCGTGTTAGTCTGTATCATTGCAAAACAAAACAAGCAGTCCTGGAGCCCTGTAAAGACTAAATTTTATTTATTAGGTAATGAGTTTTCATGGGTAGGACCCACTTCACCCACAAAGAGTGAAGTTACTAACGTGATGTTTCATCCTGAACCAAGCAGAATCCGTGTGGCAAATGTACAATCAACAGAGTTGTGCAATGCACGCTGAGGACTGCCATTGGCAGAGTCATCTCAGGTCAAAAACTGAACACTGCATTCTGAGACTGGCCATCTTTTTCAACACTACTCCCCCAGCAAAAACAAGAAAGGACATGAGCTTATTTGACTCAGGCCACCCATGTCTATCATCCAACTATGATATTGTGTCCCCTCCACAGGAATTTTTCGAGGAATGACAAAAACTATCCCTCACTTTTGGCCTTTCAGTTTCTCTGTGCTTTCCAGCAGCTCCTGATAGTTTCAGTAGGACCGTGTGTCCTGGTTATGAATGATGTCTACCACCATTTATTTCACCATTCTAACAGGAGACCAGAACAATATTCTTTGAAATTGAGATATGTGTTCACAACACAGCCAACTCTCCGATAACAATGCCATTGTCACAAAAAAGAGCTGATATTTGAACGTTGGTGTGGTCGGAGCCGTCCAAAGGACTGATGCCATTGGATTGATTAGGAGGAAACATGAAAATATTCCAAGCAGCTGGAAATTTCACTCCATGGTTTCTGGCTGTCTGCTAAAGATTATAACAGCTTCAGGGTACACAGGTAAGCTAAAACCCACTTTCCATCTCAAGTTTTTTCCCCATGATTGCATTACTACCCCCAGAAAGATCGTTATAATTACGTTAGAGGGGAAAGGTTCTTTCCCCGCCATGAGCTGCTCCTTGTGTATTCGACTGCACTTTGGCTGTGTCGTTATCCTGGCTTTGTTGTGGACCTGATTCTCATTCCATGGTCCAGCCTGATGATGTCACTCTTGCACACAGTGCAGGGGAGGAGGCAGACTCTTACAGACAACCACTCATTCCCAGGAGAGTGGGTTCCCCTGTGCCAGCAGACAGTACCTGCAAACAAGCACAGACTGGTGGGAATGGGCCTCAGCATATTTGATGCTGCTGCTTTCAGGCCCACTTAAAAGAATTCTAAAATAAGCAGGGATGCAAAGATACCAGTGAGGGAAGGAGGGCCTGGCATCCCAGGTCTTAATGAGAGCCTCAGGGCCTGGGTAGCCCTGCCCCACTTTACCTGCAACCAATGCCAGGCCTGGCAGGAGGAGAAAAGGAAGGAGCCTGGCTCAGTTTGGGACTGACTAACAAGGAGGCAGGAGAGGTTCATCAGTCTTGGCACTAGACCTATAGTCTGTCTGTTCATTATCCATGGAAGCAAGTAGGCACCCACCTCTGGGAAAAGAGGAGAACTACTGGGAGACCCCCAACTAAGGGGGAATATGGACTATGAGCACCATAGTTCAGAGAGAGTGGTTCAGAGTTCCTGGGCTAGGAGCAAAGGGCAGGGAGCCAGCACCCTTGTTTCTGCCCACCTGGTCTGTGATCTAGCTGCCAGGCTATCCAGCCACCAGGAACACAGCCACAATACCTTTGTATTTTAGTAAAGTGGGGTTTCTGAATAATGCCAGGGTGTGATGTTTAAAGGATGCTGAATAAGGATTTTTTTTTTAAATTAGTCACTGTCACTACAGCAGTTTGGCCATGTTCGCTATACCCACATGTGGTTTTTCTGCGCAGCCTGACAGACATGGGCTGTTTGCATCACAGTGCTGCTGTGACTACTGGCATTCAACAAATGTAAAATATATCATTAAACATGCACACACAACCCAGCCAATGTACCTACATTCAACCCCTAACAGCATTTGGGCATTATCGGGGTAGGAGACCACCAGGATTAGGGGCGGAGGGAAGAAACACACCTTTTAAACAAGTAAAACTGGAGCCCACAGCTTCAGGGTTGGTTGCAATGTTTCTGCTTCTATGATAGTCTCTTCAGATTTTAAGCGTTCAGTTAAGAGACACAAATCGAAGAACCTAATTCTCTTTCTACATAGGTTTTTACTTCATTTATTTTAATGGCATAACTTCTGATTTACACCAAAAATCTCAGGAAAGTCAAGCCCTAATCTTCTGCTTTACTATTCCAAAGATGCAGCAAAGAACTTAGTTTTCGCGTGGCTTCATAGCTAAAATTCAATCCCATTCCAGCATGAGAACTCACCCTGCCACTTCCAAAGAAATACAGTCACATTTTATTACCCTTTTGAGATGTGTGGGTAGTAATTTCACAAATAAACCTATAAATCAGAGACCCTAGAGGCTGTGCTCCAGGCAGCTCTAAGGGAAAATGAACTGTGATTATAGTTTTTTTCAATGTCATGATGATTTTTCATCTGTTATAAACATACTGCTAATTCAGTTGTTGGTAATGTTATATCCATAATACTTCAGAGTTGACTGTCAACATTCCTGCGAACTGTAAATTTAAAATATGTTTCAGACCTTTAAGGAAATTTTAGAATCTGCTTCTCCAGAGACACTCAATTTATATTGGTTCAACTCCACTGCTTTTGATGGAATTATTCTGGATTTGCTATGTGAATGAGACAAGGGCAGAAATCAGGCCTATACTGTGTTACGGACATTGCCAAACAAACTAGATAGCACATGTCACTGGTCTTTGACCAGGATAAATATTATTAATATTTCTGATCACTAGCACTGCTTTGGGCATTACTGGTGTTCCAAAATCTGAGTGTAACAGAAAGCCCAGTCGCACTGTAATTCAGTATTTTTTATTTAGAAAACATACTGCTGCTGCCAGGACTGTTCCAGCACCCCTTTGATTTGTAACGTATTTGGTGCTTATTAAAAAGCCTTTTCTTGATAGCTCTGGACTTGCACGTGCCAGTGTTTATCAGAAGAATACAGGTAGCAGCAGCACGACAGTTGTTGACCTACCATTGTGTCCTGCTCCCAGTTCAAACACAGGGGACTCGCTTCCAGTCTGAGTCTCCTCTACTTGTTTTGATCCTTGGGTTTTCAAGTAAGGCTGACTGCAAGGAGGCGGTTTGTTGGCTGCTTTTTGTGAGGTAGACACCTCCTCACTAGAAACTGCACTGACCCCACCAAACTCACTACACTAAAGCCACTAAGCAGCCATTGGATGACAACTGGCCATCGCTACTGACCTACTCCATACCTGAACCAGTAGAGTGAGGGTCTGACTCACATTACCAATCCTCCAAGGCAATCAGAACCACAGAGTGTTTTTTCCCCCCTAATTATATGTAAGACTAACAATTTTATTTGTTAGGTAATGAGCTTTCGTGGGTAAGACCCACTTCATCAGCTTTCGTATGTATGACTTATACTGTATGCAGTGCCAGTTTACAAACATGACAATTGACTTCTTGCAGTCGCCTGTGCTATGGACAGCAGTTTGGCTTTCCAGGTAGTAAACATAATATAGAGACAAGAGAATCAAACTCATTTGATAATGGCCATCGATGGCATTCCATTGTACTGCACGTTCTTTCAACACAGGCTTAGTACCATTGGTAATGTATTGCCCTGAGAAAAAGGGCAGAATTATCCCAGATAATCATTAGCTTGTGTCCAGTCTCACAATTTTAAGACAATATTTTTAATATTTCTAGCTGGTTGAAATTCCTGGTGCCCGCTTTTAAATGAAAATAAATTATGTTGCTGAAAGAACTTCTGTGGATTGCAAGGTTCTGAACTTTGTATTGGGGGAGAGAGAAGCTGGGTCCCAGGAAATGGTGAACTTTAGAAGGAATCCCTGGGTGTGGGGCAGGGTGACCCTCTCACTCAGACAATAAGGAATGATCTGGAAGAAAGGGGGGCCAATATAATTGCTGTTTCCTCATAGCAGGGCAGATGCCTGCAGACAACAAAAGGAGTTCACAGGTTTCTACAGGACCTTGTGCTAACAGGGAGTAGTTGTGAGAAGACTGCCAAACCCCTTTAAGCCTATGTGGGCCAGCTGCAGGAGATAAATTGCAACCCAGCTCTGAGGTAGAGTTGAGGGTCCTGCCGTAAGAAGATCCTTAGGCTAAGAGAACCATGAGGGGACAGAGCTCATGGGCAGGCTTTTAGATGACAGCTGAAGGCCAGAAGCACCTTTTGTTTATTTGAACCTTTTTGTTATGGCTCCTGTGGTTTGCAGCTTTGTAATAAACAATCCCTATGTGGGTATTTTTGAATTAAACAGCACTAGTTCCTGAAGAGATATTAGCTTCTTGAGAAGGGAAACTGATGCAGGGTGTGCCATGCTAATTCAGAAGAGAATGGTACAAGGCAGGCATGCCTTACGGCAGTGTTGCTTTGAGAGTCTGAATGTTTGTTTCTCACTACATGGAAGCTTTTCTATTTCACTAGAAGCTGCAGTGTGACAGGTCTGCTTGATCTGTTACTGTGTGTTTGTATCGTCTCCTGTACTGTGTGTGATGGATCACTTGCAATCAGCTTCACTTGTTCTTGAAAATTAAAGAGACACTGTCAACTTGCAAATGAAATAATTTGAGAAATGAAGCTAACGATGCAAATTGTTTCAGATATTACATCTGCTGCTGAGTTACCTTGGCAATTTTGATTTGTACAGTTGTATTTTCCTATTGTTTGAAATGTTTGTGTCTTTTGTGTTGTAGAGGAAATTGACTAACAAACTGGAAGAACAGGTTCTGGATTTGTGTGTCTTTGGCCCTGGATGCTTTCCACAGAACCATTATGAAGTGCCTGGTCTCTACTGCTGCCTAATCATACAGAAACCATGTAAAATCACTCAACAGCTCACTGACAACAAGACTTTAGGGTTGCTTTTGTGATTGAAGTTATGTACATATTTGATTGGGAGCTATTTCCCTGTAACTGTTAGAGGCTGGTGTTAAATGTCATTACTGACAGTTGCTGTGCTATAATAATTTAGATCTCATCATGACTTGCTGCTCACTTTGAGTGAATAAATCAATGCCACTACCATTTCTAATCATTCCCATCTCTTTCTTCCTTTTTTTTTTTTTTTTTGTGTTTTCGGATACCCCTTTTTGTGTTAGCTTCTCTTCTGTTCTGATTATGTTCTTGTAGCCCTGCAGATTCTAGTGTATAGCAAAATGGCAACCAAATGGATTAGTGAGACAGTACATTATTGCATTTATTTGTCCAACAAACAGATTTAAATACCCATATCTATTTTAATCTAATGTTTGTTTGACCCTTTCTTTTTAAAGTAGCTTCAACAAAAATAGTCACGTAAACATAATATTTTCTTTTTCTCAGCAACAGGCAGTTCCAGGAAGGAAAAGGTCATTTCATAATTCCTTAAAGACTAACAGAATGATTTATTCTGTGATGAGCTTTGTGGGACAGATGCACATGAAGCGTGTCTGTCCCATGAATGCTCATCACCAAATAAAACAGTTTTTAAAGTGTTACATTTCTGCTGCTTTGGTTTGTTGGAGTACAGACTAATACGGCTACCTCTCTGCTACTATTCATAATCCCTGTTAGACTACTGCCCTTTATTCTAGGTTATTAACATATTTGGTAATACTTCTAAGTTCCATGCAAAATAGATGAGGCAACAGACCATTTTACGCCCGTCCAGCTCTCCATGAGTGAAGTAACTGTAGTGAATAGTAGGTGTGTGGAAAAATGATAGCTTTATCACCTGCCTAACATAATCAATTACAGGATCCAGGCCACAAATGCAACTGGATGGTGAAAAAGCATTCAATGCAAGACAGAAGATTTCAGTCGCATCTTAGTGAAATTAATGTTTGAGGATAGAGTTGCTAGGCATCTGCTTTTTGACCGCCACTCCAGGTCAGAAAGGGACCCTCATGGCTCCAATTGGCAGTGCAGTGGGGGACCAGGGCTAAGGAAGGCTCCCTACCTGTCCAGGCTCTCTGTGAGTCCCAGAAACGGACACCAGGTCCCTGCAGCTTTTAGTCACAGGGAGGTTTTGTGCATAGTCCCTAGCCCAAGTTCTACCTCTTCAGCTCTCATCGACCAGGAACTGTGACCAATGGGAGCTGTCTGGGTAGTGCCTGTGGGCATGAGAGCAGCATGCAGAGACTCCTTGTCTGTCCACTGCCCTAGGACCTCAAGGACCTGGTGGCTGCTTCCTACAAACTGCAGTAAGTGCCCCTGAGAACCCACACCGCAAACCCTTTCCCCTAGCCAGGAGTTCCCTCCTTTACACAAACTCCCTCCTGGAGCCTGCGTCCCCCACATCCCAACTGCCTACCCCAGCCCAGAGCTCCTTCCTGAATCCCTGGCCCCACCTCAGAGCCCATTCCCACACCCCCGGCAGAAACTTCTCCTGCATGCCAACCCCCTGCCCCAGTCTGATGAGAGTGAGTGAGGGTGGGAGAGAGCTAGTGACAGAGGACACATGGAGTGGGTGGGGCCTCAGGGCATTGGAGGAGGGGCATGGGTATTTGGTTTTGTGCAACTAGAAAGATGGCAACCCTGTGTGAAGATGACTTCTTATGATGGGTTGTCTGCTCTTCATGCCATCCCTCCCAGGGCTCCTGAACTTCAGTGCATGACGATTGCTTTCTGACAACAAAAATTACTGCCTGGCCCCAAGAGAGAAGACTTAAGATGAATCCACCTGAGCTTATGCCACCCAAATGATTCACCCCCAAGAAGGGGACCTGTCACCTGAGCCGCAACATGCAGAGTTGAAGTCCTCCAACTTCAGCTTTGGCTTCATCCCTGGGCCCAAGCAAGTCTCCAGGGCTGGCTTAAACTCCATAAAAATGAGGCCATGACCCAATTTGTGGTCCCAAGCCACAGTTTGCGAACCACTGACTTATTTCTGTGACTAGACATTTGTTTTCCCCTTTACACTCATTGCTTTTCTCTGCCTATTTTAGAGACTAGTTGATCTGGGGGTTGTAGGTGAATGGACACAATCGTGTTTCTGACTGGATGCTTTTTTTTTATTTGTGATGACAAAAGACTGTAGGAGCATCTCTCCTGGAGCATTTAAAGTTCAGGAGGAAGGAATTGTAACATCTTTTATGTGGGTTTGGTAGATTTAAAAAAATCTGTATTTAAAATATGGGCAGTCAGAGTCTGGTATTTAGATGTGTGCATGACAATGAATCTTCTCAAAATTTTAATCCTAGTTTTCAGTTTGCTTTAGTCCTATTTCTCTAGTTTTAATCCTCATTCATGAAGCTTTGCATTGGCTGTAGTGGAAAACTGTATTAGTAACTGATCACAGAATTTGGTTCTATTGTTCTAATATGGTCAGACAATGTGGCTGTGACAGCAGTGAAGTCAATTCAACAATTAATAGGAAGGTGCGAGAAAGCAAACTTCTTATGCTCCTGAACATATATATATAGGTGAATAAAAGGATCAACCCCTCCTTTTTTTTTTTTTTTAATCTAGTCCTACATCACCACAATTGCAATGGTGCAGCCAAGGAGAAACACTTGTTTGCTTTCTACAGGCATTTACTCCAGATGTTTGATGGTACCAGTTATGCTCATTCGCTCAGGAAGAAAAATAATGTCATGTGGCTTGTGATTAATCACTACTAGTTTGCATATCTGGTATTTCCTGTTTCCAGTAACATGACAGAGTGAAAGTAATTCCTGAAAAAGCTTGTCACAGTTGTCAATGTTTACAGAAAGTAAGAAATGGAAAATGGCTAAATTTGAATAGCTAATTCATTCTGCAGTTGCTCAGTTCTAACTGAAGCTATAAATAACAAAACAAGGGAGACTAGGACCATATGCTGAAATACTATAAATGTTAAAATATAAAAAATAACTGTTCAGAGCACGACACTACCATTTGCTAACTAATCCTGGCTTCTCTGTTTTGACGCAATTATTTATTACTATCCACATCTTAAAGAGTTAGAATGTGATTGGGAGAGATTCAGTTATTTGCTCAAATTCTCACAAAAGCAGAGCAGGGGCTAGTTTTGTGTTCAGCCCAGAGAAAAAAGAACTTAATTTCCCAAAGTAGACCTGATTTTGTTCTCATGAGGAGGGCTTTAAACTAGGTTAGACGGGGGCAGGGGAGCAGAGCCTGCAGGTAAGTGGAGAGCGTGGATACCTGGGAGATGAACTTGAAATGGGAGGGAGTATGGGCTACACTGGGAGAGTAAGAAGAGGGCCAGGGCAAAACTGGGAGGCAAGACCAAATCAATGTCTGAGATGCCTATATACAAATGCAAGTATGGGAAATGAACAAGAAGAATTGAAAGTACTAATAAATGAATACAACTATGATATCGTTGGCATCACAGAAACTTGGTGGGATAATACTCATGATTGGAATGTTGGGATTGAAGGGTACAGCCTGCTTAGGAAGGACAGGCAGGGAAAGAAGGGAGGAGGTGTTGCCTTGTATATTAAAAATGTACACACCTGGACAGAGGTGGAGATGGACGTAGGAGATGGACGGGTTGAAAGTCTCTGGGTTAGACTCAGAGGAGTTAAAAACAAGGATGAGGTCCTACTAGGAGTCTACTACAGGCCCCCTAGCCAGGTGGAAGAGGTGGATGAGCTTTCTTTAAACAGCTAACAAAATCATCCAGGGCCCAGAATTTGGTGGTGATGGGGGACTTCAACTATCCAGGTATATGTTGGGAAACCAATACAGCAGGGGACAGACAGTCCAATACATTCTTGGATTGCATTGCAGACAACTTTTTATTCCAAAAGATTGAAAAAGCTATCGGGGGGAAGCTGTTCTAGATTTAATTTTAACAAATAGGCAGGAAATTATTGAGAATTTGAAAGTGGAAGGATGCTTGGGTGAAAGTGATCATGAAATCATAGAGTTCAAAATTCTAAGGAAGGGTAGAAGGGAAAACAGTACAATAGAGATAATGGATTTCAGGAAGGCAGATTTTGGTAAACTCAGACAGCTGGTAGGTAAGGTCCCATGGGAAGCTAAACTGAGGGGAAAAACGGCTGAGGAGAGTTGGCAGTTTTTCAAAGGGACATTATTAAAGGCCCAAAAGCAAGCTATCCCGCTGCATAGGAAAGATAGAAAACATGGCAAAAGACTGCCTTGGGTTAACCAGGAGATCTTGCATGATCTCAAACTAAAAAAGGAATCGTATAAGAAATGGAAACTAGGACAAATTCCAAAGGATGAATATAGGCAAACAACACAAGCATGCAGGAGCAAGATTAGAAAGGCTAAGGCACAAAATGAGCTCAAGCTAGCTACAAGCATAAAGGGAAACAAGAAGGCTTTTTACAAATACATCGGTCACAAGAGAAAGACCAAGGAGAGGGTAGGGCCATTGGTCAGTGACAAGGGAGAAACAGTAACAGGGAATTTGGAAATGGCAGAGATGTTTAATGATTTCTTTGTTTCGGTCTTCACTGAGAAATCTGAAGGAATGCCTGACATAGAGAATGCTAGTGAAAAAGAGGTAGGTTTAGAAGTTGAAATATGAAAAGAACAAATTAAAATTTACTTAAAAAAATTAGATGCCTGCAAATCACCAGGGCCTGATGAAATGCATCCTAGAATCCTCAAGGAGCTGATAGAAGAGGTATCTGAGCCTTTAGCAATCATTTTTGGAAAATCATGGGAGACGGGAGAGATTCCAGAAGACTGGAAAAGGGCAAATATAGCACCCATTTATAAAAAGGGGAACAAGAATAAAGCGGGAAACTACAGGCCAGTCAGCTTAACTTCTGTGCCAGGAAAGATAATGGAGCAGGTCATTAAAGAAATCATCTGCAAGCAATTGGAAGGTGGTAAGGTGATAGGGAACAGCCAGCATGGTTTTGTTAAAAACAGATCATGTCAAACCAATCTAATAGCTTTCTTTGATAGAATAACGAGCCTTGTGGATAAGGGAGAAGCAGTGGATGTGATATACCTAGACTTCAGTAAAGCATTTGACATCATCTCACATAATAGACTTATCAATAAACTACTCAAATACAACTTAGATGGGGCTACTATAAGGTGGGTGAACAACTGGCTGGATAACCGTACGCAAAGAGTAGTTGTTAATGGTTTTAAATCCTGCTGGAAAAGTATAACTAGTGGGGTTCCGCAGGGGTCTGTTTTAGGACCAGTTCTGTTCAATATCTTCATTAACGATTTAGATATTGACATAGAAAGTACACTTCTTAAGTTTGCAGATGATACCAAGCTGGGAGGGGTTGCAACTTCTTTGGAGGATAGGGTCATGATTCAAAAAGATCTGGATAAACTGGAGAAATGGGCTGAGGTAAACAGGATGAAGTTTAATAAGGACAAATGCAAAGTGCTCCACTTAGGAAGGAACAATCAGTGTCACACATACAGAATGGGAAAGGACAGCCTAGGAATGAGTACAGCAGAAAGGGATCTAGGGGTTATAGTGGACCACAAGCTAAATATGAGTCAACAGTGTGATGCTGTTGCAAAAAAAGCAAACATGATTCTAGGATGCATAAACAGGTGTGTTGTGAACAAAACATGAGAAGTCATTCTCCTGCTCTACTTTGCGCTGGTTAGGCCTCAGCTGGAGTATTGTGTCCAGTTCTGGGCACCGCAGTTCAGGAAGGATGTGGAGAAATTGGAGAGGGTCCTGAGGAGAGCAACAAGAATGATCAAAGGTCTAGAGAACATGACCTATGAAGGAAGGCTGAGAGAATTGGGCTCGTTTAGTTTGGAAAAGAGAAGATTGAGGGGGGACATAATAGCAGTTTTCAGGTATCTAAAGGGGTGTCATAAGGCAGAGGGATGGAACTTGTTCTTCCTTGCCTCTGAGGATAGAACAAGAGGCAATGGACTGAAATTGCAGCAGGGGAGGTTCAGGTTGGACATTAGGAAAAAGTTTCTGTCAGGGTGATCAAACACTGGAACGAATTGCCAAGGGAGGTGGTAGAATCTCCATCACTGGAGATATTTAAGAAGAGGTTAGATAGATGGCTTTCAGGGATGGTCTAGAAAGTGCTTGGTCCTGCCGTGGGGGCAGGGGGCTGGACTCGATGGCCTCTCGAGGTCCCTTCCAGTCCTACTATTCTATGATTCTATCATTCATTTGTTTAATCAGGCAGTAGTTCACAAGCAAATTAGAATTCATTTTGTTGATACAGATGAGATGTAGTGAGAAATAGGAAATAGGAAAACAACTAAATCAATTTAATAATAATATCCTCTTTGGAATGTTTTTAGTGTTCGACTCACCTAGACATGAACGGGAATACAATAATTCACTATTAATAAACAATTGAACTGTCAATCTTCATTGCTGTTTAGTCATTCCAACAAATGAAATCATAGGCCTGTCAGTCCTCTCTTACACTAATCCCATCTCTTCGCTTATTTAAAAATAAAATGAGTGTGTGAGCACACCTTGTGCATGCGATATAATTTGAGCATCATCAGTGTTCTCTTTCTGTGTACAGCTCATGGACTATGACAAGGATTACTTTCTTGAGGCTCTTACCAGCTAAGCACTCCTCTGTATTAGAAAAATTGCACTTCTGTTATAAAATTGATTTAAACAGGAACCAAGCACTGTCGTTCCTTACAAAGAGTGTCCACAGAGTGTCTCAGAAATAAGGGTACAGTTTAGTCAGGAAGGTTGAGGAAGTCACAGAATCGATGACTGCAGCTTGTAGCGATCAGGAGCTGCAGGGTCCCCTGCTGCCTGTAGAGAGAGAGAGCTGTGGGGAACCCCTGCTGCCTCTGCTGACCCTCCTGAGTCCAAGTTGCCACGAGTCACAGTGGCTGGATACCCTGTAGCATCCAGGGCTGTGGACAAAACCATCATGCTCCTGGGTAGTCGGGTACTGCAGCGCTTTCAGTCCCACTGGTGATCAGGGAATCCCCACAGCTGCAGGCAACAGGGGTACCTCACTTCTCCCAGCTACAGCAGGTGGCAGAGGCCCCTGGTAGCTCCCCACGTGAGCCATAGTGGGGGACCCCCAGAGCTCTGAGCTACTGGGCAGCTGCCCCATTGCAGGTAGTGTGGAGACCCAACAGACCCTGATTTGTGGTCAATAAAAGTGAGGTACGGGTCATGGCTTCCATGATTTTTTTTTAAATGCCTGTAAAAATTATCTGCCAAAATCTTAGCTTGAATCAGAAATTAGTGATGCTCCTGAATGACCCCATGTGTAGAAGAGTTGTAAGGGTGCTGCAGGCGGAGATTCTAAGATACAGCCTGAGGGGTGCTTCAGCTCTCAGCCCATCTTGTACGGAGAGTGAGTGCTTAGGGCCGTAAATTGTCATTGAGCCAGAGAGCGTGAGAATGACTCTGTTCCCCAATGGTTAGCATAGTCCTAGCCCCCTGCTCCACTGAGTAGTTATTTATGCAGAATGGACCACCTTCACCAGGAGGGATTGAGAGAACCCATAGCCCTCTCTCCACCCATTCCAACTCAACCTCGATTTTTTTAAAAGAAGAGATGACAATAGCTGCATCTCAGCCAAGCAGTCAATACAAAGCAGAAAATAAGATTGGGAGCAAAATATTGGAAGACACAATTAGCCCTCTCCTGGGAAAAAATAAAAAGGCCATTGTCAAGATGACTTGTTCCTTTAGTGCTGTAACTCTATACAGAGTTTTACAAGACACGGAATACTACAGGTTAGAGTTTACAGTGTAACCCAGAGTCACTCCTGGAAGGAGAAACCCAAGTTCAACATCCTTCTTTGCATCAGGCAGAGTAGGGGATTAAACCTGAGTCCTCGCCACTCTTGCGTAGCCACTGGGTAAAAAGTTACAATGGTAGTGGGTGGCAGGGGGGTGGCACCTCCTTTGGCTCCAGCTGGCTTTAGGAATATTTAAGCAGCTGTAAGCATGCGCAGTAGGTGGGCAGGAGAATACTTAGCTTGAGGGTCTCTCTAGCACTCAGGCATGAGATTAAGCCCCTGAGGCACTTGATGGAGGCAGTGGGACCTATGCCCATTTGACAGAAAATTGGAGTACATCTACTTTGCAAAACAAAACCCATGGGGCAGAGCCCAGGTCAAGTGACTTGGGCTTGCTGTGCCAGGCTAAAACATGGCGGGTGGGCAGCAAAGACCTTTCATGGCGAACAAAGTCTAGGTGAGACCTTAGAGATAATTTTGTCATGCATGCCATGTACAGCACACATGGCAACCAGGTGGAAAGTGGGCCTTGGGTTTTCATTTGGTAACATACCTTTAAATATGTTCCCAAGACTAGGCAGGTGAGTGTCTGAAAGGCCTCCAATAGGAGCTGAATTAATTCTCTCTCAGTGCAGGGAGCCAGAACACAGCACCTATGCCATTTACTTGGTACTCCTAGGCTGAAGAAGGTTTTTTGGGCTTGCACTGACCCTCCGCAGCAGGATGACTCACCACTGGTCAACAAGGAGAAGAAAGAATTCCATCCATGGAGGGGGTGGTATGAAAGAAGGCACTGAGGCATGGCCTATGGTTTCAAGTTTTACTATAACTGTGTCAGTTGGGGGGTAGGGTTATTTGTGACTATAGCAATGCTGGTAAAAGCCCAAGGACAGGCACAGTTATAGAAAGGTAGAACTGTGCATGAATTCAAGCATGAGCTGTTTTGGTATCAGCATTTCCTTTTAACTATGTCTGCACTAGGAGAGTTTTGCTGCTCTAACTGTTCTGACATGAATAACAAGTCTGGATGTGTGATGTTTTCATCTGAAGAAGTGGGTCTTACTTGATAAATTCATTAGTCTCTAAAGAGTCCCAGGACTGCTTGTTGTTTGTGAAGCTACAAACTAACATGGCGACCCCTCTGAGACTTTATACTGACACAGTTACACTGGCAAAACTTTGTAGTGTTGACCCGGCCTGAGCTGAGACAGCAGCACAGGGGAGCTGGGTCAAGAAGCTTAAGTGGTTTGCAGGGTGTTGTTTATATATAACAATTTAAGGAAGTAATTCACTGTATAGGCTGAAACTGGAACTTGTATGAAGCTATATGGCTTAATTTAAATTCTCTCTCTATGGTGCGTATAAAATGGCCTTAAACAAGGCATTTCAAAAACAGGTATGAAAAATGTCTGATTGGGTGACTCTCTCTCCATAAACATGCCAGCAATGTGCTTGTTCACAGTCTTCTTCACCTTGCCACTCTTTAATAAATGCTTGCTGTTTCCCCACGACGTTCAAGGGCAAGCACCTCAAAGATTTTAAAAATGTAACACTCTCAAACCAGGTGATGGTTATGGATCACCTGCAAATGGCAGGGTTTGTTCTGCCTGCCCCACCACAGCCCTTTGCTGCTTTGATTTCTTCCCCAATTCTCTCAAACCTGTTGCCCTGCTTTGATTTTTTTGCCTGTTAGTTTGCAAACTCTTGACACAGATGGGAAACGATCACCTCAGCTGTTTTCTAACACAGTGTATAGATTTACAGTGCTATAGAAACAGCGCTAATCTTCTAGTTTTCGAGCATTTGTGTTTTCCACCAGTCTGTTGTGAATCTGGTTGTTTTCTCTCTTGTATCCATGAGGTGCAGATATTAGTGATGTTGTCATCTTTGTTTAATTCTGGGTTGATTTGATTGGGTGGACAAAGGATTTTGTTCCCATAGCAACATTTTCGTATTGAGACTTGCAGGAAGAAGACTGGTTTCAAGTGTTTTGACTGTATTTATTGTGTTGTACTTGCAAGGCTTGTGGAGCTGGCTGTGTTCCTTGCAGCACTTTCAGTGAAAGAAAGGCAATTTAAGGAAGTCATTCACTGTATGGGCTGAAACCGGAACCTGTAAATACCAGACATGCTATATGGCTTAATTTAAATTCTCTCTTTATAGTGCATAAGAGGAAACAGCCTGGTGGACAAGTTACTTGTTTGATTGGGGCTTCCAGCTTTGGCATGGAGCTTTGCTGAAGTTGGGATGAAATTAAGCCATGCTTGAATTTCATGCAGCCTGTCCTCATCCCTGGTGTAAGGTAAAGAAGAGTCACTCAGACCAGAGAGCAAAATCTTTTTGGGGACATGGGAGAGGGAGAAAGAAGACAGAGAGAAAGATTAAAAGGGTAGAAGTTGCTTTAGCCCCCAGACTTTTCCCTAAAAGCAGTACAGAAGTAAAAGTAGAGGCAACTAGGATAACAGTAACAAGGAAACTGGGGACACTGCTGAGACCATCAATTCTGGACAAATAGCTTAGAGACTGGGCTACTTACAAGCCCAAGACAGGGAGTCCTTCAGAATAAGGCTTAGTTTACACTACAAGATAAAATTTAATTTATTAATATCAATTTTGTAACTCTGGAATTTATAAAAATTTGATTTTTGACTGTCCTCACAAAGTCTATTTATTGCAGCCACACTCAATTGGCAAATATCGACTGTTGCAGCAGCATATTGTAGAAACCTATCCCACAGTTCCCTCATCCCCATAGCATTCTGGATATGCTCACTGGTCTTTGACATCGTCTTCCCACATTGCCTTTTCCTCATTCCCCTCCTGTGATAAGCAAACGTCCATTTTTCCTGTCGGAAGGAAGGAAAAGTAGGGTGTGACAGAGATGGCAAAGGTAACAAAAATTGTTTTCTTGTGTAACTGAATTATCAAGGATTTCACAAAAATCGGCAAGTGTGTGTCTCCTCAACTGTCCATCCAATGACTGTCCCACCTCCCGTGATTGCAGCTGATCCCTGAAAATAACACAGGGACCCTGAAAAGCTTGAAAGAGTTGCTGGGGCGGGCGGGGGGCGGTATTTGGCTTTCCAGTGCACTATTTGGCTTCTATCCACAGTCTGTGTTTTCAACTGGCCATCCACTGACAGACCGCCCTCCTGTGATTTCATCCGATCCCTGAAAATAACCCAGGGAGCCTGAAAAGCTGAGGCAAAGTAAGAAGGAAGAGGATAGAAAAGGCTAGGAAAAAAGATTTTTGTCTTCCCTCTTCACTGCACAGACATTGCCAACATGGGGGATGTCAGTGAAATCTCATACACTGAACTTATAACTGAAACAGGAGTTTCAACTGGTCTTTCATTTCTTCAAAGCTTGCAATCCCCTTTCCCCTCATCCATCTTCCCTTCAGAGCTTTCATGCTTTTTACATATTCCCCATTAGTCATACCAGCATTTCTCTTAAAAATGCGAAGTGCTGTGGCACCTTATAGACTAACAGAGTTTTTGGAGCGTAAGCTTTCATGGGCAAAGACCCATTTCGTCAGATGCATGCACTTTGTCAGATGAAGTGGCTGTTTGCCCACAAAGCTTATGCTCCAATAAATCCATTAGTCTATAAAATGCTACAGGACTTCTCATTGTTTTTATGGATACAGACTAACATAGCTACCCCTCTGATACTTGTCAGCATTTCACTTAAGATTCCTAAATTTCACCTTACATGTTTCAGGGTGAATCTGAAACTATTTCTTTGAACAGAGAATGATCTAAAAAACCTGAATGGGTATTTCATTGAACATACTCAGAGCTTTACCAGTTAACTTTGGGACCAAAGTGAGGATAGTGTTGTCCGTAGGAATCACATGAATCACCCACATTGGTTCTGCTTTTCTAGCAAGTCCAGTTGGTGGGTTTTTTTTTCCTTGCTGTCTTTTTCAGGCTACTTGGTTTCCAGTTCTAGGGCATACTGATATGCCATCGCTTGTCTGACAGCCTCTACTGCTGTCTCCTTTACAATTTACAGGCAAGCCTCCATCTTCAGATGCTTTAGTTTCAAGATTTACTGATGCTCCCTTTTGCTGCCACATGCAGTCTGTCCAGCTATAACTTTGCAACTGTGTCACTGTCACCCATCCTCCTGCCTTTTCTGTTCCTACTTTCCCAAAATAAGCAAACAGCACATAAACAGGTAACCTTCTCTTTGACCATCCTGAGCCACTAGAAGTCTCACTTAAAATCTCTACTCCAGCGTACAAAGTGGAAATGTCACTCAGAAAAACAAGTTGTGCATTTTACTGCATGCCCTGTAGTGTTGAGTATGGGCGTTCCAGGTGCTATTCTGAGATATGGAGTGTCACAGGCAAAGACCCCTGGATAGATTCTCAGCTGGTGAAAACCACTATTGCTCCATACAGATCAGCCAGTCAAAACCCAGTTGTGGCCAGTCAACAACACATTCCTTGCTACCTTTCAGTATGTGCCCTTTCTGCACATGGATTCCCCATTCTATCTCCATCCATCCTGTTCCTTAAGTGAGGAGTTAAGTGCTTAGTTCTTAGCCTTTTTAAAAAATCCTCTTTAGACCCAAGAGATGTTAAAGACCAAAAGAGAAGTCACCTGTGTTTTAATGAGCATTTCTGTAGAAACACCAACAGATGCGCAAAGGTGTGTGACCCAGAATCACTATAGCTGTTTTCATTCCTCCTAATTATTCTGTTCCAGTTTACATAAAAACATTAATTGAATTAGGCTTATCTACGTATCCCTGACTGGGAACCTACAAACAATCTGTAAAAGGGAGGCAAACTCCAAGTGACAGAATATGCAGCAGAAGGGAAAATGTATAAGAGGTCATGTCAGAACCAGTAATTTCAGCATACCCAGGGAGAGGTGTACTTGCAGTCCAACAACACTTTTGCTGACATAGGTCAGTGAATGGTCATGTGAACTATAACAAGTAGCATTTTTGAAAGCAGGTAAGTGATGCTAGAGTGAAATTCAATGGGATTTGTGCTGCAAAGGCCACGTCAGTGCTTTTGAAAACACTGCATAGATTTAACACAGAAAGATCTTGACAAAAGCATGGAGTGCTTTACTTCAGTAGTTAGCAGAAAGTAATCAAACATTTCAGCTGGGAGGAAAAGTATTCTGAGCCAAAAAGGATTACAATAAGCCCCTGAAATGCGCAACGTTGAATTGCACTTAACTTGCAGTGACACAGGTTAAGCGCAACTCGAAACTGCTCTGCAGCTGTCTGCCCGGCATGGCTTCTCCCAGCTAAGGGAAGCCAGTGAGAAGCCCTGCCTGGCTCCCCACCACTGGTGGGAGCCGGGAAACTGACCAATGTGCTGGTCAGTTTCCCGGTTCCCACCAGTGGAGGGGAGCTGGGATCCAGGCTGCTGCCTAGTCCCTGGCTCCACTCTACTCTCTGGAGCCAGGAAACTGACCAGGGCTGGTGCCCTTGTTAGTTTCCTGGCTCCCCTGAGTTGTGTGGAAAGTTTGACTTACAGGGAAATTTGCAAGAACACAACCCCTGCATAGGCTGGGGTCTACTGTAATACATAAACTGATTTTTTTTAATATGGAGATACACATATCATAGGACTGGAAGGGACCTTAGGAGGTCCTCAAATGCAGTCCCCCACTTTCTTGGCAAAGCACCAGCCCTGACAGATTTTCTTTTTTAATCTATTTGCCACAGACCCCCTAAATGGCCTCCTCAAAGATTGAACTCTCAAGCCTGGGTTTAGCAGGCCAATGCACAAACCACTCAGCTAGTCCTCCCCACTAACTGATGTGTTGCAGCAGATGATTCCTGCAGAGCCAGTGATCAGCTTCCCATAATGCAGAGGAACCAAGAAGAAAACATCTCAGAGGCCAGTCTGACCAGACCCAACGAGGGGAGAATAGTATTAACCACCTATGATGTAATGAGACAAGTCTGGGCCAGCATGAGAAGAGCAGTCCAGAAGATTTGACTGACCACCCATGACCTAAACATGGGTGACTGTGTTACAGTATTACCTAGTAGTCTGTGAGATCCATCACAGAAGATGCCTGATAGACCATGGAAAACAAGCCTTTGAGTAAGTAGTTTAATCACCACAATGTTTAGGAGTTTTGTGAAGCTGAGAAAATGAAAGGCGATGGTTATTTAATATTTATCATGTGGAGGAAAATTCCATTCAGTATGCCTATCAGAGTCTGGCTCCAAACATGTAACCTATCATCGGCACACAAAAAATAACAGCTTCTTCCCTCTTTTAATAGCAGAGCACTGTAACATTTCCTATTGTGAGAACCTCATTTGCTATAAAAATACATCACCGAGCACTTACTAGGTCACTGTTATTATCAGTCACTGAAACAAAACCACTCTTGTCAAATAAATGAATAAAATGCATTTCATAATGACTTTTGATCCTGATTTTTGTTGTGTGTTTTTCTAGCCTGCAAATTTGCGGAATTAATTAAATCACAATAGGTCTCCTGTGTATTAATGTGAATTAATGAAATTCTACTGTAAAACTTGATGCTGAAATAATTATTATGGAGCTACTGACAGATGCTAATCTAACCATAACTTCCTTTTTTAAATGCAAAGGCTGAATAGTATTTATATGTCTTTAAAAATATCTAAAAGACTAAGTAATAAGCAATTACTACATCCAACCAATAACAGATATTCATAAGTATCAGAGGGGTAGCGGTGTTAGTTTGTATCTGCAGAAACAGTGAGAAGTCCTGTGGCACCTTATAGACTAGCAGATTTATTGGAGCATGAGCTTTTATGGGCAAAGAGCCACTTCCTCAGATAGTTATGCTCCAACAAATCTGTTACTCTGTAAGGTGCAACAAATCTTCATAAGTATTTGATCAAAATACTCATGAAGGGGTTAAACACAGGAATGCTTCTCCACAGGCTGATCAGCTCCAACTTGGTCAGGTAAGTATTAGCAACAAATCCTTCAAGCACTTAACCTTTTATACCTTGTAAAAAACAGCTAGACCACATCTACACTATAATGATCTTTTGCACGCTCTTTCCCAAGATCTCTTCCGAAAAAACTTCTTTCAAATGAGCATCTCCACACACAGAAAAGCAGATCAGAAGATCGATCTGCTGTGCTCACGAAAGCTCATGCTCAAAACTTTTCTGTTAGTCTATTAGGTGCCACAGGACCCTTTGTTGCTCTTTCAATAGAGAGCATCTACACAGCCCCCGCTCTTTCGAAAGAACAGGCCAGGGAATGAAAAATCCAGTGGCATGAGGAACATTCTTTTGAAGAGAGGGCCTGTGGAGTGTCTACATGTGCTTTTTTTTCAAAAGAAGCTTTCAAAAGGAGGCGTTCTTCCTGATCTGGGAGTGGTAGATGGCATCCGGAAAAAGAGCCAGGTTCTTTCAATTTCAGATCAAAAGAGTGCATTTTGGAGGGATACTCCGCGTGTTCTTTCAAAAAAGAGCCTGATTTTCTGAAAGAACTTGCTAGTGTAGACATCGCTCTAGAGTAATGGCAGATAACTTCAGCTAAAAATTGATGAGGGCTCATTACTCTTTCAACATGCACATTTCTTCTTTATTATCAAATATCCATGATAATCAGGGGCCTCTTCTGCTCTCTTATCTGTTACCTTTCAAACATGACTATCCTTCTGGGGCTGTCAAATACAGTTTTTCTAATTGTGCCATATTATTTCCAAGCCTTCCCACAATTGCTAAGAAAACCTGCACTTTACATGAGCTACACAAACAAGTATTTTTGAAAGTAATTGAACCTTTATATTAGTTACACTACTAAACACTTTTCTTCCTTCCTCTCTTTGGGAAGCTTTATAGCTTACTATATTAAAGCATGAGACACACTTCACACAGTGGGACTGTGATGATACAATGTATTGTTACACAGTGTGAGTAGAGCAGTCTAAAATGCTTGCTCTTGCCCTTCCAGTGCACTGATACAAGCTGTTATTTCTATCTGTCACCATCAGTAACTAGGTATTTGTATGCATATGATGGGTGAGAGCTGATTAGACAAAATACGCAGTAATTCACAGGCATGCACTGGAGGGCAGGAGTCACAACCTTTAACTATAATTTGACTTTATTTTAAATCAAGGCTGAATGTCTTTTTAAATTTGCAGATTAATTACCATTTTAGCATGAGAACTTCTAACTCAGACAAGTGCATTATGCATGTAACAGACCTGAATTGTTCACTGAAATTATACAGAAGTATACTAGGTGCCATTTGTTTTGTTGGTAATGTGTGGTAGAAATAAAAGGACCAAGAGATCATCTGACCTGTGTATCACAGGCCACCACCAACCAATGTCTGAAATTAGGCCAAAGTATTGCAGCCTGCAGGAGCCTAGACTATTAAGTGCCACCACAGAGAAGAGAGACTGAGCTGCACCAGTGCCTGAGGCTCCTGCAATGACAGGAATGCATTTTGTGACCTACATCCTGACAACCTTGACAAGTGGCCTACACCCCTTGGTACAGAGAGAGGCCACTGCCAGTTTCATCTGAGAGGAAATTCCCTTCTGACCCCACAAAACTGCATACATAATAAAAGAGATCGGTCCCTAGCTGATGGTGAAATATAAAAACATGTTAGGGTTTTTTCTCAGCAAGGACAGACTTCAGCAAGGTGCTTGACTTTGGAAGGACTGTTCCTGTGCTGGGAGCTAGGTGCAGCCTAAATACCTTGTAGAACTGGGGCCTAAATGATCAGCAGGAACAGGTATAATTCCTTAGCTAAGGTGACCATCCATGTCGTATTGGGCGGGACAGTCCCATATTTGGGGCACCAAAAATGGTGTCCCTACTTATTTTTAAAAAAGGGCTAATTGTCCCATATTTGGCCTCCCACCAGCTGACCTTTTCCCTTACTAGCAGCGCAGGTGCAGCTGCTGGCTGGAGAGCACCCACTGTATGTGAGTACCTGCTGTCCAGCCACAGGAAGGAGAACCAGCAGGGGGTCCTAAAAAGGTTGGAGCTCTTTCTCACCTCCCTGAGGCTCAGGGAAGCCAGGGGAGCCCCAGCGGCTGCCACCTCCTTGAGGTTTGGGGAAGTCAGTGGAGAGCTGACAGCTGCCACCCCCCTGAGGCTTGGGGAAGCCGGGAGGAACATGGGGCAACAGGGAGCCCCTGGCTTTCTTGCTGTCCAGTTCCCAGCTTCCTGTGCCTCCAGGGAGCTGGGAGGAGCCCAGGCACCACTGCTGCTTCCTTCCTGGCTCCCCCAGGTATGGGGCAGCAGGGGAGGCAGCCCATGCTGGCCACAGCCAGGGGGCCGCTCCCCCATATCTCCCTGTCCCGTATTTGGGATAGGGAGATATGGTCACTCTATCCTTAGGCCAAATCCTCAGTGATGTAAATCAAGGCCTCACTAAGCTGTATTTTGTCAGGGGGGATAAAATAGATGGTCCTTTGTAAGTCTGGCAGCTCCCCATTCTGTTTGGGCACCATCAAGCCGGCAACCTCTGAAGTGAAGTGTATAAGCTAAAAGCTGTTAGCCAAGACCACAGAAGCAGCCTCATTATTCTCTCTGTAAGTGGTCTCTGTGCCAGACACCACCTCCAGAAGGTGTAGGGGTTCCAATTGCACCCCTTTGAACCACAGGGTTCCATGAGCTGGCCCCCTACTTTTCTCCAGCAGGGCAGCCCTAGGGTTTTAGGAACCCATATGAATAAGAAATGAAGCCCTTCACCAGTGGGCCTGTCTGCAGCACAGGAGGAAAAACAAGTGGGCAGCTCCCATCCATCCATGACCCCCTGCCATCCCACTGGCTGGCTTCTAACCTAATCCCTCTTAACCCGAGTTCTTCTCCAGGGCTCCCAGCTGGGCCTCACTCCACCACCTCACCCCCAGGCTACAGCTGTTCTCCCTGCCCCAATAGCCCTTAAGGCGCCACCTGCTTTCTCCTTCCCAGGGGATTCCTGCCAGGCGTGGCCAGGAGCCGCTCTCAGGTGGCTGGGCTGGCAGAGAGTCTGGGCAGGCTCCAGCTTTGGGCGGGAGATGGTTGAAGGGAAACCGGGCGCAGCCCCTGCAAAGCCCGGGACCCTGCAAGCCTCCTTCCCGGGAGAGCCTCTGGGCAGCTGCCTCCCCGCTTCCCCCCCGGGGCCAGCCACGCAGCGGGAGAACGGGCGGCGTCCCGGCCCCCCTCCCCCGGCGGCCGCGGTGTCAGGCTGGCCCGGGGTCCCAGCGCTGCGTGAGTCAGTGCTGAGCGCCCATACCGGCGCCCTGCTCGCTCACTCGGGCACCTACACGCGGTGCCACACGCATGTGCGAGCGGAGCGGCGGGGCCCGGGGCTTCCAGCAGCGCTCCCCGCTCGCCCGCGCCGAGCGATGTGCGGCCGCCCGGCCGGCGAGTGAGCTAGGGCAGGAGCGCGCCGCCCGGGCCCGGGCCAGGGGCTCGCCAGGCCGCCCAGCATGCTGCGGAAGGTAGGACCTCGCCCGCGGGGCTCGGCCGGCTGGGACCCCTGCCGGCTGGGAGGGAGATCCCCGGCTCCGCTGCCGCCTGCCTTGCACAGCCCCCGGCCGCACAGGAGAGGAGCCCGGCGGGGCAGGTGCTGCCGCTGCCCGGCTCAGGAGGGCACCCCAGGGGCTGGCCCCCGGGGGAACCTCCCGTGCGCGGCACTGCCCCGCGGCACCTTTCCCATGTCCCGGAGCGCCGGCCGAGCCCTTCGCGCCACAGCGCTCGGGAAGCCGCCCGCCCGCCCGCCGTCTCCAAGCTGGGCTGGTGGTGGTGGGGGGGGGGGGTTCCCCGGGCAGGGAGAGCGGCAGTGCACCCCCCGCCGCCGGCCGCCTGCCCTGGGCGCCTCTGGCCGCTGGGGGGCTCTGCCTCGCCCCGCTGGAGCCGCCGCTGCAGCCGGCCGCGGGTGGGCGCGTCGGGCTCGGCCGCGCTGTGTTACCGGTGATGGGGGGGGGGGTCCCACACGCAGCTCGCTCCCGAGGGAGGGGGGGGAGCACAGCCGGGGGCGGGGACCGGGTGCAGTTCAGCCTCAGTCCAACGGTGACCCCAAAGCGCCGGCGGCGGCGAGCGCTCCGCGTGTGTCCGCACCCGGGGCGGGCTCGGCGGTTCCCGCGGGCCGGAGCGGACCTGCTCCCCCGGCTGAAGTTTGTCCGCGGCAGAAGTTTTGCGGGAGCCTCGGGGCGGGCGGGCGGCCAGGCGAGCTCGGGGCTGGGGAAGGAGGCCCCCTGGCGGCTCGGCCCGGGCCCGCCTTGCTGCCCTGCCTTTCCCCAGCCGCCCCGGCTGGAGCGCGGCCCCCTGCGTGCGCCGAGGCGCAGGTGCGGCGGCTGCTCGGGGCTGGGGCTCCTGGGGGCGGCGGGCCCTGAGCTGCAGCCCTTCTTCTCCGCTCGCCCGCCGCGCTGCGCCCCTCCCCGCTGGCCGCTACGATGGGAGCGGAGCGGAGCGGAGCGGAGCGTGGTGGGCGACATTGCTAGGGCCCCCCTCGCGGTGCAGCCTTCACCGTCCCCAGCTGAGGCCGCAGCGCCGCGCTCCAGCCAGCTGGAAGCATTGCTGGGCTGGCTCGGGCGGCGGTGGCCGGGAACAGCCTGCGCGGGGCCAGCCCCGTTAGCAGCCGTTGTGCCCGCTTGCAGAGCCGCTTGCAGAGCCAGGGGAGGCGATCGGAGCCCGAGCACAGCCGGATCAGGTTGTTTTCATAGCCGCCCTGGTCGCTTCCCGCGGGAGGAGTAAATCCGGTGTGCTGCCTGACACGCGCCCAGTAAGGAAAGGGGCCCCGGTGGGGGGGCTGTTCTCTCTCATTTGTCCATCCCATTTTCGATGGATTAAATTGTATGTCGCCAAGGCCTGTGCAGATGTGCACTACCTGTGGACATACATGCTGTCCGCTGTGGGTGCGCTGCTGAACAGCTGGGGGGCACCTAATCTGTCCTGGCTGGCTGCCCTCGTGGCGAACATACATGGAACATGCAGAGGAGGGGGGCACAAAAAGCAACAGGTTACCCTGCTAAGCAGGAGAACCTCCCAGTGTTGGTCTACACTGCTCAAGTAATCCCGGTTTTAGTCTTAAACTGCCCCCCCCACCCAATCCAGACAAAAACATCTGAGCTGGCCTTGGAGATGCATTAAGCCCTGGAGTAGTTTCTTGGGTGGCGCTTACAGGGTGCCCTACTGAGACCCAACCTGACTCTTTGAATGTATGTGTTTGTTTTGCCAAGTCTCTGATCCCTTGGTGCCCCTCACCTCCACTTTAAGGACTGACAAGTCTGTGGAAGAAGAGATTGTTCCCCTGCAATTGACCTAACTGACAGAGATTTTGAGAGCATCTTTCACAAAGAATCTTGGACGATGTCCACATGGAGCATGGAGACACAATGGGCACTCAGTGGTGTGTGTAGTAGGACTTTGTGGGGCACCCATACGCAGTCTCAGCTACCTTCAGTGCTCAGAACTGTGTGTCAGTCACCTGAGTTAACTATGCAGCATGGACAGTAGCCAGAGGCTTGGGTTACATCTGCATGACATGAAATCTCTGAAATCATCAGAGGTGATATTTTATAGAACTGGTTCCCTACTTAAACTAGGAGGTTCAGGTTGCTTGAGGTGAAAGTGTTCAGGGTCACTAAACCACAGTAGAATCACACATCTGCAAATAGTGAAACTTTCAGAGCTGAAGCCTCTTCCAATTATCTCCTTTCAGAATATAGTTGCCATGGTTGCAGGTACTTACAACTGATGTTACTTTTGCAGGGTCTGAGTCAGCTTGGCTACACATGCTATTGTTTATGGCTTTTAGGAAGCTTGAGAATGTGAAAAGGGCTCTACCTCCAGGCCCCCACAGCTGGCTAAAAATCTTACTATGGGTACTATATACACAAGGCAAATCCAGCTGGCTGAGGGATAGGTGTGGTATGATTGGAGCTGTTGACAGCTGCTCCTGTGAGTGAATTGCTGGACAGAAGATAAGGACTGGGAAGCAGCCATCTTCAGGGAATGCTGGGGCGTAGCCTTTCTGCATGTCTCTGTTTGTTGCACAGCCACAGATTAGTTCATTGTTGTAGTAGCTGGTGCAGGAAGAGATTTCAGGAAATTGGACAGCACTCCATTGCTCGTATTGTGGAATAGATGCTTGCCAGTGAGTATCATGTACATGCACAGGGCATTTTTACCGTTAGTGAAGAGGGGCAGAGGTACAGAGGAATAATCTAAGGGTGGGTTGGGGAATTGCAGCTTGATGCTGCTGCATGGCTGACCGCCTCTCTTTTGAGCTTGATCCAAAGCCTGTTAAAGTGAACTCAGCCCTGTCATTTGATAAACGAGTGCTTTGGATTTGGCCCTTACAGCTCAGAACATATTTCTCAGGTGTCCCTCCCTATCCATGCAACTTTGACACGGGGCTGCGTCCCAAGCTGGAGTTCCATAAGTACTGGAAATTGGTTATATCAGGAAGCTGACAGTACAAAAATCATTCTTAAAGGAATTAATCACATATCAGTTTGGGCTTTGTGATCTACTAATTATTAATTCCTATCTCTCTCTTCCCATGGGCCCTCTCCCCTGCTTTGTGGTGGTGTTGCATGCTATGCTATGCAGTTAGGTCTTTGTTAATATTATACACTTTGGGTAATTACAGCACCTAATGGTAGCTAAAGCTGCAAAGCAACCCACTGAATTCAGGATTGACAGTCCTTAAACCTTTTCTGTGCCCACTGGGCAGTGATGATGGAGGTATCCAACAAAGTCCAGCCTAGTACAGAGAGCTGCAGGCCGTCTGGCAGTGCATAGTAGCCATGGCAAAACAAACTTGATGATGGAGGCTATTTTCATTGTTAATTTTTACTTTCCTAACTTAGGGCATATGACACGTTCTGCTTCACTTCCTTCATTCTGAAGAGGTACCTCTGCTCTTACAGAACCCTGAAAGGTGCCAGTGGGGGTAATCTCTTTTGCAGATCCCTCCAGGGTGCATTTTGTATCATTAACAAAATGATGGTCATGGTCAGATTGGGCAAGAGAGCGCTAAAAGGAAGCTAATTCTAGCCTGTCAATGTGGACCAATTAATTCATTTGATTAATTTCTCCTCCCCGTCCTTTTTTCCTTCAGAAATAAATGCAATTTTAAGCTCTTAGCTTTAAATTGTCCACATCCTGAGTTTTGCAAAGTGAACTGCATAGAGCAGTGAGAGTTGTGGGGGTGGGTAGTTCTGACTGAAAGGTGTCTCTGAATCCCCTTTCTACATCCCTGACTCTGGGGCTGCCAATTTGGGTCCAAGGCCTCTTCTGAGTTACTCTGGCAGGCCTGTCCCATTCTAAAACAACAGTATCCTCCAGTCACGGCGCCGCTCTGTGACGCACTGCTCCAGAGTGGTCTCTACAATTGTGAGCAATTTTATGCCACCTTGCAGGGTTCCACCAGGACCAGGCAGCTAAGGGAGTTGGGGGGAATTAGTGTGGGCTGACAATCTAGTCTCAAAATGATAAAAATAGAAGCACCAATGCTCTGGAGAGTGACAAAGTTAATGATGAAAAATAGCTGCATGAAGAGCCTCTGAACAGATCTTTTTAAAATAAATTCTTTTGGGTGTAATCTAGTGTGTTGTGTTATAAGAGATCTTAGCTGGTGCCATTGGCTTCTTCTCCTAGCTTAGACAGAGATTTTTTGGTGTATTTTATATTTATTGTTCTTTATTAACATCTGTTGTTTTGGAACAGAACTCGTTATAAAACTTGTTTTACAGTTTAAATACAGAAAGTTAGTGCATACACAGATATATAAACTGGCTACCAGCCTAATGATGGAAAGCATAGGCTTGTGAGTGGGCTGCATGAGTGCTCCTCTTTCATCTCAGTGGGCTACAACATTGTTGTAACCAAGATGGTCTGCTTAGATAGGATAGTTTTTGTGACTGCACTTGCACATTTAGAATTTGTGGGTCATGCTGACTGAACTGTAGCAGCACTTTGCATACAGTGGGAGCATGTGACTCACACTGTCAATGCTGTGTCCAATCAGCATGCACCTCACTTCTTGTGCCCTTGCTTTATGTGTGTGTCACTTTAGTAATACCAGTATGAAAAAAATCTACATGGATGGAAACCATTGGTATCTGGCAACCCTACACATGGCTGCACTGGAAACTCAATGAACCACATGTAGGCATCTGGTTGCTCACCAATGTACCACTCTCTTTGTTTGAGATATTCATCGCATTGTGGTTGTAGCTTTTCTACTGAATCTTCCTCTTCTGCCTTGTCAGCTAATAGTGTCAGTCTTCCACTGTGTTGTGCTTAGATCCAGAATTATGTGTTTGTTAGTCATCCTGTCAAAACACTATGCGATATTAAGATTTTTTTTATTCCTCCCGTCTCTTTTCCCTATTTTAATAGCTTGACTTTGAGTTTAATTTTCATCTTTGTTGATGGATTTTCTGCCTTCCTGGGTACTCAAAGACACTTCTCAAAGTACTAGGTTTGGTGGAGGATGATGACTGTCGTCTGGCAAACTCAGAAGTCTGGAGGAACTCTGTGAAGTGGTAATTTTTTTTCCTTCTCCCATGTAAAACTCAAGTTAATTTTTCTAGTACCAGAATTACTGACACTTTTTGATACAAATTAACAGATTTAGGGAAGTCGCTCCTTTTCCACAACTTTGCTGTAGTAAGTCGAGGAGGAGTTAGCAGATACGACTACTACTTAACCCTTGTACTCTGCTTGGAGCATAGGTCATCTACAAATCTCCACCACTTCACTCTATCTTGGGACAAACTTCTGGCTGTTGTCCTTTAATCTCAGTAGACCTTCTCCACGTTGTCTGAGGTCTTCCTCTTTCATGTTTTCCTTGCGGGTTCCATGTGAGAGCTTGATGGATTCTGCTGGATGATGGTTTTCTGAGGGTGTGCTTTAGCCATCCCCACGTTCTTCTTTTGGTTTCAATGTCAATTGGTTCTTGTCCTGCTCTGTTCCAAAGTTCCTCCTTTGTGACAATGTCTTGCCATTTGGTGTGAGGGATGTACCTCAGACATCTGTTTATGAATGTCTGTAGCTTGTGATTTGAAGACTTTTTAGTACGCCAGGTCTCACATCCATGCAAGAGCGCACTCTTCACGTTTCCGCGGTTTCGTTTTTGCAGATATGGTTTGTGAACTCCATGTGGGATGGAGAGTCTTGACTGCAGCTGTTGCTTTCCCTCTCCTGGCATTGATATCCTTCTCTGTTCCTCCATCTTTGCCCATGATACTCCCCATGTAGATGAACTGCTCCACATCTTCCAGGCCATCCCCTCCCGATGCAATGGTGGTGTTGGATCGGTTGATCCTCATTGTCTTGGTCTTTCCCTTGTTAATGCTCAGTCCAGTCACTGAGGCACTTTTGTCTAGTGTTGTAACTTTTTTCTTTCGTATTGGTGAGAAAGGAGGGCGACGTCATCAGCAAAAGCAATGTCCTCTAGCTATTTGCAAAGTGTCCACTGAGTGCCTCGTTAATGGCCATCTGTTGTGCTCTTCATAATTCAGTCCATTGTGACCAAGAGCAGGAAGGGTGAGTAACAGGCACCCTTGTCGCACTCCTGACAGTTTGCTGAAGGTTTCTGTCGAGACACCATTGTGAATAACTTGGCATGTCAAGGGCTCATATGGTGAGCGAATCAGGTTAATAATTTTGGGTGAGATGCCATGGTGTTGCAGCAGTTTCCCCAAAGTGTCTGTATCAATGATGTCAAAGGCTTTTTCAAAGTCTGTGAAGATTATGTGCAGGGGCAAGTTCCACTCGAAGTACTGTTCTATGATCATTCTGAGAGTTGCTATGTCATCAGTAGAGGATCTCTGGCTTAGGAAGCTAGCCTGTTCTTCACTGAGCTGTCTATAGATTTCTGTCTTCATTCTGTCCAAGAGAATCCTATTGAACACTTTTCCTGGAATAGACAATAACATGATGCCCCTCCGGTTCGTGCATTCCTTCAGGTTGCCTTTCTTTGGAAGCTTGACAAAGTGCCATGTTTCCAGTCTTGTGGGATCTATTTAGTGTCCCAAATTTTCCCGACTAGATTATGCATCATGTTGGCTGATGTCTCACTACTTGCCTTGATTGCTTCTGCAGGGAAGTTGTCTGGACCAAGTGCTTTTACTATGGCCATTAGAGGGGTGATGATATGTATGGGCTTAGTTTTCTAAATAAACTATCCTAAGTTTCTATTGTTGCTTTCATAATCGTGGTTATATTCATTTTATCCACTTAGGGTTTCTTTATCTGGGGTTTATGTAGCATTTCTTTGTACAACAGTGAGCTTGTTCTGTCTCTGCCCTCTCTTTACTAGGGTTTGGTGGTGTTGAGTACCTTAACTTTTTGATCAGACTAGTTTGATATTAGTGGGAAATGTGTGGTAAAACCAATTGGGTATGACCATTGCATGATGTAGTTTGCTCAACTCGGGGTTTCTAGTTTTCTCCAAATGACTTTACTGTGCGCTGTCATTGACCCAAGAAACTTCCTGGGAGTAAGCCTGGAAGTGTTTGGAAAAGGAAGTTAATTTGGGTTAAGAGATTTATTTTAACTGCTGCAATTTTGCCTAATCATTACATTTTTATAGTTTGTTCATCTTGCAGATATGTTTTGATTTTTTTTCTTACTCAAAGGAGCATAACCAATATTATAGAAGTCTTATTACCTTTTAGAAATGTGTATTCTCCAGTATCTTACTGAAGTCCATTACCCGTTTGTATCTGGCTTTTATATCTTTCTACAGATTAGAGCCCACACCTATACCCAGGAGTTCAGACTGTCGTTTATTTTAAATCCGTGTACATTGCCAGATTTTAAGGTGACCCCTCAGTGCTCTACAAGTCTGAACTGGATTTGTATACTATTGCATCATCCTCACGTAACACTAACTTTTGTTCCCTGGCTTCATATTGTAATTCTGTTTGCTAGAATTATTCATGATCAATTGGTAAATGAGTTTGTTCCCATCGCAGAAATAAGATGGGATAAATAGCATTCTAAAGAAGGGGAGAATTTTTGATAGGTATCCACTTACTTTTCTAAGAACAGCCTATAGCTTGCCATATGAGTCAGAATTAGTTTGGAAATTTGGGGCCTAACCCAAGTGAATCTAGAATATTTTTTTAAGAACTTCCAGTTTACTCTATCAAAAGCTTTTTCTGCATCTAGTGATAAATTCAGTGGGATTTAGTGGTAGAGTCTGCAAAGAAGATCAGGTCTAAGTCTCTCAGAATTGTCAAGTAGCTGCCTGTGTTGTACAGTGTCTGATATCTGTAAATGTGTCTATAGAAATATCTGTCTTTTATTGAATTTAATCTTGCTGATTTCTGATCATTTCTCTAATTTTTCCAGGCTGACTTGAATTCTAACCCTGTCCTCCAAAGTACTAGCAAGCTTTCTCAGTATAGTGCTATCCTCATTCTTTTTAAGCACAGTTGCCACTCGATTATTCAAGTAGTTAATGAAAATATTGAATAGTATTGGACCCAAGACAGATCCCTGCGGGATCTCACTAGACACATTCTCTGTCTGACAGTGAATTGTTGGTAACTACTCTTTGAATACAGTTTATCAACTAGTTGTGGTCCACCCACCTTGTAGTATTTTCAGGTATATCATATTTCCTTAATTTGCTTATGGGAGTGTTGTCTTGGCCTGTAGGAAAAGCTTTACTAAATTAAAGATAAATTGTGTATACTACTTTCCCTCCATGTTAGGCAGTAGCCCTGTCAAAGAAGGAAACTATTGGTTTGGCATGACTTTGTTTTTACATACCTGTTAGGTATTTCTTTTCACTCTTTTATCCACTAGATGATAAAAAGTAATTGTTTAATAATTATTCTAATGTTACTTCTAGGTATTTTTAATCCTACTTTTATATGATTGCCAGAAATCCCTAAGGCACTTACACTTCCTTATTATTTCAACACTTCCTCTTGCAGACCTCTTATTATTTTAGTCTTTCTTCTGCCTGGAAGTATTGCCAACTTGCCAGCCAGGCATACAGTAAAACTGCATCATAATGATTTGGTTGGCACCTTTTTCTGTTTTTTTTTAGTTAATAAAGGCTCTTGTTTAGGACACTGTTTTATCAATAATGAAGAAGATGAGTGGGGGTGTGAAAGAGATGGTACAAGTAAGGCTTGTAGTGTGTGGTGGGATGAAGATTCTAGAAGATGAGGAGTCAGAGGAACCTGGATATTTTTGACAGTAATGAAGCACTGATTTCTAATATACTGCAGACACTTTCATTTTTGGAAGCCATAGATGTGTGTGTCCTGGGAAGGAAGAATGAGACAAAGGTCTAACCCACCAAAACTTTCAAAAAGGTGGTTGAGAAAGTATTGTCTGTGTTTTCAGAAGGGATTAGTGATTTTGAGCCCCTCAGTGTCTGCATGGAGAATTCAAGACTGTCTAAAGGAGCCTGTTTTTAGTGGGTGGATGCCCTCTGCAATTTCTGGAAATTGGACTCCTTTTAAGAAGCACCCGGAATTGCTAGTGACCTTTGAAATATCATGCCTGTATATTTCTGAACCATTCAAAACACTATGCATCAATTTTACCCTATGTACTAAAAAGATTGGTTGCATTAGTCAACGCTGACATAGTAAGCATTTCACAAGGATTTCTTATGCTTTTTTTGTACATTCCCTTGTGTGCATATATATATAATATAAAACTGAGTATATCTATTGATCTGATTAAATGGGTCTGTCCCACAAAAGCTCATCACCAAATAAATAATTTTGGCAGTCTTTAAAGTGCTACATTTCTGCTGCTTTTTTTTTGTTGGAGTACAGACTAACACGGCTACCTCTCTGTTACTATATCTATTGTAAGCATTTCTAAGCTCCTCAACACCTTGGAATCTAAACAGGACGAAACTGCAAGCCAAATTCTCAGCTGGCCTCAATAGACAAGGTTCCAGTGATTTCAGAGAGGTACACCAGTCGATGCATCTCATCCTTCCCTATGTCTGTCCCAGTTTTGCAGGTAAATATACCAAGAAAAAAATATTGTAATGGAGAGAGTGCTGTCCCTGTTCCACCAGCCAAACAAAATGGCCAGTGTTCTCTCTAATAGTCAGATCACCTGGTGAATGATGCTGGATGGAATTAATAGAGAGGAGTGGATAAACTGGGTTTTCCAGACAGCCACAGAAAAATAAAGTCCTCAGTCCTCATTATTCTTTTTCTTTGTGCTCTTCCTCCCCTCTCCAGAAGCTTCTTTCACCGCATGACCTAGCGGTCTGAATATAGCTGAATTTACCTTTGTTATAGGTCAGTCTGTTTAGCTGAAGCATGCCTGTCTCCAGAACCCTGAGATGATATTTAGATTTGAATTCTCATTGGCCTCTGCCTCCCTGCTTGTCATTTTCCCTATTTCTCATTAGTTTTTATCTGCAAATAGAAGAAAACCTATTCACACAGTAACTTCTGTTACAGTGATTCATCCTGACAAGATGTCCTCAGCTGATGACTGGCATAGATTAGACCCATTCTTATAAAAGTGATTAACAAGAAATTTGGGAAGTGGGGAAAAGTCCAGTTGAAGATCAAAGTTGGACTGAAAGTAAATGTTTGAAAGGCATGATGTCAGGGTTGCGATTTCTGTGTTTTATAATAATGCCATTTAATATTCTTAGGGTTTGCTACCCAGTCTCTGCCTTGACTCCTGTAACAGCTACTCCTGCAGAGGGAAAATAGGGCAAGGGAAAGAGATCAGTTTATGTGTTGAGGTAGACTTTGTTTTGTTAATTTATGAGGCAGCTAAATGCAGCAACGAGGGACATCTAAGCAGCTAGATGTGTGTAGCAGATGGGTACAAAGTTATGAAGCAGAATGAATAGATTCATACACATGCAGCATTGGCTGCAAGGAGGTTGGAGATCTACTTTTTGAATAAAGCAGGGATGTATAAGATTAGAAGGGATCTCCTGGGTCCAGTCAACTCTGTCATATAATGAATGCCATTCATAAAACTGGTTAGCACTTGTTTCATGCTTGCAGTTGGCTTTCCTTCAGTATGTTGTATAGCACTTCACTTCAAGTGGATGCCAGTGTACCTGTGTTAGGTGAGAGAGGAACTACTATTTTGCCTTAGGTTTTGGTGTTTTTGGGTTTTTTTTTCCGCTTCTCACTTCTGTGGCCCTAAACCTGTAAAAGGTTCCCCACCCCTGACATAGAGAATGGGGGATGTGTCCTGCCAGGAAGTACACTGATACAAGTCCATCTTGCCTGCATCTTTGAATTAAACAACCAAGAACTGATCGCTGAATTGAAGGGTTAGCATGTAGATGTAATTGGTAATGAATACACAGCCAGCCTATATATTATATTGTACTACAATTGATGCAGGCTTCAGAAGGTTGCCTAGCTGCTACCAAACTTGTAGAAACAGTAGGTTAGAACTTGTTAACTGCTGTTATAAAGACCCTTGTACAACATAAAATTGACTTTTTTTAAATGGAGGTGATGGAAAGTGCAAACAAAAGTTATTCAAAAAACATTTGTGGCATTTTAACCAACTGAATTCAACTGGCCTGCTGGGCACCTATTACATCTTACTAGTGAGTCCTGGAGCTATTTGTATACAGAAGCGGACCATTTGTGTGCTGTAATAAAAAGTTGTTCTGTAAACCACCACTAAGATGTGCTTGGTTCAGATATTACCTTATTGACCATGGAGTTGAAAGCCCAACATTATGTCTGACCCCACTTGCAACAAGATGGAATACTTGGTTTAAAGCTATAGAATATTACAGCCATTATGTGCAGTGCTACAATGATTTGGCACTCACGTTGTCAAAGAGAAGACACCACAGCTGTTTTAAAGGAGTGAAGTGTTTTATTGCAAAGCAAATTGTTTGCAGCAGATTTAATTTTTATCCAAGTAGAAGCTGGTGCTTGTTCAGATGCTGACCACGCTTCAGGACAAAGTGCTGAGATTTTCAAAGCTGTGCAGAGAAGCTGAAATGGTACTTAAATGCAGGCAGACAACCATGAAATGGATATTTTTTTCCAGTGTGAGGGGGGCTGGACTCGATGACCTCCTAAAGTCGCTTCCAGCTTTAGGATTCTATGGTTCTGTGAATCCTCGATCCCAAGCAAGTTCATGTTCTCTCTCACAATGGCAGTGACTATAAACAGAGTAATCCGCTGTTCTGTCCCTGAAATAGTGCAGTTTACTTGAACATTGCAACTGAGTTTCCTAGTAGCAATGACACTTTCTCTCTCCCTCTTTCCACGTTTTGGCAAAGGACGGACAAATGTTTGCCAAGACTCAGCCAGGTTGCTTATGTACGCAATTCAGATGATGCTGGATGCAGTTTCTCCATCTTGGACAAGTGTTGACTCTGCAGAGTTACTGTGTGTCATTGGAAAGTCTTACACAGCTCTGCCTCTTACACATCCCACTCCAAGCAAGGCTCTGGTAAGTCTTAAACTGGAGTTTATGGTCTTGTACAAACTATTTTGCAAAATGAGCCTATTTGCCTGAAATAGTGCATGTGGAGCTGCACCAGACTTGGCAGGTGTGTCCATGAAGAGCCCTATTAATCTGCTCTGCCCATAGTTGTGGGCTTGTGCACATGCAGCTGAGCTTAAGAGGCAAGCCATTTATGTGTGAGCCACTGGTCAGGCTCTGGCTCCTGCTGCGCCTCATGGTAAAAACATCACCTCAGTGTGAAACAAATAAAAAGGAAACCCTTCAAGTTCCAGGTCACAAAAAGCAGGAAGGGAACATTAGGGGGAAAGTAATCACTGTCGGCTCTCCCAGATCATGAAATCATGATTTTGTCAAGTCCGTTTGTTCCCATTAGCAAGGGAGGAGAATGTGCTGAGGGAAGGGGCCTAATGAACAGTTAATGGGGGCAGCTCAGGATAAATTCCTAGTAACTAATTCACATCTCATTATCTTTCTCCTGTTGGACTCTGTCATTGTGCCTTAAATTGGTGACTTGTGCTGTGAGGTGAAATCCTTAGCAGTGTTTTTTGACTGTGGGGTGCCGACCATCAGAGGAGAGAATGAGAAAGGAATTCTTTTCTGAGGGGAACACGCAGGTACTTGATCCCAGGGCAAATGAGTGAAAAATAGAAAAATAACCTCTCCTTATCCCCCAAACAGTTCAGCTCAGATCAAGCCAATGGCCTATATATTTGGCACTACAAAAAGGAAACGAGCCTCAAGGTTGTTTGGGATCCGTTCAAAGAGGGAAAATGTATGGTTACTTTGTTTCCTTCACAGGAGAACTAAAACCTTCTAACAGCCAGTGATCTTGGTCTCTTGTGTGCGGTATTTTGTCACTGCTATTTACATGAATGTCTGTTGGGCAAATGTGAGCTTGGCTGTTAAGATGCTCTTTATAATGCACTGTTGTATGGGAGGCAGGATGGTTTTGTGAATTGGGAACCAGGAGACATGTGTTCTGTTCTCACATCAGGCACTGATCTGATTGTGTGACTTTGGGCAAGTCCCTCCAGTGGTTTCCCTGTTTTTCTGTGTCTTGTCTTGTCTGTTTGAGAAGAAGCTCAAAATGTTCCATGGAAGGAGAAAAAACCTAATTTCCAGCTGTCTCTGATGATGATACTCAATAGTTTGATTCAGACAGCCTTCATTTTTGAAAAATGATCCATATACAAAATTATAGATATTTTTTCTCTCCTGGCTTCAGACATGTGATTATTAGTAATTCATTTCCCCAAACCTCGCTAGTTATTGACCTTTTTCAGGTGCTTATGCACATTTACAAAAAAACTCTTTCCCTGTCAGTCTTTTCCATTCT
The DNA here is from genome assembly GCF_033958435.1 of Carettochelys insculpta. Taxonomy (NCBI): domain Eukaryota; kingdom Metazoa; phylum Chordata; order Testudines; family Carettochelyidae; genus Carettochelys; species Carettochelys insculpta. Next base: position 292,896,582 of record NC_134137.1, read on the forward strand.
TTGTATTTTGGACAAAATAAACACATCTTCCTTCATAAATTTCAATTATCTTTCCTTTTTAGTATGGCCAAAGTCTCCGATTACCATCATTTGTGCATTAACATATAATTAAGTGTCCCCTACTGGCACTAAATATACTAAAGTACTAAATATAATTCAGTTATTAATGACTGTGGAGGGATATAGTTTTAAGATGATCTGCAGGAGAATTAAATATACAGTAAAGATCCTGCACTGTCCAGCGTGAAAGCCAAGAAGCAGTGTCCAGGTCTGTTTCATTTCCTTGGAGTGTCTGTCTCCCTTTGCTGCAAATGCACTGTTCAGTTCTGGGCTATGCTCAGCCTCTGTCCTGCCATCTGGGTAGTTCCTTAGTTCCAAGGCACAAGCCTTTGAACATAAAACAAACCGGCAGTCCTGTAACACTTCAAAGACTAACAAAATAGCTTATTAGGTGATGGGCTTTCATGGGGCAGACCCAGTTCCACGTGATGCCGACTGTTTTCCATACCCAGCCTGGGTTAATTTGGGCACTTCTGGCCATGACCCTTCTTTTGAACATAAAGGGAATTCCTCAGACCGTGTCTGCTATCGCCAGTGTCCAGTGCATGAGCTGCTGTCCATCCAGACAATTGAGGACTTTTGTATAGTTCCACACTCAAGTCTAGTCCAGGCACAAACACTCCATTGGAGTGTGATGGTGGCAAGACTGCCTGAGTTGGCGAAAGCCTGAGTGCTGCTAACTCTCAAGCTCCAAAAATGCCCTCTCTGTAGCATGCATTTGAGGTAGCAACACCTGCGTACTGCCAAGCCACCACTCCCTTCCCATAATTTCCCCGTGTGCCCAGAAGGGATAGACAGGTTCGTTGATGTGCCTGCCAGCACCATCGGGGGATGCTGGGGGGAGGAGGGTAGCAGAGGAAGTGTGACCTCTGGTCCACGTGCATCCTGTATATCTAGTCTGGTAGCACTGCGGGTTGCATGTGGCAGGAGGAATGGAAACCACCACCTCCCACTCAGTGCCACCTTACCAGAAGTATGCAAGTTTCATGGGGGAAGTGTGGGGAGAGTGAAATCGACTTGCCTACATCCACACGATGGCAGAGTGGTGAACCAAGCAGCTCATATATCCACGTTACCCATGCACACAGCTCTCCTGAAGTGCACGCAGTGGGGTAACCTGTTCCTGGGAAGCCAGAGCCACAGTCCTGCTCCCAGTGTTCTGCCGGGTGTTGCCTCGCTGAAGCCTAGGAAGTCACAAAAGCTACTCTTGGGAAACGGGCAGCCTTCCTGTCCTGCTCCATCCCCTGCTTAAGCCGTAGCTGGGAACCTAGAGGTCTGTGTAGACACAGGAGCAGTGTGCCAGGTGCTGAGCAGAGGGTGGCAGAGGGAGGGCACAGTGAGACTGAACGAGGTCTGGAGAGAGACCTTTTGGGCATCACCCTGCAGGAAAAGGACAGATGTACACAGCAGCATTCAGCCACAGTGGAACTTCCCAATGGCCACTGCAGGCTTCCAACGACACAGACGACCCTCAGCTCAGCACCGGCCTTCCAGGGGACGGGGAAGAAGAGAGGGAAGCCCCTCGAGTCATGAGGTGTTCTTCCATTCACCTTGGGGCCTCCTTTCCTGCCCTCAGGGGGCAAGTGCCAGGTAGTGGTGTCTACCAGACCCCCTGGCCTGGGTCTCCTGCCCTTGTAGGTGTGGGGATAGGAATGGCAAACAGGATCCTGTGAGGACACCTCATGGCCCTTTCAGGCATGCTGCCCCACTCCTCCCTGCCTGGTTCTGGGCCACAGGGGGCTCTGTATTCACCCTGCTGAATTATTAGTGATGCCTTCTGTTGGGCTTGAGGAGAGGCAGCCATCACTGAGTCCTGGGCTCGGAGTGGGCCACTGGGCTCAGGGAACTGCTCCCTGGGCTGCAGCAAGGAGAGAAAGGAACTCTGTGGTCCCTCTCTGGGATTAGAGACAGACCAGCATGGCCAAAGAGGAAGCTCAGAGGAGGGTTGGCCCAAGGATCCTCTCCAGAGTAGAAAAGTTTGGCAGACGGTCAGGAGGGAGACAAATCTGAGATTGGAAGTGGAGAGGGAACTAGTGCTGAGCCCTGATAAGAGGGCAGGAATTCCAGATTACCAGGAATAGTGTCCCAGAAGGTGTTCAGTGTAGGAACAGAGCTGGAGAACAAGCACAAAAGAACAAATCTGAGGATTGCAGCAGCTAGTTTCATCATCATCATCGCCTGTTATGCACATTAACATGTAGGGCAGCAACAAAGATCCTCCAGTTCTGTCACTGGCCAGCCTCTCAATAGTGCCCCAAGTGTGATTCGTATGCTTCGTTTGTACTTCAGCAGTCCAATGGCATGTTGTATTGGGTTGTCCTTGTTTCCGCTGCCCTTCAGGGGTCCAGCGCACAGCAGTCTTTGTGATGGAGCTTCCATCTTTCCTGAGCACGTGCCCAATCCATCTCCGGTGTCTTTTCATAATGATGGTGGCCATATCATCTTGCTTGCACTGCGCAAGTAGGTCCTGATTTGAAATTATTCTTTGCCAAAAAATATGGAGGATCCTCCAAAGGCTTCTGGTGTGAAAGGTCGACAGTTTATTGAGGTGCAGAGTTGATTTGTCTTCTCTTGCACATGACGATGCATATGGGGGAGCAACACAAGTTTATCAGCAAACTCAAGGTCCTCTAGAGTGTAGAAGATGGACTATCTGATGCCTCTTGGCTCATCTTCTGTTGTACACCATATAACCCAGTCTATGACTAAGTTAAAGAGTATCAGAGACATGATGCATCCTTGCCTTATTCTAGTCTTAACTTTTGAAGTGTAGATCATTGTTTCCCATGCTGCATGTGAAATTGTTGTAAAAACTTTTGATGAGCTCTCTTACTTGTTGTGGTATTCATATGCTCTCAAAACATGCCAAAGACTATCCCGATTAATGCTGTCGAAGGCTTTTTCAAAATCAGTAAAGTTGACGAACTGCCTCTGCCATTCAATGCCTTGTTCAATGATGTCGTGCAGTCCAAAAATTTGATCTACACACTGGAATATATGTACCATGTATGAAACAAGTAAGCTAGTGCAGATCACAAATGAAATGAGATGCTACAAACTACGTATCCTTGGTATTGATGAGAGCAGATGGATTGGATCAGGAAGACTGAAGACTAGTACTGGTGAAAGAGTCCTTTTTTTCTGGAAGGGGTGATGACCAACACCATGAGGGAGTAGCTATCATCCTGAAGAAAGAAATAGAGAAATGCTTGCTGGAATGGAAACCAATCAACAGTAGACTGATGAGTCAGAATGAAAGGTAGACCTATAAACATTGCATTAATCCAGTTCTATGCCCCAAATAATGAAAGAGATTCTATGAACAGCTCCAAGCTGAAATAAAAACAGCATTATGTCATGATCTTATAAGATTTGTGGGGCACTTAAATGCATAAGTTAGGAGCGATAATATGCACAGTGGTAGAACCATGGGGAAACATGGGTGTGGTACCATGAATGAGAATGAAGAGAGGCTAGTGGAAATCTGTTCTTTCTACAACCTTGTCATAGGGGGTATGCTCTTTCCTCACCACGAAATTCACAAGCTAACAGTGCTCACCAAATGGTAGGGATAGTAATCAGATCAACCACCTGATGATCAATTTCATGTGGAGACGCTCATTACTAGATGTCAAGGTGAAAAGAAGGGCTGATGTCGGCAGTGATTACCACCTTGTGGGAGCACTCATAAAGCTTAAGCTAAGAAGTACTGGTCACAAGATACCCATGTAGAAACCCTTTGATGTAGAAAAGCTACAAGACCCCAAAGACAAGAATGCTTTTCTCCTTAAGGTGAAAGACAGGTTTAAGACATTATTGGATCTTGAAGAAGCAGATGGTTTAATTTGTGCTTTTGTTTTAGAGTGTATTGGGGGATTCCAGAAGTAAGCATTGCAAGTCCTTGTCCTGACAGAAGGGTGAATCTAGAGAGGTTGTGGAAGTCAGTGATAGGAGGTAGCCTGGAGAGGTGGAAACAAGGCTTTAAACAGAGAAGACTGACTGCTGGTGTTGTGCTTGTAAGAAGCACGCAGGATCTTTTTAGAGGGATCAGGCAAGAACACCGCATTTATTGAGAATACAATACCCTTATATTATGTGCATGTAATATGTATAGTTTACTCACAGGCATACACATGTGCACACACCATCTTGTGGTTGCTCTTAGTTACCATGGGTTGCTCACTCTAATTCATTGGCCAGATGGATTAGATGAGAGTGTGAAGCCAGGTTCTGTTAATCCGGATCAATGCTCCAACAAGAAGAACCCAACCCTGTAGTGGTGCACACATCTTTTATAGCTGTTAGCCCATAGTCCTGGTTCTGTTCCACTGCCGCAGGCATGACTCCTAGTCAATGGCAGATGGATTTGATCCTTTCCCATGGCCCCAGGTTTCTGTGTGACTCATCACCTGCAGATGGGACTTAATCTTCCTCTCTGGGTGGGTCACGGCTGTAGACTCCAGTTCTCATTGTTCTTCAGCCTCCAAGTTTTTGTTGTCTAGACAGGCTGGCTCCAGAGGGTAACTCTCTAAGCATCCACGTTCAGATGCATCTCGCACACACCCATCCTCACACAGAGACAGCACAAGGTTTACAGGCTAATACAGAAGAGCATATCCCTCAAAAGAGAGTCTTAGGTATGCAAAGTGGTACAAAGCTCCTATTAAAAGATACAGGATAATACAGGGCAATACAAAGATGCACGGTAATGCAAAGGTTCTGTTAAAATATACCTATCTATTTGGGGTTGCTACCCTGGTATAGTGCAGGGGTGCGCAAACTTTTTACATCTGGCTCCACTTTTTGTCCTGGTGATTAGCTGTCCCCCCACCACCCCCTCCACATGCTGTCTAATGTAATCCAAACCAATGGAAATTTTGATTATGTTTAGGGTGACCATCCATTGCGCATTGGGCGGGATGGTCCTGTATGTGGGAAGCCAAAAAGGTGTCTCTACTTATTTTTTAAAAAGGGTGAATTATCCGGTATTTAGGCCCTTGGGGGATGGGGGTGGGAGCACCCGCGGCAGCCGCTTCCCTGAGGCTCTGGGAGGAGAACGCCTGTGGCCGCTGCTTCCCTGGGGCTGGGGGGCGGTAGTTCCCTCGGGCTTGGTGCAGCCAGGAGGAGCTGCCCCTCCCCCCGCATATCTCCCTGTCCTGTATTTGAGACAGGGAGATATGGTCGCCCTAGTTATGTTCGTATGAAAACAACCCTTTCAGCAGGTGTAAGAAAATATGTCTGTAGAATGTAAAAACGTTATTAATCTGTATATAAATGTGAATACACAGACATAAAAATAGGTACGTATTTCAACATTTTTAATGAGGTGGATGAGCCTGAGACCCAGCAGGCAATTATGCTGAGCCCTCCCTTACAAAATTTCATGGCCCCATGAGAGGGGGCCTACCCCCTCCACTTTGCTCACCCCAGTATAGGGTCCCAGGACAGTAACCCAATGTAGAAGGCAGGCCTGGATTCTCCTCTGGCCACCTGAGAAGTGGTGTGGAGCCTCTGAGAAGGGCATAAGGACAACTGGAAACCCTGAGAGAGGCATGTGAGGACCACATGACTCAGTTGTAAGGCCAAAGTCCCTTTTTGTCAAGACATTGACACTTTGGTTCTTCTGGTCTTTGTTACCCTGGAAGGGGTGGACTTAAAGTGTGACCTGGCTACGGGAGAAGACGTCACCACACGGCCAGTGTCTGTTGGCAGGTGGCACTAGAGGGAAGACACAGCCTTCTAGCCACAACCGACAGGAGAGGCAGCACCAGTGAGTCTGTTCTTTTACAGAGGGCCTTGGTACTACAGCCACACGGACCAGTCATCGGGGGAGCATATGTCTGAGACACTCCAGGGGTGTGTTTTCACTGCACAATGAACTCAAGTTACAGCAATCGAGTTAGCCTAGCTGGAGTGAGAACGGCAGCACTGCAAAATAACACTTTGTCTATGTGTACAGTACAGCAACCTGTTGGCAGAAGTTACTCTCAGAAGATATCTTCTGACAAAATTTGTGTTGACAGATCGCAGCCACGCAGGAAAGCGGATTGCTCTGTCGGTCACTCTGTTAACAGAGAGCGGCCGGACTGCCTGGCTGTTCTCTCAACAGAATGGCTAACCAGAAGCACAGCTGGCAAGACTGCCTGGTGACCCGGAAGCCCTGTCTGTCGACAGAGGGTTCCCCAGAGCATCCACGTGGATTTTTTTGTTGACAGATTCTGTCGAGAAGAACGTTCAGCTTCCTTGGGGAGAGGCAGAAGGCTGTTGACAAAAGTGCTGAGTTCTGTCAACAGTATGTCAACAGAATGCGTTTTCAGAGTGGACATTCCATCAGTTTTGTGGACAAAACTCCCCAGTGTAGAAGTAGCTATTGTGGTCACAGCAGCGCTGCACTCACGTAAGTGTGGTACTGAGATTTCTGGCAGCTTACCCCAGGTAACCTGAGCCATTTTGCACATTTCCTCCCACTGATCTGTGAGAGAACACGTGGGTGAGGGCTCTCACTGAAACATGGGACTTGTTATCTATGGCACTTGTTTTTTTTTTCCTCATACCTCTGTTGTGTGCTTTGCCCTCAGGTCCTACGACAAATATTACAAACCTGACGCGGAGGCTTGTAGGCCCTTCAGCTTTCAAATTCCTCTTTGCACTAACAACCCAGCTGCTTCCCAAGCCCTGGCATTCAGCATTAATTAAGCTTCACCCATCCTCCAAGTGCAGCCAGGTAGCATATTTGGCTTTGCAGGCCTCTGTTAACTCTTTCTGAGCCTGTGTCAGCTACAGACCCCAACACTCCCTCCGTTTACCCTTTCTCAGGAGAGTTTTATGTTAACTGTTTCTGTGTCAATACCTGATCTCATGCATTTCATTAATAACTACGTCATACAAAATAGGCAATCAGCTTCATTTGCTGCAAGGGAAATTCAGGTTCAGTACTGGGAAAACATTTCTAACTATGAGGACAGTGAAGCACTGGAGCAGATTTCCTAGGGATGTTGTAGAATCTCTGTCACTGCATGGTTTTAAGTGGAGGTTAGACAAATACCTGTCAGGGATGATCTAAATTTACTTGGGCTTGCCTCAGTGCGGGAGAGCTGGGTTAGATGATCTTTCAAGGTGCCTTCCAGTCCTACATTTTTAGGGTCGTACATTGCTATGTGGATAAATACTAATCATGCTGTATGGAGACAGAACTTTTTAAACCACTTATCTCAGAATGTTCCAACAAAGTCCTTTTTTGACCACAGCACATGTAAACCATAGTGTGCAATTCCTCTCTTCCAATAGACTATTACTGTGCAAAATAATCAAGCCAGCAGCTTTGTTAAAATTTGCAGAATTAATTAACTCCAGCCTTCCTTTCCATGTGTATATGTAATCTTTGCTGTAAAAGAGAGTATTTGCCTGGGTATCAGACAAGAAAAGTAAACACGTTTAACACCTTTCACTATAAATATGTTAATATGAAATATTAATTCTGTTCTTCAAACGCATACATGAGAACAGGGAACTACTGGCAGGGTTAGGAACAAAAATAGTAAGGAAGCAATGATACAAAGGGGAGATAGGTGTCCAACTCCCCTGGACTTGCAAGAAGCATTATGCATGTGCTTAATATCCAAGTTTGCCTTTGACAGTGTCCTTGTAGATATTTAGAGAACTTTAATTTTGTTTTTAATTGTACATTTTTCTTTAGCTTTCATCAGAAGTGCCAGCGTATTTGATGGATTGATGGGCAGAATCCAGCAAAGTAGAGGAAGGCCTTCAGATGGTGGAGGGGTCAGATAGACAGTCTTTGTAATTTGACGCCAACAATCTAAAATACCCAAAGCAACGAATCCAAGCAGGATTGCAATGGCATTGGAGAGTGGCTACTTAAACAAAAGAGATGATCTGGTAAGGCAGGGATGAATTACAAGGAGCAGAAGGAAAAACTCAGTCCTTTAATAGTGATTATTGTTATTAGGTACAGTGAGGCTATTAAACAAAATGCAGAGAGAACAGATATTGGCTTCCTTGTGAGCTGTAATGACAGGAAATGAATCATTCTAACATAAGAACATAAGAATGGCCATACTGGGTCAGACCAAAGGTCCATCCAGCCCAGTATCCCATCTGCCGACAGTGGCCAATGCCAGGTGCCCCAGAGAAGGAGAACAGAAGACAATGATCAAGTGATTTATCTCCTGCCACCTATCTCCTGCCCTTGTACTGAAGGCTAGGGCACCATACTTTACCCCTGGCTAATAGCCATTTATGGACCTAACCTGCAAAAATTTATCGAGCTCTTTTTTAAACCCTAATAGAGTCCTGGCCTTCACAGCCTCCTCCGGCAAGGAGTTCCACAGGTTGACTCTGCGCTGTGTGAAGAAAAATTTCCTTTTATTAGTTTTGAACCTACTACCCATCAATTTCATTTGGTGTCCCCTAGTTCTTGTATTATGGGAAAAGGTAAATAATTTTTCTACATTCACTTTCTCCACACCATTCATAATTTTATATACCTCTATCATATCACCCCTCAATCGCCTCTTTTCCAGACTGAAAAGTCCCAGTCTCTCTAGCCTCTCCCCATATGGGACCCGTTCCAAACCCCTAATCATCTTAGTCGTCCTTTTCTGAACCTTTTCTAATGCCAATATATCTTTTCTGAGGTGAGGAGACCACATCTGCACACATCTGTTCCCTTGTTATCGGGATTGGTCTGCGGGTACATAGTCTTTTCTCTCCTGTGGTTATCAGTGTGTCAGTTCTAGCCATTCTGGTATTATCTGAACAAAACAGAACAGCAGTCTTGTAGCACTTTAAAGACTAACAAAATAATTTATTAGGTGATGAGCTTTCATAGGGCAGTCCCAATTATTCAGATCTGGAGATAGCGCTGTACTGGAAACAGTTGGTAATATCTGAACATTCTTACCCCTCGATGAGTGAATGGTTTCCCAGACTGGGGAGCATACCTGTCTGAGGGGGCACTAAGAAATTCTGGGGGGGGGGGCACAAGGTGACCCAGTTCCTTCCCACATCATTCCCCCCAGCTGAAGAAAGAGCCACCTTTTACTTCCAGCTCTCAGCCCCTGCCATTTTACATGGGTGACCCAGCATAGCCGCTATAAAAAACAGACAGCTGGCAAACACTCACATGGAGCTAGCTGCCTTCTGCAAAGGTGAGTGTGGGTTGCAGGGAGAGGAAGAGGATGGGGTTAGATGGCGGTCTGGGGGTGCCTGGCTTTATGGGAAGGGAGGGGCTTGGGTGGGTGGCTCGTGGGGCTTGGGTAGCCAGCTTGTGGGACTCGCAGGGCTTGGGCAGCTGGTCCCAGCAGCGCAGGGCTCGGGCAGCTCAGGCTGGTGGACGGGCAGCTGGCCCTGGCAGCATGGGGCTCAGGCGGATGGCTGGGGCAGCCAGCCTGTGGCTGGTGGGCAGGCAGCTGGCCATGGTGGCTGGCGTGTGGGCAGCCCTAGTAGCACAGGGCTTGGGTGGACAACTCTGGCAGTGCAGGTCTCAGGCGGGCAGCTGATGCAGGCAGCTCTGGTGGCTGGCGTGGGCCTCAGGCAGCTGGGGCTGTGCTAGGCACCTGCAAAGGGCCAATAAAACTATTTGTGCTTATTTTTAATTTTAAACAACATTTTAATATCAAGTTTTTATGTTTATTTCAAATTGCGTATTGAATTTTTTGTTCAAGGGGGGGTTGGATGATGGTAAAGAAGAGGGGGAGCATGAAGGTATCTCAAAAATCAAAAGGGGGGCATGATTCCAAAAAGTTTGGGAACCACAGCTCTAAAGCAAGAGCTAAGCCAGCTGGCTCTCAGCCAAGGTTGTAGCAGAGACATGCCTTCCTTTGTCAGTGTTTTCAGTGCCTCTGGGGTTACACAGTGGTAACGGTTTCTGCCTCTTCTGGTGTTTTGAAAATAAATATCTGGCCTCCTATTTAGGTGCTTACAAGACCTCTATTACTCACTTTATTTGCTGAAGATATCACTTGGTGTCTCCAGGCTGATAGGCCTAAATATTGATCTGCCTTGACTGTTGTTCTGCAGTGTAGATCTTAGCCTACCAATTTTAGAGCTGTCATTTTTTTAAGCTGTGCTTCCTGCTAGGTATGCATTAAAAAGGCTTGTCATGATGTGACACTCACTGCAAAATCCCACTTTAGCAGCACTTTTATGCTATAGCGCTTTTCATCTTCAGAGTGGTTTACCAGCATTAACTATTTAAGCCTCATAACACAGCTGTGGAGCGCAGTATTTTACAGACAGAGAGGGAGAGGAAGGGAGTTAAGTGATTTGACTGAAGCCATTAAAACCTTAGGCTGCCTCTAGATTGCTGAGAACTGTCATCAAAAGATACACAAATTGTACAACACACCTGTGCCTCTTGCTGATGGTTCTGTCAGGAGAGGCTTTCCCGACATTTGGCCTGTCCACATGGAGTCAAATTTTGGGAAAACCCCCTCTGCCGAGACATCCCTTCTGCCTGCCTCTTGGAAAGAGGAATACAGGGGTGTTGGCAGAACGCTCTCGATGAGGCAGCCTTCTGCCGAGAGACCTTAGTCTTCTGACAGAAGCTTGCAGTCTAGACATAGCCAGAGAGAATCAGTGTCCGTACCAGTAGCTCTTGAAGCTTAGTTTCTTGTTGTGACAATCAGACCACACCTTTCTGTGGCCTGGTCGTAGGAAAGCAAGTATGTATGTGCTTTCCTCATTAGGGAGATCTTCCTGAGTCAGGGCTTATGACAAAAATGCATGCTTGTATAACTACTCTGTCCCTTGTAGTGGCACTACACAGTGGATTTTAGTTCAAACTGTCAAGGACACTCATTCTTTCTCTGTGAAGTGGTCTAGGTGCCACTACATGGGACAGTGAACCACACATAGGTGTGTGGGTTACACTTGGAATAGTTAAAGTATTCTATGTGGAACATGTGTCAAGCTGCTTTCCAAAGGGGAAACATAACTTTTTTCATAGCTTCATGGAGTTTAAGGCCAGAAAAGACCATTGGATCATCTGTTCTGATCCATACATCACAAGCTTTGTCTCTTTTGAAGGGGCCTGATTCTGCAGTGTGCTGAGCTTGATTCAAACTGAGGACTCTCAACTAAAGAGAGCAACAAGTGTTAACTTACGTGAAGATGTCCTTCCTTTTGTTTTTAAACATCTGGATCTGGGAAAGTGGTTTGAAAAAGTTCTGATAGCCAACAAGTGGTGGAAACAGGTTAATTAGATGCCATTTAATGTTTGTTTAAATATTGCATAATTAATTCTCTCTCTGTTTAGTCCATTTTATTATGAGTATATTGTTTCGTTTAACCAAAGCTTAGACTAGAGTGATTCATCGATGTGTTTTTTTTCTGGATCATTTACACTGGAACAAACATTGTTTTCTGATTAATAATTTTGAAATCTTGAATAGAATACAGTAGCCAGAGTTTAAGTGAGAATGCAATCTTCGACTTTTGCAAGACAAAGGCATGGATTTAGCTCACAAATAGAACACAGACAATCAGCTTTATTTTCTAATCAAGTTATGGTTTCTGAATGCTGAGTACTGAAGTACCTGTGAAACCACGAGACTAGGACCATCTAAAGAACATCATATACCATTCTTAGCTCCATTTAAAGTGGAAAAAGAGATTTTTTGTGCAAAAACTGTGGGAGCATCTACACTTGCCAGTGACTTTTCTGTGGTATAACTTGGGAGTTTTACTGCAAAAAGAAAACCATCTCTGTGAGGGGCATACAGCTCTCACTAGTGATGCTTTTGCAGTGTTGTGCACGTGAAGACAGGTTGTTGCTGTATACAGAGCATATAGCCTTGGGATGATATCCCACAATGCCTTGCTGACCACTGTAGCCAGCATCTCGGCTGCTATGATGCCAGATAAACAGACATTCACCCCTCTCCTGGTAAAGCCCCAGGAACTTCCAATCTCCCCTTCCTATTTTCTTGGCAGGTGCTCACATATCATCTGGCTAGGTGTCAATACAGCTCCAAGGAGAAGAGACCCCCGCCCCCCAAGCTTTTAGCAGTGCTGAGCTACTGGAGCTGACCAGTGTTCAGGAGAAGCGTGGACTCTGTAGGGACCCAGGATGCCCTGACATCACCCCCACGTACATGTCCATGAGAATGGCACCATGGGATAGCTGACCTCAGGGCGTTGCTCTTATCAGTGACGGAAGTGCTGCACTGTAATGCTCTCCGGTGCCCATGACCCTAAGTGAGTACACAAAACAGTGCTTTTCTTTCACCTGGTCCCTATCACTGATAAAGCTGAGAGCACAAAACCTCTGCAAGTGCAGACATAGCCTTAGACATTCCCACGGGGCATTGTTGATGAGTAGCTTTAAATCTTTGTCTCCTTTTTCTAACCTTGGTCCCATGTTTTTGGGGTCGGATCTTTGAGTTGTTCTCCCCTGCAGTCTGTTTTGAACCAGTTCCTTGGATGCTCTGCAGCCAATCAAATATTTTTCTATGACACACATCCATATAGTTTTGGGTCTTCCAAACTGTCTCTTACGCACTGCTTCCACCGTCTTGTTTCTGATATATTCTTTTGATCTTTTCATATGCCCAGACCATCTAACCCTGGATTCCCCACCATTTTCTATAGTTGGTAGCCCCATTGCACTTCCCCTAACTAGTTCATTCCAAACATGGTCCATCCTTGTAACTCTAAGCCTCCATCTTAACATTTTCATTTCTGCTGTATTCAAGGCCTGCTCCTGTCAGTTACTCAATACCCATTCAGAACCTTACAAAAGTACAGGCCTAATTTACCGTCTTATAGATTTTACTTTTTAGTTCAATAAACTCTGTCCTCTTGCAGATCACTCTGCCTATTTCTCTCTGGTTAGTCTATGCTGTTGCTGATTTGCTTCTAAGTTCACCATTGCATTCACCATTTACCTGTATTATCAAACCTACATACTTGAATGGCTGTACTCTGGTCGTGGCTAGCCCCCCTCAGATTTACAGACTTGTTCTCGTCCTGAAGGGTGTCAGCAAATCTACAGACCATGTTCTCCATTTTCTTTCTTTTTCGCTTTTCATACCATTTAATTCAAACATCTTTATCTCTCAAAGTTTTTTTTTTTAAATCTTTTGTTTTCTCTTTGACCTCCCCATTGAGCACTCTGTCATCTGCAAGAAGTGTGCACCAGCGTGCCGTTCTCTGGATGTTTTCTGTCAGTGCGACAAGCACCAACGTGAACATAAAGGGGCTCAGTGCTCAATTGTGATGTACCGTGACTCTTATTAGACACTGTTTCGTTTCTTGTCATGGCTTCCTGACACTGGGAACAGCACCTTGTACATGTTATGATATAGTCCTCAGGTGTTTGCTTCATTCTCAAACGCCATCAGATGGCTTCTTTTGGAATGTGTCCATAAACCCTTTCAAGATCAATGAATACTACATGTGGTGATTTTCTATGGTGTTCCACAAGCAATCTTAATGCAAAGAAAGCACCCACTGTTGACTTGCCTGGCATGAATCCAGTCTGATTGTCACTGACTTTTACTTCTCTTTATAGTCTCTTATCAGCAGTCTTCATCCAGATCTTCACTGTGAGCTCCTTTAATACCGTGACAAATATGTGGCTGATTAGTTGTGATGGCAGTCACTATGCTGCATTATATGGCCAAAGTCCTTGCCCTTTGAGATAAAGGAAAATCTCCATTAGTTCTGTGCAGAATAGGATTTATGACCACAGATTAGGCATTCTGATTCTGTTGGCTGAAGGCAGTGTTCACTAGTCAGGCACCCTCAGGACCTGACTGGTGGTGTTGAACAAGAGGATTTGCCTGGCCACCGGCGGTCAGTGTTGTCTAGCGCATTACCAACATCTCTACTGCTTGCTGGAAGTCATTTGGGGTAAATTACAGCTGAATAACATCATGGAACGCTGTGTCAGAGAGGTAGCCGTGTTAGTCTGTAGCTTCGAGAACAACAAGAAGTCCTGTGGCACCTTATAGACTAACAGATATTTTGGAGCATAAGCTTTCGTGGGCAAAGACCCGCTTCATGAGATGCATCTGATGAAGCGGGTCTTTGCCCATGAAAGCTTATGCTCCAAAATATCTGTTAGTCTATAAGGTGCCACAGGACTTCTTGTTGTTATCACAGAACACTGGAAGCCAGGACTCGTGGCTGTAAACAAACGTTATGGGACCATGGGAAACTTGGCCACACCCATGATAAATGGTTGTCTGGCTAACTAATATCGTGCTTGATTATGGATGTTGCTGGACGAGAGTGTGCTGGATTAGAGGTTCAATCTGTAGTTGATTCATTACTGTATGGGGGAAGGGGAGAACCAAACTGGATCAGTTTAATACAGTATGAACTGTATTTTGTATGTATCTTATAAACCTCACTCATCATATGTCATGGGGGACAAAGAACAAACTTGGATAAGTAAAGCTTTGGAAAACTGGGGGAATATTCAGTGTAATTAATTAGCATTGGGGATATTTGTGACACCAAGGCCGTGTCTACACATGCCCCAAACTTCGAAATGGCCACACAAACGGCCATTTCAAAGTTTACTAATGAAGCGCTGAAATGCATATTCAGCGCTTCATTAACATGCGGGCAGCCGCAGCACTTCGAAATTGACGCGCCTCGCCGCCGCGCGTCTCGTCCAGACAGGGCTCCTTTTCAGCTGATGGGAATAAGGGGACTTCGAAGTAGGCGGCGTCCTTTCGAAAAGGAGCCCCCTCTGGATGAGACGCACGGCGGCGAGGCGCGTCAATTTCGAAGTGCCGCGGCCGCCTGCATGCTAATGAAGCGCTGAATATGCATTTCAGCGCTTCATTAGTAAACTTCGAAATGGTCATTTGCGTGGCCATTTCGAAGTTTAGGGAACGTGTAGACGTAGCCCAAGGTTTGGAAAATCTGTGTGGTTCTGTATTTGATTTGAGTCTATGTGTAATGTTTAGTGTATGAGCTGTTGTCCAATCCAATTTACTGGAACGTGACAAGGAAAAGTCTCCTAGGAACCAGTGATAGGTCCAGCTGCTTCTCACTGCAACAGTTTCTCTTCAGTCAAAGCAGGGAAATGACGGCATGATTTTCATGCAAATATATTTGAAGAGGTGAGTGCTCTTGTTATCAAGTTGAATGGCTGGCTCTTAGACAACTAAAATTCTAGACTTTGTAGGGGCTTTAGCATACTCTAGACAAGGTATGGTTTGATACTGAATTTTCTTTTTTTGGCAAAGGATTAGAAATTAAAACTCCAGAATGGGATACTTTTCTGTTTATTTCAAGTAAACCTTTTGTGTTCAGATCAATTGCTATTATATTACAGAGAAGAGCTAAGGGTCTGTAAAAACCACTGGTGAAGGTGTTACAGCTCTGTCTCTGTGCCGCTCCAGAGCATATTAGTTGGTACAGCTAGCATATGCAGAGCCTTTGCTCCTGAGTTAAAACTGTTGTTTATGTTTTTAGCTCTGGAGAGTTCCCAGATTCCGTCCCCAGCGTATCAGCCAAGATGGCGAATAACTGTTACATCCACTTGCAAACTTTCTTCAATCAGTGGTGCTCTGATTTCCACATCAAGAGAAGTTACTCTGGTTCACAACCAGTGTGATTAACAGAAGCTTATTCTAGTTCACAACCAGTGTGACTCAGCCTGTCTCAGTGGGAGTCCAATCAATTCAGTGCCAGTCTGGGCAAAAGGAAACAGGAACAATTACATGTGTTCTGTCTCTGTTGGGTGGACTAGTTTCTTTGATCTTCAGATCTCCTTTGGGACTTATCTCTTAATAGACTGACCACATTGCCTAAGGAAAATACAGGGTACTGGCCTCCAGGGTTAGGGGGCTGCTATTCCATGTCAGGGCTCCTCCCTCAGTCATGGGGGCAGCTGCCCCCCCCAGTGAGGCACCAGGGATGGGGGCTCTGCAGCCTCCTGATGGGGGGGAGTGGAAGATGGGGGCTCTGCAACCTCCCCCAGGGGGTGCCAAGGAACAAAGAGGCTGCCCCATGGCAGAGCTCACTGGCAGTGGGGGCTGCTTCTGTGGGGTGCCAGGGAATGGGACAGCTGCCCAGCGGAGGAGCTCCCTGACAGTGGAGGCTGCAACCTTGAAACACCTGGTGCCAGGGAATGGGATTCTCACAAATACGAGAGAATTAGCCCATTTTCTTAAAAAGTCAGTTTAAATAAGGGACTGTTCTGGGAAAACCAGGATGGACAGTCATCCTGTCTCTAAACAGCGGTGCTGTTGGTGCCAGTTCAACAAACAAAGACAGTCAGTATAGCTATTCTGTCACATTCTGAACCAGTCTTGATCAGTTACTTGAACAACTTAAGGTACATTGCAAATGTAGCTTACTACTATCCAGATTACACAGTCAGTTCCTCAGCTGGTGCAAACTGGAGGAGCTCGATTGAATGCAAATTAGCATTCCACCAGTTGAGGACTATGTCTTCTGGAGCAAGGAAATGATAACGGAGTCTGCAGTGTGCCCTAAAGTGTACATGTCTAACATCCCAACAAGAGAACTATAGTGATCTGAGCCTTGGCATTCAAAGAAACACTGGTAACTTTGTTACATGGTCCTTGTGAATGCAGCAATACTAGCTTGGCAGTCTCTACCAGAAACTGCTTCTCTCTTTGCTTGACACACATACTACATAGCTGACATTTCCTGTTCATCACAACAACGCATTGTATAAAGTAGTCACCAGTTTTGTTATGGAATGGGTTTAGTGCAGAGGAGGTTTGTCTGTAAAGCAAATAAAAATGTTCCCCGTTACCTTTTGTGAGAACAGTCTTTCATCAAAATCTCTCTTTTGAAGATTTTTTTTCTCTCATCCTGATCCATGATGCTTTAAGAATGTAACTCCAACACACAAACCATTTGTCTCAAAATCAGGAGCTATTCAGTAGATTTCTGGTTTCTGCTAAGTGACTTTCAGTGAAGCCTTGTATGAACTACTGAAGTTTTTAAATATAGGTTTTATTTAGGGACTTTAACAAGCCTCTGACCACTTAGGATTTCACAGTTGTCATTGTGCTGTACATCATGGCAACTCAAAGTTCAGTAGATTGTGGGGTAGAACCAAAATTTCCCTGCTTTGTAAGGCACAGAACCTTACCATTTGAGACAAAGGAGAAACTTTGCTAGCAGTATGGAACCTATGACACATAGATGACTAGCTCTGATTCTGCCAAGAAGAGGGCAACAGTATACCCCCCACTGTCATATATAATAATGGGAATGGTTTTTTATGCCTGCATTGATAAGAAGTAGGGACATGCTGGTGGAAAAAGCTGGATTTGAATTAATATGTATATTTTAATAAAAATGGCTACCTTGGGCCATTCTTGGAGGGTTTGTTTTTTGGTTTTTAAATTTTGAAGTAATTTGAATGTCGCTAGCATTTTAAGCATGTCATTTCATTTTATTATTTGGCTGTCATGCAGATGAATTTGACTCTTGTTAGGTAGATTTTATTAAGAGTCAGGAGGTCAGTTTCAACCATTTAGGTTTGCTTTACTGCAGAATGTTAAAGAGGCAAAGGAAATGAGCCTTGTCAAACACGACAGAACTTGGCATTTTCTTTTAAAGGTAAAATTCATCATTTTAAAGGTAAAAAGAAAGCACTGTCAAAGGGGCAGCGGCTGTCTGGTCTATGTCTGATGACAGAACTCCAGCAACTACAGATAGTGTGTTAGGTTGAACATTGTTCCTAGTTTTAGGGTGATGCGTAAGTTTTAGAAGTGGCTACTGGTCAGTATTCTCCAGTCAGCTCTTCTGCATGCAATCCTTTGGGTTCATTTCTCCATCCAACAGCCCCAGCCTGAACTTTCTTTAAAATCTTAATGATGATTCCAGGAGAGAAATGATGGCTCACCAGTTCTCCAGTCCTCTGCTTATGTTCCTGGGCAGGTTTAAAGGTACTTAGTGCCCATTGGTTTATCTAACTTCACCAAGCTCAGGAGAGTCTCAGAAATCAAGCCATGAGTGCATTCCTGCCCCTGGGGAGTGCTTACCACTGTAGTTCTGCCCATTCTGGTTTATTTTTTTGTTGTTTTTCTAAGCCTGCAGTGTCCAATATGGTCGTCACTCACCACGTGTAGTAAATGGGACACCGTGATGTGGCGATTGGGCTCTGAAGCCACATGTGGCTCATGGAGCCTTTACATGTGGCTCATCCTAGAGCGGCAACGCAAGTGCTGCCTGCCTGTGCATGCATTGTACCCCTGCTGGGAGAAGCGCGTGGCGGCTCCAGCCGCTCCAGCAACTCCTCTGGCGCTTCTTCCAGCCTCAGCTGCCCCAGCAGCTCCTCTGGCCCCAGCAGCTTCAGCAGCTCCAGCAATGAAGGCTCTGGTGAGTCCCTGGCATTTATTTGTGTGTGGAGCTGGGGAAGCCTGGCCCTTGGGGGAAGACATTTATTCGGGGGGGGACTGGCTGGGGAGGGCTGTGGTGAATACAGGAAGACAACAACCACAAGTGGGGGCGATCTTTCAGTTCCCATTGGACACCACTGTTCTAAGTATGAATCCCTACACAGGATGATAAGGCTCAGAAACATGTAGCTTTCTTGTTAGCAAGTGTTTCCTTGATGTGTCAGAGCATTGTAATTTCTGACACCTAAACTGTGATCTGCTTCCAGCCTAATTGCACTATCAATATACACCCACGGCTTATTTTTTTTTCTAATGCATTTGAAGTCTTTACACTGTTCTTAAGAAAGAGATGCAACTCCCATGCAAAAGGAGGTACTGGTTTTACAGATTTCTCCTCATGCACACACTTTTTCTGTCTCTCTCATATGCTTTGGCAAAAATGAATTAAGTGTGCATTACAGGGGAGGATACAGCATGTATGTTTAACGGCAGTGAGATGATGAATGTTACTTATTTTGTTTCAGAAAGTTCTGTTTTGACATGAAATTTCCTTTTTTCAATATAATTTGTCGTATTTGAAACAATGAATTCAGTTGAAACTAGTCTTGTTTCAGATTCCAGAGGTGATTGTTATGACTGCTGCAATCTGTGTGGAGTGGGGCAATATAGCCTAAAAATGATATGCATTAACATTACACAGACCTTTATGCTTGCATAGACTCCATTGTAGGATCCATGCCTGACTTCGATGGGGCTCTGTGTGGATGGAAGGGTCAGCCTGTGCAGAGTCCGTTTCAGGAGTAGGACATAAGAGGCTGGATGCAATATAAAATTTTAAGCTCCAGGTAGCTCTGAGCAGGGCTCCAAACTTTGTGCAGGTTCAATACTGTCTGGTAGATTATCCCCTTTCATAGAGGCCAGCCATGGTCAGCCTGGGCGAATTAGGCTGGGGTTTTCCGATTTTTCGGATTTCTTTTTCGGTGCACATTTTTTTGAGCTTGTGCAGCAAGCCATTGGCACAGAATTGAACATAAAGGCTGCTTTCGCGGCCCTCTGGGGAGAGACCAGAGTAGAAGCTGGATTGACTGAGAGAGAAGGCTGAGGAACCTCCCCACTTCTTCTGCAGTGTCCAAAAATGCTAGCCCACATTAGTCTGTTGCTCTCTCCAGAAGAGAGTCCGTTTACAAAAGGAATAATCCAAATTTATAACATTGACTGCATCTGATTGGTGTGTGTGTTTTATGTTGCCAGCTCTTTGGGATTTTTGTCTTGTTCAGAGCTACAGGCTCAATCCAAACCCCACAGAAATCTATGGAAAGTTGCCCAGGGATTTCAGTGGGTTTTGGGAACAATCCTTGGTCCACTGATGGCACAAAACAAATAAATGATAATACTGTTTATCTCTGGGGAGGTTTGAAAGGGCAGAAGAAGTCTGCCAATTGGTCAAGGGATGAGGAACTGGCTTCCAGGAAAATCCATGGGGCACTTTAATATATATACATATTTGAAGATTTTATTATGTTGTAAATTATATAATTTTTTTTAACTCAACATGACTATGGACTGACTGCGAAGGGTAACCAAGAAAGGGCAGGTAGTTACGCCTGTGCATATGTAAGAAAAGGGGAGATTTCAGAACATCTTTGGCAGGTACAATGTACGTCACTTTACTGCAAGACCTCCTGCAGGGAAGGTCCTCCCCTCCCCTAAGAGGATGGGTTTTGATTCAGTAGCCTAACTTGCCTCTTATGGGACAGGGCAGGATGACAGTTACAGAGGTGCCAGGAGCTCTTCGAGTCTTTCCATTGCTTTCCGTGGGATCTGAGGCTGGCCACTAAACTTTTAAAATCCGCTCTTCTGCCTGTGCCCTAGTTTACAAACATTCCTAGACGCTGTGGTATCTCAGACATGGTCCATAATCAACAAACCGGCTGCCAGAGCAAGAGATGAATAATAGAAAGACAGGAGGAATTGGGAAGGTATCCGTAAGAGCAGGGGTGTCCAAAAGAATGCTTCCCCCAGGTCCTCCCGCGCAGCCAGGCACGGCCTCCTTCAGAGCCAGGCACCCTCCCCCTCCTCCAGCTAGGCACCGCCTCTCTTCCTCTCAAGCCAGGCACTGGAGCCACCGCCAGTGCTGCAAGTGCTGCAGGAGGAGCTGTCTCCTCTGCTGCCAGCATGGGCTTGTCCCACCAGGTGATGGGGTGCGTGCGCAGAGGGCGCGCCATGTGTGCGCCTCTAATGAGCCGCTTTGCCACACCCCGGTGTCCAGCTTGCCATGTGGTGAACAGAAAGCATATTGGACACCATGACGTACGAGGATTTGGCACTGCAAAGGGGATTATAGAGTGAAGTGCTGGCATGGTAGGCAGGTGAAAATGTCAACAAATCCAGGGAAATGCCTGTACTTAAAATACTTTGATACGGGCCTCATTAGACGCAGCCCTTCACGTCCACCAATAACGTGTTTCAGGTGCTTCAAAAGGGGAAGGAAGGGCTGTCACGGCACAGGAAGGAGCGCAGAGAGGCTGGCAGCTGAACTGAACACCCACTGGTGCAAAGACAAACGTGCATAACTGCACAGTTCACTGGGTCATACCGGGGAACTCTCTTTGCTGGTTTCCAGGCTTGGCAGCAGACAGGCACTCTGAATTATTTACTGCCCCACAGACACGTGATGCACTGGTGAGTTATCTGGCAGCTCATGCTGAGTGGCCTGTATGAGATTGTGTGGAGCTTTACCTGGTTTAAGAAGGTAGTGAAGCTTTGATATCCTGTGGCTGCTAAAAGAAGCTGACTCTTTTTTGTTTTATTGATTGGTCACATCATCGTGTTCCATGTGTAAGGGAGCTCAGAAATGGGTTGTAATGTTTAGGAGACTGACTTTTGTGCCTGCATCAGCACATTAAAATGCATGCTGATGCCATATTTTCAATGTGCACAGAAACTGTGCACTTGTTAAGTCCTAGTGGCGTGTGCGTAACTCAGTCAGGCTCATGATTGTACTTATTCTTGTACAACACTGGTTCTGTTTTCAACATTGGATGGTGATAATCAAGGGGGACGTGAATGCAGAATGGAACATACTCAGGGATAAATAACTGCATATTTTATTCAGTACTAATTAATCACAAAAAATTTGACACAAACAGTAAATATATGGCAGGTGAACATCAGCAAAAGGCTGAGGAGAATTGTGTGTGTTGTATGTGCAGAAGGAGAAAACTACCCAGTAGGACTGAAGATGATGCTCTCCGTTCTTTTTCCTCTCCGAAGAGGCAGAGTCAGCACATAGCTATAATTGTGTGTTTAATTTTTTACTTTGTTTGGGTCCTGATCCAATTCCTATTTGAAGTTAATGGGAACCCTAATTAGTTTTAATGGCCATCGTATCAGGTCCTTTAACTCAGAAGTTGGGACTACAAATATCTAGTTTAATGTTGCTAAATTACTGCTGCTGTAGTATGGAAGAAAGCAAAGCTTTAGCTGGAAAATGGCAATGTAGCTGTCTGACATGGTGACAAGTATCACAGAGGTAGCCATGTTAGTCTGTATCTTTGAGAACAGCAAGAAGTCCTGTGGCACCTTATAGACTAACAGATATTTTGGAGCATAAGCTTTTGTGGGTAAAGACCCACTTCATCAGATGCATGAGTGGAGGTGAGGTTCAGAGGGGTATTTAAAGAGTGGGGTCCCAGTTACGCCCTGAGCCCTAGGAACTGGGTTAAGGTGTGTGTGTCCCTGAGGTGTGGAAGGAATAAAGAAATTTGTGTGGGAAACAGGAGCAGCGCTTCCTTGCCTACTTCTCGCGTGGCGTGAGGTTTGCTTGGTTTGTTGTCAAATTGCAATTTGAGAGGTCCCACTGCCATGCAGGCAAGGAGAGGCAGAGAAGAAGAAAAGAGCGTCAAAAACTGACATCAGCCACAGAATGTTTTTTGACTGGGAGTGGGGTCTGGGGCCAGCACTGAGGGCAGGCCTCTGAAATACTTAAAGGCGCTCTCAGCAACTCTAGGAAATTACTTCCTGAATGGGGGAAAATCCCTTTTCTAGATGATTCACAGCACACTTCCTCTCCTCCCCCAAACAGCTGGTGTTTCTCTTGCAAGTCAGAGAGGTTGTATTCGAAGCTCAGGTCATTACTGGGACCCCACTCTTTAAATATCCCTCTGAACCCCCCACCCCACTCATGCATCTGATGAAGCGGGTCTTTGCCCACGAAAGCTTATGCTCCAAAATATCTGTTAGTCTATAAGGTGCCACAGGACTTCTTGTTGTTAATGTAGTTCTCTGTTTTCAGCAATGGAATTTGACTGTATTCTTGCCTATAAGGTTATTGGCTTTGGTAAGAACCATCACCACCAAACCCTCCTGGTTGTCACTTTGGTCACTGGTGAGTAAGAATGAGGACTAACATGAGACAGGATGCACAGTTGCTAGGAGATACCTGACAGCCTCAGGTGCATGGAGGAACATACAGGCAAAGGTCAATTGTCTCCAGTGCCTGTTGAGAAGTGTGGTTGACGAGCTGAGAGCAGACCTTGGAGTGTGATTTTTCTCCTGAGAAAATGCACATTTGTGCCTTCAAGGCACAAGGGGTCTCGAGATTTCTAGATCCTCCAGTGTCACTGAAACAACAACCTTCAACTTGGGCTGCAACATTTGTTTTGTGAGGTCCTTGAAATAGCTGGAGCTTGGAATACAACCTCTCTGACATGCAAGAGAAACACCAGCTGTTTGGGGGAGGAGAGGAAGCCTGCTGTGAATCATCTAGACAAGGGATTTTCCCCCATTCAGAAAGTAATTCACTTGAGTTGCTGAGAGCAGCTTTAAGTATTTCAGAGGCCTGCCCTCAGTGCCGGCCCCAGACCCCATTCCCAGTCAAAAACAGTCTGTGGCTGATGTCAGTTTTGACACTCTTTTCTTCTTCTCTGCCTTTCCTTGTCTGCGCTGTGGTGGGACCTCTCAAATTGCAATTTGAACACAAACTAAGCAAACCTCACGCCACATGTGAAGTAGGCAAGGAAGCGCTGCTCCTGTTACCCACACAAATTTCTTTATTCCTTCCACACCTCAGGGACATACACACCTTAACCCAGTTCCTAGGGCTCAGGGTGTAACTCCCTGCAGGTAGGCAGGATCTGTGCCACTGAAAGAGCCTTACACAGTACTAGTCTTATTCTCTATTTATTGACAATTACCAGGTAAACTGAATACATGCTAAGCACTCAGAGTCTTGCTCACCTGTCCTGATAAAGACAGGCAGAATTCCCCTGCTGGCCAGATGAAGTCAGTCTCTCTGGATGCTGGTTGCTGCTGCGCCTCTGAACAGCATTACCTAACCAATCAGGCCCCACCACCTTAGTTGATGTACACCTCTCCATTCTGAAAATTTACTATTTATTCCTACCCTTTGTTTCCTTTCTTTTACATAAGAGGAAATCTAAGTACGCTATGTCTGCTGGATCCTCCTTGTCCACATATTTGCTCACTTCTTCAAAGAAATCTAATAGATTAGTAAGACATGATTTCCCTTTACAGAAACCACGTTGACTTTTGCCCAACAAATTATGTTCTTCTGTATGTCTGACAATTCTTAACTATTCTTTACTATTTTTTCAACTAATTTACCTGGTACTGGCGTTAGACTTACTGGTCTGTAATTGCCAGGATCATCTCTAGAGCCCTTTTTAAATATTGGTGTTACCTTAGCTATCTTCCAGTCATTGGGTACAGAAGCTAAGGTTTGGTTTAGATTCTCAGGTGGGGAAGCAGATTCTGGGATGACTGTAATACTTATGCACTGTTATATACTTCACTCCAGATGAAGGCATATAGGCAGAAATGAAAGGTGATGGCTATGTTCAGATCCAGATTAGATTTAGGCAGTGTTCAAAGCCCAACCAGGGCTTGAGTTTGGATTTTTATGGTGCAGAACCCTCCCATTGTGTGGTTGTTGCTCTAAAACCCCAACAATAATATATTTCAATCAAAACACACCAGTTTTGGATCTTTATCTTAAACATTGAAAGGGGTATGAGTGTTTTGCCATTGAGGTCTGGAGCTGGACCAAATCTGGAAACCAGCATTTGATCAAATCTACACCTAAAAGTACATGGCTGGGATCAGGTTGGGGGATTTCTCAACCTGCCACTGGAATTCTGAGAGAGGCTTAAATAGCAGCTTTACATCTAAAGCAAACTCTAGGTTTCCATCAATGCAGAGTTGTGTTATTGTTTTCTGCCCCTGGGAAGGAAACTTATGGACATTTTCTATTTTTCTTCATTTAAAAAACAACAAAAAACTCACTGACAATATTTCTGTTGGAAAAGGTGCAAAGGCTGCTAAGCATCAAATAAATCAGAACCCGCCGAGTGTTTGCTTAGGAGCTGCGTAGGTTTTAGTGTGGTTCAAGAATATGTAACTAAATGATGTCGGTCTTGCCGCAGGTTATTTGCTGAGCTGCAGGACAGCTGCTCCAGCAGAGAAGCTGAGCTGATTTATTTCTGCACCAAAGGTGCTCAGTGGTTAGCCTGACATTGCCAGGGCCCTCTTGCTCTTCTTACTGTTATTGCATGAGCTAATTTGTCAAGAACTGGGCCCTTGGTTTTAGGAGCTTGCGAGTGGCAGGGAGACAGAGGCAGCGTAGCAGGGGATAATGCAGTACCCAGCTGACTGCTGTAGACTGACTGCCCACCTGTGCTGGGCTGGGCTTGGGGTGTCTCATCTAATGTGAAGATCAGGGATTCAAGAGTGAGAGAGGCTAGAGTTTGTCAGTCAGGGTTGCCAGGCATCTGGTTTTCAGCCGGAACACCTGGATGTACCTGCTGAGTGGGCAGTTACAAGTCCAGTCAGCAGCACAGGGGGGCTAAGGCAGACCCTCTGCCCTGCAGCCCAGGAGAATCTGTGCACAGCCCCCACCCCGAGTGTTGGTTCTGCAGCTCCCACTGGCCAGGAACTGTGGCCAATGAGAGCAGTGGGGACAACGCCTGTGGGCAAGGGCAGTATGTGGAGCCTCTGGTCCTTCTGCCGGGGGGCCTCAGGACATAGTAGCAGCTTCTGAGAGCCTGGAGGGAGTGCTGCCCAGAATCTGCACCCCCTCGCACTCCGAACGCCTTACCCCCAGCCCAGAGGCTGCTCCTGCACCCCAAGCCTCCTATCCCCAGCCTCACACCAGAGCCTGTACCTCGGGCTGGAGCCCTTGTCCCTTCCCACACCCCAACTCTCCTTTCCCAGCCTGGTGAAGATGAGCAAGGGAGCCGGGGTGGGTAAGAGTGAGTGATGGAAGAGGTGGGATGGTGTGAGTGGGATCTGGGCAATGATGGGCCGTTGGGGCAGGGGCAGGGGCGGGGCGAGAGTGTTCAGTTTTTTTCAGTCAGACTGTTGGCACGCCTACAGGTGGGAAGGGTGGGAGGATCTCAGGACCGTAGTGCGCTGGCACACTGACGGGGGGGGAGCAAAGGGGGCAACTCCCCTGGGGCCCAACAATTCAGAAGGGCCCATGGTCCTGTCTGCCCCCACAGCTACTGCAGCAATGGTGGTGCCTGGTATCCCGTGCCCTTTAAAGTGCCACCGGAGCCCTGGGCAGCATGTGCCAGGTAACACTGAAGGGCGGGCCGTGGCGGAGAGGGGAGGAGGCTAGCCACTAAGTCCCAACCCTTTTCATCTGAGGCCTCACCCCCTCCAGGAGTGCAGAGCTGCCCCCTCTCTTTGCCCTAGGGCCCAGCAATTCTGTTGGCCTTCCTGTTTATGGGTCCAGGCCCCTGGACGGCATTGTACAGGAGGACTCTGATGTACAGAAGAGAAGAGTATGTCTGGCTGGTCTGTGGGTACAGCTCAGGGACTGAGAGTCAGGAGAGCAACGGTCTGTCCCAAACTGCCTGTGTGATTTTGGGCAAGTCACTTAACCTGTCGTTGCCTCATTAAAGACAAACCCCACAAAGTGCTGTTAAGTTAAATTCACTGACATGTGTAAAGCACTTCGTGTTGTTCAGAGGAAAAGTGCTACAGGAATCCAAACTATTGTTATTTATTATCTTACACTCTAAAACACCTTTTCATAAATATTTTCTCTTTAAAGGGATGGTTTTGTTAGAATCCAGTTTAAAATAGGGCACCTTTTTAGGATGCCCTTTAAAAGTTCTGTTCTGCTCCTCCCTTGTCTTTAAGGGCCTCTTCAGAAAGCGAGACACTGGCTGCTTGTACAGGGAAAGCTTTGAGATTGACTTGGCAAAATGCTGTGAAATGCACAGAGGAAACTGAAAAACAGAGACACAA
The DNA here is from genome assembly GCF_033958435.1 of Carettochelys insculpta. NCBI lineage: Eukaryota > Metazoa > Chordata > Testudines > Carettochelyidae > Carettochelys > Carettochelys insculpta. Next base: position 292,923,272 of record NC_134137.1, read on the forward strand.
TCTTATTTGCAGCTAACATTTTTCAGGTCTGGTAATCTTAGGTGTCAGTTGTAACTGTAGCAAGTACAGAATTTTCAGACAGAAGAGTGATTTTTTTTATATTGATGGTGTCTCTCGAAGTGTGAGGAGACTGTCCTTGAACGGTTGCTGAACTAGGCTGAAGCATTTTAGCGTCTTAGAGTTTCTTGATTTACAGAGATGTAAATGTTAGTAAATGGTGGGAGAAGGAATCTCTATTTGTTCTGATTCTAGCTTGCTTACTTTGGGAAACCTGAAAAATACAAAGCCACAGACATGATGATACAGTGGGAATTAAATATGGCAAACAGCAAGGAAATAAGACTGAACGCGCTCCTGCATACGTTGAGAAAGTAGGTGACATACTTTAGATGTGTTTGCAAGTGGAAGGACAAGTTTTACAAGATATACAACATTAGTTGCTCACAAAGCAGAAAGCAGATAAAAAATCAGATGGGAAGCAGCCTGACCCTTAGCTATGAAGATGAATTAAATTGGTGGAAGATGAAAAGTACCATTTCAATGCTAAGCCCTTTTATGAACTCACTGTGGCTAGATACTACAGCAGAGGTGGGTATGTGATGGGGAGAGGCCCCGCCTTGGGCCAGAGCTAGGAGCCCATCCTATGGGTTTCACTGGCAGGCCAGGGAGGGCACGTGACAGCCATTGGGCTCAGACTGTTGGGCTACAATTTTTTGAGAGTGACACCCGATTGGCTGGGAGTTCAGGGATTTTTCGGTGCTACCTGTTGTGTCTCAAATTGGGCACCCAAAATCAGAGGCCGGTTTGGAAAGCTTGGCTTAGCCCTGCCGCTCTCGGCAGGCATGTTGGCAGTGATCAATACTGTGGTTGCTTGTGCGTGTCTTTAATCTTTAACCTTTCTTTTTGATGCCACTTTGTTGGTTTCATTTCCTTTTACCACAGCAATCTGACTTCATTTAAAAAATGTGTCATTCCCTCAGCAGTGTCTGAACTAATTAAAACTCCTTTGAGATGAGCACTAGGAATGACACTTTTCAGCAAAAGTTGGAGTCTCAGGCGAGAGGAGCGTATACTGGGAATCCCCATCAGCCCGCTTCATGCAGTACTCAGAGCACTAACCAAGCACTCATGGAAATGGAGAAGACATGAGCTTATTTTTTTCTGAGGAACTTGGCGCATCAAAATGTTTTTTAATACAGTGTCGCTGTACCAATATAATGCACATGCAAATGCGGTAGAATGCCAGTACTATAGTGGTTGCCCTGTACCCCCTAAAGGGCAGTACAAATCACAGTGCAACATAACAATAAAAGGGGAGGGGGAGAGAAGAAGGAAGAGGATAGTGCAGTTTTCAGAGTATAGAGTAAAGTGCTCAGTTCTTAACTATGCTCATCTTGTAATTTACATGTGACTTGTGTGTTTAGAGTAGCAACACTGTGCTTGGTAATTTTCCATTCTCTCTTGGTGGAGGAAGAGTTGAACTGTTGAGGAAATAAGTGTGACCAGGCACATCACTTTTTGTCTCTAACAGTAAAAGACTGACAGGCATAAAGCAGCCTGAGTCTCTTGGGACACCAAAAAACTAGAGCTATGAGAAGGTCTGAAATAAGGCACTAACTTGTGAGAAGGGTTGAAACTTGTTTAAACAAGTCCTCTAAGGCCTAAAATTCAGGTTATGACCTAATTGAGTTCCTTCCTTGTGCAAGGAGAGACCTATCATGTGTTGGAGACCACTTTAAGCCCTGGGATCTATTCCTGTGTTTCCAGAACGTTGAGCTTTAAAACTAATAGCAACAAAATAATTTTCCCAGGGATCTGTAATTTTTCTTACATTCTCCTCAAAAGGCACCTAAAACCTTACTCAAGCTAGGGAACCAAGGGTGTTTAGCTTCTGATTCCATCTTCCTGAATAAGTGTACTTTCATATAACAAACTGCTACCCCCCATGCTAATTGGCCCAGATTTTTGCAGAAAAGGGATGACTGTTTAACAGACTGCTCTCCCTGCAACGTTTGCCCCAGATCAGCTAAAGGCAAGATTCTATGGCAGTTGAGTTATGCTGGTGCAGCTTTGTGTGTGGACACTCACAAGTGCAAGCTAAATTAAGGAAGGCCATGCCTACAGTATAAGCGCTACAGTGGCACAGGTGCAGCGATGCAGTTACGCTGCTGACACTTCCTACATTTGGTGGAAGGGCATTTTCCTTCCATGTAGATAATCCACCCCACCAAGCAGCAGTAGCTAGGTCACCCTAAGGATCCTTCTGCTGAAAAATTCACACTCCTGAGTGACATAACTATGTCTTTTCAAGCATAGTCAGGGCCTAAATAATTTTGTTGACCAATTTAAACTAAACAGGTGGGCAGAGGGTCCCTAGGAATATGTGTGTATTGTCTGGAACAAGCAAATACATGAAAGGCATAAAATTAACAAAACAAACCTAAGTCCCCACTGCCTTGGGGACTTATTTACATCTGTGAAGAGTGGGTGTAAGATCAACTGCTTTGCTGTGGTAGTATTTTACACTCGGTTTATACCTTACACACAGGTATAAATGACAATGTGAGAAACACAAAGCTACCAGATTCATACATTCTTGGATCTTTGTTCTCCAAACTGTCTATGCTTATTGCCATTCATATACTCTGTATGTCCTCTTTGGGGGTGGGGGAAGGGGAAGGAATAAGTTTTCAGCTAACCTAATAAAACCCAAAGCTTCACGACCTGATTCTTATTCTGATCTCAGTGATTTTACATGTGTGTATCTCAGCTCCGTTACTCCCATTTATAGCTGTTTAAGTAAGATCAGAATTGGGCCCTCAATTTCTGCATGTTTCAGCCTCTCTTAGACTTCCCCTAGGAGTTCCTTCACTTTGGTGCACAAAGATGCTGTTGCTCTCAGCAGAAGGAAGCATGCTGGATTGAGATGGAGTTTTTCCTTTTAGACACAGTCCTCTCCATTCCGAGTTTCCAGACTTCATCCTGGTGCAGCACCTGATGAATGAGAAAACTCTAGGGGTTGGGATATGCTTGGCTTGGAAAAACTGTTGCTCAGGTGACTGACTACACTCTACTTTGAGACACTGCAGTCCTTTACAAGTTTAGATCAAGAATCTGTGAACCTTTCAGGAACAGAAGTCATGAGAGAGAGAGAGTGTGCACTCTTTTGTTTTTATAAGCAGAGCCCTCAGAATATGTTTGGCTTTGCAGTCACCATACTGTGTCTGAACATGGAACCGCTATTAGTAGAACTAGGTGAACTTTCACTTTTGCATTGTTTATATAACTTTCCAATTCCATTTGTCAAGGGATAAATATTAACCTTGTTTCCTTTAGAATATGTTTATTCCTGTATTGGGATGGAACTCTGTGGGGAGGTTCTCAGTCTGCTTATCATAACAGATATAAACAAGGACCCTGGGGCATTCATTTGTTGTGTAAAATGTGCTGCTGTCTGCAGAATTTAAGAAAGCCCAACTGCACTTTGGACTAGTTTTAAAAAATGGTCAGTCTCTTTCCATTGCGCTGTTTGTTGTGAAGCTCCTCTCTTGATTTTAGATAAATGTATACCAATGTCAGCAAAATATCCCCTTGGCACATTTTTGCAAACTTTTAAAGCGGGCCAGTAGCATTAGGACTGAAAGGGTATGTGTGTAACATTACTTGACATTTGCAGGCAGCCACGTGAGTGATCCTGGAGGACTTTGCAGCATTACTGTTAAATGCCAGAAAATTTTCATCTGTAAAATCTCAGCTACAGTAACATAGCAACACCTGTCTGTGTCCACTGCTCACTGAGCTCTTAATCTTAACCCCTGTCATGAGGTGGAAAATGGAAGGAAATGAAGGTTGCTCACTGTCATCTCTCTAACCCAGAGCAAGCGGTCAATGGGGTTCAGAATGTTTCTGGTTTGTCTAGATAGGCAGTTAACTAATATCTTTTCTGCCTCATCTTTGCAATACATTATTAATACTAATTTTGTATATATTGCTGAAGGTATGCTAGATAGCTTAAAAATTATATTATTATTTATTTGTATAACAGTAGTGCTTAGTAACCTCAGTGGAGAAATAATAGGGGCTCATTTATGCCCCTGTATAGTAGTGAGAGACATTTCCTGTCCTGAAGAGATTAAAATCTAAACAGAGAATAGTCACAGAGAAGTAGCCGTGCTAGTCTGTATCTTCACAAAACAAAACAGCAGTCATGTAGCACTTTTGTACAAGACTTACAAAATAATTTATTAGGTGATCAGCTTTGGTGGGACAGACCCACTTCTTCAGATCTGGAAATAGACAATAGATATTTCCAGATCTGAAGAATTGGGTAATGCCCATGAAAGCTCATCACCTAAAAAAGTATTGTGTTAGTCTTTAAAGTGCTACATGACTGCTTTTCTGTTTTTTAAACAGAGAATATTCACAGTGGGTGAGAAGAGGAATAGAACTTCAGAGAGGTAAGGTGACTTGCCCACGGTCACAGAGCAGGTCAGTGGCAGAGCAGAAGTATGGAAAAGGTCTTTACCCTGAGGCATTTTCATTCATCATGGGTAAAGGTTAGTAGTGACGCTATCCCCAGCAAGTAGTCAGAGCTAGGTGAGAGTGAGCACACATTGCCATGCTTAAAGGTCGGTAGTTGCCTCATGCCAGCCATTTGCAGATTGTCCACCAGCACGCTTGGGAGTTTTTTCTCTCTCTGCAGACCTTCCAGCAAAAGGAAGATGAGACAAAAGCCTAGACAATGCATGAGACAGCCCGTGAAGTAAAGAAGGCATTGGTGAGGAAAGCAAAGTGGAAGGGCTTTCTGGAAGAAATGGATTGGAAAAAGGTGAGCCAGGTGCATGGCAGATAAGCGTGGGAAGTTATACAGGGGAGGAGGTAAAAGAGAGCCTGAGAGGAGAGCAGGAAGCAGTGGGGTGGGGAGAAAAGGAAAGAAAAACAGACTGTTGTAGGGATGAGATTATTAAGGGCCAGAAAGATGAGAAGGATCTTGGGTTTGATGTCATGAAAAAGGAACTGAGTTAAAATATTTGGCCGGGGGCACTGATATGGCCAGTGCAGTAAAGGAGATGATTTTAACAGTGACATTTTGGAGAGAAGTTGGGAGGCCAGGGAAGAGGAGGATACAGTGGTAAATGTGAGATGACCCAGGGTGTGGTACATTATGAGCATAATTATCTGTTAGCATCCCTGATCCTGGTGTGGCCCAGGGACTTACACTGATTGGACTGTGTCCCCCACCATTGGAGCACACCCAACCCTACGTTTGTCAAGTCAAGGCCTGACCTCTCCTGGCCAGTTCCTCAGCAATGTTCCCTCTAATTTTTGTCATCCATGCAGGGATTTTTTCCATCCTTGTGCAGCAGAAATTTTTATGTGCACTGAGGTGTGTGTGAACGTGCATCACCAGCAGAAACAAAGACCTAGCTGTGGGTGCTCTGCTAATCAGCTGGGTGATACCTGGGTCTCTCCTGAGTGGCTGCACAAGTGGACAACTTACAGGGAACACAGTCCCTTATTAGTCTCTATCCCTTATAGGATAATGGGGAAGTGGAAGTTCCATGATTCCAGCCCTAGTGCCCCTGAGTTTAGAAGGCTGTTCTCTAAGGGCCCCCGTTGGGTAGCTAGAGGAACCCAGGCCCACCTGCTCCACTGGGTTCCAGCTCTGGGACCTTGATTGGAATAGCCAGAACCAGTCCCTTGCCGTTCTTTGAACCACTTCCAGGTGGTCTGAAGAAGTGGGTCTGTCCCACGAAAGCTCACCCAATAAACCATTTTGCTAGTCTTTAAAGTGCTACTTGACTGCTTTTTGTTTTGATAGTGTATAGACTAGCACGGCTTCCTCTTTATTACTACATACCTTTAGGTCATTGACAGAATGCCCCATTCTATTACAATGTTGACTAACTGGTTTGTGGATCTGGAGTGTTTTGATGTCTGTTTTGTGCCCATTGACCCTTTGTCTAAGGGAGTTAGAAGTCTGTCCAATATACAAAGCATCTGGGCATTGTTGGCACATGATGGCATATATGATGTTAGTAGAGGAGCATGAGAAAGTGCCTGTGATTCTGTGAGTAACCTGGTTAGGTCCAGTGATGGTATTTCCAGAGAAGATATGTGGACAAAGCTGGCAGCAGGCTTTGTTGCAGGGAAAGGTTCCAGGACTGGTATTCCTGGGGTATAGACTGTGGCTGTTTGTGAGGATCCTCATGAGGTTGGGAGGTTGTCTGTAAGAGAGAACAGGAATGTCACCCAGGGCCTTCTGGAGTGTAGCATCCTGATTAAGGATAGGTTGTAGGTCTTTAATAATTCATTGCAGTGGTTTGAGTTGGGGGCTGTAGGTGATGACCAGTGGTGTTCTGTTCTTGGCTTTTTTGGGCCGATCTTGAAGTAGCTGGTCTCTGGGTATTCATCTGACCCTGTCGATTTGTTTTTTACTTCTCCTGGTGGGTAATTCAGGTTTATGAATATTTGGTAAAGATCTTGTAGTTTTTGGTCTCTGTCGGTTGGATCAGAGCAAATGCGATTGTATCTAAGAGCTTGACTATAAACAATGGATCTAGTCACGTGTGCAGGGTGGAAACTAGAAGGGTGTAGATAAGTATAGCGATCAGTAGGTTTTCGGTACAGTGTGGTACTGATCAGGCCATCCTTGATTAGTACTGTAGTGTCCAGGAAATGTATCTCTTGCGTGTTGTAATCGAGGCATAAGTTGATGGTGGGGTGCAGATTGTTAAAGTGTCTGTGGAATTCTTCTAGAACCTCTATACCATGGGTCCAAATCATAAAGATGTCATCAATGTATCGTAAGTAGAGGAGGGGTGGGGTGATAGGGGACGAGAGCTGAGGAATTGTTGTTCCAGGTCAGCCATAAATACATTAGCATATTGTGGGGCCATGCGGGTGCCCATAGCAGTTTCACTAATCTGGAGGTATAAATTGTCCCCAAATTGGAAATAATTGTGTGTGAGAACAAAGTTACAGAGGTCAGACACCAGATTGGCTGTGGTGACATCAGGGATGGTATTTCTGATTGCTTGTAATCTGTCTTTAGACCAGGATGGGAACTTTCTGAGTCACTATAGGGGCTCGTCTGCGTACTTGACTTAATCTAATTCTTGGCCTTCCCCCTCCACTCTCTGATTTGCTCACCTTGATCTTTTTTTTCTGATTTGTCCTCCTTGATTACTGTTTTTGGTTCTCTGTGCCTTAAATATTGAGTCTGTTCTGGTCTGGCTATGGTCTGAAGAAGTGGATCTGTCCCACGAAAGCTTACCTAATAAACTATTTTGCTGGTCTTTAAAGTGCTACTTGACTGCTTTTTGTTTTGTTAATGTGGGTAAGTGTAAGGTAATGCACATTGGGAAAAATAACCCCAATTATACATACAATATGATGGGGGCAAATTTAGCTACAACAGATCAGGAAAGGGATCTTGGAATTATAGTGGATAGTTCTCTGCAAACATCCACGCAGTGTGCAGCTGCAGTCAGTAAAACAAATAGAATGTTAGGAAGAATTAAAAAAGGGATAGAAAATAAGACGAAGAATCTCTTACTTCCCCTATATAAAACTATGGTACGCCCACATCTTGAGTACTGCGTGCAGATGTGGTCTCCTCACCTCAAAAAAGATATATTGGCATTAGAAAATGTTCAGAAAAGGGCAACTTAAATGATTAAGGGTTTGGAATGAGTCCCATATGAGGAGAGGCTAGAGAGACTGGGACTTTTCAGTCTAGAAAAGAGGAGACTGAGGGGCGATATGATAGAGGTATATAAAGTCATGAATGGTGTGGAGAAAGTGAATACAGAAAAGTTATTTACTTGTTCCCATAATATAAGAACTAGAGGACACCAAAGCCGTGTCTACACGTGCACGCTACTTCGAAGTAGCGGCACGAACTTTGAAATAGCGCCCGACACGGCTACACGTGTTGGGCGCTATTTCGATGTTAACATCGACGTTAGGCAGCGAGACGTCGAAGTCGCTAACCCCATGAGGGGATGGGAATAGCGCCCTACTTCGACGTTCAATGTCGAAGTAGGGAACATGTAGTCATTGCACGTCCCGCAACATCGAAATTGCAGGGTCCTCCATGGCGGCCATCAGCTGAGGGGTTGAGAGACGCTCTCTCTCCAGCCCTTGCGGGGATCTATGGTCACCGTGTGCAGCAGCCCTTAGCCCAGGGCTTCTGGCTGCTGCTGCTGCAGCTGGGGGTCCGTGCTGCATGCACAGGGTCTGCATCCAGTTGTCGGCTCTGTGGATCTTGTGCTGTTTAGTGCAAGTGTGTCTGGGAGGGGCCCTTTAAGGGAGCGGCTTGCTGTTGAGTCCGCCCTGCAACCCTGTCAGCAGCTGTGTCTGGCACCCTTATTTCGATGTGTGCTACTTTGGTGTGTAGACGTTCCCTTGCAGCGCCTATTTCGATGTGGTGCTGCGCAACGTCGATGTTGAACATCGACGTTGCCAGCCCTGGAGAACGTGTAGACGTTATTCATCGAAATAGGCTACTTCGAAGTAGGCTTCACGTGTAGACGTAGCTCAAATGAAATTAATGGGTAGCAGGTTCAAAACTAATGAAATAAAGTTTTTCTTCACACAGAGCACAGTCAACCGGTGGAACTCCTTACCAGAGGATGATGTGAAGGCCAGGACTCTAACAGAGTTTAAAAAAGAGCTCGATAACTATTTGGAGGTTAGGTCCATAGATGGCTATTAGCAAGGGGTAAGGTATGGTCTCTAGCCTTTTGTCGAAGGCGGGAGATGGATGGCAGGAGACAAATCGCTTGATCATTGTCTTCGGTTCACCTCCTCTGGGGCACCTGGCATTGGCTACTGTCGGCAGACAGGATACTGGGATAGATGGACCTTTGGTCTGACCCAGTACAGCTGTTCTTATGTTCTTATGTAAGCAGCTGATAAAAATTAATTCTGTAGTTGAAGTGATCCTTGAGTTAGGGTATGATACGATACCCTATTTTCAAAATAATGGCTTTGATTTTGAAATAACTTTGTGAGCGTCTATACGACACCACTGCTATTTTTGAAATAATTTCGAAAGTGATTGGCTTATTTCAAAATAGTTAAATTTCATTCCACAAGGAGTAGTGCCTATTTCGAAATAGATATTTCAGAATAGGGGCTGCATAGACAGGGAATAGGGGCTATTTTGAAATAAGCTACAGTGCATCCAAGGGCTCTAATCTGACATAGGCTCTGTTGTGTGTGTGGATGGTGTATTTCAGGCTAGCTGAGCACTATTTCAATAAGCATTTTGTGTGTAGCAGCGTTATTTCAAAATAAGCTGTTCTGTAAAATTTCTTCTGGAATAGCTTATTTCAGAATAATGCTGCTGTGCAGCTATAGCCTAAAGGTGTAGTAAAATTCTACTCTGGTCTGAAGAAGTGGGTCTGTCCAACGAAAGCTTGCATAATAAATTATTTTGTTAGTCTTTAAAGTGCTACTTGACTGCTGTTTTGTTTTGATAGTATATAGACTAGCACGGCTCCCTCTCTGTTACTCTGTACTTGTGAGGATACTTGGGAGTGCCTGTTAATGTAGGGTGTTGCGTAACAGGGATAATCTCTGTCATACTGTTGTTGTTATTTAAAATAACAGTGTGGTGCTTTGTGCTGAAACAAAGGGAACAACAAGCAGAAGTGGGTCTCCAAATGTTACGTTTACACAACACCTATCCTGAGAACTGCTGTGGGCTCAAGTTAGCTGGGGATAGCCCCTGGACCTTTATCTCCACAGGGGACCACCAGGGCACAACATGCTTTCCTTCCCCCACCCCAAGTCACACCTCATACATAGGAGAGCGTCTGCCTGGACCAGGCAGCTTTGTCTTTTCTGTGCTTCAGCAGGAACAAGGCGCTGGGTGTCCAAAAGTGAATTTACTGTGAGGAGAGATAGGTGGGAGGGAAAATATTCTCTGCCAAGGTTTTCAAATTGTTTTCCTAATCCTACAGCATTTCAAAAATGGCATTTACACACACATCTCCTGGAACTGGAAGGGACCTCAGGAGGTCATCTAGTCCAGTCCCCTGCCCTCTTGGCAGGACCAAGCACCATCCCTGACATCTATTTGCCCCAGTCCATAAATGGCCTCCTCAAGGATTGAGCTCATAACCCTGGATTTAGCAGGCCAATGCTCAAACCACTGAGCTATCCCTCCACTAAACTGTATTGAAATGTTCCATGCTCCATCACAGGAAGTACCATTCCTGCCTGCCTGCCTGCCTGCCTGCCTGAATTCCCATGTGGAGAGCGGCACAGTGCTGTTTTTTAGAGAAGCAGGTTAGAATATTTAATTTGGAAAAAACGGTGGCTTTTCGGGGGTCAGGTGAGGAGGGGTGGTGGTGGCAAGGAGGAAAAGGAGGAGGAAATCAGGTTGACTCAGTGATGCATTTTAGTGATTCAGCTGCGCATTTTTCTGTTCATCAGAGTTGCTTGGCTACACACACAACTATACATTCAAGTATCAGAGAGTGGGGCCCGGTTAGTCTGTATCTTCAAAAACAACAAGAAGTTCCTGTGGCACCTGATAGACTAACAGGTACAGTAAACCCTCAAAATACGGAATTTCGAGTTCTGCTTAACTTGCATTAATGCAAGTTAAGTGTAACTCAAAATCCTCTCCCCTCCCCCCGGCCCTGGCTCAACCTCCACCCCCAGCCATGCAGCCCTGGTTCAAACCTGTCCAGTTCTGCTCACCACCTGCACACAGCTCTGACTAACCCCCTACGCCTGGTTCTGGCTCTGGCTCACCACCCCTCACGCATGGCTCCAACTCAACCCCCGCCCCACTTCAAACCTCTGCTGGCCTGGCTCACCCCCAGAGCACAGTTCCAGCTCACCCCCCACCCCTGCGCCTGGCTCTGGCTCACCACCCCTCACACGCAGGTCTAACTCAACCCCCGCCCCCAGCCCCGGTTCAAACCCCCCACTGGCTCACCACCCCCTCCACATGTGGCTCTGGCTTAACCCCTCCTCCCCACCCTGGTTCAAACCCTGGGGCACTGCTCCACTTCAACCCTCTGCAGCCCAGCTCACCACCCCCACGTGTGGCTTCAGCAGCCCCATCTCATCTCCATCTCCCACCTGCCTGCATCCCCAACCAACCTCAGGCTTAACCTCCCTGCCCCTCTCCCATGGCCCCAACACACCACCAGGCTTCACCCTCCCCAACTGCCTCCCAGCCCCAGGACTTACCTTTCATAAAAGAGCTCCAGGTGGTCCTGCTGCTTCCCCAGCTGCAGAATGTGTGTTCCACTGGGGAAAAAGCTGCCCCCGACTTACATGAAATTCGAGTTACACGAGGGTGCGTGGGAATGGAACCCTCCTGTAAATCGAGCCACTACTGTATTTTGGAGTGTAAACTTTCATGGGCAAAGACCTGCTTTGTCAGATGCCACAGGACTTCTTGTTGTTTTCAACTATACATACAGTTTTCTAAAACTTTAAAAGGTTCATTTGGAGCAAAGATAGTACTAAAAACAAAACTGCTAGACTTTCAGCGAATGTGGAGCCCATGTCTAAGGTGCTTATCAGCTTGTGAAGCTGATACGGATTTATATTCAAGTGGAAAGTCCTAGCCTTTCACAGAGTGTCTGCTGATAGAGACATCCTTTTAGCTTTTTTTCTCCATCTGCTATCACTCCAGTCATGCTGGAACCTGTTGTTGATTCTTTCAGCTGCAGCAGGATTTTCCCTGCTGAGAGACACTTCCACCGTAGCAAATAGGTTCAAATCAAGAATATTTTGTTTTCACTGGAATGACTTTTTTTCTTTTTCTTTTCAGAATGACTGGTTTTACTGAGTTCAGCTATTTTGTTGCACTGCAAAAAGGAAACTCTTTGTTCCATTTTTTTTTCTCTTTATCTGGGACTGACATGGAGACGGATCCAGTCTTCCTGCATGTTTGCTGTAAGACAGTGTTTCCCAATTTTATTTGGCCATGGAACCCTTTTAAACTTGAAAGAATTTTGTGGGACCCCTAATAAGCATCTTATATATGCAGCTGAAAAAGTAGACCACAAATAAGTAAGGATAATAATAAACAAATGCTAACTAAGGTCATGAGATCAACATTTAGTTTACTTGCATGTGTTTAAAAACAAAAATCACATTTAATGTGTATAGAAACTAAAGCTCAAAAACTAATATGCGTTATATTGACAGTTTTCAAGGTGAAGAGCGATTTTTCTTCTTGGCAAATTCTTTTTATATTTGGTTTAATCCCGGAAGGTTAGATTTGCACAGCTGGCACAGCATTCAGTCAATTTCTGTACTTTGTTTTTGTTGCTGTGTCATTTGAGAGCCCAGTTTTGCACAAGTGTGGGCTGGCGAAGGGTAACCACTGATGAATTGCACATCTTGAAAAAGCTGAATATTCTTGACCTAAGCCACTCCAAAATGATCCACACTCCCTGAGAGTGAGTACAGGGATTTATGGGGGTATATAACAGGTGATCACAGCGCTGAGTAGTAACATCATTGTCCTCACTCTGTGGCTAAGCTGGCATTACACAAGGGCACTTATCATGACAAACACAAATGAAATTTGTTTTTAATAAAATTAATACACTCTTAAATATGAACTATTATTTTTTAAGTAATAAAATGTTATTGTAATGGAATTTTCTCACAGTCCTTATTTTCACTTTGGAACACCAGGATTCTGAGAAACACCATATGGGAAGCACGGCTCTAAGATTCTTCTGGGGTGAAGGGAGCTTAAACAGACAGCGAGATGCTGCTACTTTTGCTCACATGACTTGTCTCTCCTACAAGTATTTCCATTGACATTAAAAGTAATGATTGCAGAGCTGGCTGGTGTACACATAGAGCATTGGCTTTTACTGATTCTCATAGACTCACAGGCTCTGTGAACAGAAGAGACCATCATAGTTATCTCATCCAGTGGTCCTCAAACTGTGGGTCATGGCCCTGTTTTAATGGAGTTGTCAGAGCTGGCTGGCTGTTAGATTTGCTTGGGCATGAGGCTGAAGCCAAAATGCTGAGCCCCACTGTTCAGGACTGAAGCCCTCAAGCTTCAGCTTGTCTGACCCTGGGGTGGGGGAGGGGAGTAGAAGTCTGTATGGGTTCGGGCTTTGGCCCCCCTGCTTGGGGGGTAATGGGCTGGGGCTTTGGTCCCCCCCTCCCCGGGTTGTGAAGTAATTTTTTGTTTACGAAAGGGTGTTGTGGTACAATGAACTTTGAGAACCCTTGGTCTAGTGGTCTGACCTCCTGAACACTTCAGGCGGCAGAACTTAACCCACCCACTTGTGTAGAAGGCCAATAACCTCTCATTGAGTTACTGACGTCCTCAACTCTTGATTTAAAAAGTTCAGGCTATGGAAAATTCGTCATTTTCTGTTACTCAGGCTCACAGCTTGTAGCAAAAATTCTTGTTAGTGCTGAAGTGTGTGACTTTGCACTTTGCCCTGTTACCTTTCATCCATTTGTATTACTCCAGTTTTCAAGGCCATTTGAATCTTCTTGTATGATATTCTGGTCCTGCTCTTTACTGGCAATATCTCTTAACTTGGTCTCACCCACAAATTTTATTACCACACTCCCAATTTTTGTGCCGACGTCACGAATGAAAATGTTAAATGAGATTGCTGTGTGAAGCAGTCCTTGAGGAACTTCACTTGTAACTTCCCTGCAGCCTGACAGTTCACCTTTTGAGTCTGGTCCCTTCTAGCCTCCCCTTTAACCAGTTCCTTAGCCACCTTGGGATTTTGTATGGCTCCCCATCTTCTCCAATGTAACTGGTAATTTCCCAAGTGGAACTGGATGAAATGCTGAACTGAAATCCAGGTAGATTGGATCTGCTCCATTTCCTTTCTCTGGAAAATTGGTTATCATCTCAAAGAGAGAGTTTGGGTTAGCCTGACATGGTCTTTCTTTTGTAAAACCGTGTTATGTTATCCCAGTTACATTATCTGCAGTCCTCTGTAGGTCCTGCCACTGAACTTGGGTGGTGGAAAGTCTTTCAAAAGTGGAGGCTGCTGAAGCACAAAGGCCACAATGTTGCCTCTGCTAGCACCCCGTGGAATTGGGACGGGGCTGCCAAAGGAGGTGCTTATTTACAGACATCACTTTCCACTTGACTGGAGCGACTGGCATTGGAGCTGCACCCCTCTCTCACATAGGGCAGGTCAGGTGACAAGAACGCTGCATACTCTTTCCTGAGCAGTTGTTTATGTTGGCAACATTGTTATATGCTTGTGCTTTGTAGACCTTTATGTATTAGTTGTCATGTGATTGTTTCTATCATCTGTATTTTTTTTAAATAGCAAAGTTTCAATACAGGCATTTTCATGGAAAATATTTTTTTAAAAATTCAGATATTCTATTCCGTGCTGAGTTTTGAAAGCAGTTGAGGGTAGTGAAGCAACAAAACATCTGTCATGTGACTTCTCCCACAGTGAATGATTTGTCTGTTTTCCCATCCAATTGCAGAAAATGATCCCTGCCAAAGGTGGTGCTTTCTCACCAGCTGCTACAGCCAAGTTCTTCTAATCTGCGATGAGAGGAGTCTGAAATAAATCAACGCCAATTTGAAGGCAGTATTTCAGAGAACTGGTTCCCTATTAATCACTGTTGCCAACATAAACAACTGCTCAGGAAAGAGTACGCAGCATTCTTGTCACCTGACCTGCCCTATGTGAGAGAGGGGTGCAGCTCCAATGCCAGTCGCTCCAGTCAAGTGGAAAGTGATGTCTGTAAATAAGCATCTCCTTTGGCAGCCCTGTCCCAATTCCACGGGGTGCTAGCAGAGGCAAGATTGTGGCCTTGTGCTTCAGCAGCCTCCACTTCTGAAAGACTTTCCACCACCCAAGTTCAGTGGCAGGGCCTGCAAAGGACTGCAGATAATGTAACCGGGATAACATAACACGGTTTAACGAAAGGTAGATCATGTCAGGCTAACCCAATATGATATGAGCATGTGCGCAGACTCATGCCTCCTGACAGTCAAGTCCTGATCTCTGATCTCTGTTCCCATTTTTTTCGGAAGGTATTTATTTAAAAGAGTTCCATAGAGCTGAAGATACTTAATAGAAGTAATTACACCAATGTACCCTGAAAAACAACTGCTGAGAAGCCACAAATGTCATTCTTTGCAGATCGGTGTAATTTCATATTATTTTAGTCCTTGTGCCAGTTAAGTGTCAGATTCAGTAAGACACATAAGCAAATTTGTGATGCTTTCTTGAGGTGTCCAGAGCTGTAAATCACCATTGCCCCTTTCCCTTCACGTAAAAGAGATCTGGTGCTAAACAGAGTGACAATGCCCTGCCACTCCAGTTTGTTAGGCAGCCTCATACATTCCTCAGGATCCTACCGGTCTTCACTTTTTACTTTGCGGGTTAGCATATGCTGTACTTTACAGCTCCCACGTGGCACCCTCCAGAAGTGGCTCCCTACAATAACCAGCCCATCACTGCATGCTTGCTCACAGAAATTACCAATTCTGCTGCCTCTAAAGAGCCAGTAGACATACCGGATTGCTTAATTTAACCACAACTTGACACTCTGCTTATTATAGCAGCCCTGAGATGTACTTATAGTAAAACCAAGAGATGTTTGTTAGCCAAGCACTGAGATTTAAGTGATAGCTAAACAAGTATAGAGACAGAAATTATTTCAAATCAAATAAAGGTAAAACCTGCTTCTGAAGGACTAAAACTTCCCAGGTTTCAATGCTTGGCTGAAGATAAGTTTCTCACCTGAAGCAATCTTCTCGATTCAACATCCACACTGCAAAGCATTCGCCACTGAAAGTTACAAGGAGAGCTCAGCTCTTTGTCCCTTAGTGATGGAAGACCAATATATATGGTTGCCAATTCTCCTGGACTGGATGGGCTGTGCACCATTTGCTGCAATATATCTTTTTCTTCTCCTTATGTCCCTCAATGTTTATTCTCTTTATCACAGGATGAACCCTCCGAGTCCTGACTCCAGTGTTGTCCCATGCACTTTTCACATTTCCACTTTATTCCTGCCCGTCCCCATGCACCCTATTACTATCATTCCCAATGAACTGCATATTGTCTGTGCCATGCCCAGTTTACATTAGAGAGAGACCGGGAGATCGCTGGCTGGAAGAAGACTCTGTTTTTTCCATTTGTTTGGTTGCAGACTCCAAAAGTAAAGTATCAGTAAGTACCCATAACTCCTCAGACAGCCTTCATATATTTTACAGTGATAACCAGTGTGTCCCAGACGTTCATTAGATCTCACGTGACATTTTGTTATAGATAAATATCATGACAGCAATGTGTTATGTGTAGTGAGTTTGTCGGCCTTCACAGGGGTTGCTGAGTATGAGCAAATCCCTTTGCCAGTGGGCATGGAGTGGCATTTAGGGACACAATATGTGTAATTTGTGAAAAACGTGACTAGCACCAGTGACTTCAGTGAATTTACTCTTCACATTCTTAAGTAACTTTCTGAGTCAGGGCCAGAATTGTCCCATAATGCACCACGGCAGGCCCACATGCAGGCATTTCTCTGTGTGCGTGCGCGCGCGCGCACTTGTTTTTGTAAATGTGGACCACCACCTTCCACACTGGGCTCTGCCCTTCTTCCTCTGACCCCAGCTTTCCAGCTGGCCCTGCCCCAGCTCCTCTTCCAGCCATGAATGGGTTCATCTCCCCCCACTAGGCCCAAAGATCCCTCGCCACCCTGACTTGGCCCAGTGACACTACCCGCCCCCCCGCCCCCGGGTGAGACTGAACTCCTCAGCTCACAAGGCCACAATATTCCCCCTGGCCTGACTGCAACCCCCTCAGCCCAACCACCCCATCCCACCCCACTGCTGCTTAACCTGCAACTCCCTCTGCACGCCCCCCCCCCCCCCCGCTTGTTCTGAAGATCCCTTCCTACCACAGCCCCCTGCTGGGCCCAAGAGGGGGTGGATAACCTGGGGCAGGGGCCACGTGGTGGATGGCAGCAGCAGCTTCAGGGTATCGCTTCTTACTGGCCTCCCCTCTCCCCAGCACTCACCATGCAGTGCTTCGCCTCCCAGCCTGCTGAGCCCCACTTCTCCACAGGTGGCTAGAAGGCCTTCAGCCCCCGGCACAGAGGTGGGGCTCAGCAGACTGGGAGGCAGCAGCGGAGCAGCAAGTGGTGAGTACCAGGGGGATGGAGGCTGCGGAGAGGCAATCCCTGGTGGCTGCTGCTGCAGCTGTTCACCAGCCAGCCCCTTCTCCAGGCAATCCCTTATCATGGTGATCAGGGAGGCGGCCAGGGGTCAGGGTGATAATGGAGTGGGGAGGGGCAGGGTGACCCATTGGGGGGTGCAAACATACCCCTCGACCCTCCCCCTCTGCCCCTTGCATATGCACTGGTATGAAATCAGAGGCTGGCTTTCAAATTCCTGTTCCCAACTCAGCTCAGCCACCCTGCTTCTGCTGGGTCTGGGGTCCTCTGCAACCTTGACAGAGATGGAAATTTACCCAATATAACCAGCTAGAACAGAGGTGAGCAAACTGTTTACATCGGGCTCCACTTTTTGTCCCTGCAATTAGCAGAGGAGGCTCCCCCCGCCAACCTGTCTAACGTCATCCAAACAGGTGGAAATTTCAGTTGTGTTCATGTGAAAGAAAAACGCTTTTGGCACGTGTAAGAGAATAAGTCTGTAGAATGTAAAAACTTTATTAATTGGTGTATGACTGTGACTACACAGACATAAAAACAGTAACAGATTTCAACATATTTAATGAGATGGATGAGCCTGAAACCCGATAGTGCTGCACGCCCATTTTGAAATTTTTGTTGCCCTCACACACACTTTGTGCACCCCGAGCTAGAATATGGTTAGAGGCTAATACCTTTATTTTTATTCTCACAAGTATTTGTGTTTTTAAATGCATGGGAGGGAGGATTGTATAATTTAATTTTTTGTGGACGTCACTCCTGATGGAAGTAGGTAGGTTTCAGTATTACAGGGGTGTGTGTGTGTGTGAGAGAGAGAGAGAGACAGACAGACAGATCAAAATTCAGGAGCTTGTTCTTGTCTACGTGGTAGCTAATCTTCAATGATTGCTGCGAGAGAAGTCTGTGCTTTAATATGTTTTCTATTGCTAGTTACATATTGCTTTCTGAGTTACAGTCTGACATGCTGTGTGTGAATTCTAGATAAGGAGAGCATAGAATGGTAATAACAAGCAGACAGAATGCGCACCATTAAGCAGACTTAGGGATATGGAAACTGCAAATACCATTTTGGGCTAAATTACTAGTCTACTGTTTGGAATAGGCAAAATGATATGTTTTGGAGTAATTTTCTGGTATTCAAACATACACTGGAGGACTCCTGCTACTAAAATTTCAGCTTTGTGCTTCAATCGAATAGAATCTAACAAATGTTTTGTTTTGTTCTAATTTTCCTTATTTTACTTCACACAAAACACGGTTTCATGTTCATGTGAATTACATATATTCTATAGAGGTTACCTCCCTTTCTTCTGTTTATTACTCTGCGCTTTACTGTATTTGGTAATTACTGAAAAGGTTTAACTACCTTTGTGCAGCACAGTGAACAAGACCCCTGTTTCTCAGTGTTATTCTCATAGAGTTAATTTCATCACTTTATAAATAAATGTGGTTAACTGAGGCTGAAGTGTGACATTTTATATTAGAGAGACTGCTAGTCGGGTGTCTCAGCAAACAGAAATAAAGATTCTTTCTGATGTTCAGAAGGCATCACAGTTTGGTTCAGGCTCCCCAATACTGGTTGTTTCAGCTGCTAAGTAGTTGCTTGCAGCTGGGCACGCTCATGGCTCCTAGATGTAAATGTGGCCCATCAGATCTATTGGTTCATCTTTATCTGCTATTTTATTAACTTTTTCCAGGAACTTCCTTTTTTGTAACAGGAAAAAATTGGAGGGTGTAAAGAACTTTTGGTACCTCAGTAGAACTGTGCCCATGTACTGTGCACAAAAATGGTTACTCAGAAATAGGAGAACAACAAGAAGTCTTGTGGCACTTTATAGACTAACAGATATTTTGGAGCATAATCTTTTGTGGGCAAAGACCCATTTAATCAGATGCGTGAGTGGGGGGGTGGTTTCAGAGGGGTATTTAAAGAGTGGGGTCCCAGTAAGAGGGAGGGCCAGAGCTGACAAGGTCTATTCAGCAAGGTGGAAATGGCCCAGTATCAACAGCACTTATCAAAAGACGAAAAACAAGTCAGATCAGACAGGGGGATATGAGCCTTTGTCAGAGTCTAATGGGGAGATCTTAACACCCAGAGCAGAGAAACTGCCTTTGTAAGCTGCGAGCCACTCCCAGTCTCTGTTTAATCCATGGTTAATGGAGTCAAATTTGCAAATAAATTGCAGCTCAGAGATTTCTCTCTCCATTTGATTTTTGAAATTTTTTTTGTTTCAGAACTGCCACCCTGAAACCTGCCACTGCGTGTCCAGGGAGACTGAAGTGTTCCCCCACAGGCTTCTGTGACTTACCGCTCCTGATGTCTGATTTATGTCCATTTATTCTTTTACATAGAGACTGTCCAGTTTGGCCAATGTAAGTTGCAGTGGGGCATTGCTGGCACATGATGGCATATATTATATTAGTAGATGTGCAGGTAAAGGAGCCGCTGATGGCATAGTTGGTGTTAAGTCCTGTGATGATGTCACTGGTGTAGATATGTGAGCAGAGTTGGCAGCAAGGACTGTTGCAGGGGCTGGTTCCAGGCCTAGAGTCACTGGTTTATGATTTGTGGTGGCTGGTGAGGATTTGTTTAAGGTTGGCAGGCTGTCTGTAGGAGAGAACAGGCCTGACTCCCAAGGTCTATGAGACTGAAAGATCATTGTTCAGGATGGGTTGTAGATCACTGATGATGCGTTGGAGAGGCCTTAGGTGGGGGCCGTATGTGATGGCCAGTGGTGTTTTCTTGTTTTCCTTGCGAGGCCTGTCTTGTGGCAGGTGGCTTCTGGGTACCCGTCTGGCTCTGTCAATCTGTTTCCTCACTTCCTTAGGTGGGTGTTGTAGTTTGAGGAAAGCTTGGTAAAGGTCTTGCAGGTGTTTGTCTCTGTCTGATGGATCAGAGCACATACGGTTGTACCTTAGAGCCTGGCTGTAAACAATGGGTCGTGTAGTGTGCCCTGGATGGAAGCTGGAGGCGTGTAGATCAGCATAGCGGTCTGTGGGTTTTCGGTATAGGGTGGTATTTATGTGACCGTTGCTTATCCGCACAGTAGTGTCCAGGAAGTGTATCGCTTGTGTGGACTGGTCCAGGCTAAGGTTGATGGTGGGGTGGAAACTGTTGAAATCACGGTGGAACTCTTCAAGAGCCTCCTTCTCATGGGTCCAGATAATGAAGATGTCATCAATGTAGCGCAGGTAGAGGAGGGGCACTAGGAGACAAGAACTGAGAAAGCGTTGTTCCAGGTCAGCCATAAAAATGTTGGCATACTGTGGGGCCATGTGGGTGCCCATAGCAGTGCCACTGATTTGAAGGTATAATTTGTCCCCAAATCTGAAATAGTTGTGGGTGAGGACAAAGTCACAAATCTCCACCACCATTTGTGCCTCGGTCTCATCAGGGATAATGCTCCTAACAGCTTGGAGTCCATCTTCATGTGGGTTACTGGTGAAAAGGGTGTCTACATCCATGGTGGCCAGGATGGTGTTTTCAGGAAGGTCACCAATGGATTGTAGTTTCCTGAGGAAGTCGCCTCAAGAGGGGAAAGACTACAGTGGAATCCAGCCTCCCTTCCATCTCTAATCTATGTCCTCTACCAATAAACCAGAACATACAACTTCATTATTTACAGTTCTAACTCACTGTGTATTTGTGTATGTTTTTATTTATTAGGCAATGTTTGTAGCATCTTTGCATACTGAAAAGCATGGAAATTAGAGGTGGGCTAAGTTTGCAGTATAGACAGTTTTTCTAAAAAAAAAATTAGAAGACGATTCCAGTGCTGCATTTGCCGCTGATTCTCCTGATACTTTGTTTTGTTTTACATCCCTTTTTATGTTTTTATCTCTGACAGTCTTTGATCTTATCTGTAATATGAGCAGATTTTAAAAAATTAGTATGAATTTTAGTCTGACAGCCTGTTCATTGAAACAGTGCAACAAACTCCTTGTCATTTTGAGAGGATATTGCCATAATTCTTGCACAGATTTTGCTTACCTTTTCTAAATGATTTCTTCTACCTCCAATATCTGGGTGCTGCATGCTGTTTTTTTTTCCCAGCTGTAATCCTTGCAAAATATTGTGGATTTGGCAGACATTCAGAAATATGCTTTCCAATATGCCAAGTAGTGTGTGTCTTTCATTTATCACTTTACAGTTAAACACAGTATTAGAGTGTTTCTTCATTAACCACAGTGCTTTAAAAAAAACCAAAAGACAAAAAACAAAAAACCAACAGAACAAGAGAATTTCCTTGCTGATCATCTTGAGTGTAAAAATTGGACAAAGATGAAAACAATTGTGCCAAAGAAAAGAATGGAAAGTTCTGCCATCGATATACTTAATAGCATTAGTTTGCAAAATTCCAGAGGGCAAACAGAAAAATTGGAATTCATTTCACGATAGACTTTTAATTTGATGTTACTGCTGGTGCACTTAGTGCCTGTTAATGTAGTGGCTTTCAAATGATAAAAGCAATGGTATGCTTGTGCCTTTCCACTATCTGCCATAACTTGGAAGTTTGCTCTGCGTATGTCACTGTTGAGGGGACACTGACAGAACTAATTAAAATGAGATCTCTCTTTATCCCTACAAATCCTGGCTCTTTTAATCACTGTTCTCTTACTTTCATCTTCTCAAAGGGCCTACATCAGTCAACTCTGCCTAGACCAATCACCTGAGACAACATCTGTGTATTGTGTTTGGTGCCGTAACATAGGGTACCTCTAAACCAGTGTTCACTGTAACCTGTGTGGTTGGGCAGTCTGCTAGGAGAGATTAAAATGCTGCCCATCTAATTATCAGAGTGCCCACAACTGGCGGCAGCCAGCAGCAGGTTTTACTGATGGTACATATCCACACATGCCTTGCTGCACATAATAAAAGTTGTTCTGCACATGGATGGAAAAATTAGAGGGGACATCACCCTCAACCCATGCATGGTACCCATATGCCAAGTCATGAGCATCTCTTATGCTTTTTTTCTTTGATGACTTTGATGGCTTACTTTCTTTGATGACTGTCATCCAATAAATGCCCTCATATTTGCATTGGAGGTCTACAAAATGAGAGAATAGTTCCCCTCAGACCAAAAATTCATGGCCATAAATATATAAAACATAATTATTTCCCCTTATGTACTCTCATTATTGATCTATAAAATTGTACCAGGAAAGGTGCTTGTTTATAAGATTTACTGATGCTCCTTTTTCATTTGCTGGTTCTACCCACATTAGTGTGTAAATTGTTCTCTCTAATATAAAATCAATTCTAAGTTCATTTCAAATCACTGACCAGAACTGTGCTGGTGACAGCTATATTTTAAATATGATATTTATGACTAGTTAAAGGTTGAAATGATTGCCTTTGCTCATTTGATCAGTTGAATCAGAGATCCCCCTCCAGCTGGAACATGAATGACTAAGAATGCGTAAGATAATAGGAATCCTGCGGTAACCAGAGCCCTACCTCAAGATTTAAATGTTCTGCTTTTGGCTTTATCGGGCGATATCTTCCAAAGGGGAAAATTGGCTTCTAAAGTCATCTAGCGGGCATCTGGTACAAAACATGCTCACAGAGTTTCCCTACAGGGAGTTCTGTAGCTTCTGTGCTCTCCCTGAATACATTTCTTCTCCTCCCCACATTTATGTAAGAAAGCAGGACATGGCTTTGATGATGTCACAGTTTGTGAACATTCCCTCTGCCACCAGAGGGATGATGTTGGGGGCATAGGCTACAAAAGAGTGAGTGCAGCCTGTGTATCTACAGACTACAAAAGGTCAAACCCTGTTACAGATTGGGCCTCTGTAGTCCAGGACACTGTAGTCCAGCAACATTTGTGGTCTGCCGTTGTTGGGGACCCCCTGGGTGCTCTAAGGTTGGAGCTCTTGTGGGGAGAAACTGACACAGAAGGACCAGGGATGTTGCTGGATAACAGAGCTGGGCCGGTGGCTGGGAACAGAGCCCTGGGGTGGGGGTGGGGGACGGGGGCTGGTAGCTGAAGTTGTAGCTCAGCTGCTGGGAGCCGGTGCTGGGGACAGGGGCCAGAGCCTGGCAGCTGGAAGTAGAGCCTGGACGAGAGGGTTGGGGCCAGAGCTGGCAGCTGGGAACAGGACCCAGTGGTCAGAGGCTGGAGCAAGGCAGCCAGGGTGGGGGTCTGGAGGGTGGAGGAAGCACAAGTCTGGTGGCTAGGAGTGGAGGCCAGCATTGACCTCCTCTGATCCAGCGAACTCCCTTGTTTGGGATTGGTCACATTCTGAGGGTGAGGGACCAAGGAGGTCTGAGCTCTTCCTGTACATTGCTCTCAACCTACCCTCCTTAGCAGAGCCCACTCAGTCATTGTGCTACCATTGAATAAGAGGGCGGTGGCTCCGTTTTGTGGAGTCAGTGCTCCTCTAAACAGCAGTAAGTACAAGCCGTACCAGACAGAGAAGCTCTTCTCTGATAACTTCCCCTATGGCCTGACATCAACCCTCTTTTCTTGTGGCCCTTCTACCATGCTCATTTGGGTCCTAGTCGAGGGAGTATTTCCACTGGCTTCAGTGGGGTTTGGGTCAGGCCCACATTTCAGAGGAGCTGGTGGTAGATAGGTTGGGGTAATTTTCTGCATAGTCAGAAGGAGCAGATTTTACTGGGCACACCTACACAATGTGTAGGTTCTATGGCGTTCGCTTCTGGACTCCTGAATAAATAACTGTTCCCCTGGGGAGCTCAGAATAGCAGCAGATGGAGGAAGGAACATGATATAAGAAAGTGCTTTGCTTCTTCACAGTCACCATCCTTAGTGATGAGCCCATCAGCTTTATGCTTCAATTTACTTGTTGAAATGGTCATGATTTACACACTCTAGATGCAGCAATGAAGGGTCCTGTGGCACCTTGTAGACTAACAGAAAAGTTTTGAGCATGAGCTTTCATGAGCACAGACTCACTTCATCAGATGCTGGTCTTGTGCTCACGAAAGCTCATGCTCAAAACTTTTCTGTTAGTCTATAAGGTGCCACAGGACCCTTCATTGCTGTTACAGGTCCAGACTAACACGGCGACCCCTCCGATACTCTCGAGGTAATGTATCTTCTCTAAAGCATTCTCAGACTCTACTGCTCAAGAAGTGGGACCCCAGAACAAAGATTTTACTTGCTTTGGCCAGCTGTTTACAAAATGTAGTTTTTTCTAAAGAATAGGTTAGCGAGCCTAAAATGCAGGGGTCTCCCTGTACATACTGTGCAGCGCTGTAAGATGAGGACATGGCCACTTCATGAACCTATAAATAGTTTGGTATATTAATGATGCACATAAGCAAGCAGTGATTACTCTGTGTTGGGTTGCTGTGAGTTCCCCATGCCTCCTTAAAGGCATTCAGTATGTCTTATTGCAGCTCTCTTTGAATTTTGCATGCTTGGTTGCTATTGATTTACATTTAAAACAGAAGAACAAGAAGTCCTGTGCACCTTATAGACTAATGGATATTTTGGAGCATAAGTTTTTGTGGGCAAAGGCCTGCTTTGTCAGATGCATGAGTGGGGGGTTCCAGGGAAGGATTTAAAGAGGGGATCTCAGTAAGGGGGATGGCGAGAGCTGACAAGGTCTATTCAGTCAGGGTGGATGTGGCCCATTATCGGCAGTTAATGTGGAGTTGTGAACATCAAGAGAGGAAAAATTAAGTCAGTTCAGTCGGGGGGATATTGGCTCATTGTCAGTTGTTAACGTGGAGGTTTGAACATCAAGAGTGGAGAAACTGCTTTTGTAATGGGCCAACCACTCCCAGTTTCCCCACTCCTTGAAGAGCAGCATGTGACTGTGGAGCCGCAGGTTGCCGACCCCTGGTTTATTTGGATTACACAGACCTTTAGTGGAGGGTCTGTCTGTCAATATGGTCAACTCTCAGAATATTATCATGAGTCTAGCAATGTTTTTCTCTTTGTAATATAGGAGGCTTCTCTGGGCACAGCTGAGAGGATCAAACCGGGGCAAACTGCTTAAAACCAAGTTACTTATGGCCCAAGACTGGGGTTCTTCTGCTATAAGGCAAACCAAACCAGTAACAAAGAGCACCTCCACTGCCATTCTGGCCAGCAGGAAGTCACACAAGCAATTCTCTTAGACACTCCAGTTTACCTTATGCCACAACCAGTACCCTCCTTACACAGATGAGAGGTTCTGAAAACCAATCTCACCAAATACACAGATTCTTCCAGTCCCAAAGGAGCAGCCACATCCTGAGGTCAATATATACTAAGAGTAGTACAAGAAGTATGGGTAATAAGCAGGAAAAACTGGAAGTGCTAATAAATAAATACAACTACGACATTGTTGGCATCACAGAAACTTGGTGGGATAATACACATGATTGGAATGTTGGTATGGAAGGGTACAGGTTGCTTAGGAAGGATGGACAGGGGAAAAAGGGAGGAGGTGTTGCCTTGTGTATTAAAAATTTGCACACTTGGACTAAAGTGGAGATGGACATAGAAAACGGATGTGTTGAGAGCCTCTGGATTAAGCTAAAAGGGGTAAAAACAAGGGTGTTGTCTTGCTAGGAGTTTACTACAGGCCACCTACCCAGATGGAAGAGGTGGATGAGGCTTTTTTTAAACAACTATCAAAATCATCCAGGGCCCAGGATTTGGTAGTAATGGGGAACTTCAGCTATCCAGATATATGTTGGGAAACTAACACAGCAACACACAGACTATCCGATAAGTTCTTGGACTGCATTGGAGACAACTTTTTATTTCAGAAGGTTGAAAAACCTACCGGGGGAAGCTGTCTTAGATTTGATTTAAACAAATAGGGAGGAACTGATTGAGAATCTGAAAGTGGAAGGCAGCTTGGGTGAAAGTGATCATGAAATCATAGAGTTCACAATTTTAAGAAAGGGTAGAAGGGAGAGCATCAAAATAGAGGCAATAGATTTCAGGAAGGTGGATTTTGGTAAACTCAGAGAGCTGGTAGGTAAGGTCCCATGGGAAGCGAGACTGAGGGGAAAAACAATGGAGGAGAGTTGGCAGTTTTTCAAAGGGACATTATTAAGGGCCCAAAAGCAAGCTATTCCTCTGCGTAGGAAAGATAGAAAATATGGCAAAAGACTGCCTTGGCTTAACCAGGAGATCTTGCGTGATCTCAAAATAAAAAAAGAATCATAAAAATGGAAACTAGGACAAATTACGAAGGCTGAATATAGGCAAACAACACAGGAATGCAAGGTAAAGAGTAAAAAGGCAAAGGCACAAAATGAGCTCAAATTAGCTATGGCCATAAAGGGAAACAAGAAGACTTTTTATAAATGCATTAAAAGCAAGAAGACGACCAAGGATATTGTAGGCCCATTGCTCAGTGAGGAGGGAGAAATAGTAACAGGAAACTTGGAAATGGCAGAGATGCTTAATGACTTCTTTGTTTCAGTCTTTGCTGAGAAGTCTGAAGAAGGAATGCCTAACATAGTGAATGCTAGTGGGAAAGGGGTAGGTTTAGAAGATAAAATAAAAAAAGAACAAGTTAAAAATCACTGAGGAAAGTTAGATGTCTGCAAGTCACCTGGTCCTGAAGAAATGCATCCTAGAATACTCAAGGAGCTGATGGAGGAGGTATCTGAGCCATTAGCTATCATCTTTGGAAAATCATGGGAGACAGGAGAGATTCCAGAAGACTGGAAAAAGGCAAATGTAGTGCCCATCTATAAAAAGGGGAATAAGAACAACTCAGGAAACTACAGACCAGTCAGTTTAACTTCTGTACCAGGAAAGATAATGGAACAAGTAATTAAGGAAATCATCTGCAAACACTTGAAAGGTGGTAAGCTGATAGGGAACAGCCAGTATGGATTTTCAAAGAACAAATCATGTCAAACCAATCTGATAGCTTTCTTTGATAGGATAATGAGCCTTGTGGATAAGGGACAAGCAGTGGATGTGGTATACCTAGATTTTAATAAGGCATTTGATACAGTCTCATATGATATTCTTATCAATAAACTAGCCAAATACAACTTAGATAAGGCTACTATAAGGTGGGTGCGTAGCTGGCTGGATAACCGTACTCAGAGAGTAGTTATTAATTGTTCTCAATCCTGCTGGAAAGGTATAAAAGGTGGGGTTCCGCAGCAGTCTGTATTGGGACTGGTTCTGTTCAATATGTTCATCAACGATTTAGATATTGGCATAGAAGGTATGCTGCTTAAGTTTGCAGATGATACCAAGCTAGAAGGGGTTGCAACTGCTTTGGAGAATAGGGTCAAAATTCAAAATGATCTGGACAAATTGGAGAAATGGTCTGAAGTAAGGAGGATGAAGTTTACTAATGACAAATGCAAAGTGCTCCACTTGGGAAAGAACAATCAGTTTCACACATACAGAATGGGAAGCAACTGTCTAGGAATGACTACAGCAGAAACGGATCTAGGGGTTCTAGTGGACCACAAGCTAAATATGAGTCAACAGTGTGATTCTGTTTCAAAAAAAGCAACCATGATTCTGGGATGCATTAACAGGTGTGTTGTGAACAAGACATGAGAAGTCATTCTTCTGCTCTACTTTACTGAGGTTAGGCCTCAGCTGGAGTATTGTATCCAGTTCTGGGCACTGCAATTCAAGAAAGGTCTGGAGAAATTGGAAAGGGTCCAGAAAAGAGCAACAAGAATGATCAGAGGTCTAGAGAACGTTTCCTATGAAGAAAGGCTGAAAGAATTGGGCTTGTTTAGTTTGGAAAAAAGAAGATTAAGGCGGGACGTGATAGCGGTTTTAAAGTATCTAAAAGGGTGTCAAAAGGAGGAGGGAGAAAACTTGTTCTTCTTGGCCTCTGAGGGTAGAACAAGAAACAATGGACTTAAACTGCAGCAAGAGAGGTTTAGGTTGGACATTAGGAAAAAGTTCCTAACTGTCAGGGTGGTCAAACACTGGAATAAATTGCCTAGGGAGGTTGTGGAATCTCCATCGCTGGAGATATTTAAGAACAGGTTAGATAAATGTCTATCAGGGATGGTCTAGACAGTACTTGGTCCTGCCATAAGGGCGTGGGCCTGGACTCAATGATCGCTCAAGGTCCCTGCCAGTCCTAGCATTCTATGATTACCCAAAACAACTCTGTGCCAATCTTTTAGCATCCAAAATCTAAAGGTTTATTAATAAAAGAAAGAAGGAACAGGGTGGGAGTAAGATTGTTAACTTTTTCCTAACTGTCAGGGTGGTCAAACACTGGAATAAATTGCCTAGGGAGGTTGTGGAATCTCCATCGCTGGAGATATTTAAGAACAGGTTAGATAAATGTCTATCAGGGATGGTCTAGACAGTACTTGGTCCTGCCATAAGGGCGTGGGCCTGGACTCAATGATCGCTCAAGGTCCCTGCCAGTCCTAGCATTCTATGATTACCCAAAACAACTCTGTGCCAATCTTTTAGCATCCAAAATCTAAAGGTTTATTAATAAAAGAAAGAAGGAACAGGGTGGGAGTAAGATTGTTAAAGCAGTCATTTACATACATCAATCATAAAGTTCCTGATGCAGGCTGCAGCAGATGGAATAGGCTGCTGTCTTAAAAGTCTCTTTTGGGATGTGTCAGCCATCCTTCCAGGCTCAGTTTATAGCAAAGGTGTTCACGAAGTGAGGAGCTGGATTGAAGACTGGAGATTGAAGACAAAATGGAGGAGCCAGAGGCTCCCCTTATACCTTTGCCCATGTCGGGGGAAATCCATTGTTCCTCCTTGGCTTTGAACATGTTCAAAACAAGCAGGCCACCTATCCATTTCCTTTTTTGGGCATTGTGCCATTGGCTGTCTCCCAGACATGTCCACAGCTAAAGTCCTGTGAAGTGGATTGGAATCAAGTACTGCTTCACCTAGTGCCCCCTCTCCTTGTATAGTTTCTCAGAGGCTACAATTTTAACAACAAGCATAGTGCCAATAATTACAACTCCACATATAAAAATGATACAAACATATAAGCAGCATAAACAGAGTCACTGAATTACCAGCTTTTGTTACACACGTCACTTGGCCCACTTGGCACAAGATTTGGTGCAAACCTAGGACAGTGGTTACAATAATGAGTCCCATGTTCTTTTTAAAATGCAATAACGTCACACTCTTTAAACCCTATTTTCCTGAATCTTGTGATTTAAGTGAGATTCTTAGATTTCACCTTAAAATAAGTAAATTTCTAGCCCAGATAATTGCAGAAAAGTGCTTGAAAATGTGAACCAAAAAGCTCAGAAAACCAGGAGCAAGAGAGAGAAACTCCAAACAGCTCAACGTATATTATTATGCGAAGACTTACTGGTAATTGCTTGGATCACAGACCTCTTTGATAATGGGTACTGACACACTGTTCAGTTAATAAAGTTATCAGAATTAATAACAAACCTCATGCCTAAGACAAAAAAGAGCTGTGAACCTGCCCAGGAGTTTGGTTTGGGTGGATGGAAAACATACAGAACAAAAGAAAGGCAAAGGTAGAAAAGTGAGGAAGTGAAGTAGCAGCCTGTGAACCCAGAGAAAGCGAGCAAGAAAGAGCTTTTTCATCTAGTGGCTAATGAGACTTGGGACTATAAGTTAAGAAACTGCTCCTTTTATTTTTCTTTATTCCTTCTATGTTCACAGGTGCAGGACTTGCTAAATTCCTTGTAAATAAATAAGATTGCTGAAGTGTTACATTTTCGTTGATGCAATTTGCACTTCCAGCTGGAATGTCTCCCGGGCCCTGAACTTAGACTGGCCACTCAGATAAAAAAGAGGTGACCTTATAAAAAAATACCATGATTTTTTAAAGCCAATCTCATTATTTTTGGAGGTCTGAGTCATATTTATTTTAACACTTGTGGCTGGTGGCATTGGTGTCTTACTATGCATTTGTAGAGTATGGAGAACAGTGGTGGGCAACCTGTGGCCCGAGGGCCACATGTGGTCCCATGTGGTTCTATGCGTGGCTTGCCAGACATTATGTTTACTGTTGCTTCCACACAAGATTGACAGATACCATTGTTTTTTGTCT
This sequence comes from Carettochelys insculpta, assembly GCF_033958435.1. Lineage (NCBI taxonomy): Eukaryota > Metazoa > Chordata > Testudines > Carettochelyidae > Carettochelys > Carettochelys insculpta. Next base: position 292,953,419 of record NC_134137.1, read on the forward strand.
GTGTTATTTTTTCCTACCTAAAGCAAGTGCATATGAGGTGAGACGTGTGTTGATTGCACATAGCATTGACTGGAAGAACCATACGCTTCCTCTGCATCCAGTCAAAGCACTGCTATGGTTCAGTTGCCAACACAACCATAGCAGAGGGAGCATATGGCTCTTACAGCCCTGAAAATTCTAGGTAGACAAGTGTAGTTAGCAAAATTACCCTATCCTGGCTGGGAGAGTGTCATGGTTACAACAGAGAGGAAGCCGTGCTAGTCTACACACTATCAAAACAAAAAGTAGTCAAGTAGCACTTTAAAGACTAGCAAAATAGTTTATTAGGTGAGCTTTCGTGGGACAGACCCACTTCTTCAGACCATAGCCAGACCAGAACAGACTCAATATTTAAGGCACAGAGAACCAAAACCAGTAAGCAACGAGGACAGATCAGAAAAAGATAAGCAAGGTGAGCAAATCAGAGAGTGGAGGGGTTGGGGGGAAGGTCAAGAATTAGATTGAGCCAAGTATGCAGACGAGCCCCTATAGTGACTCAGGAAGTTCCCATCATGATTTAAACCATGTGTTAATGTGCCGAATTTGAATATAAAAGCCAGCTTGGCTGCTTCCCTTTCCAGAATGGTGCGATAATTCTTCTTCAGTAACACACGTACCTTTAGGTCATTGACAGAATGCCCCATTCCATTAAAATGTTGACTAACTGGTTTGTGGATCTGGAGTGTTTTGATGTCTGTTTTGTGCCCATTGACCCTTTGTCTAAGGCAGTTAGAAGTCTGTCCAATATACAAAGCATCTGGGCATTGTTGGCACATGATGGCATATATGATGTCAGTAGAGGAGCATGAGAAAGTGCCCGTGATTCTGTGAGTAACCTGGTTAGGTCCAGTGATGGTATTTCCAGAGAAGATATGTGGACAAAGCTGGCAGCAGGCTTTGTTGCAGGGAAAGGTTCCAGGACTGGTATTCCTGGGGTATAGATTGTGGCTGTTAGTGAGGATCCTCGTGAGGCTGGGAGGTTGTCTGTGAGAGAGAACAGACATGTCACCCAGGGCCTTCTGGAGTGTGGCATCCTGATTAAGGATAGGTTGTAGGTCTTTAATAATTCATTGCAGTGGTCTGAGTTGGGGGCTGTAGGTGATGACCAGTGGTGTTCTGTTCTTGGCTTTTTTGGGCCGATCTTGGAGTAGCTGGTCTCTGGGTATTCGTCTGACCCTGTTGATTTGTTTTTTTCTTCTCTTGGTGGGTAATTCAGGTTTATGAATATTTGGTGAAGTTCTTGTAGTTTTTGGTCTCTGTCATTTGGATCAGAGTAAATGCGATTGTACCTAAGAGCTTGACTGTAAACAATGGATCTAGTCACGTGTGCAGGATGGAAACTAGAAGGATAGGGGCTCGTCTGCATACGTGGCTCAATCTAATTCTTGACCTTCACCCCCACCCCTCCACTCTGATTTACTCACCTTGATTATCTTTTTCTGATTTGTCCTCGTTGCTTACTGTTTTTGGTTCTCTGTGCCTTAAATATTGAGTCTGTTCTGGTCTGGCTATGGTCTGAAGAAGTGGGTCTGTCCCACGAAAGCTCACCTAATAAACCATTTTGCTAGTCTTTAAAGTGCTACTTGACTGCTTTTTGTTTTGATGGTTACAACAGTTTTGGACCCCACTGAGATGAAGGAGGGCTGCTCATGCAGCCCACTCACTTGCCTAGATTGTCATTGCTGGCCTTGAGCAAAGAAACCCCATCTTTGCTTGGATCTCTAGATGCTACTGTTATAAAAATAATGAAGTACCGATGTGTTAATGTAACTGCCTCAGGCAGTTTTGAACCTGGGACCTCTGGAACTTTCTGTGGGCACAGCTACAGCTTGAGTAAAGGCCAGCTGGTTCTCAGCTTAGGCTGTAGAGGACACTTAGTCTTTCTCTGTGAAGTGGTTAAGTACTACTACATGGGACAGTTAACCACACGTAGAATGGTAGTAAGGGTAAATGAGCTTTAGTCTTCAGCACCTGTCTTGACTGATTGCATTGTTCGACTTGAACTAAACCACTTACACTACTTCTAGTGAGAGAACCTTTGCCACAAGCATTAAAGGTAATTTCCTGGCCACTAGAGTAAGTTAAAAGATTGTTTTTAATTGTTAAATAAATGGCGGTACTTTCTGTTCTTTTTCCCAGTCCCCAAAATAATTTGATTACACAAGTGCCATTAAGACAATTTGTTTAATCTCTCACACTCTATTGTGCACACTGGCAGTACTAGTAATAGCCTGGAGACTTCATTAATTGTTTATGAAGATTTTGCATTGCTAAGCAATCGCTTAATAAGGTGAAAGTCCCTAGGCTAAAGAAAAATAGTGTAATTTTTTGGAAAATAACAGCACAGAGGCCAGAAAGATACTTTTGGGGTAGTGGAGAGACAACAGGCATGTAATCAGAGTGCTTCCTAATTAGAAGATGTGTTACAAAATACATTGTAATGGTTATGGGTTTTTAGCCAACTTCTTGTCACTGGTTTGTGTGTGATTCACATGAGCATTAAAATATTCTTTGAGGCGTTATTTCTGTGTCTAGGTATGGCATAAAATCACCTGAATTCCAGAACTCAGAACCTAAAAACTGCCAGGATTCAAGGGTGACATGGTTACATTCTTAGCAACAAAATAGATAAGCAAATACCCCCCAGCTGGGTGGGAGGGTGGAGGGCGGGAAATTAGGAACAATCTGTATCTCCAAACTAGGGTTTTCATTGTAGTTGCTGCATATTTTTCCTTCATCAGAACCTGTCCTTCACTACCTTCCATTTGCTAACTGTCTGCTTTTACAACCTCAAGGAAGTTCCCAGGCTGTTCTGCTCTTAACAGCAATAATCTGGTCTCCCTTGTTCCACAAGTCTGACTTGACAATGTTAGGTATTGGTTTAATACATATTACTGATTTGTTTAAAGTGCTGATTTTTGTCTCTAAAGCCCTATGCGACTTAAGATTGATCAGAGAGATCGCTTCTCTCCCTGTGACATGGCTGCACTCGGTACTGGTGCAAGTGAGAGGAGGTGGCTGTCTGCATAAGTACTTCGTCTCACCCTTATCACTATGTAATGGGTTTTATCCCCACAGGATTCTATGAGTGGAGGCATTCGATCTTCATTTGACAGATGGGCACTGAGGCACAGGACAATTAAGTGACTTGCCTAAGCTCACTCTAGAAGCCAGTGGCTGAGCTGGGAATTGAACTCCAGTCTCTTGAGTCACAGTCTAATCTTCCTTCCCATCTGTGGCATTCGGTATGAGCCCCTTTTGGCTTTGAAACTCACTCCTCCTCTTGGTAGCCAGAAGCCAGTGGCCAGCAATACTTCTCTTTCTTCTGAGAATTTGACAGTGAGGAAGAAAGACAAGGGTGGTTGATAGCTGAGCAGGGGGACTATCCTAATTTGTCAGGTTTGCTGTTTATGTGGTATGGAATTGTTCCATTTCAATGTAAGGAAAGACTATGCAAAATGTTGCTGAGGATGCCCAAGGGGAAATGGGTAGACAAGGCTATTTATTCTAAATAAATCAAATTAGGAAGTGATGTCATCATTAGCCCAATGCATTAGTGTGAACTGATGCTGCGGTAATCCATCCAGGGGTAGATTATTCTGTGTAGTGTTAATTTAGTTTGGCCTGCAGCGGGTGGCATGATGATAACCAGCTGGAAAGGAAATGCTACTCTCCGCTGTCAAGATATTTCCATCGGGTGGAAACCTCATTAGGGCATCTGACAGAAAACAGTGTAGGGAAAATATCAATTTTAGATTCAATTAAAATAAATTCTAGGAAGGAAAAATGGAATAGGTGGAGAGGGCAGATTAAAGATACCACTGAGAGAAAATCCACTGACTATGTTTTAGCTGTCAGCTGTGGCTTGTGCTGAAGATATAGTCTGGAATGGATTTCTGACCAACCTAATAAGTAGCACAATTTTAATGCAAGGCAATGGCAAACACATTTTGTCTTTGAGAGCTAGCTTTATAAAGTGGTGAAGAGGCACCACATACCCTTGATGTGGTCAGAAAAAATGGAGAAAGTTCATTAGTATTGGAATTAATGTTAATTATAATGAACTTACTGAAGCTGACGTGGAGTGAGGAAGGAACCTGTAACTGGGATCATCATCTCCGCCGTAGGGAGAGGGAAGCAAAGTGGTAGCCCTTCTTTGGAGTCTGATCCCCCAAGGCAGGTCAATTGCTTTACTCACATGCTTGCTGGATGAGGGCCATAAAGTTTTATTTTCTTATTGACTCCGCAAGCTAAAAACATATACTGTGCGATTCACCTTTTCCTGTTTAAGAGAAGGAAGACCAGCTGTAACACACACTGGCTGCGTCTACATGAGCTAGTTCTGTGACAGAACAGGGCTTCTGGGCTGTGTCTACTCTGGAGAGTTCTGTTGACAGAGGTTCTGTCGGAATTTCACTGTCGACAGTAACTTCTTTCGACAGATGATTCCAGTGTAAGCATAGCCTTCCTGAATTAACACCTCTGTCAACAAGTATCAGAGAGATAGCTGTGTTAGTCTGTATCTTCGAGAACAACAAGAAGTCCTGTAGCACCTTATAGACTAACAGGTATTTTGGAACATAAGCGTTCGTGGGCAAAGACCCGCTTTGTTAGTCTATAAGATGCCACAGGACTTCTTGCTGTTCACCTCTGTCAATAGTGTTTTGTTGACAAAGTGCCCATGTAGACAGTTCTGTCGACAGAAGGGGCTTCCGGTTATCAGGCGGCTTTGTTTGAAGAGCTGCAATTCTGCTGTTCTGTCACCAGAGGGCAGTGCAGTCTGGCAGTTCTGTTGACAGAGCAAGTTGCATGTAGCCGGAACCACTCCACAGAAGTTCTGTCGAGATTGCCATGTCAACAGTGACTTCTGCCAACAGAGGCTGCCTGTGTAGACATGGCCAGTGACAGGCAGTTTTCTACTTAGGAGTGTCCATGAAAAGATACTTCATGTTTGCGCCTTGTAGATATGAAATTAGTTAACCAAGAAAAGAGTTGTAATGAGGTTTTTTGACCAGTAATATGCAGATCAAACTAGGTCACCATAATGTTCTCTTCTGGCCCTAAAAATCCATGAATTTTATGAATTTCATCCATCAGTTGTCTTTGTTTAAAAAAGGCACTGATAACCTTAGATATGTTCTTATTGCAAAAACTCCTTTTGATTTCCCTGTATAATTACAGTTAGCACACAGTGGCAGGTAGCAATTTTAGCTTTGTAATTTTTCCAGAAAGCAAGGGGAGGAGGGAGTCACACCAGGCCTGGTAAGTGGAAGATTTAAATACATACCGTAAAAATCAGGCATCTAACAAATTAGTCAGTATGTACTAACTTAGACATGGAAAGCACTTGTAGAATGTTACTCCACCAGATGGACATATTTAGATGGTAATTTTGTGGTGCTGGGAATTCCCAGAATCCATGTCCGGGCCCATGTGACATGACAGCTTCCCACAAAGTCAACCTACATCTGCAGTCCCCTTACCTCCCATGATGTAACAAATCTGGCTTTGTAATGTCTCCAAGAATCGTTTGTGATACCACAGTAACACGAGATCTGGCATCTCACCAAAATTTACTTTAATGGCCAAATTTACCAAAGCGGGCAGAATACTGCAAGGCAAAACCTTGTGGTTTCTGGGCCCTCAAATGGATCCCTATGTGTTTACATTTTTCCACGGACTATTTTAGTGTCAAATATTGAACTACATTGCTTTATCTAAGTTGATGTGAATACTAGTGTTTGCAGCTTTATTCAGATACCAGCTGGCTTCAAATACACAGTCCTAATGAAAAGCATAAAGCAGAAATGCGAAGAGTGCTGTCTATGACACTTCTAAGCTCTATTATGGCTCGCATGTTAAAAGCTTTCTCTCTAAAGTAGTCAAGCCCAAAGAAAGCTTCTTGATCTCACTCTGCTGACTTGCAGAGAGATTATATTGAACCTAACCATTCAGCCGATTTCCCTCTCACAGTGCTTTGACAGGTTCCTTCTCACCAATTGTCTAAAGCCTTGGAACATGTAAAAGATTACTCAGTAAATGCCTTTTCTAGACTCTCATCCACCCAGGATCAAATTGTGGGAAAAGTAAAGGCCAAAGAAAAAAGGCTGCAGAGCCAGCTTAAGCTGTAATCACCCCATGAGCCCATCCCTCTTCATTTATAGGAGAATTTGTTAGGAATGAGGGAGCTTCAAATCAGATTGGAATTCAGTCTTATCAGGTAAAATTCTGAAATCTGTATTCTGAGCCCCTAGCCTCTTCCTGACTCTGGTCCATGTTTAGCTTTAGGGTAATGCAGTGCCCATATCGTATGTTACTTAAAATGTTCAGCCAGCATGTTCAGCCAGCAGAAAGGATCAAGAATAGGTGGGTCCTTGGCATTTGTTATCTTGTTTTTTTGAATATTAGAGGTGACTTTAAAAGCCTTTTTCATGGGTGCTCAAGGGCTTTACATTTTATACTGGAATTGCAAATCCTACAAGCAGGGACCTGGGGGTGCTGCCACATTCCCTTATTTGAAGCGTATTCCATTATATACAGGTTTTACCGTTTGGTTGAATGGCTCTCAGCAACCCTACTATAAGTATTATGTTAGCTTACCTACCTATATGACCGAGAGCCCCACATAGAGTCTAATTTTGGCAACATTTAAGTCAATGGCAAAATTCCCACTGATTACGGTATGGCCAGAATTTTATTTATATTATTCTCATTATTAGAAAGGGTGATAATCAGCCAATGCTACATGAGTGGTCAGCTAGCCTTCTAATCGATTATTTTGTTCCTTATCTAGAACAACAGTGGTATCAGGAGGGGCTGGGACTGGCTATATATGTATCACTTTCACTGCCATTCTGCCCAATTCTCCAGTATTTCTTCTATTTTAAGAGCATATTCCACTGACGTGACTAGAGCAGTTACATAAAATAAGGTTTTACAGTGGCAAAGGAGATTCACGTCTGCTACGTCAGGCTCTGTTTTCTAGGAGGTCAGGCCAGGGGCTGAAAACAGGTACCACGGGCCAAAAAGCTGGATGTAAATTCAGGACTGCACCAATGGCAATGCTGAAAGTTGAGTTCCCGGAAAGACAGTGGGTCAGAGTCTGGGTCATAAGAGGGGGGTCACGTACCCCTCCTCCCCAGCATCCAACTCTCCGCACCCACACTCACTGTGTCAGTACTGTGCCATTTTCAGTGGCTGCAGGGGTGGTCCTGTCCTGTGCCTCCCCAGGAGGGACATGGCCTGAGACCAGCCGCTGGTTCTATCTCCCAGAGGCCAATCCAGGAGATTTTAAACCATTTGCAGTCTGGCACAGCACGGCCAAGGAAGGCTGCCTGTCTGCTCTGGCCCCACACTGCTCCCAGCAGTGGCCAGCACGTCCCTGTAGGCTCCAGGCATAGGGGAGAAGGAAATGCAAGGGGGTCTCCTCATGCTGATCCTGAATCTCGAATTGACCAGTGAGAACTGGCAGGGTGGTGCCTGCAGGCAGTGGCAGTATATGGAGCTACCTGTTCCCAAAGCTGCAGGAGGACATGCTGATCGCTTTCAGGAGTGGCATGGGGCCCGCCCAGGCAGGGAGCTTTCCTGAACCCCATGCAAGCATGGAGGTGTACGTATCTGATAGGGCTGGAAGGGAACTCCAGAGGTCTTCCAGGTCCAGTCTCCTGCGCTCACAGCAGGGTCTATCACCACCCCTGTCAGGTATATATGTATTTAAATCTAACCTGCCCCAAAGCCTTGTGAGGCCCACCTCAAGGATTGAACTCTCAGCCGTAGCTTCATAAGGCCAATGCTCTCTAACCACTGAGCTGTCACTCTCCCACTGCACCATGTTTTAGGTAAGATGTGGAGAAATATGGGGGTGTCCAGAGAAGAGCAACTAAAATGACTAAAGGTCTAGAACAGCATTTCCCAAACTCTGTTCCGTGAATGTGAATACGTGTTCCATGGAAACATTTTGACACTAGTGATATTTTACCTTCTAAAATGTTAAACGAGAAATTATGTGTGTATCAAAGATACGAAGGTATTTAAATAGTATTTAGACTGTAGATATATTAATATTTATAATGCATTCATAACAGCATAATTATTATGAGACTTGCAGGGTTGCTACCTGCCCTCCTATCACTGATATGTTACTTGTTCATTCAGATGATTTTCTCATAATTTTTTGTTCTTTGTAAAATAAAAGACATCTAAAAAACCTAACTCTTCTAAATCTACTTTTGAGCATTACGTGCAACAATTTTTCAATTTTTTCGGCATGAAAGCCTCCTGTTCCTCAGCCACCATATATATATTCTGTCAATATATTCCAAGCCCAACAGTGTTCCATGGCCACATTAGTTTGGGAAATGCTGGTTTAGAAAATATGACCTGTGAGAGAAGATTAAACAAGTTAGACTTGTTTAGTCTGGAAAAGAGAAGCTTGAGAGGTGACATGATAGCAGCTTTCACGTACCTAAAAAGTGTTACAAGGACGAAGGAGAAAAATTATTCTCCTTAACTTCTGATAGGACAAGAAGCAATGGGCTTAAATTACAGCAAGGGAGATTTAGGTTGGACATTAGGAAAAATTTCCTGATTGTCGGGGTGGTTAAGTACTGGAATAAATTGCCTCGTGTGATTGTAGAAGTTCCGTCACTGGAGATATTTAAGAACAGGTTGATGTCGATGGTGCTTGTTCCTGCTGTGAGAGTAGGGGACTGGACTTGATGATGTCTCTTCCAGTCCAAGTGTTCTATGATTCTATGTCTTGCAATGCATTGGTGAGAGTTGGCATGTCTGCCTGGATGGGCCCTACCCAGGGAGAGGTTGCTGCACAGGCCATCCTTGGTATTTATGGGACCCTACACACCACAGGTTGCACCTCTGAAGTCTAGTACACTCTTGTCCAGCAACATCTGTGGTCTGGCATGACCATGGATGTAGCCAGATGAGAGACTAGTGGCTGGTGCAGGAGCTCCCACAGGGCTAGAAGTCAGAGCCCCCGCCCGCCCCGTGGTAGCGCAGGGCTGGAGCTACCTTCCAGTCCTGCAGCAGCAGGTGGGCCAGGAGCTCCTGGATGTCTTGCAGCAACAGGGGCTGGGAGCTGGGTCTCCCTTCTGCTCCATGGCAGCCAGGGGAGAGGGGCTGGCTAGAGCCCCATGGCAGCCTTGGCTTGGGAGGTAGGCTGCAGGCTGGGGCTACAGCAGCCCCTGATCGCAGGGCTTTCTGCCTGCAGAAGCCCTACACCTCCCCTCATCCAGCAAATACCTCGTCCAGGACCAGTCAGGTCCTCAGCATGCCGGATGAGGGAGGTGCAGTTTGTACTATTAGACTGGTGCCCTTATTGCCCGATGGCAGTTGGGAGGACAGCGATTTTATAAAGGTGATTTTATAATTGTCAGCAACATGCTATTAAAACAAATTTTAAACCGGAGGTGGGGAACCTAAAGCTCGGATCCAGCCCATGGTTTGTTTTGGTCTGGTCTGTGAGGCTCAGGACTTGGCTTCTCCCTCACAGGGGATGAGTCTGTGCTGGTGCTCCAGTCATGCAGGGAGCAGGGGGAAGCTATTGTTGGAGTACCAGTGCTGGCTCCCTGCTGTGTCCTCATGGGCTGGATCCAGACAAGCAGGGGATCCATCTGGCCCAGGGTCTCTGCCTGGGAAGGTGGAGGAATTGACTCCTGCACATTTCAGGGAAGCTCCACCCCGTTGCTCCCATTGGCTGAATCATGGCCAATGGGAGTGCTGGGGGGACAGTGCTAGTGTGAGCTGGGTCCCTGCAGTGACAAAGCCATATGTGCCCCCCCAGAGCTACACCAGGTAGGTATTCCCATCCCCTGCCCCTTCCCAGCCAAACCCTGCACCCTTCCTGTTCGTATACTCTCCTGGCACCCACACCTTGCTCCCTCCTTCCAGGCTCTGCACCCCCACTCCCAGCATGCTCCCGCAAAACCTCACACCACCAACCGCCTTCTCCACCTTCCCTCCTGCGCAGACCCCTCCCTCCCACCATCCTGCCCTGGCCCCCCCTGCCAGACCCCACCCACCCCAGCCCTGTCCTGCACCCTGCTTCTAGACCTCACGCTTCACCCCCAGCTCACTTGTACACCTTCGATCCCACCCAGACCCCCACCCCAAGCCTGCTCCTGTGCCCTGTCTCTTGCTCAGACCCCACACCCCAAACTCACTCCTGCATCCTACATCCTGCCCAGACCCCTTATCCTCACCCCAGCTTTCTCCCTCGAAGTCCCCTCCCATACACTGAACACCCCATTTTTGGCCCCACTCCAGAGCCTGGAGAGGCCCACAAACTACACTAGCCCCAGTCCTCCTAGGCTTTGGGATGGAGCATGAGGGTAGAGAGGTGAATGTCTTGTCTGCTTCCCAGCCGGGGGCCACGTCTGTGAGGTTTCTAGGGGTCTTCTCCTCACTTAGGGTATGGTGGGTCAGTGCCACTACTTTGGCGGCAGCAGCAGCAGCTGGAGCTCTGGGCCCCTTTGAAGTGCTGGTTGCACTGCTCCACTCCTCTGCTCAGGGTGGTGGGACAGTGCCACTGACTGCCCCGGACACTGCCTCTTTTGGGGCATAGTGCAGGGCCCCCTTGAACCTCACCCTGGGGCCACCCACGCTGGTTGTCAGCCCCGCTGATTATAACTTAACAATAGGAACAAATGAATGAATTACTCTCTAGTATGAGAATGAAATATGGGGCCAGGTTCACCGTTATGGGAGCTGAGAGTCGTGACCAGTGCTAACATTCCGTGTTGATGGGCTACTGAAAGGCACTAGGAGGCCCCTTTACTAGGGCAGGGGGGAGGTTCAATCCGAAGCATTCCTAGGGATCTGGCAGTCAGTGTTCAAACCTGGTGTCAAAAAGTCTTGTATTAAAGTTAAAAATCCCAAACCAGACAAATCCTGCTACTGGTCCAGAATTCAATACTGGTTCTGAATAAAAGGCTCTGAAAATGCTCTCTGGATTCAGAAAAGGTGGTTTAGAGGCAGGGGCTGGCTGCTTCACCTGCTCTTCTACAAAAAAAAGGAAGAGGGGGTTAAATCATCAAAACCCAGAGTAAAACACAGTAGATGAGACAAGTAAACCAAGCCCTTTGCCTGCATGGATGACTATTATATAGGAAGGATTTCATTTTGTATCCACATGATAGAAAATCTGGCAGTAATAATAGCCAATAAATGATGTGATCTGGGCTGTCTATGATAGTCCTCGTTTTTGAAGTTGTTGCTATTTTATCTCTGATGCAGACCAGTTGAAAGGTAGGGGAGGGATGGATACATCTTTGAAGCCCGTGTTTGCAACACTTCCAAACAAATGCAATACTCTGTGCTGGAGGGACTTCACTAGTTTCCTTTTAATTTGAGCAAATAAATCCAAATCTACATTTAAGGTGTCACTAGCCCCCCACTCATAACACTGTTTTTGGAGCTGCCAATTTTGAGCACTGAGCCACCATTTCATAAATTCACAGTTAGTAACTGACTCATTCTTTAATCTTTTATTGTGCATTTTAAAAATTGGCCAATGGGCCCAGCTATCTGGCAGTGACTTAAATGTACAGAACTCTATGTCTATGAGAAGAAAAAGATTTATCCTAAATTTATGAAACATCATCTGCATTACATCTTAGTGAATTCTGAACCTAGTGAAAATTACTGAACCATTGCTACTAAAGAAAGTGTCTGTTAATGATTGGAGAATAACTAAATATCCTGGTTCTTTATACAAAGGTAAATCAGTAGACTAATTTTTTAGATTCCTAGAGATATTTGAGATGTGTTGAAACTTTTATCTATACTTCTAAATTGTAATATAGTTTTCTCTTCATTTTACCCTTGTAATAACTGATCTGCTATAACTGCTCCTCTCTTTGGATTGCGTGCAATAAAAAATAAAATTAAAACATTACTATCAGAGGAAGCAAACTGGGATTTATTTCCCAGGAGCTAAAATACATTTGTAGAATGAAAGTCCTTTTTAAATTGTATTGCAGCAACAACTCAAGGTATATTATAGTTACTGATGCAATAAGCCATCATGACAGAGAAGTGCGTGTATGAGTCTGAGAGACAAAGGATGATGATCGAAAGAGAACAAGTACTCCTGAGCCATTTTAATGTCACTGAGTTGGTGCCTAGAACAGAGGGGTTATGCTTGGCTTGGTAAGACTGATTCTTTTGCAGCATCTTAAAGAAATGGCAATAGGAGTAATTTCTGTGGACATCTGAGGAGTCCACATGACAGAGAGAGGCTGAAATAAATGGAAGAGAAATCAGGAGACCAGAAGTATAGAACAGATGGATGGGTACATTTAACAGAAAGATACATTCTTTTTGAGTGCTGTCAGACCTGAGAGATTTGGACTGAGTTCCGTGCTTTGCCCCAACCTTCCTGTGTGACCTACGGCAAATCATTTGGGTCACTTTGTGCCTCAGTTTCCTACCTGTGAATGAGGATAATACTACCATTTGTTTTCATGTCTATTTTGAGGATAAATTAAAATACTGTAAGGTGCTCAGCTACTGTGACAATGGGTGCCCCATGGGAACCTAAGATAGGTAGATAAAGAACGACATTCTGCAGAGGACATTTGGAATAGCACAGAGTCAATAGAGACATATCTGGGCTTGTGATAGGGTTGACAGAACTGGTTTCTCCCCCGCCATAACCACTTTTATGAGGTGTCTCATGCCACTTGTTGGCCAGTCCCAGAGTTTGTTAGAAATGTCAGGATTGATCCTTGGGAGACCCTTTTGTTCATAGGCACCATGAAGCTGTCCAGGAAAGATATCTCCTTTCCATCACCATACCACTGGTGCCAGTGGGAAACACCTACGTCATATTTCTCAATTGCTGTGAGCGTTTTGTATTTTAAGAGAGAAGCTAAATAAGGAATGTCACATCTGACTGCTTGTGGCTACACACAGTATAGCATCATTGTGGATTTTGCTTCTCATAGAAAGTTTGAACAGGGTGCAGATAGAGCTCCTATACCTAAGCAAAAAGGAGTAATTAGTTTTCCTTAGCTATTCTTTGTCTCTGAGTAAGGAAGTACCACTTACCAATTAATAATAATGGCTGTTATATTTATTCATTGCAGCATAGTATCATTTTACTCCTACTCAGACTGTTTTGTTGAAAATTGCTTCGTACTCAAGACAGCTGCTAACTAGGGATCATAGGCTGAAAAGGGGATGAGGGAGCAGGTTACATGCACGTGAAGGAAGAGAGGGTGAAGCAGTTCTTCAAAAACAAATGATAGATTCAACAACCTCACAGTCCGATTTGAACTGTCGTTATATCTGGCTTTACAGGGAACAGGTCAGTTCTGAGCTGAATGCATGTGGGCAAGAATTGTCCAGGACTTCTTGGCTACGTCTACACGTGAAGCCAACATCGAAATAGCTTATTTCGATGTAGCAACATCGAAATAGGCTATTTCGATGAATAACGTCTACACGTCCTCCAGGGCTGGCAACGTCGATGTTCAACTTCGACGTTGCGCGGCACCACATCGAAATAGGCGCTGCGAGGGTACGTCTACACGCCAAAGTAGCACACATCGAAATAAGGGTGCCAGGCACAGCTGCAGACAGGATCACAGGGCGGACTCAACAGCAAGCCGCTCCCTTAAAGGGCCCCTCCCAGACACAGTTGCACTAAACAACACAAGATACACAGAGCCGACAACTGGTTGCAGACCCTGTGCCTGCAGCATGGATCCCCAGCTGCCGCAGCAGCAGCCAGAAGCCCTGGGCTAAGGGCTGCTGCCCACGGTGACCATAGAGCCCCGCAGGGGCTGGAGAGAGAGCATCTCTCAACCCCCCAGCTGATGGCCGCCATGGAGGACCCGGCAATTTCGACGTTGCGGGATGCGGATCGTCTACACGGTCCCTACTTCGACGTTGAACATCGAAGTAGGGCGCTATTCCGATCCCCTCATGAGGTTAGCGACTTCGACGTCTCGCCGCCTAACATTGAAGTTAACTTCGAAATAGCGCCCGACGCGTGTAGCCGCGACGGGCGCTATTTCGAAGTTAGTGCCACTACTTCGAAGTAGCGTGCACGTGTAGACACAGCTCTTGGGAGCAGGGCTCTGATACTCATGAACAGAAAAAACACATGGTTCTCTTTTCTTTGACATATTGTCTAAATTATGCACTTTGCTGTCATGGTCTGTATTCTGCTCCGAAACATCACTGCACAAATGAACACCTGCACCACACAATATTATCCTATCAAAAGGATTTGGGAGAAGTTCAGATCCCACAAAATTACAAGGCATGTGGTGTTTCCTTTCTTTAAAAATAGCTCCACATGAAGTGAATGTGCAATCCTGTAATGTTTTACACCCACAGACTCACTTTCTGCTTCTCTGTGATCAGGGAGCTCCAAGAGGTAGTCAGTTGCTCCTAGAAAATATTCTATGTTGTCTCTGGATCACTGCCTGCTTTGAGGGGGCAGAGTTTTAAGGTATGTAGGTGACTAACTCCCACTGCAGTCGCTGCGTGGGTGCCTAAATACATTTAAAATCTGGCCTTAAGTGCTTTGCTGCGTTGGATCCAGAGTCGGTAGAATCTTGCAGGGTGAGCAGCGCTGGTGTGGGCGTGGTTACCTGAAGCGCTCCGTGTCCAAAGAAAGATTCCAGTCCAGAAAAGGGGAACAAACCCAATGTGCTGCTTGGATAAGGGGCAGCCCTTGCACATCATCGCGGACTAGCTCCACCTAGCACCTGCTAGGCAGTCACAGGTCTTTTGCTTCTACATACTATTTAAAGTGTGCACTGCCAGTCGTGCACAGTGGAGCTGCTCTGCAGGTATTTATTCACACTTAGGAAAGGAGCAAACAATGGCAGTTCATTTCATACTGACCATGTCTTCATGGTCTATGCCCAGATTGTCCTTTCTCCCAACATGTCAGTCATGTGCACAGGGAGCAAAACCTCGTGCTCAAGAGGTGCATAGCAGTACTTCATTTTCATTGTACTCTGCACTGGTTAGATCCATGCCTGGGTAAAATTCTATGGCTGTGTTATACAGGTCTGACTAGATCAGGGTGGCCAACCCGTGGCTCTGACCCATGCTGAGCTAGAGAATGTACCTGACCATGGAGGTCAATATTGTCCAGCTGCATACCAACATTTCCACTGCTTACTGGGCTCTCAGAAGACATTTGGGATAAAGTCCAGCTAAATACAGCACAGAACACCAAGAGCCAGGACTGGTAGCTTTAAACAAACATGGTGGAACTACAGGAAATTTGGCCACACCCAGGGTAAGTGGTCATCCAGCTGACTAGAATCATTACGGATTATGGATGTTGCCAGATGAGAGAGTGCTGGTCTAGAGAAGTTCATCCTGTACTTACAGAGTATCTAACCTTTGTGTCTGGCTGAAACCAATATTTTACCATAAGGAGCAATCATGAGCTCAGGAAAGGATAAGGATAAGAAAGCCTTCCTGCTTTGCCTGTTATTGGATAGGATCTTATATAAAGGGGAAAACAATTTAATAGTTGGTATTAACTGTCCTTTTAAGGTGGAAGAGAAGTGGGTTCAGATGGTCCTGAGCTGCTGCTGCTATTGTTGAAGTCTGATCCTGTTTCTTTTAAGACAAAACAAGACACACTGTATAAGAGACAAAGAGAAGGCTATGGAATATTGAGAATGCAGTTCCTGTCACTGATGTTCATGCTCAGTTTCAACTTCTGTAGGGTCACCACATCAGCCTCTCTCTAAGCTCTGGCGATCGTTCACAGACCTCTGTCTGTTTCAGGCATCTCTTTAAACTTGGATTCTGTTCACAGGCTCACAGCAATATTTCAAAGGGTGGAGACAAATTGGCCACTGATGCCAGACCTGTGTTAAATGTAAGACAAAGAAGAGAAAGTTAAGATAGTTGGCTTGTCTACATGGCACAGCAAAGTCCAGCGCGGGGTGATTTGTGAAGTACTCTAATGTGCTGTTATCTTAACTCCAGCATGTAGACTTTGGTAGCACATTCTAAAAAGTTTCTTGTTCCTGAGGACTCTGAGGAGTTAGAATATTTTACAAATAAGAACATAAGAACGGCCATACTGAGTCAGACCAAAGGTCCATCTATTCCTGTGATGGATAGGAGAACTACTGCCCCTTTCCCAGACATCACAGAATTCAGTTAATTACATTGCCGGTAAAGGGTTAAACCCAGAGATAGTGGCTCATGTGTTGGCAAGCAGTCAGGTGGGCCAATGGGAGGGGAGATGGGTGTTTTAAATGGAAGTTGCTGGGTTAGTCTTTTGTGTGGCTAGAGGAGAGACAGAGAGATGGATTACATCTGTGAAACCAGGCTTGGAAGATTTCAGTAATAACCATGCCTCAAGAGCAAACTTGGAATAACAGATACGTGAGTAGAAAGGAAATGTTTAGTTAGATGTGACCAGGTTACTTTAAATTTTGGGTTTGGTGCGGGACTTCTCAGGCTGGCTGATGTACCCGCCTCTACACTGTCACTTTTCAACTGAATCCCAGTGAAATAATTCTCTGTGTTTTAATCTACCTTTTTAGTTGCTCTGTAACATCTAGAAACAAAATGTACTTTCCAAGTATGTCATCTTTGTTTTGTTGATAAAATCACCTTTCTAAGCTATGATTTGGATGACTGTGTCCTAGTGGTGGTTCCGCATGTACGCATGCCTAAGACTGAGAGGTCAGCTGTCAGAGGTTGCAGTTTGTTTTCTCTTTGTTTTCAAGGTCTCTCCTAAGGGAGGGTTAAAAGCTTGGTCTTACTCCACAGGGAGACATCCCAAGGGTGTCTTCCTGGGTTCTAAAACCGGGTTTTCATACTTGGGTGGAGGCAGCTACCTCCCAAGGCCAGGGAATCTGTGACCCTGGGAAGCTTGTAAAAGCAGAAACCTGTACATGCAGGGGGATTTTAAAGATCTCTTGCAGGCCCCCAACTTCTGCCACTTGGAGTGCTAGAGTGGGGAACAGCCTTGACAATCCCAATACCCTGTCTTTTGACAGTGGCCAATGCCAGGTGCCCCAGAGGGAATGAACAGAGCAAATGATCCATCACATGAGGCCTATTTCCACCCTTACAAACAGAGGCTAGGATCACCATCTCTGCTCATCTTGGCTACTAGCCTTTGATGGATCTATCCTCAATGAACTAGGTGTTTTTCTTGTTTGTTTGTTTTTTGTGGTTTTGAACTGTTAATAGCCCTAGCTTTCATTACATTCTCTGGCAGAGAGTGCCACAGGTTGACTGTGTGTTCTTCTATGGGAAGAAATACGTCCTTTTCTTTTTTTTAAAACTTGCTGCCTGTTAATTTCATTCCTGGTCGTTGTGTTGTATCTGTCAATGTAGACAAGCCCAGAGGAGCAATAAAACAGGGAAGGAAAATGACACACTAAGGATGCGATAGGGGTGCCCCTCTTCAGGATTGTTCTGGAGTCTCCAGGAATTAAACGTTAATTTTTAATTTAATTTTTTTATCCTGCAATAAAATGTCCAGGAATATGGCCAACCCAAAATGGTTACCTTAGGAAAGGGTGACAGAAGTACATTAACATCAGATTTCCATTTTAAGTCCAAGATTTAGCTGAAGCTGGTTGATAGAGGGTGTTGTTTGATTCGCTCTCACTGGTTCAGTCTGAGTACGCCAGCTTTTGATATCAGAGTGACAAGGGATCAGTGGTATCCTGGTGGATGCTAGGGTCCCAGGAGAAGCTGGCGGAAGAGCAGTCATGATGGTGGAACACACACCTTTCAGATCACCCATGCTGCCATTCTCTTGCCTCTTTTAGTAACCTCCTTCACCAGGAAAAAAAATGGTAGTGACCTCATCTCATTAAAATTAACCAATCATAACACATTTTGGTGGTTTCAACTATAGAAGTTTCCTCTCATTTTTACAAAATTTTAGTTTGCTCTTATGCCAACCCAGTTTGCCAGAACCCTTCAAACCATTTTGAAGTAAACAATGCAGTTCACACTGTTCTTTCTGTGTCTGGCTTTGGCTTGTTTTTACTATCAGTTTAATCAAATGGCTTGAGTTGGACTT
Source organism: Carettochelys insculpta (assembly GCF_033958435.1). Classification (NCBI taxonomy): domain Eukaryota; kingdom Metazoa; phylum Chordata; order Testudines; family Carettochelyidae; genus Carettochelys; species Carettochelys insculpta. The sequence continues at coordinate 292,971,504 of NC_134137.1, forward strand.
TCGTTGCTTTGGACATGTTAGAAGAATAAAAGTCTTGACACAATACTCCAATTTATTTGAGAAACAAAAATTACTCTTTTTTTTAAAAAAAATTGAAAATAAAAATAAAAATGCCAGAACCAAGCAAACTTTTTTGAGTATTTTGCCAAATTTGGGGTGGGTACATGTGTGATGCATTATTTTGTGGATGTTCTGTGCTAGAATGCTCAAAAAACATTTGGTTAACTTTGTTTTTGTACAGTTCCTGGGTCAGATTCAGCTTCATGGTAATTGCATCTTTATGCATTGGTAGCTTTTGATGTCTTTGAGCAAGCCACTGTTGTACGTATGCATTGTTTTGCTTTGCTACAGAAAAGCCAGAACTATTATCCTTCTTCTGTTAACCCATCAATTAGTGTTCCTTTGCCAATAAAGATTTTCTGAACAACTTGTGAATAGCTTTTCAATGTCAAGCCTGCAGAAATCTCCTCAGATTTTAGGCAAGAAAGGATAATGCTAAAGGTTGAACGTCACTAGTCCAGTACCCTCTGGACCTGACCACCGCCGGACGAGAGAATTTGCTGTAGTTGAAAGATTCAACCTGTTGCAATAGATAAAGGCAAAATCTGGAGTTTGTGCTTTTTTCAAATATAGGGTGTGATCCAAAGCCCATTTGAAGTGGGAGTCTCTCCACTGACTTTAGCTGGCTTTGGTTCAGGCCAATAAATTGTGCATCCATTTTTAAAAGATAACTGTGTACCGTAGAAGGCCAGACACATAAATATGGCTTTGTGGAAAACAGTTCAAGCTCACTTGATACCTTTTTTCAATAAGATTACACACTGAACAATGTTGATGTAATAGACTTCTGTATACTTAGACTTCTGTAAGGCATTTGACTTGGTGCCACAAGATAGTTCAATTAAAAATTAGAATGATACAAAACTTGCTGGATAATAGGTTTTAAAATGTAACTATAACGAGGGAATCAGAGAGAGAGATGTTTCTAGTGGGATCCCACAAGGATTGCTTGCTAGCCTTGTTCTTTGTTACTTTTTATCAGTAACCTGGAAGATAATGTAAAATCCTCATTCATAACATTTGCAGATGACACAAAGGTTGGGGTGTGGTAAATAATGAAGAGGGCAGGTCAGTACTACTGAGTGCTTTGGATAGTTTAGTAAGATGGGCACAGAAAACAGGCATTTTAATATAGCTAAAAATATGTAACTTGGTGGAGTCACATGTACAAGATGGGGACTCTAACCTGGGAAATAGTCACTCTGAAAAAGATGGGGTCCTCATAGTGGGTAATCAGATGAACATGAGTTACTAGTACAGTGCTGGGACCAAAAGAGCTAATATGACATTTGGATGTTTAAGATGAGACGATGTTTTGTCTCTTTTCTTGGACTGGTGTGAGTACGGCCAGAATCCTGTGTCCAGTTCTGCTGTCCCTCAGTTCAAGGTGACTGAAGAATTTTCAGAGAGCTAAAAAAATAGTGGAAGGATTAGAAAATACACCGTATAGTCATGGCTTAACAAAGAAAAGGTTAACTCATGAGGCTTGCTTGCAGTATATTTGTGGAACAAATATTTGGTAATGGGCTCTTCAGGCTAATAATTATATGAGATCCAGTGGCTGGAAACTGAGACTAGACAATTCAACCTGGAAATAGGAGGTACATTACTAACAGTGAGGATAATTACCATAGGAACAATTTACCCACAGTTGGGGTGGGTTTCCCATCACTGGAAATTTTTAAATCAAAATTGGATGCCTTTGAAAAATATATGCGTGAGTTCAAAAGGTACTGTTTTGGGGTAGTCCTATGGCCTGCATTATACAGGAGGTCAGATTAGACAACCTGGCCTTGGCATAAATGAATATGTGAAACAAAGAGGTAAAATAATAAAATCCTGTAAATTAGAGATGGGGAGAAGCTTGTTGGGCCATATTCTTCATCTCTGACAATTCAAGCTATTTGCCTGTGGTATTTTCTACGGTGCTTTTCCAGCCTAATTGTAAATCAGGCAACGAAGCTTTCATCAGTTGCTGTAGGAAACTATTTCACAGTTTAATGGATCTGTCTGTTAGAAATGTTCCTGAATATTCATCTTCAATTTTCATTTTCTCAGCTTAACTCATTATTCTTAATTATACCCCCCTGGCTGAAAGTTGGACTACATTGCACTGGAAAACTTGGAGAAACTTCACAGTGATTTCTGAGGGTCAGGGACTGCCCCCTGGATGGAGCTTGTCACATATTTAATTTTTTAAAGCACTGTCTTAACCATTCCCTTACAAAGATTTCCCCATATTGTGCCATCAGAGGATGAGGAGTTTGTCCCGTAAAACAAGCAGAGAATCTGGTGACCAAGCCCAATGTATCCCATGAGATCTGCTAGAGGCCAAGTGCCTCTGTACCAGTTTTGGAGAGCTCTGTTTTTGTTCCTCATCTTTCTGACATGGCAGCATTATTGTAGCAACGGTGCCAGAATTTCCCCCACCCACTGCTTTCTCTGTTAACGGAGTGCAGGGGTGCTTGGACACAGGGAAAGGCTGCATCAATATTAGTTGAGCCTGTGGCTTTTCCTCACCATTGCCACTGATTGGGGTGAGGGGGGGAGAACTGTGTGCATGGGTCAAGCCAATCTTCCTGTACTTGCACCCCCAGTCAGGTGATCGGCTGTCTCAATTATATAGGGAGAGTCCCAATAGGGTTCTGTCTCATATAGGCATCTATTACTCCCGCCCACCCCCACATGCAAAGTCCTTATTTTTCACACTTGCTGCCTGGTTACCCTAACCTCCAGGCCATATTGAGAGTTTTCAACAGTGTTGTTGGGAGTTGTGGGGGAGGAATGCACTGCCGCTAGCTGATTGACCTACAGAGGAGTCATAGGCTATGTTTACACTAGACTAAGAAAGTCGATCACAGATATGCAGTTCTAGCTACGCCACTTGCACGGCTAAAATTGACATCTGCGCTCTGTTAACTTGGCTGTCTGTACAGGGGAAGGTTGATAGGAAAGTTTCTCCCATCGACCCCACTGAGTCCTCACCTCTCTTGAGGAGTACATGGATTGATTGCAACCCCCAAAAGGTCAGAAATCGAACCCAGGAAGATTCACCCTGAGCAGGTCAATCTTCTGGGGTAGCGTAGACTTGCCCATAGAGTTTAAGGCCCCGGGTCACTTAGTCTGACTTCCTGTATATCAATAAGAGCAACGAAGGGTCCTGTGGCACCTTATAGACTAACAGAAAAGTTTTGGGCATGAGCTTTCGTGAGCACAGACTCACTTCATCAGATGCTCATGAGCATCTGATGAAGTGAGTCTGTGCTCACGAAAGCTCATGCCCAAAACTTTTCTGTTAGTCTATAAGGTGCCACAGGACCCTTCGTTGCTGTTACAGATCCAGACTAACACGGCTACCCCTCCGATACTCGTATATCAATAGTAACAGAGAGGGAGCTGTGCTAGTCTATATACTGTCAAAACAAAAAAGCAGTCAAGTAGCACTTTAAAGATTAACGAAATAATTTATTAGGTGAGCTTTCATGGGACAGACCCACTTTATGGTCTGAAAGCTCACCTGATAAATTATTTTGTTAATCTTTAAAGTGCTACTTGTTTACTTTCCTGTGTATCGTGTGCCACCAATATCATATTCATGAAACCCAACGACTAAAATTTAACTAAAGTATTACAGTCAACAAGAGACTAGACTGCTAGTGTCACAGGCGGAGATTGGTCTCTGTAATTTTAATGTTAACATAAATATTGAGAGAAAGAAACAGCATAATTAGGCATTTTCAGCATCACTTGATATATCTGAAAACAACTAAAACTGGAAGAAGGGCATGTTTTGTTTCAGGAGTATAGAGAACATAAACAACCATTACTGGGACACCTTGGGGCTAATGCAATACAAATACAATAATAAGCGACTGCTATTATTTTCTATGTCATAATCTTTATGTGATCTGCATATTAGCAAATGTGCTAACCCTTTCTCTGTTTGCACCAAAAGGTGGCACCTTCCCTTCCGATATCATTTTGCAGCAATATAACACTGAAGTCATTTGTAATAACGTGAGGGGAAAAAAAATCAAACAAAATAGTCAGAAACCCAGATAGTTTACATGCCTAGACAGTTTGTCTTGATGCTTTCCAGGCTGCTTCAGCTAGTAAAATGGCTAGCTAGGGATTTCACATCCTGATCCAAATATTGTAATATTTATAGCAGCCTAAGATGAAATACAAGAAAAACATAGTTGTAAATGGATCCAGCCACATACCACCAAAGGTACCACAAAATCTAGGTGCATCAATGAAGTAGCAATAGTAAAATGGAAAGATTTCAACCCTGCCAGCCTCTGTGACGGCTCAGAGGTATGGCTGTGTTAATCCGTAATGTCACAAAAAACAAACATCCATGTAGCGCCTGAAAGGCTAATCCTTGGAAACTGGAGGCTCTACAAAGTTGTAATTGCTCTGCAAGCCATCAAGTTGCTGAAGATATCTTGTTATCAGCATAGCAGTTCTCTTTGCATTGACTCCTGAAGCCCCAGCTGAGCTATTTGTATTATCTGGCCGTGGGAGTTACAGACAAGAGGATTAGATGACTGGGGATTTTTAATGTTAAGTTCGTGCACACACCAACTCTTGCAGCCAAAGGGACAAAGTCTTAGCTCAAGACGAAAGTGCTCAGGAGATATAGGGTCAATATTAAATTTTCTGTGTCCTACGGGTGAAGTCTGCCACTTTGCTTTTTGATTTGTGATTTTTAAAGGCTTTGTGACTAAGGCAAAGGCCAGATAATCAGAACTTCTGGTTCTCATCCTGATTCTGCCTTGGACTTCATCTGCAGCCTTGGGCAAAGTGCTTCTCAATTCCCATTCTGCAAAATTGGCATAATGGTACTACTCATCAATTTGTAAAACACTCTGAAGCTAGATGAATATTGAGTATTTGAATAAGAATCCCAGAAACCTCTTAAAAGAGCAGTCAGGTGCTGAGAAGTGACTGTATGTGCAGTATAATGGGATTCTATGTTTCTTGTCTTGCAACAAATTACAGGCCAGATTTGTTCACTTCATAGATGTAAAAATACAGGGAAGAGAATTGCTGGGATCAAGGGAATGAAACAGCTCCCAGCCTGCTTTTGGCTGCGCATGTGGAGTGAAATCTTGGTTCTTCAGAAGTCAATGACAGAACTCACTGACTTCAGAGATGCCAGGGAGTCACACATGAAACCCATTTGATTTCAGAGAGTTCTCAAGCTGAGGGCAGAATTTAGCCCTGTGTGTTGTAAACATGCCAAGTTCAGTGGTTGTTAACCTGAACAAAACCCTTATTTGCTTATGCTCGCTTTATGGCGGGGGTGGGCAAAAATTTTTGATGGGGGTCAGCAGTCCAAGAATTTGGTAAGAGATCTAGGGCTGCACTCTTCCATGGTATTAATGGAGAGGTACAGGGTCTGGGATGGGCGCTGAGTGCAGAAGTGAGGTCAGGGTAGGGAATTGCGATGCAGAAAGGGTGTGTGTGGCCTGGAAGGGAGTTTGGATGAAGGAAGCGGCTGTGACCTGGAGCAGGGGTTTGGAGTGAAGGGGGAGTACAGGGGCTGGAAGTGTAAGTGCAGGAGAGGATTCTGACCTGGAGGGAGTGTGCAGGGTCTGGGAGGGGATTGTGATCTGGGACCCTGGTACAAGAAGGATGTAGAGGGTTTGGTTTGGGACCTGGGACAGGGAGCTGGAGTGTGTGTATGAGGGGGCAGGGGGATGCCAGGTGCTTACCTTAGGTGGCTCCTGGACAGCAGTGCAGTGGGAGCCTCACCTGCCACGTCCCCACATGCTTCTCAAAGCAGTTGGCTGCAGGGGCATGTGCTCTCTGCGTGCTGTGCACCCCTTTGCGGGGCCGTGTCTCTGTGCACTGCAAGCAGAGTCCAGGCCGTTCCCATTGGCTGGTTTTCTACAGAGCTTGTCCTGGTGGTCCGGGGGACAGTGACGGGCTAGATCCAGCCCACAGGACATATTTTGCCCTCCCTGCATTATGGCAGGTGTAGTTGTCCAGTTTATTCCATTTTTCCTCTCAAGTTATGTTCTAAGCTTACATCCCTCTCTGGAAGTCTGTCCCTAGTACTGTTAGTTAAATGGTGTTCACGCTGCCTTCTTTTGTATCGACAAAAATAGAATTTAGTAGTTAAAAAGAAACGGAATTTAGCAAATGAATGAGAAAAACATCTGATTGTTACCAGTGTGCTTCAGGACCTTAAACAATTGCATTAAAGCCTATTGGATCTCCTGTCTAAACCCTGTTTCTGCAGGTACCAGTGATGACACAGCTCCATAAGGACAAATGGGAGAGTTCCTCTGTACTTGCATCAGCTTATTAACGCCATGGAAGCATGTGTGAAATTGGTTACTGATGCAGAACTCTTCCGCATAACCCACTGTAATGGTGTCCTCTAGAGTACGTGGCTTTGAAAATAGCATAAGATAAATCAGAAGAGGAACAGTTGCTTATTGATTTAATTACTTAGAGGTTTCTCTGTGATGCTCCTCGCCTTTAGTATTTGACTGTCCCACAAACAGTGCATTCACCCTCACAATGCCTCAGTGAGGACAAGAAGAATGTTAATGTCTATTTTACACCTGGGAAAGCAAACGTTTTTGCAGGGAATTAGCCCAAGGCTGCGCAGGAAGTCTTTATCAGATCCAGGAATAGAACTTAGCTCTCCTGCCTTTCAGACAAGTGCCTTAATTATAAGGTCACCCTTCAAGGAAGGCAAGGCCATTGATGAGAAGCGAAATGAATTCTTTGCATTGATCTTTACTGCACAGGACGTGAGGGAGAGTTCCTCACCCAAGTCATTCTTTTCAGGTGACATGTCTGACGAACTGTCCCAAATTAAGATGTCAATAGAGGAGGTTTTGAAACAAACTAATAAATTAAACAGTAATAAGTCTCCAGGATCAGATGGGATTCACCCAAGGGTTCTGAAGCGACTCAGCTGTGAGAATTGCAGAACTAACACTTAAATCAGCTTTTGTACCAGATGACTGGAGGATAGGTAATGTGACACTGGTTTTTAAGAAAGGCTCCAGAGGCACTGCTGGCAATTTCAGGCTGGTGAGCCTAACTTCAGAACCAGAAAACTGAAACTATAGTAAAGGACAGAATTATCAGACAGAAAGATGAATACAGTTTGTTGGGAGAAAACTCGACACTGCTTTTGTAAAGGGAAGTTGTACCTTACAATTGAGTTCTTTGAGGGTGTCAACGAACATGTGGACACGGGATGAAGTGTGTCATGGGGCTTTAAGCGGGGGGTGGGGGGTCACAGATTTGAATGCCAGTATTAGGTCAGACTGTCCAAACTGGGCAAACACTCCCAAACTGGTGGTACATTCTATGGTTAGATTTAACCAAACCAATAACAGCAGTGAGCTCCTGAGTCACCATAAAGCCAGTGACAGTTCCCTTAGCACAGTTGTTCCCAAACTTTTTGGCATCACACCCCCCTTTCAGCTTTTGAGAAACTGCCACGCCCCCCACCTCTTCTTTACCATCATCCAACCCCCCTTTAACAAAAAAATCAATTTGTGATTTCAAATAAACACAAAAACTTGATATAAAAATGTTATTTAAAATTAAAAATAAGCACAAATAATTTTTCTTGGCCCTTTGTGGTTGCCTGGTGCAGCCCTAGCTGGCCAGCTGCCTGACCCCATGCCTGCCTCCAGAGCTGCCTGCACCAGCTGTCCACCCGCCTGAGACATCTGCTGCCAGAGCTGCCTCCCAAGCCCCATGCTGCCAGGGCCAGCCACCTGCTCACCCGCCAGTTGCTGGGGCTGGCCATGCACCCACCTGCCCATTATCCACCCAAGCCCTGTGCTGCCAGGACCAGCCACCCACCCAGCCACAGGCCAGCCATCTTGGCTGCCCGCTCCAGCCCCACGCTGCCAGGGCCAGCCTTTCACCTGCCATCTGGAGCCACCTGAGCCCCATGCTGCCGGGGCCAGCTGCCTAAGCCCTGTGCCACCGGGGCCAGCCACCCACCCGAGCCGCCCAAGCCCTGCCAGGGCCAGCCACCTGAGCCCCACGAGTCCCACAGGCTGGCTGGCCACCCAAGCTCTGCAAGCTGCCCACCTGAGCCTCTTCCCTGCCCTCCTACAAAGCCAGGCACCCCCAGCCTCCCATCTAACCCCGTCCTCCTCCCCTGCTCAACTCACACTCACTCGCATTTGCAGAAGACAGCTAGCTCCACATGGATCTTTGCTGGCTGCCTGCATTTTACAGCGGCTGTGCCGGGTCACCCACGTAAATGGCAGGGGCTGAGAGCTGGAAGCAAAGGTCGGATCTTTCTCCAGGTGGGGGGAATGATGGGGGGTGGGAACTGGTTCATCTCTCCCCCCCCAGAATTCCTTCATGCCCCCCAGGTTAGCACTTCAGTGTCATTTGTCACCTAGACCAACTGGATTACTGTTATGAAAGTGTAATAAAGCCAGTAATCACTGCACATTATGTTTGGGTTGCTGGAACAGATTCTATAGTAGGGTTGCTAAGAGCCATTGAACCAAACTGTAAAATCTATATGAGATGGAACCTACTTCAAGTAATACCCCCAGTATTTCTGCTTTCAGCCTCTGTGATTAGGTTACTCCCAATCCCAAAGGATCACTTACTTACCTCAGGTCACTAGATGCCCAGGATCTCACGAAAGACAAAGCTGCCAACCAATTTACGTGAGTGATTGACTCAAGTTTATTACTTGAGAAAGGAATGAGAGTTACTCAGAGGTTTAAAGAAGGTGAGTTATATTATAGGCCTATTAAAGCTTGTAAATCAAAATGCTAGCAGGGATATTATAGCTGCTAGGTTTTATCCGTCTCTGTGGATTTGACCAAATAATATTGGGGACCTCAGACCTTGGTTGAAAATTTTCCTTGTCATTGCAGAAATGAGGTAGAAAAGAGGTGTTCCAGGGTCCTCAATCTTGTCTTTTATGTCTTAACCCCTTCTTACTAGAAAAATGCTGGTTGTGGCATAGAGTCAGGCCTTTACTGGCTACGTGCCAGGTTACGCAGCTCCATAGCCTACATGCTCTCCTACCAGCCCTTCATTTGAATTGCAAACCTGGGCCTGCCTCTTCTCTGTAGAAATGACGTGTGAGGTGCATACAGTACAACATTGATGCACACTTTGTAACAAGATAATACACAGCAGAGTCTGACTTTTCCAGTGATACCTTACAAGGCATACATTGTGTAAGATTTGTCACAGTTCTATAAAAGTGGCAATGATATTAGTGTAGATGGCCACCTTCCCCAGTATACAGCATCATAAAATGGGTATTGTATACTTAGACTTTCAGAAAGCCTTTGACAAGGTCCCTCACCAGAGGCTGTTATGACGCCCTGATGGTGTGGCTGGTGTGATTAGGTTCTGTGATGGTGTTGCTTGTATAGATATGTGGACAGAGTTGGCAACAGGGTTTGTTACAGGGAGATGGGTTCGTGGGTTAGTGTTTCTGTGGCATGGTATATGGCTCCTGGTGAATATTTCCTCGAGACTGGGCATCCTTCTTTAGGAGAGGACTGGTCTGTCACCCAAGAACTGTGAGACTGAAGGATCATTTTCCAGGACAGGGTGTAGTCAGTCAGTGATGTGCTGTAGTGGTTTAAGCTGGTAGGTGATGACAAGTGGCGTTCTGTTATTTTGCAGTGTTTGCTGGACTGAGCCCAAAATGGACCTTGTGTCTGGTCATTTAATGTCCAAAAATAAGACATTCTGTAAGAAAAAGTGTTCTTAATAAAAGGGTTCCATTCAGTGGTGTTTGTCTCTGAACTCTCAGAGCGGGAATATTATACTGAAGGCAGAATCAAGATATGATATTTTAGACACAGGAAAGTTATGTCATATGCTAGTTAAAGGGCATATTGGGCAGGATGCAGAGAGAAGCAGCAGGCATTGTTGAGGCTTTAGTGGGAGAAGGGGAGACTGGCATTTATTCATTATTTATCTATTTTTGAATATTAACTAGTGGTTCTGATTGTAATCAACTACTTTCTGTGTTTAAATAAACTGGCATGTTATAAGAACAGGATTAGACCTTTGGGAAGTGCTGCATTTTGGTCAACAGAGACATTAGGAAATGAGCATTTGAGCATTGTTAAAGTGTTGGGTAAATAACAAAGAGCAATTCTGTTTCGTTTGTGCAGATGAGCGATTCATTCGTATGGAGTAACACAGCCCATTTTGCTGGACCCTGCAGTGTCTGGCAGAATTCTGCTTTACCATGAAATATTAACTCGTGCGTGTGTGTAGGTGGTAAAATCCAGGATTTCAGTTTCTGAGCTGCATGTTATGCCCATATTGTAAAGACACAGCCACTGGGATGGAGATGTGGGATTTAAGGTGTTGTTTTCTGCTGATTGTGGCTCCTTTCTGAACCCAGAGGGAAGTGCTCCACAGGTTACCCTAAGACCTGAGCCATAAAGGGTCATTCTAGAGCAGGGTCAAGATACGGGGTCATAAACCACATATGCACACCCCTTGTCAATCAGACAGATTACGCCTGCTCCTGACAAGCAGTTGGCACAGGAGAAGGGGGAGGTCTGCAGCTAGCCAGACGAGAAGCAAGCAGTAGTAGTGTGTGCCTGTTGGAAGGTGTCTGCTCCGGATCCAGAAGAGGTACTGCATACACGCTTCTACATAGGCAGCCAATATGTGTGTTGGGGTGAGACATGGCCCTACGGCTTCCCCATCACCTGGAGGTGCAGAGGGGGAGCAGAATATGTGCACTGGGGTAGGCAGAGACTAATTGTGGCCATCTGCTGGGCTGCGCCTTGTGCCCCTCCACCTTCAAGGTAAAGGGGTAGCCAAGTACAGCCTAGCTACAAATGTTTACTTTCAAGCCATCAGCTAAACTAATCTTTCATCTCTTAGCTTTCCCTCAACCCCACCCACTGATCTCTTTCTTTCCATCCCTTCTAAGTCCACGTGTTCTGCTCTCAAGATCCCAATGGTTCCATGTCTGCTCTACAGGTTGCCGCCTCTGAGTTACCAACCCCCACAATATCCAGGAACAGCCTGTGCACATAACACTGGGCAGTTGGTAGTGTGTACACTCTTACAGGGTGCCCAGGACAGCACTATCATAAAAGGGATAATCCTGGGAAAACCTGGACATATGGCAATGCTCACTGCCCTTCTGATTTTGTTTCTGTGGTTTAATCCCCTGCCTTGTGGTCTCCCTTTTTCTGTCCCCCTTCCACATTTTTCTCACTTGCATTGTCTCCTATCACCGTTTCCAATTTCTATTCTCATGCCCCCCTCCTTCTCATGCCAGTCCTCCTTCCTCCTCTCCACTCCCCTGTATCTCTTGTGCTTCCCCCCCGCCCCAGCTTCTGAGCTGATTTAGTGGAGAAGAGGGCACCTCCTGGCTTTTGCTGCTGGCTCCCATACTCTGCACAGTAGGTCAATGGTAAATGATATAGCTCCATGGAAGCTAGCTGAGCTATAATGACTTTGCATCACCTGATGCTCTGCTCCAGAAGGAGACAAGCAAGGCACGGGAGAGGGGCAGTTGGAAGACAGCACGCAAATGAGGAGTCAGCTAGGGTCAAGCGCGCAAACAAGGAGTCAGCAGTGGAAACATGACCCCAAATGTGGGCAAGGGAAGAGGGTTTTCTGAGAGCTTTTTGACCTTGGTTACATTACAGAACACCCAACCCTTGTTTAAGTGGGTGTCTAACACTGGTGAAATCACCAAGGTCTCAACCAGCTATGGTAGTGATGAACACAGCTTCCATAGGCAGTACTTTATCATGAATGCTGCTGTGAACAGCTTTTCAAATAATGATATACTGCAACTTCACTAATGATTTGCAGGTTTAAAACTAATAAAAGAAAGTTCTTCTTCACTCAGCGCATAGTTAACCTGTGGAACTCCTTGCCAGAGGAGACTGTGAAGGCCAGGACTGTAACAGAATTTAAGAAACAGCTAGATAAATTCATGGAGGTTAGGTCCATAAAAGGCTATTAGCCAAGGGTAGGAATGGTGTTCCTGGCCTCTGATTGTCAGAGGCTGGAGATAGATGGCAGGAGACAAATCGCTTGATCGCTTGTCTTTGGTCCCCCTCTTCTGGGGCACCTGGCACTGGCCACTGTTGGCAGATAGGCTACTGGGCTGGATGGACCTTTGCTCTGACCCAGTGTGGCCATTCTTATGTTAAGAGGTTCTCTCCTTGTCTCTGAGCATGAGCTTCAGATGGTGCAGACGTCTTCACAGTGCTATCCAACAAAGTATTAGCTTTACAAGTACATCTTGTTCCTGGCTCATTTCAGAAAGCTGCTTTTAGCTATGCAGTCTAGCCCTTCAGCTCTGCTACTGCCTGTCTGTGATTAGTACCAATGATACACTTTCATCACTGAGTTAGGCTTATTAGTTGTCTATTTCTGGGTATGACGTTGGTCAATTTTACATTGCATAACTTGCTTCCTATTTCATCAACCCCGGGACTGAAAATAACTGCTAAAGATGATCATTGTAGAACCATACAAAGGCTGGTTAAAAGCTATTTCATGAGAAATACCTGAAACATAAAGAGTAGGACCCTCCCTTTCCTGCTCAGAATGGATATATTGCAGGCTCAGCATGGGAGGGCTTGGGACACAGTATGGACACCTCAGTGCCCAGGACTGATCTGATCAAGGCACATATTTCAGCGTTAGTTTAGTGAGGTAGGGGACAATTTTGGACTTGCAGATCCTGTAGCAGGGTCAGGTAATATGTTCTTCCTGATAATTTCTGCGTTTCTATTTAGACCTAAGGTAAAATATTCAAGAGCTCCTAAGTCATGTTGCCCAAAGTGATTGAGAAGCATAAATGTAATTGCAAGTCAGTAGGAGTCAGGCTCCTAAGAGTGTAAATCACTTTTTAAAAGGACTTAGCCTCCTAAATCATTTAGCAGCTTTTGAAAATTTCACCCCCATTGCATACAAAGAAGGGTGATATTTTAATAGGTGCTCCATTGATTGAGCATCCTGTAACTAAGTCGTTGGGAAATTATTGTTCTTCCTAGTTTTAGGATGAATAAAGCAAACACCAAGGGTCTGATTGTCCTTACGGTCTCCTTGCTGTAAATGAGGAGTAAGTGTTTAATTTGGTGGCGTTACACCAGTGTGAAATGTTTGTAACAACAGACTTCGGCAAATAATCAATCAGGTCTTACCAGCTTGACGTTTAATATAGAGCTAGATCTTGTTGCCTGTCCTTGGAACCAGCCAAGGAATTAGCCTAGGCAAAGAGTGAACTAGAGCAATACTGAGGTTTGTTTATTGGTGTAGATTCTTAATGGTACAGCAGTACTCACACAGACAGCACATTCATATTGGCAATTTAGAGGCAGGCTGCAGGTGCAGCATAGATTACTTTCAGTTATGCAGGTGGCTGAGGCTACAGACTATGACTTCCAGGAGATCAGCTGCAAGGTGACAAGTGTCCCCAGATTCCCTTCGGAACAAATTTCCATTTAAATTTAAGAAGAATCTCTGAATTTGAATTCTCATATGATTGTTTTTGTTAATTGTCGATATATTTCCTTTGCATTCATTGAAAAATATGGAAGCTAACTGGTGGCCTGATGCATAGCCATAATTATGTAGGCTTTATTTTATACCATGTTTTTATATAGTTATGTAGATTTTGTTTCATCAGCTTTGTTTTATAGTTTGAAATATATTTTGTACTAGGTATTATAAATTAGTAAGAAAATGTTTATAAGTATTATAAGAGTAAGAAATTGTTTAAAATTGTCTCTTAAACTTTGTAGCTCTGTAAGAAATCTTGCCATTCCTTTGTAAGAAAAGTTGCTTTCTCTGAAATGAAATGTCCTTTGTGAAAGTGAGGAAGATGTGAATGTGGGAAGACAACAGACAAAGGACTCCAGCACCAGATGATCAACATGGTTAACAAGGAGGTGGGAACTCAGGTGTCCGTTAAATGGCCTGAAGAGGGGCAGAACTTACCACTCTAAAGCAAGGGCTTACACCTGTGAACAAGATAAACCAGCAGCAGTTACTCTGAGCACATTCATCAGTGTACTGAGAGCATGACAACTGAAGCAGCTTTGAGGTAAAACAGCTATATGACTTCAGCATGAATATTGTAAAAATCCATAGGCCAGAATTGGAACTTACAGCCATAAGAGTGGGGTGTGTTGGGTTAGTCCTGTGAAGGCAAATTTGGAGAATAAGACAGTGGCCAACAGAACCTAGCTCCTTCCTCATGGCCACCTTAATTAGCCACTAGGCTGGCACAAGCACCAGTAGGACTGGTAACTATGACACCAGCTGCAGGACTTGGTATGTGTGTGTGTGTGTAAATGAATGCATATGCTGATTTCTATGCTGTATTTGCAGCGAACATGGCATATTGCCTTTTCCGCTGAAGAGATTCCATGTGCTTCTTATAAGCAAAACAGTGTCCAATATAATAATATTAAATTTACCTCATTGTTAGTGGGATTTAGCACCTGAGCAAAAGTCCCTTGAAGTTAATGGAAAAGACTCCTGTTGACTTCAGTGGGCTTTGGATCAGGCGCTTTGTTATAAATTGCTAACAGCAAATGAAGCAAACATTCTACCTAACTGATAATAGACTAAGTGTAGATCATGTGTAGTTACATAAATTTCCACTTACTTACAGTAAGGATGGATTTTGCCAGTGTGTCTACCTCATTATTAAAACATGTTCAGTTACTTTTGGGAGATTATTTTAGGAATAGTCATATATCTGGTTTTTTTTTTTGTTTTTTTTTGCTGTACTTTCAGGTTTTAATACCTTTATCAGGAAATGCTCTCTATACCACATCATAATGTTCTTCCATAGGTACCCAGTGGAGCCCTCAGACAGGCTGTTCCTGAGGTCTGCTGTCTGGGCCTGGCCTACACAGAGATACACATTTCACAGAGCTAGAAGGGACCTTGGGAGGTCATTGAGTCCAGTCCCCTGCTTTCTTGGCAGCACCAAGCACCATCTGTCTCTTCTCCTCGTCCCTTTTTTTTTTCATTTGCCCCAGAATCCTAAACAGCCCCCTCAAGGATTGAGCTCACAACCCCTCAGTTTAGCTGGCCAATGTTCAAACCACTGAGCTATCCCTCCCCTCATGACGTGTAAAGGGTCGCCATGCTGGTCTTGGTTAGCCTGGCTAGAAAGCCACTGTGGGGCTGGGCCAGGAGTGGGAATGCAAAGCCACATTTAGGTGGATCCAGTGGTCCAATCCCTAGGTCTCAGGGACTGTGGTCATTATTCTGCTCCTTAGGCTGGGAGATATGTGAGAAGTGCTAACCCACTGCTTTGCTTGTGGGTCCCATGGCAGGCAGGTGGTTGAATGATGCTTTCCCAACTCCTCTGCACTCTACTGCATAGAAGCCTTTTATGTTAGTGGAATGAGATGGTATTCAGACTAATTTCCTGCAACTTTGCACACTACAGAGCTGGGTCTCAATTAGGACGTGCACTGTGTTCCAGCTCGATGGCATGTTTGATATCATTCTCAATATACTTCTCCTGTATTAACAGCAGAATACAGCAGCCCCCTAGTGTCTGTACTATGTTGGAATTCCAGTTAGTAATGAGCAAAAATACTTCGTAGTTTAGTAAGTAAGCGATTTCTTCATATTTCAAAGGGATTCCTCAAATCTCTTTTCCCAGTTGTGTCATTATAGAGTAATTCTGCTCACATTTCTAAAACATAAAACTAAAACCAAGACTGATGTCTGTTACTACACATGTAGAAAGCCCAGCACCATTGGAAAAGCAGCAGCATAGGCATATGAAGATTTAGACACTGTGCAAGCCTTCCCAATGAGGTGCTCCCTTTGAAATGATGGGTACTTCCTTCCATAAAGCTCTACTTTCTCTATCTATGATAATATTTAGATATTCAACACGGACATAATTACAGCTAAATTAATTAATTACTCCTCCCTAATTCACAATTCTCATGTGTGGGGTTAAACGTACAAAAAGGTGAGAAAATTAAGTGCTTTTGAGAGTTATTAAAATGTTGCAATGGATAGAACACAAAAATAGGAAACACAAATTCTGGGTTCCATTTCCAGTTTTGACAACTGACTTCCTGTTTCACCTTGAGCATGTTGCTGAGTTTACTTGTGAGATTAGGATCATCATCTGAAAATAACAAAACTGTATTCATCTTGGAAAAATAAAATCACAAAATAATCTGGAAGTTTTTGGTAGGAGACAGAAACTAGAGAAGAAGAATGCTGAAACAGATCGAGGGATGCTAGTGGACAAGTGTGCATACCTCCATCACACCTACATCTTTTCGAGATGGCCAGTAAAGTGTTCATGCCCAAGAACTACTTCCCAGAAGGAATTTTAGTGGCATTTATCAAATTGCATTGCCTGCAACATCTACTGTTCAAAGCAAAGCATTCATCATTCTTTCCAGTACATTATCACCAAAATACTTCAGTAATAATATGCCAGTACATAAATTTTTCTATAGCATACTGTGTTGAGTGGGGGGTGCATGTGAGAAAGTTAGGCTGGATACGTGTGTGACAGAGCAGCTCACAGTGGCTAAGGATGACCCCCTAGGGCTGTAACCTAAGCTGGCAGGTAACACCTCTGACCTGAACAGTCAGGGAGCCGAGCTGGGTATAAATCTGAGGCGGCAGTTAGAAGCTGGGGGGAGAGGTTGGAAGGCAGCCAGCCTGGCTGGGGGGGAAGCTAGACCCCCCGATGGGGCATCCCTTGGGCTCCTCTCCCCAGGGTGGATTGGAATGACTGTCTCTTCCTGCTGTACTGACACCTTTGTACTGAGCTGTGCCTCTGTCGACTAATAAACTTCCTGTTCTACCTGCTGAGTGAGAGTCACTCCTGCCTGTGGACCAGGTGCAGTGCTTGGGGACCCCTGAACTCCATCACACATGCCTCACTGTATTATCTAAACAAGTCAGCTGATTTTTGAGTAACTCTTAAGGGGCATTGTGAGTCTTAATCAATTGATGTTTGCAAATAGCTTTGGTATCTTCTGCTAAAAGATGCTATAGAAATGCAATTACAATTTTATTATAATTATTTGGCAATTCATTGTGATCATCTTTTTTGTGTGCCGTAAATCCGTTCTCCTCCTTCATCCCTCCATCACACCTACATCTTTTTGAGATGGCCGGTAAAGTGTTCATGCCCAAGAACTACTTTCCAGAAGGAATTTTAGTGTCATTTATCAAATTGCATTGCCTGCAACATCTACTGTTCAAAGCAAAGCATGAGTTTGGTCTTCTAGGGAAGATGATGGGACACCTGCCCATTTGTAGACAAGCATTAATATTGTTTATCTTCCCACCAGAAGGGAAAATTTCTTACATAATAGCAGCTGCTGGAGGTCAGGAGAAATGAAAAAAGGAGGAAAGGATAAAAATTCAGCCTGAGAAAATGGAGTCAGAAAGCTCTTAGGCTACATCTTCACTTACACCCTTAATCAGGGTGATGGGAGATTACTAATGTAGGGCTGTGATACTTATGCAACGCTTCATTAGGCAAATTCTTCCCTGGGCCAACTTCAAAGTACCGGCATGCTGTGTAGCTGCGGATACTTTGACTTGCCTGTGCTACTTCAAAGTGCCTTTACTTCCCAAAATTTTGAGCAGTGAACATACTTCAAAGTGCCCACAGCTGCTCCCATGCTGGCACTTTGAAGTTTGACGCTTTGAAGTTGCCACAGGGGAGAACTGCAGCACTTCATTAGTAATCTCCCTTCACCCTGATTACCATGCAGCCTTCAAAGAAGGGAGCAAATGTAGACGTAGACTTAGAGTGCTACTTAAGCATCTGGCTGCAATGATCACTGCATGCCTTGCCCACCAGTGAATCTCTTATATCAAATATGTGACAATAATAGCACTAATAAAATTACTATCTTTTAGATGCTTGGTTGAGGCTGTGAAATGCTAATGCAGTTGCTTGCAAGAGTGAAAAGCTGCATGACTTCAGAAAAAAAAAAGCCAAAAGGGCAGAACAGAAATAGTTTTCCAAGTTAGCTTTTCTATCTCCAGTTACTTGTACAGCTGCCCATTTCTGATAAAGGAGAAGAGAAACCAGCCACAGAAACTTGTTCACTCACTAAATATAAGTACAGGGTCATTTTTCTAAAAATAGTGTTTAACCTTCTATGATCTTTGGGGAAACCGTAATTAGTCTTTTTCCAGGAAATACTGCTGAGAATCTCCTCATCTTAGATTTCAATGGTGTGTGTTTAAACATACATCTTTCAGTTTCCCAAGCCAAAATCAGCCTTCTTTCTGTCAAGCTGGCTTCACTGTCTTGCTTCACTTACATCCCCTGTCTGCTACCACAAGAGCGGAGTTTGTCTGTCTGTTTTAAGCTTTTCTAAATTGTGTACCCCACAACCCTGGGTCAGAGGATTACTGTGCTTTATACTTATTATATTTCAGCCTTCAGTCAGATGACTTGAATGCTGGGGGACAGAACTTTGTGTGATGCTGGCTGATTGCATTATAAAAATATTTAAACTCTTCTGCTGTGGCCAAGGAGAGAGTGAGGATCCAGAGGACTAGAAGCTGGGCCTGCTGGTCCCTGAGCAACTGTCATACCTGCATCACTACCTGATAGCTCTGGTACAAAAGTAATTGGCTGTTGGCTTTGGGGGGGTCAACTACCACAGACCGTGCTAGTTGGCCATGCTCCCGGGATGCCTGAGTGGTCCAGGTATGCTACCTAAAGTTGTCAAAAACATCAGGAAGTTGTCTGTGCAATAAAGTGAGTCCTCATCCATTTGCTGTGCAATGCCCTGCTCCTTCAGCTTGTTTGGTTCCTGACTTCCCAATCCACCTCTGACCCTCAGCTTTGGTTGTTTCCCTCCGATTGTAGCGCTGACCCTTGGCATGGTGCCTGATTCTGGCTCTGACCCTGGGCTCTCTGGTCCTAACTGTTAGGCCCAGTTCTAGATTTGCTTGCTAGGCTTGCGTCAGCTGTGACAGAGAGGTTCTTTGTGTTCACCATAGCATCCACATAATCTCAGTAACCAGCCGATTTCTTCTGGGTGTCTGACACCCAGCTTCGTACTGGCTGTATACTTGGTTCCTCCCATTGTGCTAGTCATTTTGAGGAGAAAATAGCTGGGATGTGATTGATCTTTCTGTGTCCATGAAGGCAGAGCATGTCTCGTGTGGAGCAGGTGCTACATGACCTCTCTTTCAATTTCAGCTAGTCAAGCCATGAAGGTGTTGGAGGAATTTTTTTTTTTTGTCAGATCCTGTATTCTGGACTCATGCCTTCGTGGCTGGTGGGCACTAACGTAGAAAGTTTGGGCCAAGGGCTAATGGAGAATTTCACCATCTCCCTGAAGAAAGGCAGACTTCTGTCATCACTCCTGGAGCTATCACCTGGCACTGACAATCTGGCCACCTATCGTTCTGTGTAAATATAGCTTTGGGGTTGAGAGTATGGAAATGGTTGTGGTCAGGTAACTCTGGCAGTATTCAAATGCCTCCAATTTCCTTAACAGCAACGAAGGGTCCTGTGGCACCTTATAGACTAACACAAAAGTTTTGAGCATGAGCTTTCGTGAGCACAGACTCACTTCTTCAGATGCTGGTCTTGGAAATCTGCAGGGCCAGGTATAAATAAGGCAGAGCGATGGTGGGGATAACAAGGTTAGCTCAGTCAGCAAGGGTGAGGCTTACTACCAGCAGTTGATCTGGAGGTGTGAACGCCAAGGGAGGGGCAGCTGCTTCTGTATTTAGCCAGCCATTTGCAGTCTTTGTTTAAGCCAGAGCTGAGGGCGTCGAATTTGCAGATGAATTGTAGCTCAGAAATTTCTCTTTGGAGTCTGGTCCTGAAATTTCTTTGCTGTAGGATAGCTACTTTTAAGTCTGCTACTGTGTGGCCTGGGAGATTGAAGTGCTCTCCTACGGATTTTTGTATATTGCCATTTCTGATGTCTGATTTGTGTGCGTTTATTCTTTTACATAGAGACTGTCCAGTTTGTCCGATGTATATAGCAGAGGGGCATTGCTGGCACATGATGGCATAAATTATATTGGTAGATGTGCAGCTGAATGAACCCACGATGGTGTGGCTGATCTGGTTAGGTCCTGTAATGGTGTTGCTGGCGTAGATATGTGGGCAGAGCTGGCAACGAGGTTTGTTGCATGGATGAGTCCCTGAGTTAGAGTGACTGTGGTGCGGTGTATAGTTTCTGGTTAGGATTTGCTTCAGGTTGGCAGGTTGTCTGTGGGCAAGGACTGGTCTGCCTCCCAAGGCCTGTGAAAGTGGGGGATCATTGTCCAGGATGGGTTGTAAATCCCTGATGATGCGCTGTAGAGGTTTTAGCTGAGGACTGTAGGTGATGGCTCGTGGTGTTCTGTTGGTTTCTCTCTTGGGCTTGTCCTGTAGTAAGAGGCTTCGTGGCACACGTCTAGCTCTGTTGATCTGTTTTGTCACTTCCTGAGGTGGGTATTGCAGTTTCAAGAATGCTTGGTAGAGATCCTGTAGGTTTTTGTCTCTGTCGGAGGGGTTGGAGCAAATGCGGTTATATCTTAGTGCTTGGCTGTAGACAATGGATCGTGTGGTGTGTCTGGGATGGAAGCTGGAGGCATGAAGGTAGGTGTAGCAGTCAGTAGGTTTACGGTACAGGGTAGTATTGATGTGGCCATCGTGTATTAACACCGTGGTGTCCAGGAAGTGGATCTCCTGTGTGGACTGTTCCAGGCTGAGGTTGATGTTGGGGTGAAAGTTGTTGAAGTCCCGGTGGAATTCCTCCAGAGTCTCCTTCCCATGGGTCCAGATGATGAAGATGTCATCAATGTAGCATGGGTAGAGACGGGGTGTCAGTGGACAAGAGCTAAGGAAGCGCTGTTCCAGGTCAGCCATGAAAATATTGGCATATTGAGGGGCCATGCGGGTACCCATAGCTATGCCACTGATTTGAAGGTATATGTCGTCGCCAAATCTGAAATAGTTGTGTGTGAGGATACAGTTACAGAGCTCAGCCATCAGATGTGCTGTAGCATCATCAGGGATACTGTTCTGGACAGCATTTATTCCATCTTTGTGTGGCATGTTGGTATAGAGAGCCTCTACATCCATGGTGGCTAGGATAGTGTTTTCTAGTAGGTTATCAATGTCTTGCAGTTTTCTCAGGAAGTCAGTGGTGTCTTAGAGATAGCTGGGAGTGCTGGTGGCATAGGGTCTGAGGAGAGAGTCCACATAACCAGACAGTCCTTCAGTGAGAGTGCCAATGCCCGAGACGATGGGGCGTCCAGGATGACTCATGCTAAGCTGTTTATCAACCTGGGTATACTGCAGAAACTATGCTAGTTGGCGATTTCCTCCTAATGATGGATATAGATCAAGCACCCATGCTGATGTTACTAGAGCAATCAGCTGCCATCAGTACTGAGAGTCATGGATGATCAGTCACCTCGGCTGGGCAAACTTGAATGAGTTTGCCTGCAAGTGGCTTCGTTCCTAGCTCATGGGAGATCTCAGAGGATAGTGTTGAACAACTGCTCCTTTTTACCAATGCCTCTGTCACGGAGAATTCAGCAGGATTTTTGTCTTCCAGTACAAAGTGTGTATGCAGCTGTTTATTCAGCAAGGAATGTTTGTTAGTGGGTTTCAGTGCCGTCAGAATGCATGACACACAGCTGTATATTTCTGTCTCTTACAGTGCAGTTGAGTTCCTCTTCCGTGTCTGAGATTGTGACGTGGATGACAGAAGGCCAGCTGCATCCCTGTCTAGAAAATACAAGGGTAGGAAAAGCAGTCAGAAGAGCTGAACATAGCTCTGCCCCTCTGACTGAGGATTTGCCCACCATTTGTTACTTGTGGTCATAGCTTGCGACTTTAGTTAGACTCTCAGTTACTGTGGATGGTCAGCTTTTAGTGTCTTCCAGGCCTCTTTCATTTGCATCCATCAGGAGGCAGTGACCTTTCCTTTCCGATGTTGACCTTGTTAACACAATTCATGCCTTTGTCATCTTGAGACTAGATAACTGTGATGCATTACACGTGGGGTTGCATCTTAAGTGTACGCAGAAACTGAAGTTAGACCAGGTTGTGGCAATCCACCATTTAGGCTACGTCTACACTAACACACTACGGTGAAGTAGCCTATTTCGAAGTAAGAACATCACAGTAGGCTACTTTGACGCGTATCATCTACACATCCTCCGGGGCTGGTGCCGTCGATGTACAATGTCGAAGTAGCGACAGGGAACGTTGAAAGGAGCCACCCCAGAAGGAAATGCGGAGTGTCCACACACACAAGCATTTCCCATCGAAATAAGGGGCCAGCAAAGCCTGCGGATGGGGTTGCAGGCTGGACTAGCCCTTCTGGGGCAACAGCAAGCTGCTGTCTTATAGGGCCCCTCCCAAACACACTCAGCCTGCACAGCACAAGGTCCACAGAGCCAACAACCAGTTTCAGGCCGCGTGCACACAGCATGGACCCCCCAGCAGCAGCAGCCAGAAGCCCTGGGCTAAGGGCTGCTGCACACGGCACCCACAGAGCCCCACAGGGGCTGGGCAGAGCGTCTCTCAACCGCTCAGCTGATGGCTGCCATGGAAGACCCCACTATTTCGATGTAGCGGGAAGCGGATCGTCTACACGTGCCCTACTTCGACGTCGAACGTCGAAGTAGGGCGCTGTTCTCATCTTCGGATAGGAATAGCGAATTCGACGTCTTGCCACCTAACGTCGATTTCAACATCGAAATAGCGCATGGCACGTGTAGACGCAACGCATGCTATTTTGATGTTGTGCCAGCTACTTCGAAGTAGCTGGCTAGTGTAGACGCACCCTTAGTGGAGTATTGCTGCAATCATACTCGATTGATGTTTTATTATTTACACTGACTGGCCATGGGTTTCCAGGTGGATTTAAGGTGTTGGGTTCAACTCTAATGGTTTGGTATCTATCTGCTTGCGAGATACCACTTGTGAGTATGCTGAGTAGCAGTGGTCAGCTCTGCACTCTAGCAAGAAAAGCTGTTGACTGATTAATTTAGATCTCTGTGCTCCACATCAGTAGCCTCACATTCACCCAGGTCAGTGGGCTGTTAAGAGGTGTTATGGTAAGAGTTCCTGTTTGAAGGAATATTATTTCATGAATATTGAATTACATTTTGAGAGTACATGAGGCTGCAGAGCATGTCAGTCAGTACTGAATTTACTAGCACCTGGTGAGTTCTTAGAAAATTGCCTGTTCTGAGTGAGTCAGTCCTGTGGTCCATCTGGTCCAGTCTCTTGATTACTTCAGGAAGACGGGAGACTCTGCAGTTGGCAATTATTTATTAATGTGCCCACAGAAGAAGTTTCTTCCTAGCTCCACCTTGAAACTTTGGGGCTTATATCCCTTAACAAATGTCTTCCATTGTTTTTAAATATTATTTTTAATCCATGTTTTTATATCTGGATATTCTGTTATCCAGATAGCAGCCTACCCCTGTTAACTCCAGAAGTGCTGTTGGCTTCCCTGAGTGAACATAACAGCTAGGCAGGTGCTCGTAGCCTGCAGGAAGAAGCAGTTATTTGCGCTGACTCATGCTGGAAAGAGGTCCTATTAGCTGTGTCTCAGCCGTAAGATGGCTGGAGGTACAGGAGCGAGAGACTGGGAAAGAGGGGTCCTGCCGGGTAAACCCTAGGAGCAGACAAACCCCAGAGAGAGCTTAGATTGCAATTTGTTTCCTTGTTATTTAAGTTAACTATGTTTAACTGGGGTGGGGTTGGACTTGGAACTCCATCTGTGAACCCAGTCTACAGAGGTGAACACGCTCTCGGAACACAGTGATGCCTGTGTACTGAGGAAGCTCTCTAAGGTGGAACGACAGCACCTTTGGAACCTGTTGCTTTTAAAGGCATCAATGGTGCATACATAGGCTCTGCTAGCAAACAGATTCGGAGGGTGAGTAGCATTTACCCTGCCTTGCGGGGCAGCATGCTGACTGAGTCAGCTGTTCAGTCTGCTACAACCTTCACAATAAGGGAGTTGATTAAAAACATTTTAAACAGCTTACATGAATACAATGGGTATCCCAGGTGCTTATTGTAACCCAGCCTTTTTGACTACCACCCACAAAGGAGGTGAACTTTCTTTGTTTTTGGTGGTAATCAGACTTTTTGTTGCATAAGTAACAGCAGGCTTTTACCTGCCATGTTGAGATGTGCTGTCCCAGAAGAGATACCACTTGTACGGGACATGGTAGGTGCAGCAGTGTACGGGCTGTCTATCTTTACTAAACACAGCATGGCATTTAAAATCAAGTTAAGTGGGCCAACTGGATGTGGACAATTGAGAAATGGTTTACGGTAAAGCCCTGAGTTACTAAGGGCAGCTCGGCAGCCTGACATCCACAGAGCAGCTTCAAGTTGTGCTTAACTCATGTTAAAGTGAGTTACGTGCAGCTCGAAGCCACTTATTTTGAGGGTTCGCTGTATGCTCTGAGCAGTCGAAAAACACAAGCATAGGCATAGGTAGGTTATCAAGGAACTGGGATGAGCACTCCGTAGAGGAGGAATTCAGACATAAGGGGATCAGGAGGGTTACTATTAGCAGAACTATTTGTGGAAGAAATGGACTTACGTGGAGAGGTTTTAAAAAGGAATGGCTGGGCACTTGTAGGGCTGGTTTGGGGAGCATGTACCAGGAATAAGTGGCTACGCAAGTGAAATCGGCATGGGTAAAGGATACAGCTGGAGTAAATGGCATCGAGCATTGTCAGAGAGAAGGGAGAAAGTGGGAGCTGGGGAGAAACTGTATCAGTGTAGTCTAGAACAGGATGGTGAAGAGTATAGAAGGCAACACAATGGGCTGGAAGTAGAAGGCGAGTGTAAGGGAAATACTTAAAGAAGGGGAGTGACATGGTGAAAGCAGCAGCTGTAGAAGGTGGTTTTTTGAGCAGTTTGCTAAGTGGTTTTGAGTTCAGAGTCAGAGAGGATTTAGAAGAACACAGTCAAATCTTTTGCTATTTAGAACCTATTTAGTTCATATTACTATAGTGTCTATGTGCACAGTGGCATTTGAGTTAAGGCAAGAGGTGGCCAGCTTGTACGCTTAGATTTGGAGGAAAAGCTGGAAGGAGAGCCTGCAGTAGTAGTACAAACAAGAACTTTGATGTGTGACGGAGAGGTGGTAGCAGGGGGAGAAAGGCTGTACTTGTGGTTAAGGCATGGGATGGGGTTTCAGGGTATGCTGGCTCACTATCCAGCTCTGCCATAGACACTCTGGGACAGTAACTTTATTTCTCTCTGCCTCAATTCCTTATATATACAATGGGATGAATACCACCTCCTTTCCCCATGAGGATATGTTCCCTAGGACTTGGAAGGTGTTTGGATAGTCCAGTGATGGGGCCATTAAGTATCTAGATTGGCCAAGAATGTGGCTTAGATTGAGGTGGGAAGAAGTAGATCCTTTAGTGAGAGCAGCGATGTTTCTTAGGCTATGACTATACTCGCATTCCTCTTTTGAAAGAGGAATGCAAATGAGAGAAAGTGAAAATGCAAATGAGGCACTGACTTACATATCTTATGCTTCATTTGCATAATCTCTTTTTGGAAGAGATTCTTTCAAAAGAAAGAAAGCAGTGTAGACAGGGCTGTTTTGAAAATAAATCCCATCTCTGAAAGCACCCTTCTTCATGAAACAAAATATGCAGGATTCTTTCGAAGATGGGGTTTATTTTTGAAAGAGCCCCATATACACTGCTTTCATTCCTTCGCAAGAATCTCTTCCGAAAAGAGATTACGCAAATGAAGCACAAAATATGTAAACCAGTGCCTCATTTGCATTTTTAATTCCCCACATTTGCATTCCTCTTTTGAAAGAGGAATACAAGTGTAGACGTAACCCTAATGCATGTTACGCAACACCCCCATGCTATGTGGACGCTAGGTAGATTGATCACCTGGAACGGGTAGGCTGGATGTAGCTGTGGTATGTGTTGCTTCACCAGGATCTCAAACTTGACACGGAGAAGTAAAATATCAGTGTGTGTCCAGTCTTAGCCTCGCTAAGAAGGTTTCACATTAATGACACGGTGGTTGTTCTTTGTGATGTGGACATTTGTTCACTAGAAACTGGAGGCCCATGATTTCCTACAGAATGAATGACAGGATCTTCTGTTTTTCTCAGAGAAGGAACTATGCTGGAATAGTCTGACACTGAGCAGCAAATGGGGAGTCTTGAATCCAAGTTGAAGAAGTCTTGACAGTCCCTAAAATATCATTACAACATTTATTGAGCTCAATTGTGTTATGATCCTTGGCTTCCTATGTTGTGAAGGATATTCTCCTCCTAAATGCACAGGCAGTAATCTCCATTCCTTAGATGACGATGTTTTCCAGTATGTATTTGGTGTTATTGAAATGAGCAATTATTATATAACTACCATAAATGAGGCAGTCTGTTTAATGACAGAAGAGCAAGAAAAAGGAAACAGTATTCAATTAATATGTACCCAAAGTACATGCAAATTATTTAATGGTATTTCAAGGTCCTAGATTGATTTGGCATATTTTTAATTAAGGATTAACATTGCACTATGCTGATATTCCAATTAACTTGGACTGACACTAATGCATTTGCTAAGTGCTATATATACATAGGGATGTTAATATCCAACTGCTGTAGGCATAGAATGAGATCTGCAGTTACATTGCTAATTGTGCCTAATTATTTCTAGATTATCTAAGGGCCAGGTTCTGCAAGGTCAAATCACTGAAGTTAATGAGAGCTGAGGGTCCTACAAACTACACAGGGTGAGTCTCACAAGGAAACAATCAAGTATTTCAGCTTTTTAAAAACAAGGAACTTTGTTCATTGTCAGTGAGCACTGAGGCAGTACTGTCTTTTAATTAGAACAGATAACTGGTAGTCAAGACTCTGGATTCTATTCCCTGCATTGCTGGAGCCTTTTGACCTTGATTTTAGGTGCATCAGATTTGGGGTGCAGCATGGGATATGCCTTGGACCTGATTTTCAGAGAAGCCAGTGGTGCTCAGCAGTGGTTCCAACTCAGGTCCTCCAAAATAATGAATCAGACCTCAAAAAGTCATTAAATTGACATATGAGTAATGAGATTTTGAAAAATGATTCTTTTCCTTCATCATTTGTTTTGTGAGCCATTAGGTTACCCTCACTTCATGTTTCCAATGTTTTCTCTGCAATCATGAGGATCAGAAATGTATTTATTCGCTTTAAATGAAAGCTGTGTGTTCCCCCAATCACATAAGCCCAAAACTGGGGCTGTAAGTAAGATGCCCCATATAATGAGACGTGCAATAAAATCGTGAGCTGGCAACACGTGGTTAGCAACATCTAAAAGTGGAAGTGTCGCATTGTTGCATGATCAATCTCTCTTTAGGGTCTTCACTTCAAAGAGTGACAATCTCTTAGGATGTACACCCAGTTCCCAGTAACGTAAATGGATGAAGTTCTGCCCCTGGCAGCCAGCACAACATTGTCAAGGCCCAAGCACCTTGGAGCAGGTGTATTTCCTCTGGGCTTGGATGAAGATGAGGATAACAAAGATCGAGTCTCTCCTTTCAGGTTTAGTGAAGACCTGCCCTCTGTGTACTTTTGCCCAGGACTGTGTACATGGTGGCTTTAAAAACAGGGCAGGAAACAGTCTGGGGAATGGCTAGTGGATCAAGGACTGTATTGAACCACAGACCTCAAAAGCCTTTTTCCCAAAGGCTGCATCTACACCATGAGATAAATTCAAATTTCAAGGCTTTAGCTTGATATTAAAATGTTACTGTCTTCACACATAATACTTTTAACTCTATTTATTGAGCCATAATGCTGATTACAGAATATCGATATTACAGGACGGGCAGAGTGTCTATTTCGAATTTAAAATCTTGAATCAAGGCAAGTGTGGAAGCACTTTGCCCTTAATTCGAATTTTTTAGCCTCCAGAAGTGTCACTTATATATCCCAATAAGCTACGTGGTGACCCTCCAAGTATGGCCGCTTTGTTGTGCACTGCTGTCAGGTGTGCAGGAAGAAGGTCAAAGTAAGCCCACAAAGTTTGGATTGAATTTGAATTTGAATTTGAATTTGAATTTAGCAGCCCAGCCCTGCAAATAAAAGGCATGTCCATTATGAAAAAATCTCTTTGCCCATTGTGTTACACCACATCGGTAGCGATTATCAGTAGCCCTGTACTGCAGTCATGATCACTCAGGGTAATGATCTGATTAGCACTTCTCAGGCTTGCCAGAGAGCCCCAGTGTGGACCCACCAGGAGATTCTGAATCTCATTGCCATCTGGGGAGACCAATCGGTAGCAAAGAGACTTCGGGTGGCCAAGAGAAATGCGGCCATCTATAATCAGATGGTGCACGAGATGGCTGCCCAAGGTTACTGCCGGGATTCTTTGCAGTCCCAGCTGAAGGTTAAATAACTCCATCAGGCCTATCAAAAAGTCCGGGAAGCCAACCAGTGGTCAGGGACAGCTCCGCAGACCTTTCGCTGTTATCAACAGCTCCGCATGCTTATGGGGAGTGACCCCACTATGGAGCCTGGACTGACTTATGACATTTGTGGAGGCCCTGCTATGGAGTTCAGAGTGAGCCTGGGGGAGCAGGGTGGCCCGGAGGAAGAGGGCAACAGAGAGGGGGAAGGGAGCAACAAGCAGAGGACAGAGGAAGTTGTTCCAGACATCTGTGAGCTCTTCACCATCGACCTGGGAGCGGTCCCCTCCACACCAGCCCCCTCCACACCGGTCCTCAAGTCCTCTGGAGCAAGTGGTTTGGGTGACTCTTTATTCTGCGTGCTAGAAGCAGGTTGGGGGTGGGTGTAGCTGTAGGGTTTTGCATAGGTACAGGTTTGCTAGCTGTGCTTCTGTGCCCCTCACAACACCGTGTTAACGTTTCTTGAAGTGGAGCTCTTCTCCTTTTTGGAGCTCTTCTCAAAGGCCTCATCCAAGCACTCTTGTGGTTTTTTTTTCCCCCACGAGATTCTTGGGCAGGCCTGATTTGTTGTGGCTTCCACAGTAGCACACCTCGCCATGCCAGGCAACCAGAGAGCAATCTGGTGTCATGGCACCACGTGGCATTTTAGCAAATTTTCCAGGCTTTTGGTCACACAGCAGGAGTAGATTTTCTTTCTCTATATCTGTTAGTTTTAGGAGGGTGATGTCTTCCTTGGCAACCTGCGGAAGCATGGGAATTTGCATCTCTTTTTTTTTTTTAAATATCGTAGAATCATAGGGCTGGAATGGACCTCGGAAGGTCATCTAGTCCATCCCCCTGCTTCAAGCATGCTTCCTGCCCATTTACATTGGCCTGCAGCAGCCTACGGGTGCTCCGTTCCCTACCACACAACGTGGTTTGCAGGCTCTGGCGGGGTCCCCCCGCATCTCCCTTTCCAATCAGCATTTCTTTTCATTTTTCATGTTGCCAGACATTTTTCCTCTAGTAAAACAATAAGAATTCCTGGGGCACCTTATAGAATAACAGATTTTTTGGAGCATAAACTTATGTGGGCAAAGACCCTCTTCGTGAGATGCACTGAAAGGTAGAGCCCTGCAAATCCTTGGATATCCACTTTTATATCCATGGGTATCTGCATCCACAGCTCATTTTTGTGGATGCCAATACAAATTTTGTATCTGTACAGGACTCTACTGAGAGGTGAGTGGTTGATGGTGTCCCTTATGCCAGCACCTTGATACCACTTATGGAATAGTCTCCTGTGATGGTGCACACAACGTGCACAGGCATAACACTGAAGGGACATGAGCAACACACCTCAAAGAACACCACTTACGGAAAGGTTAGTAGCTGTTTTTTCTTCTCTTTCAAACATCCAACGTTCAGGTCAATCTAAGTTTCTGCTCTCTGTTACACGGGCCACCAGTTCACAAGATTTCTGTCTTTTTGTTAAAGTAAGTATTATTTTCAGTTTCTCAGAGAAATTACTTATAACCCAGTCCCTGTGTGGAAAATATTAATTGAATTTTTTTACCAAGCTGGGGGCGGGGCGAGGGGGGAGAGAACTCTAAGGTTGGCTGGAGCTAAATATTTCATACATTTCTCCAGCTCTCTGAAATTTGTATTCAATAATAAGGTAAAATTAGGAAGGATGTGTGTAGAGAGAGGGTTTACTCATAGTACCACCACAACTTCTCCATTGTAGTAAAGTAAAAGGTAATTTAAAAGGTCTAAAAGTTCCCAACTTTAAACTGACGGTCATGGATTACTTTCTTAACATCTCTGGTCATCTTTTCTGATCATGTGTGAAAAGCTGAAACAGTCGTGGATCTGTCTTCATATTACTGTAGGTAGAAAATTGTTTTAATAGTTAATACAACGGGAGCACTTCGTTTCTCACAATAGAGAGTATATTTTTAATGTAAAGGGTTTTTTTCTCACTATGACTTGAAGTTCTGGATTTTCAGGAATGTAGAATTTTCACTTATTTTAAATGAACACTATTTGCTTATGATGAAGCCACACATTTCTTTGTCACTGTGTGAGGTGCCCTCATCTAACATTATTGCATGATAAAAGGCCTGTCAGAGAATTTTGTGTAGATACATATGCCACACTGGTTTGTTTTCAAAACAAAGATATTACAACTTTTGTCTATGGAATAATTAGTAGATTCAGCCATAGCATCAGCTGTAGCTTAGTATTAGTATTAGTCACAGTGATTTAGTTTTGATTTTGACCTTCCTTAAAATGGTTGGAGGAAGAGTGAGAGAAACTGTTTTTTAAACATTCGTTAGGGGTGGGAGAACGAATGAGTCCTGCAGCTGCATGTATGTGTTATGCTTAAAAGAAGCACACGGGATCTTTTTCAGGGGAAAAGGCAATACGCTACATTTATTGAGAAGCAGTCAGCGTATGCTTTATGAAGACGAACGTACACACACGTCCTGCAGATGGCGCATAGTTATCAGTCCATGGTGGGTCACGTCAGTCTGACTGGCCAGGCAAGACTGACTGAGTGAGGAGTCAGGGTTCCCCTGAGACTCTTCCAAGGCTTAGTGTGCAGGACTGAACCCAGAGTCTTGTGGCAAGAGCTTCTCTTCTTATAGTTGTAAGCTCCCATTTGAATCTATAGATTTTGCAGTGTCATGCTGCAATCATCCAGCCTTAGGAGGTGTTGATCCATCTTTTTCAGAGTTATCCTTTGATGGTGATTGGCAGGCTGCCCATCCTTGTCTCTTACTCCTGGGGGGTCTCTGCCTCTCTCCAGGGTTCCTCAGTGCTACTAATTTAATGCAGCCTCAAGACATATTTCATGTTGGCTTCAGAGTTTCCACTTCTTGATCACCTGGGCATCTCTGATGGCTTTCATTCACACACACCCTCCACTCACATGAAACAATTATATAGAGTTTCGGACAAGATCAGTAATTGCTAGAGGACACAACTTAGTTTGTCATGCAGCCAAGAGATACAACAATTTGTGATGCTAACAGGGAGCAAGGTATTAAAGTAAACATCAAATCATGAGAGACCCAAAGAAATAGAAGCTACAGAACTTATAAGAAAGTCATTATACATGAAATTATACATCATACTTATAGTCTTTTAGCCAATGGTAACTAAAATATATATTTTCGGTACAAATGGGCAAAATACAGAACAGCAAGAAGTCACCTTACCCATCCGACCTCAGCGGGTTGGAGCTAACCATCCACCAATAGAAATGACGTTGCACTATTTTAGCAGTAGTAGGCATCCTTCAGTCTCAAGAGTGTATGTACTTCTGAGAGGTAAAGAATTTACTCAGCTGGTTTTATGGCAGCTGCTTGAGAGAGTCGCTGCCACATCTGTCACATTTAAGGATGATGTTTTGATTGTTTGGTCTTTGCCTTCAGTAAATTCTCCTATCCTCTGCTAATGTCAACTGCTCCCTCTTGTAACTCCAGCAACCTTTGTTAATCTCTTGTTTCCAAAGGTTGCAGTCTTGAATGTGATTTTCTCCTTTGTCCACATCCATGTCCAATGTTGAGGTCTTGCTTACACACAGCTCTGACACACAATTTTGGGCATCCTTTGGGTCATTTTGCAGAAGCCAGTTAACCACAGAGGATGTCCTTTGGGATGCACCCATCTTTCAGTACACATGCCCAAGCCAGTGAAGGCATCTCCGTTAGAGGAGTGTCTGCATGCTGGGT
This sequence comes from Carettochelys insculpta, assembly GCF_033958435.1. Lineage (NCBI taxonomy): Eukaryota > Metazoa > Chordata > Testudines > Carettochelyidae > Carettochelys > Carettochelys insculpta. Next base: position 293,003,688 of record NC_134137.1, read on the forward strand.
ATGCTGGCCCTCTTGAGCATCTCAGTGCTGGTGACTCTGTCTCTCCAGGAGTTTCCAAAGGTTCAATGAAGGCAACACAAATGAAAGTTGTTAAATCTCTTCTCCTGGTGTGAGTATAAAGTCCATGTCTCACTCCCATACAAAACTGTGCTGATAACATGTACAATACACAGATCGTTCATGTGGTCTGTCAGATTTTTTTTCGTCATACCCTTTTGTTGAGTCTAGATGTTGTAGTGATAGCAGCTTTTCCAAGATGAATGTTGAGTTCTGTTTCAAATGAAAGGTCAGCTGCAATCGTGGATCCCACGTATTTGAACTTATTCACCACTTTGAGTTCTTAGTTGTTGTTTTTCATGGATATTGCTTCTGAACCCCAGGCTTAATATAAGCGTAAAAAAGACTAACCGTATCCCACGAAGTTTTGGTAGCCTTTGGAAAAACTGTCCATTAGGCTTTGAAGCTGAGCTTCTGTGTGGGTTGTCACTGCTGCATCCTCGGCAAAGGTGACGTGAATAAGAGTCTCATGAGTCCTGCAAAACTCCACAGTAGATTCGCTCAGTTGAAGAACCAGAAGCTTGTGTCAGTAGCAAGGAAAAGAAGATTCTAAACAGTGTTGGGGCAAATACACTGCCTTGCTTTACTCTGAGATGTACCTGGACACCTTCAGAGACTGAGTCAACATATTGGACTGTGCTTTACATTTTTCCATGCAGGGATCAAATCATGCTTAAAAGTTTGTGAGGACATCTGGTCTTTTCTGAAGGGCAAATAGTCCCTTCTCCTGACACAACCAAAAGCCTCTGTGAAATCACCGCAGGCTATGTCGAGGGACTTTTCTTGTTTGCTGCGTTTCTCTTGTAGTTGTCTCAGTGAGAAGATGATGTCAAAGGTACATCTTTCAGCTCTGAAGCTTCACTGATTTCAGGTTAGATTCTGTCTGTGAGGGGAAAGTCTGCTCAGGACCACCTGGACAAAGGCTTCCCCATAATACTAAGAAGGGAAGTACCATGATTGTTGTTTATAGTCATTCCTGTCACCTTTGTTTCATAGACAGTGATGATGTTGGCCTCTCTCATTTCTTGTGTTACTTTACCTTCTTTCCAGCACAGGCAGACCAACTCATGAAGGTGTTGCAGTAAAATAGCTTTTCTGCATTTTGTGACCTCTTATAGCATTATAGCATTTTCCAGGTGCCTTCCATTAGGGAGGCTATCTATGGGAAGGCTGAACTCCTCAATGGTTGGGTCATCATCAGACTAGTTCAAAACAATGATGTTGTCCATAACATTATTTTCATAAGAGTAAAAATCAGAACAGTAGTGTTCTACCTAGCAATGCATCTGCATCTCTTCTTGTTAATTTCACTGACGCTGTCTTCTTTGAAGGTGGATCCAAAGCTTTTTTGATCCCATTATACGTGTTTCTGATGGTGCTTCCATCAACTGCTACTTGGGTGCTTTTGCATAACTACAGGCAATAGTTATTGGTGCAGCACCAACTAATTTGTTGTACCTCGGTTCTTGCCACTCTGTTCTTGTAATATTTTTTTCATTTGGGTCTTCCTTGTAGTTTTTGGGCTGCATGCCTTTACTGCATGGCCGTGTCTACAAGAGCACAAATCTTTGAAATGGCCATGCAAATGGCCATTTTGAACTACTAATGAGGCATGAAATGCATATTCAGTGTCTCATTAGCATGCTGCCAGCCACAGCGCTTTGAAATTGCCTAAGGAATAAGGGGATTTCGAAGTTCCCAGGGTCCTTTTGAAAAAGACCCCCATCTGGACAAGCCACATGACAGCGAAACACAGCAGTTTTGAAGAGCTGCAGCCGGCGGCATGCTAATGAGGCACTGAACATGCATTTCAGCACCTCATTAGTAACCTTCGAAATGGCCATTTGCATGGCCATTTCGAAGTTTTGTTTCAGTGTCAACATAGCCTATGACTGGTATCAATACACTTCCGAGAGACTGACAGTGCTGAATCATACATACTTTTCTCTTGCAGTTCTTTTTCTCTTTTCCCCTGCCAGAAAAGTGCACAGTGTGGTTTTTTGTTTGTTTGTTTGTTTTTTTGAGAGAGCCACTTGATGCTAGCCGTGTTTCTTGGAGGGATGCATATTGAGTCATTTCTGTTCCTCATTGATCACAGCAGTTTTACATGCATCATTAGTCTGTTGAAGGTTCTCAGATAAGCCACTTGTCATGGTGCAAACATTTCAGCATCCTATCTTTAAGGATGTTTTTATGCTTTTACTTGATTTGACTGGTGCACTGGTTATAGTTCACTTGTCAAGTTATAAAACTCTAAACACTCATTGAAGCAGGCGAACACTCGATTGTCTGGGGGCTGCCCAGTTTTGTGTCAGGTGATGACTATCCAGGGAAATCTGATAATCTTTTCCACCATTAAAGGCAACCCTTGGCACTCAACTCTGCCAGTTGAGTGAGAGCTTAGAATCAGTGGCTATGTCTACACTACAGCGATCTGTTGGCAGAAGTTACTGTCAGATGAGATCTTCCAGCAAAACTTCTGTCAACAGATCACATCCACACACAAAACTGGATCGAAAGAGCAACCTGCTCCATCAACAGAAAGTGGCTAGGCTGCCCAGCTTCTCTCTTGACAGAATGAACAACCAGAAGCTCAGCATGCAGAGCGGTATACCCAGTGACCCAGAAGCCTTGTCTGTCAACAGAGGGCCACACAGAGTGGTGGACAGAAACTGTTGACAAACGCATTATACCTCATTGTGGAGAGGCAGAATGCTGTTGGTGGAAGTGTCAAGTTTTGTCAACATACTGTTGACAAAAGTCATTTTGTGTGTAGACGCTCTGAATTTGGCAACAAAACTCTGGTTTTGTCAACAAAACTCTCTAGTGAGGACATTGCCAGTGACTACTGCAACATGTCTTATGTTGACAGTCGAGGAGAAGCTGGAGTACTTCTCTAGGGCACAAGCATGGGCAGATGATACGGAAGCCCTGTGTTGACCATGCAACAGGACCCCCCTGTCTGCGACATCAGTAAATTCTAGAGGAGATCAAGAATCTGATACCTGTTGCCAGAAAGATACTAAAACGACTGCCATCCACTCCATGTCTGAGTTTACTGTGGTACTTGCATTCTCATGAATTCACCCACGATACAATGGGGCTTTTCTGTCAGGGATTGCCACCTTAGCCTTACACTCACCTGGGCTACCCACAAGACAGGGGGTTCGATGAGTTGCAAAGAACTATCATCAACTCTCATAACGACAGCAGGCATAGCCTGACTCACCTTGTGCACTAGGGTAAAAGCAGGATAGGTTAGGTGAGAATCCAAGTCCCTACCTTCATCATAAACCAACATTTTCAAACACGCTTATCTAAAATTAAGCACCTAAATCCTTATTTAGGAATCTTCATAAAAAAAATTGTGATTCTTAGAGCTGCTGAACATCCACGGCTTCTAGGGGGCAGTGTGACCAGCACCTCTGAAAATCATGGTGCTTTTACTTAAGCATTTGAACAGGAATTCATTTTTTATTATTTATTTATAACATTGCAGTATCTAGGAGCCTTAATGGACTAGGAACTCATTGTGTAGGCTCTGTGCAGGCTTGGAGTAAAATGAGAGTCCCTGTCATAAGAAGTTTACAATTAAGGCTTGAATTCTGTGGCAAAGCTCTGGTTGTGCCTTCTACACAACCTCTTACCTTTTCCTAGAGGCCAGGGTCACAGCTCACTGAGCCATCCTCATTACTGGCACAGTCAAAAGATTGGGATGAAACCCCTCTCTAATTCTGGGCTCCCTTTTCCAGAGGGAAGACTTTTTGTGGTGTGGGGAGGATGGGGAAAATCAGGCCTTCCTGCTATTCCAGGTTTCTGGCTCAGGGACCTAGGTAGTGGCAGCTTATGGGGTTTTTCCCCTAACCCTAATACAGCAGCCTTTTCCCTGGGCCACTTCCCCAAATGTTCCCTTATAGCCTTCTCTGTGGTACCTGATTGAATCTTTCCTTCTTTGGCATAAGCACTCTTTCCTCAGCTCTCTGGCAACACAGTTCCTCTTCTCAGTCCTTCATTCTTCTCCTTCCCTTCTCCCAGTTTATCTGCAGGTGTCTGATTAGCCTGCTACTTCAGGCTGTTTTTTAATTAGCCCCAAGACTTCCAAATGGGGTCGGGGTTTGAAGTTGCAAGCTTGTTAATGTAGAAGTCTGTCTTCACTGTCTGGAGAAATATGCATAACTTAACAAGGGTTTGGCATACTGGCTTTCATTCTGCAGAGGGAAACTTGCTTCAGTATGCAAAGAAAAGAGCAGCCACACCCTCAGAGTGTACCTCAGATTATAAACTGTAGTTTGAAGATAACCAAACCAGTAGAGCATGGATTTTAGCAGAGGTCAGAGCCTGCTCCAGTTCTATGATTTTTGCTACTTCAGGTAAACCTGAAAATGCTAACTAATTATTTTGCTGCCCTAGACAACCAACTGTTCTGCCTACATGATAAAATAGTCCCTTGTCTCTGGGAAAGGAAGGTCAATCTAACTCATTTTCATTTTGCTAAGCAGAACTTTTACTCTTTTTTCTCATTCCAGTGGTGAGTTTTTGATCTGATTTCTTTTGAAATGAGAAGTTGCAGTAATATGGATCTGAGATGCCCAAGTTTGTTATATTTCAATTAATGGTTGCAGTTACGAGAAACAGGATCAGTGGTATTATGCTTTCAACTATGGATGGGATGACAATTGAATTTATCAGAATAAAAAAACAGTGTTACAGCACCTTAAACACTAAGGCTACATCTACACTTGAAGCGTCTGTCGACAGTAATGTCTTTCAACAGAGTTGTCAGCAGAAACTCTGTTGACCAAGTGCATCTACACACAAAAACAGATGGACAGAGCAATCCATTCTGTCGACAGAGAGCAGCCAGCCTGCCCTACCCTCTGTCGACAGAATGACCGACCGGAAGTTCTGCAAACTGGGCTGTCTGGTGTCTGCACTGCACTTCTGTTGACAGGACTCTGTCGACAGAAGCATTATTCCTCAGATTTTTGAGGGATAACACCATTGAGACAAATGCAGAGTTCTGTTGAGACTCCGTCAACAGAACATTTTAAGTGTGTAGATGCTCCCTGAGTTATGTTGACAGAAGGTCCCCTCTATCGACAAAACTCTCTAGTGTAAACACAGCCTAACAGTATTATTTATTAGGTGATGATCTTTCATGGGACAGACCCACTTCTTCAGATCTGGAGAATAGCTAATAACTGAGAGAAAAAGAATTACGAAAGATAGAGAAAAAAAATGAAAGAGTAAAATCTGATGAATCAGCTAGACGGGGGAAGGGAAGAGAAAAAATACCTCTTCAAGTGTCTGTTAAGCGGGATGCCTGTGATCACTGCAAATACCAAAGATGCGGAAAATATCCTTGTAATGTGTAAAATAATTGAGATTTTTGTTGAGGTCATGGTGACAAGTATCAGTCTTGTAAATAAATTCCAATTCAGATGTGTCCCTTTCTAATCTGGTGTTAAAATCTCTTTGTTTTAAAACACACACCTTTAAGTCTTCAGTAGTGTGTCCCGCCAAGTTGAAGTGCTCACTGACAGGTTTATGTGTGTTCAGATTCCGAATGTCTGATCTGTGTCCATGAAAGCTGATCACCTAATAAGTAATATTGTTGGTCTTCAGGGTGCTACAGGACTGCTTTTTTTTTGTGTGAAGATACAGATTCACATGGCTACCTCTCTGAGACTATTGCAAGGCAAAATGTTTTCCTGGATTCTCACTTGTGTGGAAGGAGTACAATACATACATACAATACTTCCCTTTTTTAGATGGCATTTAGGCTTGAGGAAATCTTCAAAGTAGTCTTCATTTTAACTTAATGTCTTGGTTTACTTATTTTTTGAAGACCAGTGCATGTGTTCCCTAATGCAAACAAAGATTCACTCAACATACTAAAAGGATAAAGAATGGTATACACATTAAGTAAAGATAATTTTTGTTAATACAAAAAAACAAAGAGCCAGACTTTAGCCTTAGCTATAGCTCCTGTGCAGAACTGTACCCTGCAAAGTTTCTGCAATACATGTGTGTGGCTCGTGTATATGGCTGCAAGTCCCATGATAGAGGGGCCAGGAAAGTAATTGGGAGTAATATGAGTTTAGAGGGGAGTGGTGGGTTCATTTGTTCTCCAGGTATTCATGGACTGCAGGACAGCCCTTAGAGCACTATAAAAGACTGCTGTAAGTTAGAGCACCTTTAGGACTGCGTGAAAATATCTCAGGGTTGTTCTGGATCTCAGGTCTGTCTAGAAGCTAAGAGCCAGATAGGTAGCTTACTGCCACTTATACCCTCCCATCCTTGGGCTACACCTTCTGTGTTGCACTTCCTGAGAGTGGGGTATCTAATCTGGCACAACGTGTTCATTCAACGTTCATTTTGTTATTAAGGATTACAGTGGTGCCTACAGAACCAAACAAGAGCGGGGCCTCCATTGTGCTAGGCAATGTCCAAACACAGAGTTGCAGACAGTTCCCCTCCTAAAGAATTTACAATCTAAATTACTCATCCTTTTCTCCTCCTCATTATTATTTGGTGGGTTTCTGAAGCAGGTACTAAAAGTTCAATAAAATTAGTAGCAAGAAAGAGGCAATGGAGAGTCTAGTAGGAGCAGAAGAAGAGATGGAGACTGAGTGATGTGAGAAAAAATAAAAGTCAGTGAGGAGACGTACAGTGTTTGGGTTGAAAGATGATGCAATGGTATCTTGCTAGGCCATATTTATCGTCTTCTATTGCCTTGTAGAAGCCTCGGGGAAAAAAGATTACTTTTCTAGTGAGCTATTTTTTGAAAAAGAGTTCATGGAGTAGTAATAAATACCATTGACACTCTGATGTAAAATATTGAAAGTATAGGCATTACAAGTATTAGGAGTTGTTTCTATTTGTTATTATAGGTTGCACTTTCAACAAAGGGCAGGTTCATAAGTGTGCTACTTTGGATTCTTACTTAATTTGTTTACTATGCCGGTTTACAATCTGGGTATAGGTCTTGAAGGTGCTGTACTGATAGGAAAAAATACCCACTATTTAACCTTGTGCTTAAGTTAGAAATGATTTTATTCTGATTTGGGTTCCCAGCAGGGTTGCCAATCCACAGAAACGTCTTTTATGGAGAAAACGGGAAATATTTACAGACAAATTTTTTATGGACCTCATTTTTATACTATATTAAGACGACACACATGGACAAAAGTGAAAAGTAATTGTTGTCATTAATACATCATAAGAACAATGCACTTTCATTTAGCCTAGCCATGTTGCAAATGTGTTGATTCTAACTTGGTGGGATAATATAGAGGATATCAGGTGGATCATGTTTCACATTACGTGACCTCAACCATTGAGCTAAATAAGCAACTAAACATCCAATTTCTGCTGCTCCACAATAAAATGGCTGAAGCAGCACAGAAGAAATTTAATTGTTATAGAATATTTGCTGTTTTTTAAAATGTTATTGCACTTTTACAAAATTTACGGCCACCTAAATATTTTTACAAACTTTATGGACACGTCTAATTTTGGCTAATTTTTTACAGACTGTCCATAAATTTACTGACAGTTGGCAACCCTGGTCCCCAGTTCTCTGTAAACTCATTTCTCCCCTGAGGTTATGTCTACACTACAGGGTTTTTCTGGAATGACATATTTATACTTTGTTAAGTAGAAATAAGTTATTCCTGAATAGCGCAAGAGGTTTTCCAAATTGAGCATTTGCACTACAGAGCCCTAATCAGAAATAAGAGCAACGCTTTGTGGGTGTGTATCCCATCATGCCTGGCCTTGCTAGGCATTGTGGGATGTCCATAGGAAATGCAAGGTGCCCTAGGAATCAGGAAGTTGTCCCATGAACCCCTTCTATTCCTGAGTCTCCCCCAACAGTTTTCTGTTCCTTTCCATGCCATTTCAAAGTGCTACAGAGATCCCTGCTTGCCCACACATTCAAAGAAGCAGCCAGGCAGCTGTGACCTCTATGGATTCCTTGCCCCACAGGTTGAGGATCTCAGAAATCTCTCCTGGGCTCCAGGCTGGTGCCCTCTTGGGTCAGTAAGCAGCTTGAGAAGAGCCCTCTGCAGAAGCCATGACTACAAAATAAAAGTAGGAAAAGTTAAAACAAACAAAAAACCACAGCAGATCACTGTGTGTTGAATTATCCTGTGAGTAAAATAGAAAAAATGGGACCAATGCATGGCTAGTGTTTGATTGCTTTGAAATCAAGTTGGGGAAGCACTTATGAGGGGTTTTTAACTTAACGCAGATTGTAGGGGGAGAGTGGGGAACGGGTGTGCCTGGCTCGGGGATGGGGTGAACAGTGCATGTCTGGGGGAAGACAGGGAGAATGGGTGCCTGGCTGGGGGAAGGGCTGGGGGAGATGGGTGCCTGGCTGCCCAGGGTGCTGGAACAATTTTTTGAGTAGGGGTGCTGAGAGCCATTGAACTAAACTGTAAATCCTGTACATAATGGAAACCACTTCAAGTCAGGGGGTGCTGCAGCATCCCCTGCATCCCATCCTCAGCACCTATGCCTGCTGTGTCTCTCGTGTGCTGTCGGCTCCACTGACCTACTCCTTCCCCACCCTCCCAGCACTTCTGGAGTGCCACAAGCAGTGGATTCATGGTGCTCAGGATGGGGTGGGCGGGAGACAGAGGTGTGGAGATGGAGTGTGTTTGTGGGGAGGAGGTAGGAGTTTGGGTGACTGGGGGGGGAGGGTGTAATGGGGGTGGGACAGTGCATCTATAGGGCTGTGAAATAACCAGTGTATAGCACCCAGATATTAATTAGTTTATATACAATTGTGGTTCTTGTGCTCTGGTAGCCTGTGGAATTCCCAGACTCTTGTAGACTGTGCTGTGTAGAGTTCCACCATAAACCAAGACACTGAGACACAGGAATATTATTTTTTCTTAGAGAAAAGTGTGTATATAGAAAAACAAAAACTACAGGTCCTCACAAAACAAAGTTCAGAACCTCATGAGGAGTCCTGAACCAGGCTGGAGCTCAGTTCCCAGGGAGACCTACATCAGCCCCCCACCCGGGGCTGAAGCTCTAGGAGCAGGGAGCCCCACTGAGCCGCAGACCACAGCTGGAACTCCGGGTGTAGAGAGCCCTGCTGCCAGCATGCTATGCTCTTGACTAGGGCTGGAACTCTGAGCATAAGGAGACCTGCTGAGCTCCCGACTGCAGCATGAGCTCTGGGGCTGGACCTCCAGGCGCAGGGCGTCAAGAGGGCCTGCTGCCACCCCATGGAGCCCTGGACCGGGGTGGTAGGTCAGCACACAGGGCTAGTGGGGCAACCCGCTGCAGCTCAACCGAGCCCTGAACTGGAAGTGAAGCTCATGGAGCAAACCATAGCCCCAGCAGCTGGAGCTTTGCTGTGTCATCCAAAGCCCCATTGCATCCCTGCAGCAGCTGGCTGGAAAAACAGGTATTCCAACAATTTTGGATACATGGGGGAAAAGCAGCAGAGTTTGCAACCTGCTAGAGGGGCTACTCACTTGAGCCAATTGAATAATTAGCTCTGCTTTGTGCACACTGATTGGAGCGTGGAACTGAAAGGGAGGGAGTCTTCAAAAGTCGTTTGTTTCGATGGAGTTACTGTTCTGAGGTAAGTGCCCTGTTATTCCTGAATAACAGGCTCAGCTGCATGGCTGCAAGGTGTTTTCTTAGGGAAGAAAAACCCCAGTGTACACAAGCGCTGAGGGTGTGCCAGGCAGTTTCCAAGGCAAGCTGAAGACAAACCCTAATAGCTTTCCATTGCTTAAATAGACTTTTTCCAGGGCAGGAAACCTTTGTTCTTCACACTCCCGCCCTTGCCATACCATGGAAAAACACTGAATCAAAATGGCGTTCACGACCAGTAGTATGGTCCATGTCTTTCTGGCATCAACCCCCTTTTAGACTTATAGGACAAACAAGGCTGTTTACAAGTTGTTAAGCTATCATCCAGTCGTTTGGGTTGGGGCCTCAGAGATGACCTTCATTAGCACATTTAGAACTATAAACAGCCATACAATCCGTATTTCTAACGTCACATACAAGAATGATACATACACAAAAATAGGCTGTACAGATTCAGCACATTATAATGGTGAAAATGATAGGTTACAAGAGGTATTTTTCCAAAGCATCTCTGGGTTATGCATGTTTACGTTCATAACCCAATTTTCATAAAGTACGCGGAGAGGGGAGGGAGAGGTCTGTCAAAACGCTCTTAGCAAATGATTGCTGGGGAAGGATTTTATCATGTCAACAGCATTTAATCCAGATTATTTGATATTTATCATTGAAAGCAAAAATCTGCATTTTATCTTTATTTGAATATTGAAGCATCCATTACTTATTCTCTCTTCGTACAAATTACCTTGATGTTTTTCCTGTTATATTGAATCTTTTGCCTTTGAAAAGAGGTGCAAAATAAGTCATTTCGTAGCAGTGGTTAGCAAATATTTGATCATTCATGACTTTATGCTGCCTCACCGTAATGTGTATGCTTTTCTTTAAATGTGTGCTTAAACAAGTAGTGAGCGCTTTACTAAATTGGGTTTCATTAGGTGCCTGAAGTTAGGCAGTAGTAATACTTGCAAATTATCTCATTGTTCACTCTGCTTGTATGTAATATCCCTTCCTTTCCATCCTGTATCTACCACGTCTGCTTAGATTGTGAGCTTTTTGAAGCCCACCCTGCTGGGGATGGAGTGGGCACTCTTTAAAAGTGCATCTCTGTCAGATACAAGGGAAACTTCTGTACTGTTTTCTGCCAGTAATGACAGGGACCAAGCTAGCCCCAAGGATTGTGGGTAAAACCAGACCGGTGGCTGCCTTTCCCCCGACCTCTACGGTGGGGCACAGTGTGCTTCCCCAAAGCAGTTTTGCACTACTGGAGCCACACTGCTGGGCTGACACAATTCCTGCGCCTAGTCCAGGCCTGAAGCAGTGCCACATGAGGCTGACTGGGAGCTTTTCCCCTGGAAGGGACAGCAGACGTCGGGGGACAAAATACTGGTGAAACTGTCATTTACGTTACCTGTGCCGCACCCAGCACAATGGGGTCCTGGTCTCAAGGCACGACGGAATACAACTAATGGTAGCTGGCAATGCAGGTTGAGTCAACTAATCCTACAGAATTCTGTTTATTGTGTTTTAACTGCAGTAGCGTTAGTATTAATTACACGAGAACAGGGAATAATTTGTCCAATAATATCTCCAGTTGTCTCCAGGGTAGCCATTTATCCAGGTTACGATTTCCTGGGCATATCCAATTTATTGCTCCAAGTGTCCTGCTGCCCGATGGCAGCTTGCAATAGAGAGCTTTCGCAGTGACTTAGTCACTCTCCTAAAATTACAAATCCCAATGACTGAGAGGACATTGTAGACACAAGCTGCCTTGTAATGATTGTCCTCCCATTTTAACTGGCAGTTTATTTGACTCTGTTCTGTGTCCTGATCAGCCTAATATCTGAGACCATCTGTATGACACACAAATTCACTGCCTAAATTGAGTTGGTCAAGGAAGAAACAAACTGTTAAATTTACCAAGTGCCGTGTGAAATAACTAAGTAATTCCAGAAGCTAAATATATGTGAGAAATCCAATTGTAGGTGAAGCCAGACTTGCTGTGAAATGGAGCATAGAAGATTCTTTGACATACTTTCCTGTTTTAGTTATTTGCATTAGTCATCGTGACAGCCAAAACCCCCAATTCCGAATTTTCTGATTTTGTTCCATAGGTGGTTGTAAAAGAAATATCGTCATCTGCTTGACTTTATGTAGTCATCATGAGGCCATGATGAGAAATTCAGGCATGCACAGACTGGTGTTTGTGTTTCTGTGATTCACTGGTACATGACTCGACGTGTGTGACTAGGAAGCAGACGAACATGTTTTCCATTTGTGGAACCTTGGTGTTGTAGCCCTTTTCTTCTCACAATACTTATTGTTCCCAGTACTTCTGTGCCCTCCCACACTGAAATGGGACTCACTTTAATTGCTTTAACGGACAGAACCCTCCTGCTGGCCATTAAGCCAATTAAACTGAGTTCTATCACAGAGCGTCAGGACAGGGACTGGGAGCGGGAGGAGAGAGCAGCAGCAGTGGCAGGTGCCATAAATGGCTCCGTAAAGAGCCACTTGTGGCTCAGTGCTGCCCATCTGGCAACCCTTAGGAAATCTAATAGCAACTCGTGTTGGGTTCCCAACTCATAGGTTGGGAATTCCTGCTCCAGAGAGATACTAGAGAGGGACTGTCTGCTGTAAATCTCTGCCACTTTCTGGGAAGCGTGTTTTAGTGGTTTCCAGCTAAGTAGCTCCAGATGATAGAATCTGTACATAAGTAGAATGACCATATGTCCCATTTTGGCTGGGACAGACCCTTTTTATAAGCCCTGCCCCTCCCAACTTTTTTATTTTTCCACAAGTGAGGGAGGCAGGACTCAGGCTGGGGGCAGGCAGGGCATGAGTGAATAATGATGCCAGCATAAGTTCTAGGGGGAAGAGGCCTGAGTAAGTGGCGCAAGCTGGAGAAAAGGGAGAGAGAGAGGTCTTGGACCAGTCCTGTGTGGTGTCCTGATTTCTTTTTGGGAAGTATGGTTGCCCTAAATTTAAGCCATCACAGATCTAAAGTCCTGTTGTGTAAAGTGCTGCCTCTTTTATGTATCTCGTGTACCATCTTTTTCTGTTTAAAAACATATCCTAGGAAATTTCACATAAAAAAAAATCCTATGTTGCAAAACCGTTATAGTTGTACCATTCAGCCTTCAAATGTCAGGAGAGCAGTACAATGGAGGCTGCATTACAAAGGTACCATAATATTGTTTTTTCTTAATTGGGTACTATATCTAATACAATACAAAATGCACGTTTTTTCAACAGTCATTGATATATTGTTCCTTTACAAGGTTTATTTCACAGCCCTACAACTTTGAAAAATGTTAAATGAATACCTAATACATGAGATTGGAAGTCTGGATTTCAGCCAGTGTCTTGTACATATGGGATTAAAAGTCTTGTCTTGAACAAAGGAAATGCAGTGGGTGTTTGCTATCACTGCAGAAAGACCCAAGCATAAAGGGAGGAGAGGGCAATGCACCTCCCTCCTCTGAACCTAGTTAATTGACTTGTTGTTTAGGGATTATAACGGGGGAGAGGATTGGAAGAGCTGCTTTCTTGCCGATCTTGAGTAAGCACTATAATAGAAATTAGCAGCAGACCAAGGAAGTAGTGTTAATTTGTATGTGTGTGTTATTTTTTAAAAATACATAGTGTGTGATGGGCTTTTCTTTCTCTGTGAGATATTTTAAGAACTCACAAGAGACTTTAAAATGTGGATTATTACTGAAGATCATATATGTGTGTGTTCTAGAAATACATTCCAGTTTATTCCATTTTATAAAATGGGTTAAGGCAAGCATATGTTAGGATGTATGTATTTTAAATTCCTGGTAGCAAGATTTCTTATAGCATCTAATAGGATATTTGTATGTGATCATCAGGCATTTTTTCACTACATAAGCATGAGCTGTCACACAGATTCTGTTCTATCAATGTTCATATTAGTTCAGTCTGCACTCAGCGCTGGGCTTGAGAAGAGTGTAAAGTCACTGTGGCGTTCCACATGATATCCCTTCTCACTGCAACTTCAGGGTGATTTTTGTTGCAATCTTTGCAGTGCTCCAACTGTAAAAGGGACATATCTTGACCGAGGGTCTGGTTCTGCATAATGTCATGACTTCTTTGAGAGACTGTGGAGGAGGAGTGATGATATAATCCTCTGGGTCTGTTACCATGGCATAACTATTGTGTATGCCCTCTGTCCTCTTTCTTACAAACATCACTTCTGTAGGTATAATGGGAGAATCAGAGCTCTTCCTAGCATCAGCCCCTTGCCTGCATAGCAGAGTAGAAAAAGGTCAGCCTTCCAATCGTTGCAGAAATTCTCCTTCCTAAATCTAAATAGTATAAAGCACCTATCACTGGTATATTCAGGCATTCTACATATAAAATCCATTTCATGTTCCATATATTCTCCTGCGGTCTCATTCATAGCTTGCCTTCCTGGCAGGAAGCATTCTTTCTCTTGTCTTACTATTCTTGCCATCCCTGTTGAATGTTCGTGCAGATATTATTGGGAGGAACGCTTCAGGGGGACTTGAGACCGATCTGAATGTGGTCTGTCCAGGGTTGAATCTAATCCACTTTGACGCAAAGTTCCGCAGCTGAGTCTGACACTGAGAGCACACACTGTCCCCAGTGCCTGAAGGCTGAACATGGCTTTCAGTAGCTGCAAATCACTGGTGATAAGGCATCCCTGAGATTCCATAATGCAGTGAGTCATCAGGACTTAGAAGCGGCAAAGTACCACAAACAGAAAAGGGAGGAGGAGAGAGGAAAGAAAGAGTAAACACCCAGCAACTCAGAACATGCACACAAAGGGAGGAAATCCTTTAGAGTTAATAGGTTCCCAGAAAAGCAGAACTATACTCTCCTAACCTGTCATGGAACAGCAGAGCCATCCCACTGAACACTGAAGTCTGCATGTGTACATTGACCGTGATAGGCACATTGACTTAAAAATATAATAAACCTATCTCAATATTGGCAGCTAAGTAGTAAAGAGAATTCATAGGTGTGAACTTATAGTAAGTTTCATAGCACTAAAAGCAGGAAATCCCACTAGATATACCCAGGCTGTGTTCCTGATGTTCCCAAACTCTTTTACAATCTTCTTCTAAGACTAGACCCTCTCTAGTACACTCCTCTGTCCACCCGCCCCATCTCCATTTGTTAATGTGTTCTCATGGGATATCCCAGTTAAGGTGCATAAACTAGTTTACAATGGATTCTTGCCCAATAACAATGTACAACCGTCTGTGCTAACGCTCTGCATTACAGTATGCTAGCATAGGCAATTTGTTCAATACATGTCAATATACATCGGTATCTTGCACGGGTTGCACCCTTGAAAACCAGCATTCTCTGGTCTGGCAACATCCCTCGTCTGGCAAGACAAGGGATGGTCCTGGACCAGAGGGCCAGGGCAGGAGGGCAACCCAAGCTGGCCTTCCGGCAACCCTGCAGTAGGCAGCAAGCTGTGTCTGGAGGTAGCATGCCCCAGCAGCCCCACAAGGTCCAGGGGACTGGGTGCCAGTGTTCTTGGGCAGCCTCACAGGGGGGCCAGGGTTGGCCCAGGGTGATGGTATTCCTGGCCAGCCTCACATGGAGCCAGAGCTAGAGATAGGGTGCTAGTGTCCTCTGGCAGCCTCGCGTGGAGCTGGGCCAGAGAGCCCACTGTGATAGGACAGCAAAGGTGCCCAGGGACAGGGGGGCATTCACCACGCCTGGTCTGGCAAAATCCCTCATCCAGCACCACTGAGGTCCCAAGGGTGCTGGACCAGAGAGGTGCAACCTGTAATTTATATAACAAATTATAAGCATTTATTGTGGAGTGCTTAGTACTAGGATTAGCTCTCTCTGTTCACACGTTTTTAATTCCCTTGAAAACTGCTTGCTGTTCAAAAATATTCCTGATGCTGCTACAGCTTTTCAATGATACCGTTTGGTCTAGACAAATCTCTTGTAATGACAAGCAATTTCCACCACTGAGCCTTGAACAAAAGAAAAGTATAGCAATATCCCATACTTGAGATTACTTTCAGATGCCACCATCTGAGCCCTCCATCCAGTTTCTTCACTCCTTCAGACAAGATGACAGAATTAAGATTAGTGTGGAAAAATCTGTAGGAAGAAATAAATTAAACTGGTATCTTCTGCATTAACACGTGCATGAAAATTGTCCTGATGGTGGCTTGGAGTATTCACAGGAATGTAATCAGTGCTTATTTATAACTAGCACTGACACCACTGAGGGAAACAGGAATGAAAGTGACACATCGGATGGTGCTTGAAAGTCCACAGTATGCTCCCAGTGCTTCAAGAGAATACCATGCGCCACAGAATCAAAGGCTGCAGAAAGAGCAAGATTTAATATTAATGGACTGCTGGAATCCATCTGCAGCAGAAGGTCATTGCAAACCCCTCATTCAGCAATCTTAGCGTTGTGGGCTCATCTAAAGTGTGCCTGAATTTTTCCTAATTGTATCACCACACTCTCCTCCTGGCTTTCTTGCTAGAAAAAATGCATATGTACTGGGGTAGAACGGCAACCAGAGAGATTAGCTGAGAAAAGTGTAAACCATTGGTGCCCCATTACCGCCTTCAAAGAGAGAATTCTTAGAAAAACAGCAGATATACGTTCACAATAAAACAAAACAGCAGTCATGTAGCACTTTAAAGACTAACAAAATAATATATTAGGCCATGAGCTTTCAAGGGACAGACCCACTTCTTCAGATCATAGCCAAACCAGAACAGACTCAATATATAAAACACAGAGGTCCAAAAATTGTTATCAAGATTGACAAATCAGAAAAATTGTTACCAAGATTGGCAAATCAGAAGAGCAGAGGGACAACAGAACTGTTCGTGTTCTGTGTATGTCTACACTGCAGAGAACAATTTGCAGCCTCCAGCCTGGGTCATCACTGGAAGCTTTTGAAAACAAGCTAGACAAACACTTGTCAGAGATGGCCTAGATGAGTGATTCCCAACCTTTTCCATTACACGGCACACATCAATGAGACAAACAGTTCCACAGCACACCCACTTTTTTCAGCTGAAGCAATTACTCATAAACATCAGATTTACTTATATTTACTAAGGTTGCAGTCTTCCTAGAGAGGTTTGCAACACAGCACATACAACAAGCCAAACAAAGATCAAATCATAGAATCATAGAACAATAGAGCTGGAAGAGACCTAAAAAAGCCATCGAGTCCAGCCCCCTGCTCTAAGCAGGACCAAACCCATTAGATCAGCCCCGCCAGGGCTTTGTCGAGGCGAGACTTAAACACCTCCAGGTATGGAAACTCCACTACTTCTCTGGGTAGACCATTCCAATGCTTCACCACCCTCCTAGTGAAGTTTTTCCTAATGTTCAACCTGGATCTTTTCAACCGCAACTTGAGATCCATTGTTCTGTGTTCTGCCATCCCTGACCACTGTGAACAGCCTCTCTCCAGCCTCTTTGCAGCCTCCCTTCAGTAAGTTGAAGGCTGTTATCAAGTCCCCCCTCAGTCTTCTCTTCTGCAGACTAAACAGTCCCAATTCCCTCAACCTTTCTTCATAAGTCATATGCTCCAGCCCCCTAATTATTGTGGTCGCCCTCCGCTAGACCCTCTCCAGTGTATCCACATCCTTCTATAATTGGGGTCCAGAACTGGACACAGCACTCCAGATGTGGCCTCACCAAAGCTGAATAAAGAGGAATAATCACTTCTCTGGATCTACTGGCAATGCTCCTCTTGATGCAACCTAATATGCCATTAGTTTTCTTGGCTACGACGGCACACTGTTGACTCATGTCCAGCTTCTCATCAACTACAACTATCAGGTCCTTTTCTGCAAAACTACTACCAAGCCAGTTGTACCCCAGCCTGTAACAATGCTTGGGATTCTTCCAGCCCAAGTGCAGGACTCTGCACTTGTCCTAATTGAACTTCATCAGATTTCTTGCAGCCCAGTCTTCCACTTTATCTAAGTCAGTCTGGACCTTGTCCCTACCCTCCAGCATATCTACCTCTCTCCCTAGCTTAGTGTCATCCGCAAACTTGCTGAGGGTGCAATCCAACCCCTCATCCATGTCACTGATAAATATGTTGAACAGAACAGGGCCCAGAACCGAACCTTGGGGCACTCCACTAGAAACCGACCACCATCCCGACATCAAGCTGTTGATCACTACCCTCTGGGCCCGACCTTCTAGCCAGCTTTCTATCCATGTTACCGTCCATTTATCCAATCCACATTCTCTAACTTGCTGACAAGAATATTGTTGGAGACCATATCAAAAGCTTTGCTAAAGTCAAGATAAATCACATCCATTGATTTTCCCCTGTCCACAGAACCAGTTATCTCATTGTAGAAACTAATCAGATTGGTCAGGCATGACCTGCCCTTCATGAATCCATGCTGACTGTTCCTGATTACTCTCCCCTGCTCCAAGTGCCTCAAAATGACTTCTTTGAGGAGCCCCTCCATGATTTTTCCAGGGACTGATGTAAGACTGACTGGCCTATAGTTCCCTGGATCATCCTTCTTCCCTTTTCTAAAGATGGGCACTACATTTGCCTTTTTCCAGTCATCCGGGATCTCTCCCGATCTCCATGACTATTCAAAGATAACGGCCAAGGGCTCGTCAACAACATACGCCAACTCCCTCAGAACCCTAGGATGAATTAGGTCCAGGCCCATCGATTTGTGTACATTTAGCTTTTTTAGATAGCTCCTAACCTGTTCTTTCCCCACCAAAGGCTGTCCACCTTCATCCCACAATGCATCACTTATCGCATTAGTCCCCGAGCTGTCTTTGTCCGTGAAGACAGAGGCAAAGAAAGCATTAAGTACCACAGCTTTCCCTACGTCCTCTGTCACTGGGTTACCTCCCTCATCCAGTAGGGGCCCCACGCCCTCTCTGATCACCTTCTTCTTGGTAACATGCCTGTAGAAACTTTTCTTGTTATCCTTTACATTCCTCGCGAGTCGCAGTTCCAGTTGTGCTTTCGCCTTCCTGATAAGTGCCCTACATTTTCGAGCTATACGTTTATACCCCTCCCTAGACATCTTTCCCATTAATGTTTCAAATCCACCACAGAATACACAGACTTGGACAGCGAGCACAGACTCATTTTCAAAATCGGCTGAACGCCATGCTAGGGATGTTGAGTAAACGAGTAACAACTAAAAGCAGGCTCCCCTCCCTGCCACCTGGTGGAGCCAGGATGTGGCATTTAAACCACGTCCTAGCTCCAAAAGGGTCCTGCCCTCCGTCCCTCTTTGCCGCAGCAGGGAGCGGCGGTGGGCTCCCTGCCAGCTTGTTTGGACCGGGAAGCAGCATTTCAGCTGCCTCCCTGTGTGAAAAGGGTCCTGCAGGGTTAGCATTTCCCCTCACAGTTGAAAAACACTAGCCTAGGCCATTACTTGATCTAGCCACAACACAGGGCACTGCACTTGATGATTTCTCATGGTCCTTTACAGCCCTACATTTTTATGGTTCTGTGCTTGGACTGGAGCCCAGACTCTGATACCCATCAAGGGAAGAAGGGTGGTGGAGTCTGGATTCCAATCCAAGCCTGAATGTCTTCACTGTTATTTTCACCCCCATAGTACGAGCCCTATGAGCTGAAATCACTGGGTCTTTTATTGCAGTGTAGATCTTTCCCCAAGATCTGGCAAACTTGTACCAACACTGAGTGGTTTAAGGGCACTTTTTTCATTGCTTCTCTGGTTACAAGCTTACAGCATGGTTGAAGGTGAGCAATCTCAGCCAGACTCTCATTACACAGAAGGGATATGTCGAGAGAGAGGAAAGAAGAACTCAGGTAGGGAAGGAAAAGGAAACATGAGCATGGCAGAGGAGGGACAGAAGCGCTGACAAAGGCTCACAGCA
Organism: Carettochelys insculpta; assembly: GCF_033958435.1. Classification (NCBI taxonomy): domain Eukaryota; kingdom Metazoa; phylum Chordata; order Testudines; family Carettochelyidae; genus Carettochelys; species Carettochelys insculpta. The sequence goes on from NC_134137.1 coordinate 293,023,240, forward strand.
GAGGTGATGTTCAGGATTTGTCTGGAGCCAGTGACGGTGACAGTTTAATTGGGGTCCCTCTCTCTAGGCTGGTTTCATGGTTATGGATATGTCAGGATAAGAACAAAGGAGATCTTGGGTCCAAGGAGAAGATGGAGGTGTCACCCGTGATTGTGAAGCTCATTAATGTCACTTATTTTAGTGAGTTATCAAACTGTTTTCATGGTCCATTAGCTTTTCCTGCAAAATATCGTACAGGCAGTCCCAAAAGGGAGCAATGGATGGACTAACCCATCCACGCATTCTTTTATCCACCAGTTAGGCTTGACTTCTGGCAGGCCTGTTTTGAGTCATTGATTTCTGATCCCACATGCATCTTGTTTACCACGTGTGATGTTAGTGAAGCAGCTGGGTTGTATCAGTATAGACCTTTTTGTTTGGATTGATTCAGTCTTTCTGGCTTTCTTTTGTACCTTTTCCCATCAGCATTTGTAGCTATAGGTTCTTGTAAAATCCTGTGAACCTTCATTCACTTTTCAGAGTTGAATGTACAATTAGGGTAAATATGTAGATCCAGTTATTACAAATACTCCCCTAAGTAACCATCCAGTAACATGGAAAATGAGTCAACTTATCCTGCTCTGTGCAAGAAAGAAAATACCCTCCTTCATGAACAGCACACCCTTCCTTCTGTGTCATGCCCACCATACTATATCACTGTTTGTTCTTCATCTCACATAGGCCGCTTATTCACTGTTCAGCACAAGATAAATTTTAATCTACGATGTGGGTGAGAGTATAGGACTCCACCTATGTATTACACTACCGTGTATCTAAACTCAAGATGATTCTTGTTTATCTACATACATGTTGTTAATATATGTGTACACTAAATGTATAAAATAAAGTGAATAGAGAACAAAGACAAGACATCTTCCACACTATATTTTAATATAAGTATTATTTTCAACTTACTGAAACTTTCTAAATAGGATCTGTTTAATTCCTACAGTTGTAGGTGCTCAGATATTATGGTGATGAATGTGACAGGAAAAGCAATTGTCTGGTTGTTAATGAATACTGGGCTGCTCTCCCTGTTTTTCTAGGAAATATTGAACCATTAAGAGAAAAACATGTTAATTCAAAGAACTACAGTTATAAAAGGATACAATGGACCAAACTATTAACTCTTTGTTGGGACAGCTGTTGGCTCAAAGGGAACCTTGTCAGAGTAAAAAGAGTGTACAGATTTCAGGATCTGGGTTGAGTGTCTGAAATAAAAATAGTTATGACAGCTCAGTGGTTTGAGCATTGGCCTGCTAAGCCTTCAGGCTGTGAGCTCAATCCTCGAGGAGGCCATTTAGGAGTCTGGGGTAAATAGATTAACAAAAAAATCTTTTGGGGGTGGTTCTTGGTCATGCTGAGAGGGCAGGGGAGTGGACTTGATGACCTGGCAAGGTCCCTTCCAACTCTATGAGACATGATATGTCTATCAGTAAACTAGCATGGCCTAGTGGGTTACGGAAGGCAAGCTTTAGATCTTCTAGCATAGAATATTTTTAAATCACCGTATGACTTTTCATGAGCCCAACATCTTGTTCAATGCAATGATCATAATTTACTTGGTTTTTATTCTCATCTTCAAGGAGAATGTATTTAAAGCTGTATGAATATTTGGGGACAAAGTTTAATTTTGAAATGTTTATTATACTGACTTGCCTATGTACATTGCATGGTAATGGGAGTCTCCTTAGCTAGTTAGTCAACTGATCTGCCTGTTTTCCACATCAGTGAAATTAAGTTGCATATAGATGTGCCTTTGACTTATTTATTACCGTTGGGTTTCTTTTTCTTTTTCTTTCTTTTTTTTTTCAGAAGCCTTCATTATGATTTTGGGTAGTAGGCCAACAATGCCTGCCTAATCAGAGGAATTTTCCAGATCAGTAACAGAAAAGGATATTTTATACAGATTTATGGAGACATGTCCAGGAGATGACGCAGATTTAGAGTACAGATGGACATGGTTCTCTTGATTGGTCACTTATTCTGGAGTTATATGTAGACATTTTTTTTCTTAACTATTCCAATACATTCTTTCAGTAATGTTTTAGAGCTTCCTTGTGTGGCTATAGATTGATTTTGTCCCTTTACTACAAAGCTGATTGAACTGTGAGCTCAGATGCTTTATTTCTACTGAATCAGATTAGCAGTGTCCTAGATGCCTCAAGAATCTCTGTTAGCTGTCTCTTCTCTACATCTGTAATGTCAACTCTTTGTGCATGAAAACAAGTGTTCTCCCAGACACAGACTCTGATCTTGAGTTACTCATCAAGGCTACAGCTACACAGCAAAGTTATTCTAAAATAATAGCAGTTATTTTGAAATAACTTTGCTGTTGTCTAACTACGCACATGATCAAAATCCATAAACATTGCAGAAGGAATAGCGCCTATTTCTAAATAAGTGCTGTTAAGATGCAGGAGAGCATTGAAATAAGCTCTAGATGATTAGACAATGTATTTCAAAATAGCTAAGTGCTATTTTGAAATACATTTCTGTGTATAGCAGTGTTATTCTGAAATAATTATAATTATTATTTCAGAATAGCTATTCTGGAATAATTTACTTCAAAATAGAGCTGCTGTGTAGCTGTAGTCCAACAGAGCTCCTTCAGAAATTCCATACCTGTTCCTGAGCCGCCAAAACGAGACAGGGAAGCTCAGTCCCTCTCCAAGGGACGAGCATACTTCCATCTCAGCTCGTAAATCTTCAGCCATAAATAAGAAAATGGAATTTGAGTATGTCAGACCTATATAGAAGTTCAATTTGGGAAAGTCATGTAAGAGTGGCTCTCTTGTATGATTGGTGGTTTCTGATGCCCATACTTGTAAACTTCCTAATAAATAGAACTAAGAAGGCTTCATTATTGAATGAATCATCATTCTCCTTGTCAGCTCACTAGCTCTCATAACATTGACACTGTGACCTTTGGCAGGAATGCATCCCACACAAAGGGCCCTAATAATGATAACTAAAAGCAAAGAGGCCTGATTTTCAAAAGAGTTGAACTGACCTCAAGGGAGAAAATTTATGCAACACAAATTTTGATTTGTATTTTTTTGACAAAAAAGACATTTTTGATCACTGCTAGCTTTCAAATTCCAAACAGCTTTGGTTATTTTTTTTACAAAACTTAAAAATATGAAGGTTAGTCTTCACTGAAAAACCTTCCATGTGAAAGATTTTTGATTAATTGTAGTGACAAATGTGCAGTTGAGGTCAATGGAAGCTGCAGCTGCTCACTAACTCTGAAAAATCCGGTCCTTGTGTATTTGAGAGAACAGAAACCAATGGAGCCAGTGTTGAGAACCAGAACTGGCATCATTATACCAGAATGTTCTGTTAAATGTACACAAAAAAACAGCTTGTCCTTTGAATAATTTATAATGCTGTGTGTATTATGAGTCCTACTCAGTTAAAATCTGAGTGAAATAGTGTATTATTACAGCAGAATTTGTGAATGTCTGAGAACCAAAAAGCCTGATTACTTAATAATTCTGTTTTTCTAATGACTCCACTAATTACCAAAACTTCAGAATATGAGGTGTCCACTGGCAGTTACACATCTGGCTGTAGGATTTTCTACTAAACAAATACATCAGTGCCTGTAGACGCTAATCAGCATTTGACTTCAAAACAGGAAAGCTGATGCATTCAGTTCCCTCTTTGCAATGCTAATAAAACAAAGTCCAGAGGGGAGTATGGGTGTGTGTAATATAGTAGTTCTTAAAATATGATTTAAACAAATTCATTTGGCTGGCAGGCCTATAATTAGGCTTATCAGCTTTGTGTTGATTTACAGGCATGTGCATACAGGATTCATGTGGAGCATTAACATTCTTGTATACAGGTCTTGAAAAATTTTCTGAGACCAATTAAACCTGCATGCCTAAGGTGGTTACAAAGATTAGATGGAGAGCTGCCCTGGCAAGATCAGTGGCAATGCACTAGTGAGAAGCTCAGATTACGATGTTATTTTTGATAATATAATATGTAGCTCTTACAAAGTGCTTTTCACCAGCAGATTTAAAAGTGCTTTACAACAGACATCTGACCACCCCAATCTAGCAACCAAAGCTGTTGGAGAAGGCGAGGGGTACCTCTTCTTCAGAGTGCCATCTTTGATAAATTTGAAACCCAACACATTCTGATCACAAGAAGGGAGAAGGAGCTTTCTGTCTTCTCCCATTCCAGAGCCTCCTGACGGCTACTAGATGACTCCTATCTGTTACTCCCCAGGAGCTTCAGGATTCTGTAAAAGGTGGTGGTTCTCCGTTACTCTGACTCTCTTAGGCTGGTCTACCCTTAAAAGTTTTGCTGGCGTACTTCTGTTGGTGAGGAGTGTGAAGGAAATTAAAAAACATACCTCTTAGATGATGTAGCAATACACAGGGGAAAGAGAGCATGTAAGAATATAGCAATATGGTAATAGGTATAAAAATTTACTGGCAAAATAGCTTCTTTATTTTCTAATGTAGACAAGGCTTAGGGTCCTGGTGTGAAACCCTGATACCAGGAGGAAACTGTGGTCTTCAGTGGAGCCAGTATTTCATCCCAGATTATTGCAAGTGTGGCTACTGAAGATGTTGCGAAATATGTCAAAACCTGCAAGTAGCTCCTAAAATGCCAGGGGAGGAGAGAGGAAGGAGGAACAGCTTTTTACTATACTAGATCTCCTGAAAGTTGGTTGTGCAAGGACTTAGGGGCAGGGGGATGGGAAGAAGGAAGTGGCCCTGAGTTTTTGTAGTTTAGAAACTTCTGTTAGATGTGCAAATTATGAACAAACTGCTTAACGCTGGACTTAAAGGTACTTTCCCCTCAGCTACAGTGTTTTCCTTGATGGAACTGCCACCAGCAGAGCCTGAAACATTTGTGTTCATTTCTTTCCTAAAGCTCTTCTTTTTGGCACAGAGGTTCGTTTACAAACTTCTGTATTTTCCTTTTCCTGCTAAATTTAGTTCAAAAGGCAGCTTTAAATCTTATCAGTGTGCTGAAATAGAAGGTCAGTCAGGAAATACTGCTCTTACAAGCAAATTCAGGAAACATGATGATGCTTACTTGAGAGCGAAGAAAGGGGACAGATCCAGCTCTTGAACCCATGTATGGAAGGAGTTTCTCCCCATTAACAGATTTTCCCCTTCTCAGGAAGAGGAACATTAGCCACCTTCTTCTCCTGCTGCCAAGACTCTGCTAATGTCTCTGCAGGTAGTCTAGAATCTGGGCTGGACACAGTATGTGAAGAGTGTGTAGGACAGAGGGCCAATGTTCCCTCTAATTTTTCATGTGTGGAATAAATTTTATTGCATGCACCAGTGTCATTGTGGGATGTGCACCACCAATGGAAACACACACTGCTGGCTGTGAGTAGTTTGCTAATTAGCTGGATGGAATTTGAATCTCTCCTGGATAGCTGCCCAAGCGCTCATCTTACAGGGAACACTGCAAAGGAACCTGGTCTCCTGTTGATCCCCAGGGATCTACCAAGTTTGGGGGCTAGCTCAGCAGAGCTTTCTGTGGAAGGGCACACCTTGCTCCCCGTGGAATGATTGTCACAGCAGGAGCAATGGATATGTCCTTCCCAAAGGCCTCGTCTCTGTTTTATTATTAGAGGGGATAATCTGGATTGACGTTATTAACAGCCTGGATTCACTGGTACTGCAATCAGCAGAGTGTGTGAAATATATTGAGGGGCTTAACTCTTTATCAAGGGCATAATTTTATACAGTTAGATTCCTAAGTCTTGCATATTAAAGGAGAACTCTTGGAATTTGATATGATCCTTCAAGCGGGGCAATAAGCCAACCCAAAACAACAGTAGATCATATTTGAAACATAATACATAATTCATATTCTCATGGTTATTAGTACAGTAAACTCTTTCAGATCTGGTGTTCTATCATCCGGAACACTCAAGTAACTGGCATTTTAACCATAAGTACATTTTTGTTACTTTTTCTATAAGTACATTATAGAGAAAGTAAATACAAATAAATACAGCAAATACAATATAAGTTTACAGTGTACAATACTACTGTTGTTGGTAAATAAAGTACTCTGCATACATTTTTGTTTGTTTCTTAATATCTAATCTTGTTTTTCTTCACTGTTACGCTTTTCTAGGTATACCTCTCTATGATCCAGAATATTTGAATATCTGGCAATCTCCCGGTAGCCAGATATGAAAGAGTTTGCTGTATTTTATTTAAATTTCATTTCTTCTTGCTGAGGTTTCTTCTGGTTTCTACCTAAAATATTTATTTATTTGCAGCCCATCAGCATATAGGTTAGAGAGCCAGGGAAGAATGAGATGATAATATCTTATCACTTACATTGTAGTGAACCAGACACATTTTTAAACTTCACCAAATCTAAATCTATGTGACTCTGTCAGTCAGAAATATGGCCTTATTTCCCTTTAAACACCGGAGTAGTCTTAGAAGAGTAATCATGCATTAAACTATGCATGTTTGTAAGTATTATGGAACTAGGTCTTTAAATGTACAGAGAAACATGGGCCATGGTTACACTACAGCTACCTGTTGACAGAAGTCACCTTCAGAAGAGATTTGCTGAGAAATCTTCTGTTGACAGAGCATGGTCACACACAAAAGCCATTTGGAAGAGTGCTCTGTTCTGTCAACAGAGCAGCCAGACTGCCCAGCTGCTCTCTTGACAAAACAGGAACTCGAAGCACAGCAGACAGGGCTGCCTATTGTTCTGGATGCCCTGTCTGTTGAGAGAAGCGCCCCCCATAGCACGCCCAGACAGCTTTTTTGTTGACAGAATCTGTCAACAGCAGTGTTTTGCCTCATGGCTGAGAGGCAGAACACTGCCAGCAGAAGTGCTGAGTTTTATTAACAAAATACATTTTGTGTGTGGACATTCCACCAGTTTTGTTGACAAAACCAGGGTTTTATCAGCAAAATCTGCTACTGGAACCGTAGCCATAGAGTGAGACCCTGACCTTATTATGCAGGAATAAGTCATTAGGAAAACTTTCAGTGACATTAGAGGGGGCTGCATCCATAGACATTTCCATGTACATGAAAGTAAAATGAATTTAATATAATAAACAGACCTGCAAAGACCCACAGAAAGCATCTTATTAAATACAAAAATAATGCAGAGTTGGCCAGTGTTCCTTCTATTTTTCTCCAATTCTGTTGCTCAAATTAACATTATATTTGCATTGAACTTTTACTTAGGCTTTTTACCTGAAATATGCATTTGGAATTATTAGAGTATTGCAGAAAACAGGCAGGACTGGGCTTTTGTATTGTTTTCCATTTTGTCAATGCAGCAAGAATTAATTGTCCCATGAGGAATCAATAGTTTGTTTGGAAGCAAAAGTCAGATTTGTACACCTCATTTACAGAGACAAATCTGGAGTAACTCTTCAAATTTCAATGTAACTACTCTGTATTTACACAGGTTTGTTGAAAGCAGAATTTAACCATATTATTTATTTAGTCAAATTAGCTGTAAAGAAAACTGTACTCTGGATTCACAATAAACATGGCTCCCCTTCATTTGAGAGACAAATTTACTTATACCTGCACAGACTGCTGCTGCTTTTTGTTACTGTTGCAGTGTACTAGCTTTAAAAAGTCAGGAAAGTCAGGTTGCTGAAAACTTTATACAGGTTAAAATGTAAATGAATTTGCATGTTGGCCTCTCTCTTATTAACGGTTATTGTTTCAGATCAGTGCTCCCTGTAAGCTGAGCGATTGGGTGGTCTCCAGGGGAGATTCAGGTTCCACTCAGCTGATTAGAAGAACACCCGCACCTGGCAGCATGTGTTTCTCCTGGTACTGCACATCCGCACATGCCTTGGTGCTCGTAAAAAATGTATTCCGCCCATGGATGGAAAAAGCGATCAGGAGCATTGGTCACGTGTCTGAGTATTGGCTGGTTAAGAGTTGCAATTGCTCAAGGGCGAGTAGAAATGTCCTGTTTTGAATATACTGATTTTAAATGGGCTATTCGGCAGGTTTATTTAATGGCTCATTGAACAGCTTATTACGATGCTAGCTTACCTACTTAACATAGCACTCTGTTCATGTAATGTTAAAGGGGAGTTTTCGTACTAGAATGAACTAAACTTAGGGAAAAAAAAACCTGTACAATGAGTGTTCCCTCTGTTAGTACTGAAGAAACTTGGGTCTTATTCTCCCGTCACTTACGACAATCAAATCAGGAGTTACTCCACTGGAGCCAGAGGGGTTGAATCCGCTGTGCCTCACTCAGTGAGAGGAGATTCAGGCTCCTTTATGCTGCCAGTAAGTTCTCTGTCCCCTCCCAAGCTAGTGTCATCTTCTGACTGATCTGCAAAGAAGGCCTAGCACTGAGTTTGGCAACATTGTCTATTGCTATGGAAGTAATTGGTGTCCAACATTTAGCATTATATTATTTCTGCAGTGTCATGGTCATTTACAGGCAAATAAATGTGACATTCCCTGATTAGACAAATTTATAGTCAAAGCCACCAGTCTTATGAACATTTTTTGTGTAAAGTTAAGCATGTGCTGAAGGGGATGTCTACAATGTAGAAGTCTATTTGAGTTAGGTTGACCTAGAGCTACTCCAGTAACTAAATCAGCTGTTTGTGTCCACATTGTGCACCTTCTGTTGGCAGTGCATGTCCTCACCAGGAGTACTTGCACTGACTTAAGTGGGGTGCTGTAGGTCACTGCTCAGTGCGACAGCACTACAGCTGATAGCCCTTTGTGGGCTAGCAGGGCTTTGGCTGTCAACCCCTTGTGGGACTGGGGGGATTGGACTGTCAAAGGCATCAACAGATAATGCCAACTACTCAGTGTCTACACAGCCACTGCTTTGACCTAACTACATGAATCTAAGCATTGTACTTCTCGCAGATGTACAACTATTGGCCCACTCTTGTGAGCGAGTTAAATCAGAGCCAGGAGCACTGTAATATAGAACAGGAGTCAGCAACCCCCCAGCACATGTGCCAAGAGTGGCACACGATGCGATATTCGTCAGCACAGGAGATGGGAGCTCAGCGCCGCCTCTCCTCTCCCATGCAGTCAGGAGCTTGTTCAAAGCCATGCTGCCTGTGGATTGACAAAAGCACAGCTAATGCTACCAACCACCGCCTAAACGGTAAAGCTCTGCATCTTAGCTTAGTTATTAATGAAGCCGTTGTAAGTAGGTTAAAAGTATCACCAGCACTCGGACCATATGTAGATGTCAAAAGATCAAATTTTGGCTCTCCGCCTTGGAAAGGTTGCTGACACCTGGTATAGATGCTTAAACAGTCAGTCTCACATCGACCTAACGCCATAGTGTAGACCAGCCCCAAGCCATCCCTTCGGTTGGGTGAATCAGGGGGACTGCTCTGGGCCCTGTACTGTCGGGGGCGGGGGTGAGGCGGGAGGAGAGGGGCACCATGAATTGATGACATTGGTTCTGAAAGATGAATCTGTCATTTCCATGGGGACTGCCATCTTACTGCAGTTAGTGGAGACAGCGTCTGGCTCAGCTGCCTGTGTTTCAGTGTGAGGAGCCCCTGCCCCAACTGGAGTCCTCAGCCACTGGGGTGCTATAGCCAACAATAGCCTCATGGTGGGCATGAGCAATGGCCATCAACAGCGGGTGGTCTAGTACCAGGCAGGAGCCATACCACCAGCCCAGCCACTGATTCAGAGTGGGAGCTGATTTGTCATGGGCCCTCCATTCTCCTAGGGACGGCCCTAGACCAAGCCTAAGTGTTTGGCCAACCATAGCCTAAATTGTGAGCATTCTACGTTAGCATGGCTCTAATGCCACAACCTTTCAGTGATGGGGTGTGTGCAGAGGTGTGCTGCTGTTCAGGTATAATGCCTTCAGTAGCTCGGACTCAGCTTCGTCAATTCAAAGGTGTTATGTCCATTTTGCTAAATGGACTGAAACTGTGATACTTTACACACAGGGGATAAGAGGTGGCATGTGTGGCAGTGGATGGGTTCTCTTACCTTCTTCTGTATCTTCTCACAGCACCAGACACCTAAACGGGAGATAGGCGCAGTTCAGTTGTGTGAATTTACCACCATGTCAGATAGACTATAAGCACTGAAGGTTCAGACACTGGTATGCACAAAAATAGCTTTGGTAATTGGAAAACAGAGCAAGAGAGCTTTAATCAAAAAAAAAAAAAAAGTCTGAAAGGAAAATAGATAAAAGGTTTAATTTGAAATAGCTGAATGTTTATCAGCATCAACATACCAAAGCAGCAAAGAGATTATTAAACTTCAACCTGGTTTCATGGCAGCTGGACTGTGCCCTGTTAATCAGAATTGGGAATGCTCCTAAACCAGCATGATCCTGGATCACTGGGTGTATGGGCTTGTTACCATAATCTGTAAACCAGTAGGATCTCCGCCTCCTTTTCATCCTTTGATAAAGGGGATATTAATGGGCCATTTCACCTTAAATGGTCACTGTGAGCTAGCTACTGATGCTAAATTATCTATTCTGTCTTGTGTTTAACTGTGATACTCTGAGTACCATTTCCAAACCTGAGGAAGAGCTTAAGTTTATCTCACCAACAGAAGTTGGGCCAATACAATGTATTATTTCACCCATCTTGTCTCTTATTGTTCTATACCATTCTGCTGAGTCCCATTACGTGTTTGACTAGGGGTATGTCTATGCTTACGGGGGGGCAGGAGGCGGGGTTTGGCATGCCATGATCGATCTTCTAAGGATTGATTTTGCCGTGTGTATGAAGACACAGCAAGATCGACCTTTCTGGGCTCAGCCATTGACCCTGGTACTCCAGGTTGACACATGGAGTGAAGGACATCGGCGCACGCCTGAAGATCCCTGAGTTACACCAGGGAAGAAGTCAATCCTGATATGTTGATTCCAGCTATGCAAATAGTGTGGCTAGATCTGGAATTGACTTTGACCCATAGTGTAGACCAGGCCTTAAATAGGTGTTGATAGACTCTTTCACATGCACTTTCTGCTGGAGATGGTTGCTAGAACTCGTGACCTTTTGGGAAAGGCTTTTGAGCGCATGTTGAAATTCATATGAATACTCAGTAATCTGTGTAGAGAACAAAAGTTCCCATTGTGGGAGGAGAGGAGGTCTCTGCCTTCCAGTGCCTCTGCCAGTGCTATATAAAGGCTGGACGCTGTGTGTAATATTTTTCTGCCAACAAATAAATACTTCATACAGTAGCACTTTTCATCCATTGATTCCAAAGGTTGTCACAAAGAGGGTGGCATGGTCCCCACTTTCCAGATGGGGTAATGAAAACAGAGAGAGGGAATGATTTGCCCCAAAGTCAAACAGTAGATCAACAGAAGAGGTGCAAACAGAAGCAGTCTGATTCCCAGTTCGTCCCCCATCCACTGGGTCACCAGGCCCCCCAGTTATGTGAAGTAAGGATTCCAATTTGTTAGGGAGAATCTCCTGCTGCTGCTCCAGCTACTTTGTGCTTCAAAGGCAACACAAAGCAGCCGGAGCTGGGTCTGAAAATCTGTCCTCCTATGTGTAGAAATATAGATTGAAGGTCTCTGTCTATGTGCCTTTAATATCCCTTTAATTTCTCCCAACATACTGCATGGCATTTGTAAATCCTACCCCTATTCCCAATTCACTTACTTTTTAAAGGTCATTTCTTGCATAGTCAAGAAAAGCAGTTGAAGTGTCAGGAGTTATGAACTGTGGATGTGGATAGTGCCAGTACTGTATTGACAAAGGAGAACATTGGAAAATAATGGAATTAGAGTGTATCTTTGAGAACACGAAGTCTGTCAGTGTATGCGTATGAAAAATTTGACCTTTAAAAATGACATGAGAGATGGCTACAATGATTTCACATTTTTTCATAAACAAACCTTACAATGGCATTTTATAAAGTAGTTGGTGAAAACTACAGGAAGATAAAAGAATTTATCTATTATTCCCCAGTACTATATATGCCACTTCTAATCCCAGTTCATAGTCTTTAAGTGACGTGGCCAATATCAGGGCAAAAATGGATGCGTACATTTACACTGATTAGGAATATACAAATTGAGACATGAAGTGTGGTTTTGAGAATAATGCAGCGGTAATATTTCTTGGGGCTATGGAAATTTCTGTGTTCACTTAACTGCTGTATGAAAGAGCTGTATCTCTACTTCAGGGGTGGGGAAGGGGCATTGCACAAAGCAGAGGTGTGGTAATTGGATGGGGTTTTTTGTCTGTGTTCAGCCAAGAAAAATTAAATGTACTGTGAATATATTTTAGGATAATGGACTCCCTGTATTTATGCTACCATCTGTGGAGGATGCAGTGGTACATATGTGAGAGTAGGTGAGGGAGAAAGAAGAAAGAGAAGCATTAGGGCATGTCTTCACTACCTGTTGGATGATGGGCAGTGATAGATCCAGTGGGGGTTGGTTTATCGTGTCTAGTATAAGTACCAAGGGCTCTCCCATTGACTCTGGTGCTCCACCAGAATGAGAAGCATAAGTGGAGTCAGAGAGACCATCAGCTGTTGACTTACTGTGGGGGAAGATACTGCAGAAAGTAGATCTAAGTTCAATTTCAGCTACATGATTCACTTAGCTACAGTATTGATGTATAACAAGTCCTATGTTAGTACATAGTCCAGCACCTGAAGCTTTCTGTGTCCCTTCTCCAACTACTTATCTCCCACACACTTTGCTCAGCTGAATTTGGAACAGGTATAAGGTCAAACAAGTTTCTGAGGAAACAAAGGGGAGTAGGGAATGTGTAAGCTCCATTCTTTATTCCATAAATTGAATAGTCTGCTTCAGAACGTGCCACTGTGGACGTTGCTATGGAAATCTGGGAATTAATGCTTCTTCCATTCTTTATTGTCCCATTATTAATAAATATTATATTGATTTGTATTACCCTAGTGCTTAGGGGCCCCAGTCATGGAACAGGACTCCATTGTGTTTGGTGCTGTGCAAACACAGAACAGTCCATGACCCAAAGAGCTGTGAACCGACCACACTCCTGCAAATATTTTGGATAATGAATCCTTCAACTCCCCTGCAAGCATCCCTGGCTCAACTCCATCCCCTGCCTGCCTGCAGCCCTAACCCACCCTAGGCTTAACCTCCCTGCCCTTCTCCCATGGCCCCAACGCACCACCAGGCTTAATCCTCCCCAGCTGCCCCAACCCCAGGACTTACCTTTCATAAAGGAGCACCAGGTGCTCGTGCTGCTTCCTCAGCTGCAGAACGTGCGTTCCATTGGGGAAAAAGCTGCCCCCAACTTAAGCGAAATTTGAGTTGGGCAAGGGTGCGTGGGAACGGAACCCTCCTGTAAATCAAGGCACTTCTGTATTTTGGAGCATAAGCTTTCGTGGGCAAAGACCTGCTTTGTCAGATGCCACAGGACTTCTTGTTGTTTTTAACTGTACATACAGTTTTCTAAAACTTTAAAAGGTTTACATGGAGCAAAGATAGTACTAAAAACAAAACTGCTAGACTTTCAGTGAATCTGGAGCCCATGTCTAAGGTGCTTATCAGCTTGTGAAGCTGATACAGATTTATATTCAAGTGGACTGTCCTACTGCTATATGTATGTTGAGGACCTGAAGAAACCCAGCCCTCATTTTAAAGCATCTGCCCAAAGCTTTCCAACGTCAACTACTGCCTTTATCTTACAGCTAAATAAAGGCTGTTGGGTAGAATGGCAGATGAGCACTTATGTACAGCTATACTATATGATTTTGCTTACATGAATAAATCTGTGGTGCAAATTGTGCTCCCTTTACACTAGTAGACCCACTGACTACCAGATTTGGCTCTATATTTGGTGATAACTAAAAAAATGTAATTGTTAGAGTAAGGGCTTGTCTACGCTTGCCCCCAACTCCAAATGGGGCATGTTAATCACGGTGACAGGATGTTACTAATGAAGTGCTGTGGTGAACATGCACTTCAAAGTTTGACACTTCAAAATTGCCACAGGGGAGAATTAGCCTAATGAAGTGCTGCGTATTCACCGCAGCCCTTCATTAGTACTCTCCTGTTGCCCTGATTACCATGCCCCCTTTGATGTTGGGGGGCAAGTGTAGACCCAGCCTAAGAGAAGTAAAACCTACCAAAGGAGTGAGTTCTAGCTCACTTTTTTTATGAGCAATTCTGAATACTTCCTAGTCTTTTACTACATGAAAACTAACTAGGCTCTTGTGTCACATAATTAACCCTCTGCAGCAAATGCTGTTTCATAAACAATGCTGCTGAACATAAGGATGAACAAACAAAATATATGATGGGAATCTTTTAAAATGGACAATAAATCACTCCAGGGCATGCAAATGTAAATAGGTGGGTATGTACACAAGCCAGACGGGGTGTTGTTCCCTGAAGCTTGAGAACAAAGGTGGTGTGATGCCAGTGCTAAGAAGTGCATTTACACGCATTTCACGAGATCTGAATGTAATAGGTGACATCATGGGATGCGGGTGTCATAGGCAGGGGAAAGCTTTGCCTTCCCAAACTGCCTCATGTGGTCCTGCCCATGCTCTACTGAAGTCTGGGCCCCCTCCTGCCTGCTGCTCTCATGCCAGAGGCTGCTGTGTCACCTGCCGTCCTAGTGCTGGGGCCACTCTTGCCTTCCAGTGCTGAGGCTTGTGGCTCATCTGCAGGGGTTGGGGGGCAGAGTGTCATCATGGCTGGGAGACTGAGCCAGCAGCAGATGTAGCTTAGGGAGGCTGGGGCTATGCTGCCTAGTTCTCCAGGGCTCTGGGGCTGAGGCAGGCTGCAGCCAGGCTGCCTGGAGCTTCAAGACCAGGGTAACTGGCAGGGGACGAGGGGGGAGCACTAGTATAGGGCAGGGGCCATATGGGGGAATAGGACTTGGGAAGAGCCAGCAGTGGGCTGGGCTCTATGGGGCAAGGAAGGAGCAGGGCCTTGGATAGAGGGACGGTGGAACCGGGGGGTGGCTAACCTCTCTGAGCTGTGGGTTTACCCATCAGCCATGGTTGAAATCCTGCTCTTGTTACTACAGAGTGGATCTGAAACAACTCCAGGTTTACACTAGTGTAAGTTGAAGCAGAACTGGGTTCCTGAGCTGTTTCATCATTCCGCTTGGGTGGCAGGGGATTGGGGAGGGTGAAATTTTAAATGTCTCCTGTAATATGAGTAACTCTACAGAATGCTTTTATTTCTACATTGCTCTTTTTATTAAGTTGTTAGTTTAAATGTATTCTTCAAATGGGGTATTGAAAACACTTGTGGACGAGGTGTGCTACCCCGACGTGTCACTAGGCTTGAAATATACTGCTTTTTGTATGTTATTTTACTGAAAGCTGAAAGTGTTCCATAATGTCTTGCCTTGAGGAGCTGGAGATTTCAGAAGAATTCCAAATATAGTGAGAGCTGACAACACAGGAATGTGGGGTTCTTACTTTAGCCCACTTGTGATCACAGGAGAAACTATCACACAGTACTGTTTTTCAGAGGAGACACCAAACACAAAAACAGTGGCTGACCAAGAGATAGGGTAAGTCTATGATATGGAGACTACACCAGGATAACTCTGGTGCCAGAGACATACAAGCATACATCCATATTATAGTAGCAACCTATGCTGAGAGAAAGGGCTTTTCCAACTCTGTGGGAAGACCGTCTCCTAAAGCAAGAACAACTGTGGGCTGTCCTATGCTAGAAAGTTGCATAGACCTAGTGACATCACTCAAGTGTGAAAAATCCCCATTACTGAGCAATGTAATTAAGCTAATCTAACTCCTGGTGTAGACGCCATTAAGCTGATGGAAGAATTTGTCCGTTGAGCTAGATACTGCCTCTTGGGGAAGTGGATTAACTACATTGATAAGGTGTTGCCGTATTGAGTGCCTACACTAAAGGGCTACAGCAGCACACCTGTTTTAAAATGTAAGCATTGTCAGATCAATAGTTCATTTATCCCGGCATCCTGTCTTCTGACAGTGGCTGGTGTCAGATGCTTCAAAGGGAGCGATCCATCCTCTGTTATCGAGTCCCAGCTTCTGGAAATTTGAGGTGTAGGTTTCCATACCTGGCATATTGACTAATACCTATTGATGGACCTGTTTGCTATTATACTTACCCAATTTGGTTTTTAACACAGTTATAGTTCTGGCCTTCACAACATCCTCTGGCAACGAATTCTACAGTTGACCGTGCATTGCGTGAAGAACTATTTCCTCATATTTGTTTTAAACCTGCTGTCTGTTAACTTCATTGGGAGACCCCACTAGTTCATGTGTTGAGAAGAGGTAAATAACAGTTCTGTATTTGCTTTCTCCACACCACTGATAATTTTATAGATCTCTGTCGTATCCCACTGTAGTCCTCGCTTTTTAAAGCTGAGTAGTTCCATCCTTTTTAACCTCTCCTCATAATGAATTATCTTCATAACCCTCATCAGTTTTGTTGCCAAACTGTGCACCTTGTCCAATTGTAGTGTATTGTGTTTGAGATGGAGTGTTTGACAGACACTTCCCCAAGCTTTATGGAAAATAGGTTATGAATATAAATATGCACAATTCAGAGATGCTTTGGACAAAACATCTCTTGTAACCTATATTTTTCAATGATATAGTCTGCTGGATATGTAAATCCTGTTTTTTGTGCATATATCATTTTTGTATCTTAAGATTCACTACATCTTTGTGTTCCAAATGTCTGTCTCTGTGAAGAGCTCAACAGCAGGTCTGTCTACCTTATTGTGAGAGTATGGCTTGTCAGGGGCCAGCACTACTTAACTGACTATGCTAGAAAGTTGCATAGATCTAGCAGCCAATCCACATCCAGAGAATTTTGCTGTCTACATTCAGACCAGCAAGTAGGCAATGGCTGATTGAATCTTCTGTCCCTGTTGTTTTTAGGCATTCATGTTATAGTCTTCTTCATGAATTATACTTTTACACAAAGAGAACAATGGAATTTCTTCCATGGGGATAGGTATAAAGAGGGCCTTTAGCTTCCTCCATCTTGGTTTTCAGCCTGCCTTGGAAATTGCCTGACATGCCCTAAGAAGAAATAGAATTGCTTTACAGCTTACTGGAGACCCAGGCCAGGATAGGATCTTTTCTGATTTGTATCTTGCCCCTGATAAAAACACAGATGTTTAAGGTAAAAAAATCACAAGTGGAATAGAACTAGCAGCTTGTTTTATTTTCTTTAATTTGGTAACTCACTTTGATTTGCCTGTTTTCTTATAATCACTTAAATCCTAGACCGTCTGTACACAGGCCACTTCCTTCGGAAGTGGCATGCTAATACATGGAGCAAAAGATGCTAATGAGGCGCAGATGCAAATTCCCTGTGTCTCATGAGCATAACATCACCTGATTTGGAGTCCGGAAGACCGTTCTTCTTCCGGAGTCCAAAACGCTGTGTAGAAGTGCGGCCCCTTCCAGAGGCCCCTACTTCCTGAAAATTTTTGAGAAGGGACTTCCGGAAGGAGGACTTCCTTCCAGAAGCTCCCCCCAGGGCCGTGCTTCTACATGGCATTTTGCAGTCCAGAAGAATGGTCTTCTGGACTCTAAATCATGTGATGTTATGCTAATGAGGCATGGGGAATTTGCATCCGTGCCTTATTAGCATATTTTGCTCTGTGTATTAGCATGCTACTTCCGAAGGAAGTGGCCTGTGTAGAAACGGCCCTACTGTTTTGCTTAACTCTTTTCTTTATAATCAAGCCCAGTGTAAACTGTTATTGCCTGTGGGGGGCTACCACTGTGCATATCTCCTTTCATGGATAAAGAGGGTTTACCTAATGAGCCTTCCCTGTGCAGAACTCTTGCACCAAGAGAGGCAGATTTATTTGGGGTTTTGATCCCTTAAGGGGGTTGATTTCCTAGGTGCTGTGTCCTAGAACTGCTCTTTCCCTGAGCTGTGGTTAATCAGTGTTTGCACTGCTCTGGCTGGGGGTGGTAACTCCAATTCTGTGCGTAGGCTGGGGGAGACCAGAGGGTCTGGCTCAGTAGGGCATGGTGATGGAGAGCCCTAGAAAGGAGGTGTCAGGTCCTGATCAACACACCAGGGAACATCCTAGGGGGGCTTCTGTGACAGTACCCTGTCACAGAGTAGCCAGAACTGCATCCAGTATTCAAGGTGCGGGTATGCTAGTCATTGTCCTCTTAGCTGTCCCTTTCCTAGTGGTTCCTAACATTGTTAGCATTTTGGACCACTGCTGCTCACTGAGTGGATGTTTTCTTTCATGAGTAGTAGCAGCACATTTTTACCCTATTGTTTTTGTATGTGTGGTTGGGCCTATATGCTCCCGTGTGCATAACTTTCCATTTATCAATACTGAATTTTTTCTACCATTTTTTGCCAGTTCTGTGAGGTTTTTTTTTTTTGGTTACTTTGAGGTCTATTTTGAATTTAGTTGTCTTGAGTAATTTCATATCATCTGCAAACTTTGCCACTTCACTTTAATTCTCTTTTCTGGATCATTTATTAATATGCTGAGGAAGACAGGTCCCAGTACAGATTATTTTCTTCTTTCCACAGACAAAACAGTTAATTCTTTCCTCTATTTCCTATCTTTTAACCAGCTGTTGATTCATGAGCAGGTTTTCCCTCTTATCCATTGACTTTGTACTTAACTTAAGAGCCTTTGCTGAGGGACCTTGTCAAATGTTTTTTGAAAGGCCAGGTACACTGTATGCATTGGCTCACCTTTGTGCATATGCTTGTTGACCCCCCTCAAAGAACTGTAATAGATTAGTGAGGATAATTTCTCTTTACAAAAGCCATGCTGACCTTTCCCTAACAGATTGACTCCATCTATGTGTCTGATAATTGTGTTCTTTATTATCATTTCAACCAGTTTAGCTGTCATTGAAGCTATGTTTACTGGTTTGTGATTGTCCCTGGAGCCTTTTTAAAAATCAGCATCACAGTGGCTACCCTCTAGTCGGATGGCAGAGAAGCTGATTTAAATGATAACCATCAGGGTTCACATGACAAATTTTTGGTAGCCTCAGAATGTTGCTGATGAGCACTCTAATTCTTTTTCCTAAAATACTTAACTTCAGAAAAAATAAATATGCACATATTTACATCCAAAACATTGCATTATATTTACTAATAGCTAGTAAGTTTGCTCTTAAAATTGATACCTGTATGTTTAATAACTGATAACACTTTTCCCAGCACACTTGATAGCTAGTAAGTTTGTGCTATTAGCCCTGGCACAAACTAGCATTGGATGGCAGCAGGGGAGGCAATGAGGTCCAGGGCAATGAGGGAGCTAGGGGAGGCAGTGGGGGCTAAGGGATGGAGAGTTCTACAGCTAGGGTTAACATAATTGACCTTTCAAAAAAGAGGACATCCCTAAGAGGAAGTGCACTAAGACTGTGAGTTGGTAGATGCTGATACAGATACACTCCTTCTCGGGGGTGTCCTCTTTTTTATATGATAACCAGTGCTTTTTTTTTTGTGGGGGTGGTTAAAAAAAGTGGAGATGGTATTCAGCCAGCTCCCTGACCCCTCCCCAGTCAGTCCTGCAGCTGGGGCTGCCAAATTGGTGGTTCTCAGTACCAGCAAGTACTGGCACAAAGAAAGTGCTGAGGGTAACCCTATCTACAGCCCCTGGGTTGGAACCGAAAGCCCTGCCACCCTCCAGGACTTCATTGGCCATCTGATCCTCCAGCATTGTGGTCCATGGGTCCCCAGAGGTGGTGCCAGAGGTGCATACAGGAGCAACAGGGGAGGGGAGGGCTCTGTTGGTTCCTCCCCTCTCTATTGCTCCTCAGAGGCTGTCATGGCCACAGGCAAACCCTTCGTGACCACAGGCAGCCCTGGTGGCTACATTTGAGAAACACTGCATTACATGCCCCAGCTGGTAGTTCTGCAATTTTATATGTTAGTTTCTTCAGGACTCTTGGATAAATCCCATCTGGTCCTGGAGACTTATTACTGTTTAGTTTATCCATTTGTTTCAAAATCTCCTCTATATGTGGGACAATTCCTCAGATTTCTCACTTAAGAAGAACAGTTCAAGTGGGGGAATCCCCTCTCAATCTTTGCAGTGTAGACTGATTCAAAGATTTGATTTAACTTCTTCACAATGGCCTTCTCTTCCTTGAAATATGGTGTTAGAATTAAGGCCTGGGAGCTCTCTCGCAGGAGAACTTGAGTTCTGTTCCTGGATTTGTTATGTTCTTTGTGTGGCCTTGTGCTTGTCCCCTGCAATACTTTAGCTTTTGTAAAATGGAGATTAACATTATTCTTTTGATTTATCTTCCTTTATTTTCAAAGCCACATACTCTAGAGGACACCATTACAGTGAGTTATGAGGAAGAGTTCTGCGTCGATAACCAATTTCACACATGCTTCCATGGTGATAATAAATTGATATAAGTACAGAGGAACTCTCCCATTTGTCATTATGGAGCCGCACCTTCATTATTTATACCTAAAAAACAAAGTGTTTGTAGGACAGGAGATCAAATAGTCTTTAATGAAATTCTTTAAAGTATGGAAAAACAGTGGTAACAATTAGATATTTTTCTTCTCACTCATTTGCTTAATTCTGTTTCTTGCTAGTTATTAAATTCTATTTTAGTCAACACAAAAGATGGAAGAGTCACCATCCTTTCACTAAAGCATTAAGGAGATACTTTTAACTAAGAATGTAAGAGGACTTCATCAAAAACCATGGGCTCAGCACCTGTTGGTGTCTGATGCCTCTCTCAGTATTTCCTTCCATCTTTCCCTATCCAGTGTGGAATGGCTTTGTTTCCGTAGGCTAGCTCCACACCAATCTACTCTATCATCTACCCATTCTCTTTGGGGTCTGCCTCTCCTATTTGAACCGTCCATTATGCTGAATACCAGGGTTCGTCGTTCATTCTGCAAATATGCCTGAATAGCTGTATCTTCCGTTGTATAACCTTCTGCAGTAGGTTCTCTTTCAGCTGTTTCTTCCTATATAATTCCTATATAATTCCTCATTGGTAACCTTCTGCATCCATCCTGTTCTCAATATCTTTCAATAATAACTCCTCTTTAATGCCAATATTCTTCTCTTTGAATCTTTTGTTATGTCTCACATCTATGCTGCTGAATACACGTTTTCAAGCCAGTCAGCTTCACTTCCAAGCTAATCACTTTGCTTTTCCAGATCTTATCCATCACCTTCAAACTTGCTCTTGCTTTTGCTATTCTAGTGCTATTTCCTTCTTAGTCTAGATCATATGTTATGTTGCTCCTCAGATATGTGAACTGCTCTACATTCTCTAGGTCAATCCCATCTACAATGATCTCCAAATACCATTGTTTTTGTTTTATCGATGTTCATAATCAGCCTGTACCACTTTCCTTCCTCAATTTGCACCTGCACTGGTTTTGCTAGCTTCTCCTCATCTTCCTCAATGATAACTATATCATCCACTGTATTTGATCATCTCTCCCGTGATCTTATTTCCAGGGTTTTTGTTGTTCTTTAGTTGTTTCACTGTTCTTTCTACTTCCTCCTTTGAAATGTCGGTCTCACTCTTGATGCTCAGTGAAAATATCTCTTTCAGTTCGTCAGTCAGTCTCTCTGAGACAGTCGGGTCCAACTGTGGTTTGTGTAGATCGTTGCAATATCTCGTTCATTGCTGCACAATCTTCTCCTTGTTCATGAGCACCTCCTTGTTCTCCTCTTTGATCGCCATCTGCTTCAGCTGCCACATTAATATTCCTAATTATCTTATACACCTCTCTGGTCTGACTTTCGCCGTAATACCTCTCTATATCTTCGCACTGCTCCTCTAACCATTTTGCCTTATCCTTTCTGGCTGCTTTCCTTACCTCATTGCATTTCGCCCTATATTGCTGTTCAGCCCTCTCGGAAACATCCCTTCTGATCTTCAAAGCTCTCTTCTCTTGGTCCAACTTCAATGTCTCCTGAGTAATCCACTTCTTATTGATCTTCTCTTCTTCCAGAAATGTCTGCTCAGTTGCATCTTCTTTCACCGTGGCTATCCCTTCAACCCTCTTACCTAGGTGTTCCTCTGTGGCTGCATTTATAGAATCATAGAATACTAGGACTGGAAGGGACCTCAAGAGGCCGTTGAGTCCAGCCCCCTACCCTCATGGCAGGACCAAGTACTGTCTAAACCATCCCTGATAGACATTTATCTAACCTGTTCTTAAATATCTCCAGAGATGGAGATTCCACAACCTCCCTTGGTAATTTATTCCACTGTTTGACCACCCTGACAGTTAGGAACTTTTTCTTAATGTCCAACCTAAACTGCCCTTGCTGCAGTTTAAGTCCATTGCCTCTTGTTCTATCCTCAGAGGCCAAGAAGAACAGGTTTTCTCCCTCCTCCTTATGGTACCCTTTTAGATACTTGAAAACCGCTATCATGTCCCCCCTCAATCTTCTCTTTTCCAAACTAAACAAGCCCAATTCTTTCAGACTTTCTTCATAGTTCATGTTCTCTAGACCTTTAATCATTCTTGTCACTCTTTTCTGGACCCTCTCTAATTTCTCCACATCTTTTTTGAACTTCGGTGCCCAGAACTGGACACAATACTCCAACTGAGGCCTAACCAGCACAGAGTAGAGCAGAAGAATGACTTCTCGTGTCTTGGTCACAACACACCCATTAATGCATCCCAGAATCATGTTTGCTTTCTTTGCAACAGCATGACACTGACTCATCTTTAGCTTGTGGTCCACTATAACCCATAGATCCCTTTCTGCTGCAGTCATTCCTAGACAGTCTCTCCCCATTCTGTATGTGTGACGCTGACTGTTCCTTCCCAAGTGGAGCACTTTGCATTTGTCCGTATTAAACTTCATCCTGTTTACCTCAGTCCATTTCTCCAATTTATCTAGATCATTTTGAATTATGACCCTGTCTTCCAAAGCAGTTGCAACCCCTCCCAGCTTTGTATCATCTGCAAACTTAAGTGTACTTTCTATGCCAATATCTAAATCGTTGATGAAGATATTGAACAGAACCGGTCCTAAAACAGACCCCTGCAGAACCCCACTTGTTATACTTTTCCAGCAGGATTGAGAACCGTTAAGAACTACTCTCTGAGTGTGGTTATCCAGCCAGTTATGAACCCACCTTATAGTAGCCTCATCTAAGTTGTATTTGCCTAGTTTATTGATGAGAGTATCATGCAAAACCGTATCAAATGCTTTACTAAAGTCTAGGTATACCACATCCACAGCTTCTCCCCTATCCGCAAGGCTTGTTATCCTATCAAAGAAAGCTATCGGATTGGTTTGACGTGATTTGTCCTTTTCAAATCCATGCCAGCTGTTCCCTATCACCTTACTGTCTTCCAAGTGCTTGCACATGATTTCTTAAATTACCTGCTCCTTCATCTTTCCTGGCACAGAAGTTAACCTGACTGGCCTGTAGTTTCCTGGGTTATTCTTATTCCCCTTTTTATAGATGGGCACTATATTTGCCCTTTTCCAGTCTTCTGGAATCTCTCCTGTCTCCCATGATTTTCCAAAAATGATAGCTAAAGGCTCAGATACCTCCTCTATCAGCTCCTTGAGAATTCTAGGGTGCATTTCATCAGGCCCTGGTGACTTGCAGACATCTAATTTTTCTAAGTGATTTTTAACTTGTTCTTTTTTTTATTTCGACTTCTAGCCCTACCCCTTTCCCACTAGCATTCACTATGTTAGGCATTCCTTCGTCAGACTTCTCAGCAAAGACCAAAACAAAGGAGTCATTAAGCATCTCTGCCATTTCCAAGTTCCCTGTTACTGTTTCTTCCTCCTCACTGAGCAATGGCCCTACCCTCTCCCTAGTCTTCCTCTTGTTTCTAATATATTTATAAAAAGCCGCCTTGTTTCCCTTTATGCCTGTAGCTAGTTTGAGCTCATTTTGTGCCTTAGCCTTTCTAATCTTGTTCCTGCATTCTTGTGTTGTTTGCCTATAGTCATCCTTTGTGATTTGTCCTTGTTTCCATTTTTTATATGATTCCTTTTTTATTTTGAGATCATGCAAGATCTCCTGGTTAAACCAAGGCGGACTTTTGCAATATTTTCTATCTTTCCTACACAGTGGGATAGCTTGCTTTTGGGCCCTTACTAATGTCCCTTTGAAAAATTGCCAACTTTCCTCAGCTGTTTTTCCCCTCAGTTTTACTTCCCATGAGACCTTACCTACCAGGTAATCCTAATCTTCTCTTCAAGCACTACTCTGTACACACTTCCTATTTCTTCCCCACATAGCCTCGCCATGTCTCTTCTCTTCTTAATCTGTGTCTTACACTTTCTCTTGAATTATATCGCAATATTTGCTATCACTAGACTATGGTTTGAGTCTATACCTGCTCCTTGGAAAGTTCAGCATTGCTGTACTGATCTTACCCATCATCATCTTATCAAAATCATATCTATCGTGTTCTTGAACTTCCCATCATTTCATTGCCATGTCCACGTCCTACACTCCTTTTGTTGGAATCTTGTGTTGCAGATCACCATTTCATGCTCTGCAGCAAACTCTAGTAGTTTCTTGCCTCATTTGTTTTTCTCCCTATACAAACCTTTCCATGACTTGCTCCCAACCTTCGTTATCGGTTGCAACCTTTGCATTCCAATCTCCTCTGATAGTCAACACATCTCTCTTCGGTATCTACCCCAGCGTCTTTGTCAAGTCTTTATAGAATAGCTCAATCTCTTCCTCCATACTGTCCGACGTGGGTACATACACTTGAATGACCAAAATGTTGAATGATTTTGCTTCAAATCTCGCTACCATCATTCTTGCGGTCACCGGTTTGTATCCTAACAATGCTCCTCTAGCTATTTTGCTGAGAAGGAATCCGACTCCTGCCTCATGCTTCGTTTCATTCCCTGACCAAATGACTTCACAACCACATCTCTCTCCCAATGCCATTCAACACGTCTCCGCCAGTCCAAGTATATTGCATCGGTATCTCTTCATCTCCTGCTGAAGCAGCTCTAATTTTCCAGTCACCCACAGTGTTCAGACAATCCATGTTCCAATTGATAACGTGTGTTAGTTGTAATTTTCTTTCAGTGGCCAACTTATCAACCCAACCCTGATTGCTTGATTAGTGTCGCAGGCCCTGTTTATCCGGGTGATGTCCAAGCCAGCATCATTTAGTTGTACTGGCACCAGATTTTATTCATATTGTTATTTCATGATCAACGCATCGTCACTCATCTGACCAATGCTTCTCCTTTATCCAGGCTTGACACTGGCAAGGAAGCCCCAGACCTTTCATAGTGGAGTTTAAGAGGACTTGGCCCACAGAAATTTTGGAGCTATTTAATTTCCTTGATCCTAACAGTTCTCACTCTTGTATTTGGTCATATAAAATGAGAGCATCTGGCTTGAAATTTGTTGCAAGGCAAGAAACTCAGAACCCCATATTACATATTTTACAGTCAGTTCTCAGCAAATAACTGCTTTTTAAAGAGGTTGCTATAGCTCTTAGTGAAACAGATCACATTCTGCTATGTTGTAAGGTTGGAAAGGTATGCAAACATTTGCAACACAAGTGATAATAGTGAGAGTTATGGACAAGACTGAAAATAAACATCTTAATCTTCCTTTTTTTGTGGAGGAAACTGTTAGGTAAAAATAATACATGACCTTTTTAAATGGAGACATTGGGCATATCCTTCTGTCAATCCACACGTAATGAATTTCCCACTGAAATTATCTGCTGGAAATATAAGCAGAGTCATGTGACAAAATAAGAGATCTGATATATGGAAAGTGAATGTCTTATGACACATTTCCCTTTCATTTTATATTTTATAATTCAAAGAATCATATGACCATAACATCAGCTGACTCATAACATCAGCCAATTTATCACATTACCTATCCACTAGTCCTCTGGTGCTTAGTTTAAGTGACAGGTTACATACCACAGTTGATAATTCTGCAATTTGATATTTTACTTCCATCTGAAGTCTTTGGAATTATCTGGTCCTTGTGACATATTACTGATCTATTTATTCTAAAAACCTCTTCTATTGACACCTCAGTTTGGGATGGAACATCAGATATGTCACTTAAAAAGAATGGTGCAAGTGTGGAAATCTCTCTCAGGGCTAATCTGTACTAGGGAAATAAATTGATTTCAGACATGCAATTCTAGCTATGGCAGTTGCGTAGCTACAATCAACAGATCGAAAACCAACTTATCTGACTGTCCTAACTAAAGAAGGTCAATGGGAGCATTCCTCCTGTTGACCTCCCTTCAGGCCTCGCAATAGTGAAGAGTACAAAGGTTGACTGTTGACCCCAGGGAGACTGATTTTATGCATCTTTACCAGACACGTGAAATCGAACTCTAGAAGATTGACCCTGACTGGGTGGTTTTTCTGGATGTAAAGCCATGTCCTCACTTTCTCTGCAGTGAAGACTGATGCAAAGAATGTGGCTTCTCTGCAAGTACTTCATCTCTGTAGCTTCCTCAAGTACTCGTTTAGCAGCTTGGTCATCCAGTGATCCTACTAATTCTTTGGCAAACTTCCTGCTTCTGGTGCAATTACAGAATGTGCTGTTAGTTTTCGATTCTTTTGCTTGTTGCTCTTCACATTTTTTTTTCCAGACTGTCTAATTATACTGCAGTGCAGCAGCTGCAGAGTTTCTAATGTGAGCATACCCTACACTGAGGGATACTTAGGCCTGGTCTATACTAGGAAATTAGGTCAGCAGAATTACCTCTCTCAGTAGAGTTGCCAGCTCTCCCAACAGGATACCATTTGCAGCAATGAAGCCTGGTCTGTCCTGACTGATGGCGTGAAAAATCCACAGCCATGAGCAACAAGGCCAAGTTGACCTAACTTGTGCTGTAGGCTGGGGCATGCAAACTTTTTAGGTTGGGCCCCACTATTCGTCCATGCAATTCATAGCTCCCCCACAATCTGTCTAATGCAAACCAAACCCATGGAAATTTTGGTTATGTTCATATAAAGAAAAAAAAGGCGAAACTTTTCAGCAGCGGTAAGAAAATATGTATGTAGAATGTAAAAACTGTTCATTGGTATATACAGCAAGCCCTTGATTTAATGGGCTTTTGGGGGAAGGGGTGTCTGCTAATGCCGAAAGCCTGAATCTGCAGGACTGGAAGCGCATGGTGGCTCCAATGGAGGCAGCTCCTCCAGCCCCAACCACAGCGACTGCTCCTCCAGCTCCAGAGCTCTGTTCAGTTGCTGGCATTTACTGCGGGAGAGAGGAGGACCGCTGGCAGACAGTGTCTGTTAAATGGAGGTCTGTTAAATTGAGGGTTTACTGTAAACGGGAGAAAACATACATAAAATCAGTAACATATTGCAACATTTTTAACCAGATGGCTGCGCCTGAGGCCCAGCAGCCACTTGTGCTGTTCCCCCTTGGGAAATTTCACCCCCTCCCCCACAGGGGCCCATCTCCCACTTTGCTCACCCGTGCGGTAGAGGGCGGGGCAGGAGAGTTCACCTGGCTGGCTGGCTGGCAGAGTACCTGTGCTGGCGGGACCCTACCTGCCTTTGGTCTGGCCCTGTCTACACTGAAGCTGCAGCGCCTGCGGGGCGGGTGGCTCACCTAGCACACCTCCTGCCCGCCCGTGCGGCTCCCCCAGGAGCGCCGCGGGGACGCACCGCTTAAAGACAAGCCAAGGGCAGGCGTGGGGCCTCTCCAGGCCGGCTGCGCGTGCGGAGAGCCTCCCCTGTAGCCGGGAGCCCAGGGAGGGCCAGGGCCCCCCTGGTGCGCCGGGCGTGGAACAGGCTACAGGGGCCCCTGGGACTGTCTCCTTCCTTCCACGCGCCTCTGCCCTTCTCGCCGAGGCGGGGCAGCGCCCGGGGCAGGGAGCGGCCCCGCTGGGCGGGGGAACAGGCGCAGCTGCCGGGCGTGTCTGTCACTCGCGCACCGGCGGCAGCCGGAGCCGGGCCAGGCGGCGAGAGGGCGAGGCCGGGGGCCGCTGCCGGCTCTCGGGCTGCTCGGGGCACCATGCCCGGGAGCGACACCGGCCTGGCCGTGGACAGGACTTACTCCGACCCGGAGCGGCACCAGCGCGCCAGGACGCGGGTAGGTCCCTCCGGCCCCGCAGCCGCCGGCAGCCGTGGGCGCTCCCCTAGCGGGCCGGGCTGGAAACAGCTGCGCTCCCCTTCGGGCTCGGGGCTGACGGGGCGCGCCACGGCCGGGGTCTGCCCCCGCCGTCGCCGCCTTCCTCGGCGGCTGGGCCGGTCTGCGCTGTCGCGGCTTGTAGCGCGGGGAGCGCTTCAGTTCACAGCCCGCGCCTGCCACTTCCCCTGCGCAGGTAACAGCGCCTTGTTCTGCTCCTCCGCCTGAGTGAGCGCCGCGGCCGGCGCCAGGCGCTGCGCTATGTTTCCCTTACCTGGGGGCAGCCAGTTGAGAGACCACTTGCGGGGCTGTTATGGGATGTAGCACACCCCCTCCACCCCATCTCTGGATGGACTCCTGGCTAGGTCTCTGAAAACATCCACGCTGCGTGCAGCGGCAGTCAAAACAGCCAATGGGATGTT
This sequence comes from Carettochelys insculpta, assembly GCF_033958435.1. Taxonomy (NCBI): domain Eukaryota; kingdom Metazoa; phylum Chordata; order Testudines; family Carettochelyidae; genus Carettochelys; species Carettochelys insculpta. The sequence continues at coordinate 293,051,720 of NC_134137.1, forward strand.
AGGAGTAATTAAAAAAGGGATAGAAAATAAGACAATATTCTGTTGCCCCTTTATAAAGCTGTGGTGCGCCCTCATCTTGAATACTGCCCACAGATGTGGCCTCCTCACCTCAAAAAAGAGATTATGGCATTAGAAAAGGTTCAGAAAAGGGCAACTAATGTGATCAGGGGTTTGGAAGGGCTCCCATATGAGGAGAGGTTAAAGAGACTGGGACTTTTCAGCTCAGAAGAAAGGAGACTGAGGGGGGATATGATAGAGGTGTATAAAATCATCAGCCGGGTGGAGAGGGTGAATAAAGAAAAGTTATTTACTTGTTCCTATAATATAAGAACTAGAGGACACCAAATGAAATCAATGGGTAGCAGCTTTAAAACTTGAAGAAAGGAAACTTCACTCTGCATTTGGTTAGAACTGTCAGAGACTCTTTATTAGAACGTACAAGCAGCTGCAGGGGAGAGCACCAAGTGACAGAGTTTACTCTAGTTGTAGGGGTCTCCCCGAATACAAATTTGGGCAGGTATATACACCTTTAAAAGAAAATAAAACAACAGTCTCATGATTTAGTAACAGATAAGTTTCAAAGCTTATTCTCCTAATTAATGGAAGTTTTGTGCTGCCTGGGTCTGGCTTATCTCAAAAGCTGCTTGACATTATCAGTATGCTAGAAGCTTCTGCATCTCATCGCAGCATACCTTCAGCATAACACCCATCATTCCTTTCAGGCCAGGCTACGGCTTGACCAAACTTTTGCTAGGCCTCTGGTCTTTTGCTTCCACAAAACTAATAAAAGAAAGTTCTTTTTTACACAGCGCACAGTCAGCCTGTGGAACTCCTTGCCAGAGGAGGCTGCGAAGGCTAGGACTTATGAGAGTTCAAAGAAGAGCTAGGTAAATTCATGGAGGTTAGGTCCATAAAAGGCTATTAACCAGGGGATAGCACTGGTGTCCCTGGCCTGTTTGTCAGAGGCTGGAGATGGATGGCAGGAGACAAGTTGCTTGATCCTTGTCTTCAGTCCACCCTCTCTGGGGCACCTGGCGCTGGCCACCGTCAGCAGACAGGAAGTTGGACTGGATGGACCTTTGGTCTGACCCAGTAAGGGGCATTCTTATGTTCTTACTAGGGCCGTGTTTTTTAAGCGCTTTGAGGCCAGGGAACACCAAACAATAGTTGTTTTATGCAGAACGCCTATGAAAATTTTCTTCAAAAGTAATTGGTATGAACAGGGACAGCAATTACCTCCCTCATTACAAGGACCGTCTCCCTTTCTTCCATGTTCGTAATTACCTCAGGCAAGACACTTAATATCCCCTAACCCTCATCCCCTCCTTCACTTCCACTTATTTGATTTGTCAGTTTTTATTGCCATTTTTTGGATCTCTGTAGTATCTAATTGAGTCTGGAGTGGAAATTCTATAGACCTGAAGAAGTGGGTATGTCCCACGAAAGCTCATCACCTAATAGATTATTTTGTTAGTCTTTAAAGTGCTACGGGACTGCTGGTTTGTTTTTTTAGAATACAGACTGATGCGGCTGCCTCTCTGTTCCTATTCAAAAGACACTGTTAGACCAGGAAAAGAAACCAAACAACAGCATACACAGCAAAAGCAAATGAAGTTATGGAGTCAGGTATCACAGCAGTGAAGAAGTAACATTGTGTCTGTTTTTAATAGCAGAAAATATAAACCATAAGTGTATGATATCAGAATAGTGTCAGATGCTCGCAGCAGACCTGTGAGTTGATCACAGAACACCAGTGTTCTTTGGAACATAGTTTAAGAAACACTGGATGGCCGTGTCTACACGTGCCCCAAACTTCGAAATGGCCACGCAAATGGCCATTTCGAAGTTTACTAATGAAGCGCTGAAACGCATATTCAGCGCTTCATTAGCATGCGGGCGGCCGCGGCACTTCGAAATTGATGCGACTTGCCGCCGCGCGTCTCGTCCAGACAGTGCTCCTTTTCGAAAGGACGCCACCTACTTCGAAGTCCCCTTATTCGGGCGCACCTTATTCAGGGACTTCGAAGTAGGCGGCGTCCTTTCGAAAAGGAGCCCCGTCTGGACGAGACGCGCGGCTGCGAGTCGCGTCAATTTCGAAGTGCTGCGGCCGCCCTCATGCTAATGAAGCGCTGAATATGCGTTTCAGCGCTTCATTAGTAAACTTCGAAATGGCCATTTGCATGGCCATTTCGAAGTTTGGGGCACGTGTAGACGTAGCCGATGAGAGCGTAAGCATTCTCAAAGGGGTAGCTGTGTTACTCTGGAGCCTCACAAAAAACAAACGGTCCTGTAGCACTTTAAAGTCTAATAAATCCATTTATTCAGTAATAAGCTTTCATAGGTCTTACCCGTGAAAACTCATTATTTATCTAATAAATTTGTTAGTCTTTAAGGGGCTAGAGGACTGCTTGTTTAGCATGTAAGATGTTTGAATTCAGATGTGCTTTGGAAAGCATGCTCTCAGCCAAAATTTCAATCAGACTGGAGCTTGGGTTCTCTACTTTAAAATCTCACAAGCCAGATTTATTTTCTTAACTTAAAGGAAAATGTTTAGTAAGCTTTTCTATTTGGTATTTAGAAAGCAAACATTGCTTCATTGCTGTGTTGAGTAAGACACTGGAAATGAATGACTCTTGATAGACTGTAGAAACTGAAGTTCAGGATGAATTCACTAAAGAAACTAACTCTAGCTGAGAATGCTGGAAAACAAATACAAAAGTTGAACAGAAAACTTGCTTTTGGGTGTTAACAGTTCATGTGTATACATCCCAGAAGTGTCTCCATCCTGAATTGTTTAGGAAATACAAGCAAAGGGTTTTCTTTTTTCCCTTTTTCTTTTGTCTCCCTGAAAGAGAAGATCTCTAGAACAAATGATTTTCCTCCAATAGGGAGCAATTATGCCATATGCTAAAACTACTTCTAAAAGGGTTGGATCAATATGTTTATATACTATAGATTCCACAATGTACAGCTTCATTTGCGCAGGTTTTCTCATGGTGCAGTAATAAGTTAGATTTGTTTTGTTTTATTATTTTGTGTCCTTTTAATAGACAAATTATCTTTATCTGAATGCACCTGTTACATTAGTGATCACAATGTGCATATACATGTTTAACTAAACTATGGCTGGGGCTCATAGGTAGGCTAGGTTGTGCACAAATTTCAAATCACCAGTTCAGCTGTTTGGTTTGAGCCAGTGAAGTTGTCTTTGTATTTGTGACTGGAAGCAGAAAGCAAAGCTGTTCTCACTGTGTTGTAATTTGCTCTTGCTGGTTCTGACTGTGAGCAAAAATAGTTGTTCTGCTTTCTCTCTTCTACTGAGACAAGATATTTATTTAGTGCTTCAAAATAAATGAGCTTCACAGCTTGAAACACTGGGATTATTTATCTGTGGAGGAAGACTGCTTCCTTTCCCTGCATAGAATGCTAGTCTTTCTTTCCAGCCCTCCCATCCCATTAAAAGGCACTGTTAGCCAAGAGACGGTGTGCTTCAGATTGTTTCTGCATAATGAAATGTTTTAAATTAAATAACCTCATTCACTGTAGCTTTTATTGTTGATAAGCTATCAGCATAGCATGGCCTTTGCACTGTAAGTTCACCACACAGGTTACACGTATACCAGCAATACTGATGTCTATTTCTCTCTATAGCGTTGAGCAAATTAATTTTATACTTCCTAACTCTTCTTTTTCTTTCAGGAATATAAAGACATTAATAGCTTAGCATGATGACGGAAGAGAAGTTGTATATTATTTGTGATGTTTCTTGATTTATTTGAGAATTTTAACAGAAGTCTTTTAAGTCTACCAGATCGATGTAATAGCTGTAACAAAGCAGCATGACCAATTTTCAGTATTGTTAACTCCAAGCATTCAAAAATAATTCTCTTCTTAGAAGAATGTTGGGTCCTTTTTATTTGCATGCAGATGGCTTAAACACTTGCAGCTTTTCTCTGCAGCCCTGAGGACTAGAAAATAATTTTACAATGCAAGCTGAGACACTTTACTGTAGGAGCAGAGACTTGAAGAGAAATGCCCGTCTAAAGAGACTTGTGATGATATCAAAGGTTAGAAAAACCTGAGTCTTGTGTAATTGGATAGCTGTGGTACATCATATGGCTGGAAGTTGTAAAATCTCCACTCTCACTTGCTCAGGACGAAAGTTGTGCCTGGATAAGTGGGCTGGATAGTTTCTGGCTCATTCTCTGGAAGTGGAAAAGGAAGGAGCAGAGATGCTCAGACTCTGCTAACCATTAGATAAAGGGGTTGGTGGAGGCAGGAAGCAGAGCAGCAAGTGATGTTGTTGCTTCATAGTGAAGAAACAGAGAAAGGGTCATTTCTCCTTTTAACACAAGGGGAATGGGAAGAAAGCAATGGCTTTAGTAGGGTGAACGTATGGACCATTTTTAAAGTGACAGTCACATATTTAAGCCCTCCTGCAGGTGTCCCTACTTTTTTAAAAAAATGGACAAGTTGTCCCTTATTTTCTATCTCTCCCCTCCCATCAGTACTGGTGGGTCCTACTGCTTGATGGATCCCTGCAGTGAGTGGGCAGATCTGGTGGCTTATAGTGGGGGGTGAGTGTGCAAGGCTGGTGGTTAGGCAAAGCTGCACGTACAGGGCTAACTCTTCTCTCTGCAGGTCCATTAGTGCATTTCTGCTGCATGCCAACTCTTGGTCTGCAGGCTTGCACCATGTGCTCCCTTTCCACCCAACACTGGCTGCTTGCTGCAGTGATGACAGTAGGCAGGCGGTGTCTGATTACATGTCATCTCTGCTGCCCATCCATCACTCCTTTGTATCCTTCCCCTCTCAGGGCACATACTTATGGAAAGATCAATTCCCTATGGTTGGCTGGTGAAGATGCAGCAAAATCGACCTCTCAGGGCTCGGCTGTTGACTCTTGTACTCCACACAATAGTGTGGAGTGAAGGACATCAACACAAGATTCCCGAGGGTTGGACACAGTGCTGTTTCGGAATAGCACTGCTATTGGGTACCATTATGTTTTATTTTCACTATTGTGTGACCTAACAGTCCCTGTTTCCAAATAGCTATTACTCCTGCAATGATTTTTACCAATTTTGAAATGATGCACCTGCTAATTCAAATGTATGTTGTGCAGGTGCTTGCCAAGTTGTTCTGAAATAACTCTGTAGTGTAGACATAGTCTAATTATCCTCTTGCTGCTCTGCCTCTTCACCTCTTTCCCCCAGCCCAGCTGTTCTTACAAATCCTGTCTGGTGGGGTGTGTCCTGCTCCCAGCACTGTGTGGAGAATCAGCCCCATGTCACATCATTCAGCTTACTAACAGCCTGGCTGGCGGGCTTCTTCCTTCCCCCACTACCTCTGGCTTTGCTGGCACCCAGGAAAACTAAAGACCCTCTGGTGCTGGCTGGGAGAAGTCAAGCCCTGCCTATGCCAACACCCCACACAGTGCTGGCCTGGGGAATCTTCTCCACCCCTCAGCTAAGCTCTGGGTAGTGGGGAAGAGGCGATTTCCAGCTTGTATTGCCCTGACTCTTCAAAGGTCCCTAGGCAGGGCGCTTAGCACCCTCTGCAAACACTGCCCCCCACCCTAGGTCCTGCCCCCAGGGAGTGTAGGGCTGCTCTGCCCCCTAGGCACCCTTCCCTGGTGAGCCACCTCTCTGGCATGGGAGAGAAGAGTTGACCTCTGGAAAAACACAGACCAGCTCATCATTACCCTGCCCCCCATTTTCCGGGAGTAGACCCCTTCTTGTTCCTCCCACCTGGGGCTGAAAGGCTGCTGCTTGCTGCATTCTGATTTGAACCTTGAGGAAAAATTGGGGAAGGGGTGAGGGATTTGTGAGCCTGTATGCTCCCCGCATGTTAACTTGAGAAGAAGCGGTGCCAGGAGCAAGAGAAGTGTGTCCATCCGCAGGGTTCAGCTAGGCATGGAGGGTGGAGAGCACTGGGTTCGTGCGGGTTGGGTCAGATCAGTCTGTCACCCCCATCCTTGTATGGGAGAAGTATATGGGAGTATGCATGTATGCCCTCTTCCCATGCAAACCTTAAAGATAAGAAGATCAAAAAAGACTCCAGCTCCAGAGTATTTAGTTTAACAGAACATGTGTCCCATGTGTTAGTCAACTTTGATTTTAATTTGAACATTTGTAGGTCATAATTTTGATAGATTGCCATTGACTCACTTGAATATAAGTAATTTTATCAGGTGCCCTGTATTCAGCATAGGGAAATATGGTCACCCTACAGGGGAGTGAGGAGCAGAGCAGCCCACCTGGGAATACAAGAGTTTTCTACAATTCCAAAATGGCAGTAGCCCCAGAAAAGCAGTGCACAAAAATTAGGGAGCCTGGGATTGATTAATAAAGTGGATGTAGGAGGAAGGAAGGATTAAGAGGTAAAGAGATGCTGTGATTGTTTTTTAGTAGAGGGACCTGTGACAATGATGGTGCAAGACATTTTAATGTGGACTACTAAACTTTATTCTTGGAAGATGAGCTGTTGAGGAGACTTAAGTGCTGGATGTCACCATGTTCATTTTGGTCTCTTCTAAAAATAAATCAGATTAGAAGGTGAAGGAAACAATGAAGTCTGTTTTGAAGAGGGAAAAAGTGACCTTGCTGTTTATTCTGGAGGGGAAATAAACAGCAGATTTAGTTTGTGCAGGATGTAGAACTGTTCATTGTGAAAGGGGAATATCAAGATGCTAGACTCACAGGAAAGGGAAGGAAAGTATTTTTCTAAATTTCACTATAGTTAACATAGCAGAGACTCTTCCTCCATTTCAGTTTCTGCCTGAGACCACTTAGAGAAGCAGTAAGACCTCTTGGGTTGGCCTGCCATCTGAACAGTGATGGCACCAAGCTGAAGGTCTACTTTTTTATGTAGTCAACACCATCACCAAGATCCCAGTGCCTAAAAGAGATGAGCACTTGCATGAAGAACATCTGGCTCATTCTTGTCTCAAAAAATAAATCATTGCCAGTCAGGAAGAAGCAGTGATTTGAAGACCTAGCTGGATCACTGGTTTTTCCTCCTTTCAAGGTGCCTTCCCTTCTGTAATTCATGAAAAGGGTACAAAGCTTCAGGTTTCTGCAGAACTTTTCTGGATGACCAGTACCAAGAAATTCTGTTTGATAGGAGATGTCTTCCCCAGTGATCTAGCCAAAGCAATCCATGCATTCATCACTTATTTCCATGCTGGATTACCGTAATTCTGAGGCCGAAGGTTGAAGGAATGCAGAAACTTCAAATCGCAAAGAATGCGGCAGCTCTCAGTCTGAATAGGAAGAGCTGATATGAGTACGTCATCCCTGAACTGAATGCTGTGCCCTCCGCTAGCTGGTTCCTTCTCCACTTCTGCAGCTAAATAAGGCCTTGGTTCAGATTCAGGTACATCATCAGCTGCATCCCCATCTGCAGTCTAACAACACAACTGTAGCCTTTTGGAAAACAAGCTATCAGGAATACCGCCCCTGATGTCACCATAGCCAATCTGGTGTCTGACCTCTGTAACTTTGTTCTCACCCACAATTATTTCCAATTTGGGGACAATTTATACCTCCAGATTAGTGGTACTCTCATAGGCACCCACATGGCCCCACAACATGCTAGTATATTTATGGCTGACCTGGAACAATGATTCCTCAGCTCTTGTCCCCAATTACCCCTCCTCAACTTACAATATATTGATGACATCTTTATGATTTGGGCCCATGGTATAGCGACCACCATCAACTTATGCCTCGACTACTCCATGCGAGAGATACATTTCCTGAACACTGCAGTACGAATCAATGATGGCCTGATCAGTACCACACTCTTCCGGAAACCCACTGACCGCTATGCTTACCTAGACACTTCTAGCTTCCATCCTGCACACACAGCTAGATCCATTGTTTACAGTCAAGCCCTTAGGTACAATCACATTTGCTCTGATCCTACTGACAGAGACCGAAAACTACAAGGTCTTCAGCAAATATTCATAAACCTGAATTACCCTCCAGGAGAAATGAAAAAATAATCGACAGGGCCAGACGAATACCCAGAGATCCATTACTCCAAGATAGGCCCAAAAAAGCCAATAACAGAACACCACTGGTCATTACCTACAGCCCCCAACTCAAACCACTGTAATGCATTATTAAAGACTTACAACCTATCCTTAATCAGGATGCCACACTCCAGAAGGCCCTAGGTGACAAGCCTGTTCTCTCCTACAGACAACCTCACAACCTTATGGATTCTCACCAACAACCACAGTCTACCACGGGAACACCAGTCCTGGAACCTTTCCTTGCAACAAGCCACGTTGCCAGCTTTGTCCACATATCTATTCTGGAGGTACCATCACTAGACCTAACCAGGTTATTCACAGAATCATGGGCACATTCTCATGTTCCTCAACTAAATCATATATGCCATCATATGCGAACAATGCCCAGATGCTTTGTATATTGGACAGACTTCAAACTCTCTTAGACAAAGAGTTAATGGGCATAAAGCAGACATAGAAACACTCCTGATTCACAAACCTGTCAGCCAGCACTTTAATGGATTGGGCCATTCTGTTACTGCCTGAAAGTCTGTGTTTTACTGAAAAGGAACTTTAACAGCCATTTAGAAAGCAAGGCAGTTGAACTCTCTTTTATATTCAAATTCAACACATTAACACGCAGTTTGAACCAGGATGGTAATTGTAAGGCTCATTACAAGGACTCTTTTACATACTTTGCTTTATCTAATTCTTGACGTCCCTCCCCTCCTTCTGCCCCTCTGCTGTCTGATTTGCTCACCTTGATAATAATTTTTCTGATTTGTTAACCTTGATTACTATTTTTGGTTCTCTGTGCCTTAAATATTGAGTCTCTTCTGGTATGGCTATGGTCTGAAGAAGTGGATCTGTCCCACAAAAGCTCATCACCTAATAAATTATTTCATTAGTCTTTAAAGTGCTACTAGACTGCTTTTGTGTTTTGATAGTATATAGACTAGCACGGCTCCCTCTCTGTTACGATTCACAAAGGTCAGGCAAATAAGTACCAAGAGTCTCATTGCTTCCACAGTGTGCCATCAAGGCCATCCTTTTTGAAAAACAAACAAAAACAGCGATTGCCCTACCCCTACACTTAAGTGGTCTGTGTAGTCAGGTGCCTTGTCTGACTGAACAGTATCAGCTGCTCTGTGAAACCCTAATGATTGATTGTATTTCCTGCTCATAGAAAGGTTTTTTTCCTTAATCCCAATCAGTTTATAACCTGAAGGATGACTTTATCCCATGCTTAATTTGTAATGAAAGAGACTCCAGGACTCATGCAAGTCAGTGCTGAGCCTTAAGCTATTTTTTCCCCCCACAGATAAGCGATGCAGCAACCCCAGAGGTGCTGAGACTATGAACTGGCAGGGCTAGAGGTGCCTGGGCTCAGCTCTGGAACAAATTAAGCACCAAGTTTATCCCTTCATAAAAATGTAAATCTCTTTAATATGTTCTCATGATTGTGTAAATGTGTGGTTACAAGAATCATTTTGTTAGATAACTCTAGTCAAAAGTTCCATTCTTTTTGCATTATTAGATAAAGAAGCCTTTGATCCACCTTCACTGCAATTGTTTATAATTTTTGTATTCTCTCTCATGATCCTTCTCCTCCAGTTTGTTGATGAACAGAACTATCTGTCTTTTTCATCTCTCCTCATATTGAAGTCTTTTGTGGCTTTTAATTATTCTCTTCACCTGTTTTCCTCTGTATGGCCTGTTTTTCTATTATCTTTCCTTGTAATCACTAGTGGGTTTGGAGGAAAAACATGAAGAGACCTAAAGTGATTGGGAACATGGGGAAAATGCAGCCATGTGAGTTCCAACTTGGAACAAACTTTATGGGACCACAGGAAATATTGCTACACCCATGATGAGGAGTCATCCGGCTAACTAAAATCATGCCGAAATACCAATGTTGCTGGACAAGAGTGTGCTGGACTAGAGCGGTTCACCCTGTAGTAACCGTTGAATGAAGTGTTTGTAAAATAGCAGTGCTTGCTAATCTTCTATGTTTGCATGTTCACTGCCCATATTCTTAGCTAGTGTACATTACTGTAGATATCATTACTGTATAGCCAAGTGTTGTATATTTTAGGCCTTGATGAATGTTCAACAAGACTTTTTTTCTTTTTAGCATTATGTTAGCTATGTTTTAAGAATCTATCGAGTACCATCATGCTGTGTGTAATGATAATACAAATTAGACCAGGATGGTATTTGAGAATCAAGAATATTTTAAAATATCAATAATAAGTGTCAGTCACAGCTTTTAAAAATTATTTCAAACTAGTGACGGTCTTGCTATAAAATTCAGGTCGGGTTTTCAGGTTTGGGGATTTACAACATTTGAGGTAGATGAATAGATCTGAACCAAAATCCTTCACAGAGCTTATGCTGCAGTAGAATAAGTAGAATGTATGATTTCGTTTATGGTTAGTTATCTGGCCATTGTAGCTCTACTATCCACACTAAGTGAAGTGCAAAAGTAAACTGCTTATAGGGTGAAAAGAAAACCACACCTGTTCAATTTGATAGTCTAAGTTGATAATAGATGTACAAGTTTTGTTATAAGTGTTATGTTTTTCTGATTGCTTGGACAAAATATTTTTCCTGTGATGTTAACAAAGGAGGATTTGTTTTACACTGTTTTGTGGTTTGTGTACATTTTATGAAGTGGTGTATTGACAGTGTTCCTTTAAATATAAAGATGTTTCTGATTAAAATATTTTAAAAGAAGACCCTCCCCCCAAATAATTTGTGTCCAAAGATACAATGGAGGGTAGAGAGAGGATCCAGAATGACCTGGATAAATTGGATGATTGGGCCAAAGAAATCTGATGCAGTTCAACAAGGGAAGTGTAGAGTCCTGCATGGGGATGGAAGAATCCCAAGCATTGTTATAGGCTGGGGACTAACCAGCTAAGTAGCAGTACAGTGGAAAGGGACCTAGGGATTATGGTGGATGAAGGCTGGATATGAGTCAACAGTGTGTCCTTGTAGCCATAAAGCAAACGACATATTGGGGTGCATCAGGAGGAGCATTTGAGGAGATCTAGAAAAGTTGTTTTTCCCCTGTATTCGGCACTGGTGAGGCCACATCTGGAGTATTGCATCCAGTTTTGGGCCTCACAGTATAGAAGGGATGTGGTGGTGCTGGAGCAGGTACAGCGGAGGGCAACAAAAATAATTAAGGGGCTGGCGTACAAGACCTATGAGGAAAGGCTGAGGGATTTGGGCTTGTTTAGTTCGCAGAAGAGAAGATGTGTGTGTGTGAGGGAGTGGGAATTTAATTGCAGCCTTCAACTTCCTGAAGGGGAGCTCTAAAAAGGATGGAGAGAAGCTGTTCTCAGTGGTGACGGATGGTAGACCAAGGAGCAATGGTCTGAAGTTATAGAAGGAAAGAAGTAGGTTGGATATTAGGAAAAACTACTTCACTGGGAGGGTGGTAAAGCACTGGAATTCGTTACCTAGAGGTGGTGGAATCTCCATCCCTAGAGGTTTTTAAGTCCCGGCTTGACAAACTCCTGGCTGGGATGATTTAGTTGGGGTCGATCCTTCTGGAAGCAGGGAGCTGGATTTGATGACCTCTTGATGTCCCTCCCAGTCCTAGGATTCTATGATTCTATGAAACTAGTTGAGCATCCTTCTAAGTGTTCTGAAGTTGGAGGCTAGGTAGGGATCGGGAATTAGGATTATGTGATGAGGCAGAACACTCACTGTTCAAGTCTTCTTAAAAGCAGATGTAGCTATCATTATCCCACAGTGTCTCTGAAGATCTAGGTGCTCTGTCCTGAGGAACCATAAAATGATGGGAAGCTTGTTGCCAGAATGTTAGGAATAGGACAAAAAAGTCTAAAACTGCATGGGGAAAAAGAAAATATATGTAAGGTAAAATGAATGCCTTTTATTTTAAAGATGCTTGAAGATGCTTAAAAATGCTCAAAATCAAAAATGGATATTTAAGTAATATATAGGAAGTATATTGCTGACTTTTAAAACATTTTAACTCCTCTTTCCAACAGAAGAATATTGAGCAGCAGGGAGCTGACAAAGTTGATTTCTTTTCTGTCTTTTCCATTTCCAGATTAAATACAGCTGAAATAAGAGTGGCTGCTGTTATTTTTTAAAAAATGCTACATTAAGTGAAACGAGCAGAGGAGGGAACTGTTACACAGCTCAGTGTAGGGTGTATTTTAAATATTTTTTGCTCATGTCTCAGTGTAACACTAGGTTATGCCCTAGTCATGCAAATAGGTTCTAGTGCTCATGCAGATCTTGGGGATGGGTTAAAGTCCACTTTTTCCAGTCACTCAGTTTTTGGGACATAGGAACTGATGTATGTGAACTTTGCTTTAGGTCTCTGCCAGAAAATTTTGCTCTAGCCAAAACAGTGTAATGACTCATTTCTGCTGTTGTGCCCCCAGTAGATTTTCATTACGTTGTGCATGTTGCTTGCAGGATCAGAGTGTAAGTTAGCTGTACTTGAAAGTGTAACCTAGCAAAAAGATATGTGTATGTATACATACATACACACACAGGTTTTAGTTATGCAGTTTGACCTTGGCTTTAGTTGGTTTGGTTAGCTTTTAGAAGGATGCTTCGTAGGCAGCCTTGTAAAAAGACAATTACTCTGGTGGGATGCAGACAGCCAAGTTGATTTGGTCTGTAATACTGCTGTTCAGGCTATAAATCAATAGGCAAGGACAGATATCAGGTTTCAGCATCTTGACACAATAGGAAAATGTGTTACAATCTGCAGGTGACCTCAGGTTTGGGGAAGAGATGATGGGTGTACATACAAATCTGTGTTAACCATTTTTACTGGAATTTTTAATATTGTATCAAGTGCTTTTATATATCACTGTATTGACTTAAACCCTTGTACTCCAAGTGGAGCATAGGTCATCTACAAGTCTACTCTACATCACTCTGTCTTGGGACAAAACTTCTAGCCGACTCCAGTAGTAACCAAGTTGTTGTCCTTCAGTCTCAGTAGATTTTCTCCATGTTGCCCAAGGTCTTCCTCTTTTGCATTTTCCTTGCAGGTTCCATCTGAGAACTTGATGGACTATTTTAAGTCCTTTTATATGGAAAGTTTGTATCTTTTCATATAGAGCATGGAAACTTTATATGAAGTCTTTTTATGCAGAACTTTTGTATCTTGTAGAATAGTTCCTAGAAATAAGTAAGGTAAAGAAAATGTCTATGTACCTCCCCACTTTATTTATTTTGTTTGTTTAATTGATTGCCCTATTGAGTGAATGAGGTGTGAATGGATAAGGCATGGAAGACAAGCACCTCCAGGTACTTGCAAGGGTTCAGAAGGGATGAAAGCCAGATCCAAGACCAATGAGGAGAACAATGGGACTTGTGAAGTGGTCTCATTGAGAGAAGACTGGACATATGAACCCTTTGGGAATCACCTGCAAGTGCCTGCTTTTGGAGGCACCACTCTCTTGAAAGGTGAATGAGACATTACCCAGAAGAAGATGCTACAGATGTCTAACTGCATATGTATATGATGGCTCTTATACATTATGTATATGCACATGATGGCTAACTGGTGTCAACCTGCATGAGTGAGAGGACACTATAAATCTATGGCATCTTGCAGAGGAACACTGGGTCTTACCTTGTCAGCATTGGAGCATCAATCTTGATCTGCAGAAGCCTGACCACAACCCTTCCCCATCTAACTCACCTGGCTAGTGCAGTTAGGGGGAGCAACTACTGGTAACAGCTACAACATGGGCTGTGCTTTTGTGTGTGAGTGTAATACATCCTGTGCATATGATATGTTAATTGCTTTATGTAAATTACCAATAAATGTGGCATTTTGCCTTTTCCCCCTGAAATACAACATGGGCAGAGTGTAATTGTAGGGAGATCAGAAGAATTACATGCTAGACTAAACGAATTAATGTTCTTGGTATGTTCTGGTGAAGTAATTTGTAATTTCCATTGTTGCTAAGAATGGCAGTTGTGTGACCAATAGAGGGGTAGCCGTGTGTTAGTCTGTATCTGCAAAAACAACGAAAAGTCCTGTGTCACCTTATAGACTAACAGAATTTTTGGAGAATAAGCTTTAGTGGACAAAGACCGACTTCGTCAGATACATTGGAATGGAGATTCCAGAGGCAGGTCTAACTATACAGGCTCATGAAAAGAAGGGAGTACCAATCAAGAGGAAGGCCAGTGGTGACAAGGTCATTTCAGTTACGGAGGACGTGGCCCTCTTCCAGCAGCTGATGTACGGATGTGAACATCAAGAGAGGAGAAACTGCTTTTGTAAATGGTCAGCTACAAAAGTAGCTTCTGCTCTCTTTGTACTCCCTTGTTTGGTACCCCCCTCTTTCACAAGCCTGTATAATTAGACCTGCTTTTGGAATCTCCATTCCAATGCATCTGACAAAGTGGGTCTTGGCCCACAAAAGCTCATGCTCCAAAAATTCTGTTAGTCTATAAGGTGCCACAGTACTTCTCATTGTAGTTGTTTGACCATAAAGAGAATATCCCCTAAATAGTAAAGTTCTTTGTGCTTCCCTTCGTACAGAGAAGTTTGAAGTTTAATATTCAACCCAAAAGATAAACTTACCATTGGAAAGCACTGACTCGGTGGACCTAGAGTGCAAATCGTCTGGCTCATGACTAAGGCCAGGTCTACACTGGACCTGAAAGTTGATCCTAGATAAGCAATTCCAGCTATGACAATTGTATAGCTGGAATCAATGTATCTAGGATCAACTCATCTGGCCATTTTCACAGAGGGAGGTCGATGGGAGAGACTCTCCCATCAATCTGCTTTACCTCTTGTGATAATGAGGAGTACAGGGGTCGACTGTCAAGCCCTAGTAGTTCGATTTTGCACATCCCCCCCCCCCCAGGCACACAATCAAAATCTGGAAGACCAACTTGACTGGTAAGTGTAGGTGTACCCTAAGTGCCTGATTTTAAGACTGAACTTAAGTGTAGCAGGATATGCCAAAACTAATTTGCAGGTTTCCATTCTTCATGCTTGCTCAGTGAGCCAGGACACCTCATGGTTGGGTATGCTTTGTATTTGAAAATTTTGGTTTTCATGTGGAAGGAAAACCAGTTTCTCGAGGCTGTGGCTGTAAAGAACACCTGCAATTGTGACTCATGATGCAGTCATATATGACAGTCTGTAGGCAGCTGGAACGTTACATCTGAGAGGTGTGACCTGCCTCAACCATAGCATTGAGGTGTTAGCTTTGAAGCCACCTAATTCATGGTACATTAAATGTCAAAATTAGCTACTTCACTGCTTTTCAAATCATTCAAGAAATAGATGCATGATGGAGATCTATTGAGTCTGAGTGGCAATTAATTTTGGTATTGCAAAGAGGTGAAGTTTAGTTTGTGGGTATATCTGCTTTTATTTTCCTCTGTGACTCCTGTATGCAATGCAGGTACCATGGGAGATTGAATATGGGGTTTTGAGTAGGTGTGTTGGAATTCAATTTTAATTATAATTCCAACAGATAATTGAATTATTTTAAAGATATTTTTCAGTTTTATCAATCACAGCTACTTGAAATTATGGTGGGTTAAACATTTGTATCAATTTGAATTTTCATAGTTGTTGGAAATTATGGCAGGACAGATAAAGGTGGATATCAGACAATAATTATTTGACTGTAGATGTTGAACTTCAGAGTCAAAGCTCCCTAACAAACTCAAATTGTAAATTTCACATGTCAAAAATATGCAAACTAAATGGAATTAAATCAAACTCTATTATATTCCCAAACACCATTTTCTTTCTTTGCCTGTGGATAAAATTTTAATAATCATTGATGGAAATATTTTTATTGTTGCATGTATGAGGAAATAGATGTTTACAAACATTTCCTGATACAAATTGAATCTTTCTAAGCACAGTTGTGAGTCAGAAGACCTGAATTCTATTGCAACTTGAAGTGAGTATTGGCCTTTTAAACCTGGGGTTGTGAGCTCAACCTTTGAGGAGGCCATTTAGGTATCTGGGGCAAATAGATTTAAAAAAAAAATCTGTCAGGGATGGTGCTTGATCCTGCTGAGAGGGGAGGGTGCTGGCCTCAATGGCCTCTCAAGGTCCCTTCCAGCTCTATGAGATATGAATTCATGGCCTGAACAAGTCAGTGGCCTTTGGATCTTATCTGTTTATACAATGGGGTTGATAATCCTTACGGTCTTTTGGTATCTCTGCATGAAAAACGTTATGTGAGTGCAAAATATTATTTATCTTATTGTGTAATTTAATTTAAAAATAATGAAGAACTTGATCCACTGAAATGAAATCAGTGGGGGTCTCTTAATTTACATTGGTGGTCTTTGGAACAGGTCCTAAATGAATTGCAACAGCATTATGGAATTTTTGCTATCTATCTAATCAATGTATTTTTAAAGTCGACCATATTTGTAGTATAATAGATGTCTCAGCTATATCCTTGTAAAGTTTTCATCTAGTTTAAGTGCAAGGACTGGTGCTAAACATTTTTAAAGTGATGACTTTTGTGTACAATTTAGCCCAAAATGCATGTGATGGTTTAAAAATTATTTCACTATTTTATCAATTAAAGATGGCATTAATAACAGAAACAAAGAAATGTATGGGATTTGTTTGAAAGTGTACGTTCTTTTAATTTCTAATAAAGGACTGGATTTACCAAACACTGCATTGGCTTGTCTACACTAGCCCCATCCTTTGAAGGGGGCATGTAAACAAGCCCGACCAGAGTATAGCAATGAGGTTCTGTGCTCCATATGCAGCACCTCATTAGGCTAATTCTCGCCACGGGAACTTAGAAGTTGCAAACTTAGAAGCACTGGCAAGTTGTGTAGCTGCAGGTACTTTGAAGTATTTAGATGCAGCAGACAGCAGGGGGCCAAGAGTCCTGAGAGGAGATGAGAGCAGATCTAGAGAAGTAGTTGTTCCCCTGTATTCGGCACTGGTGAGGCCATATCTGGAATAATGTGTCCAGTTTTGGGTCCCCCAGTATAAAAAGGATGTGGATTTGCTGGAGCAGGTACAGCGGAGGGCAACAAAAATGATTAAGGGGCTGGAGCACAATACCTATGAGGATAGGCTGGGAGATTTGAGTTTGTTTAGTTTACAGAAGAGAAGACTTAGGAGTGATTTAACAGCAGCCTTCAACTTCCTGAAGGGGAGCTCTAAAGAGGAGGGTGAAAAACTGTTCTCAGTGATGTTAGATGACAGAACAAGGAACAATGGTCTGAAGTTGAAGAGGGAGAGGTGTAGGGTAGATATTAGGAAAAACTACTTCACCAGGCGGGTGGTGAAGCACTGGAATGCGTTGCCTAGAGAGGTGGTGGATTCTCCATCCCTTGAGGTTTTTTAAGTTCCAGCTGGACAAGGTCCTGGCTATGATGACTTAGTTGGGGTTGATCCTGCTTGAAGCAGGGGGCTGGACTAGATGACCTCCTGAGGTCCCTTCCAGCCCTATGATTCTGTGATTCTATGTGAGAGGCAGCTGGCACCTGCTTTATTCTGGTATGCCGTACCAGAGTGTACCAGCTTACTTGCAGTACTGCTTAGCAAGGTCCATCTCTGAAAAGGACAAGTCACACAGACAAAAAGTGAATTATGACCTGTAGATCACATTCTGAAATAAAGGTACACTTTAAAGTTCTACTTGACTGCTTTTTTGACTTGCAAAAACTGCAATGGCTAAGTCTAAGACTTCCTCATTTAGTTAGGCTTGGGATTCAAACAAACCTTCAGAGGAGAACGACACACCTGACATTAATGCTGCTTCCTTTAAGAAATAACGATTTATTTAAATAGGTAACCAGAGATTGCAAGAAAAATGAGGAGACGATGCTTTGGAGTGTCTGTCTTTTTTTTTTTTTTTTTTAAATCTATAGACAATTTGTAAATATGCTTCTGATATCTCAGTATCAGAAATACTATGATGAGAAGGAAGAATCATCTGGATATGCAGGATTAACTTCTCTATTTCTTTGCTAAATTGTTACATTTCATAGATAAGCTGTGAGATAGTTCTTAATATAAAATGTACTGTCATAACTCTGTGTCTGGTCATGTGTGAGTGCCACAAAGTTCAACCATTGACACTAATGTTGTCTAATTCAGTACAGTCTATCTTGGTAGCCTACAGTGCATAAAAATACACCTCAGGCAGCTACAGATTCATTATTCTTCTCATTTGGTGGGAGATAAGCCAGAAGAGAAATAAGCCCAAATCACTAAGAGGTAAGGGTATGGTTCATCAGGCTCACTGTGTAAGAATTCCAATGTCCGTTAAATACGTTTGAGCAGTTACAGTGGATAAGGACCTGAGGTTTAAAATTGCAGATGGTCAGGAGAAAAGAACTGAAGACCTGGAGCTATTTAGTAATGAACTTGATGATATTCTAAAAAGGCTTAAAACAGAACTAGAGTTATAGAGCCGGGGTGTCCAATACAGTTGCCACTTGCCACATGTGGAAAATGGGATAGGGTGGTGTGGTGATTTGGCTCTGCAGTCACATGTGGCTCATGGATCCTTTAAACGCTGCTCCTCCTAGAGCCACACACGAGCGCTGCCTGCCTGTGTATGTGCCCCGCCCCGGTGGGAGAAGTGCATGGTGGCTCCTCTGGCCCCAACACCTCCTACAGCCCTGGCAGCAGCCTCAGCTACTCCGGTGGTGGCTCCTCTGGCCCCGGCGGCCCCAGCAGTTTCTTTGATCCCGGTGGCTCCAGCGGTGACAGCAGCTCTGGTTAGTTGCTGGCATTTATTGGAGGGAGAGGGAGGCTGGGGGATCCTGGTTCTGGGGGAGGACGCTTATTGGGGGGGCTGGGAGGGGGCTGTGGCAAATATAGGAAGATGACAACCACAATTGTGGCAATTTTTAAATTCCCACTGGACACCGCTGTTACAGAGTAATCGAGTGGTTAGAAGCACTTAAAGTGGAAGATATCATGAAGAAGTCATAGAATTTTATTTGCAGTTAATTACAAAGGAGCTGGAGAGGAACAATTTGAGTCCCATGTGCATTATTTTAGCTCTATTTATCGTCTCAGACCTTATGCCTCTGTGACTCCTGAGGGAATAATGGCCATAAAATTACCAAATTGAAGCAGAGGCAGGAGTGAGGGGAGAAGTAAATACTTGTGTAAGACTCTTTAGCTGCTCTTTGTTTTTAGAACAAAGCAGCTGTCATGTAACACTTTTTAAGGACTATCAAAATAAGTAGATGATGAGCTTTTGTGGGGCCGACCTACTTCTTCAGCTCTGTCTTTAAAGTGCTACTTCACCGCTTTTTTGTTTCGATAGTATATAGACTAGCAGGGCTGCCTCTCTGTTGCTACTACAGCTAGTGTATTTTACTGATTAATGTTTAACAGACTAGATTATTCTTGCTCACACTGAGGTGCAACATTGTTTCTTTTTCTATTTGCGCTGCAATCTGGTCCAACTCTCAAAACCAATAGTAACACAGAGGTAGGTGTGTTAGTCTGTATTTTAGCAAAAGAAAACAGCAGCCCTGTAGCACTTTAAAGACTAACACAATAATTTATTAGGTGAGCTTTTGTGGGACAGACCCATTTCTTCAGACCATAGCCATACCAGAACAGACTCAATATTTAAGGCACAGAGAACCAAAAACAGTAATCAAGGTTGACAAATCAGAAAAAAATTATCAAGGTGAGCAAATCAGGGGGTAGAAGGGGGGGAGGTCAGAATTAGATTGTCAAGTATGCAAGCGAGCCCCATAGTGACTCAGAAAATTCCCATCCTGGTTGAAACCACATGTTAATGTGCTGAATTTGAATATAAAAGACAAGTTTGGCTGTCTCCCTTTCAAGAGTGGTGTTTGAAAGGGAGACAGCCGAACTGTCTTTTATATTCAAATTTGGCACATTAACATGTGGTTTGAACCAGGATGGGAATTTTCTGAGTCACTATAGGGGCCCGTTTGCATACTTGGCTTAGTCTAATTCTTGACCTCCCCCCGCCCCTTTCCATCCCTCTACTCTCTGATTTGCTCACCTTGATCTTTTTTTTTTTCTGATTTGTCCTCCTTGATTACTGTTTTTGGTTCTCTGTGCCTTAAATATTGAGTCTGTTCTGGTATGGCTATGGTCTAAAGAAGTGGGTCTGTCCCATGAAAGCTCACCTAATAAATTATTGTGTTAGTCTTCAAAGTGCTACTTGACTGCTTTTTTGTTTTGATAGCCGTAGTAGCAGTATGTCTTTTTTCCCCCCCAAATGAGTTTAAAACTGTTCTGCTTGTCAAACCATTTCTTCCTCCACTTGTGACTGTTCTACCCTTTTAATTATAAATTTGTGGGGGGAAGGTGAAAGATACCTGTATGGCCAGGCTTTCAGCTCTGATGTCTGTCTGCCAGAAAAGGCCCAACTTACATTTCCAGGCCCAAGCAATAGGTGTTGCAGTAGCACTTCAAAGCAAGTGTGGGAAATGAGGACCTGAATACAGTTAAGTTTATTGTACCAGTCTAAAAGTTCAGTCTTAAGGCCAGATATTGACAGAATTGTTTCTTTGTTTTTCTTCCTGAACACAAACACATGTTTTGGAAATAGAAGAAATAAAATTGAAATGGTTGCTATCTCTACAGTTATTGACCTTTATATGATGTTAATTAGATGGTTTTATGACTTGTACGGTCATGCTAGGAGTTTTGGTTTCATTCTTACTGGAGATTGTATCACGTTTCTTGTTGGTTCGTGTCAGAGTTGTAACTTTAACTGCCTCTGCCACTCCTGCAACATATTTTGTCACTTGCTTCCTTGCTCCCCGAAAACCTAATTTTGTGCATAAAAGTCCCTCTTCAAAAAATGGCTGAGTTTTGTCTACCATGACTCTACATTTCACATTGCAGTAGTGCGAATGTACATTGTTTTCCAATAAATGATAGGAATATCCATACGCCCCCAATCAAACTGCTGCCCCTTCCCCACAAAGCTGGCCCCACCTGATGTGGTGAAGTGGGTAGCAGATGGTAGGAGTCCATTTGCCCTTTGGATTGCCATCAGTTCTATCATACAATAATGTTGTTAATGTGCCCTCCATGAAGTCCAGCAGGTAGTGCACCACTCAGACCAACCCTGCTTCACATGTAGTCAGAGACAGGTGGAGAAGCATTTCTGTGAGTGGTGTCATACGAGTCGCTTAGCTGCACCAGAAGCAGGTATCTGCATGTGTTAATGGTAGTGTTCCTTGTCCACCTTAGAAAAGTAAATACTTTGTTAATGGGATTTCAAGTAACATTTCTTACAGAATATTTAGACTGGTTTATTACTTAGCTGTTGGGAATTACAAGCAGGCAGCAATGTTTTGGTGTATCAGCTGTAAACTACGATAGTCAAACACTTTTGACACAGAACTAAATTCTAAAGTAAAACAATATTTTTCTGCTCTTTCTTTTCTTCCCTTCTTTGAGTGCTGCCATTCTGTTCTGGTCCTTATTGTGCTTCTAATGTATGCATTCATCTCTCTTAATTTCTTCCCCAATCCCTTCTTTGCATTTATACTCCTGGAGCAGAGTAATAACACAGATCAGTAGTTTGAGCACTGTTCTGCTAAACCCAGGGTTGCGAGTTCAGCCCTTGAGGGGGCCATTTAGGGATCTGGAGCAAATAGATTTTTTTTAAAAAATGTCGGGGGGACGGTGCTTAGTCCTGCCAAGAGGGCAGGGGTCTGGACTCGATGACCTCCTGAGGTCCCTTCCAGCTCGATGAGATGTCTGTGTATGTGTAAAGCAGAGAGGAAAGGCACTTTCATTTTGGCCTCAGGGGACTGGCTGCAAAGCAAAACTGACTCGTGTGAACTTGTGGGATCCTCTATTGCTCACTAAAAAGAGGCAGCCAGTCAGAAGCTGTGCCTGGCTCAGAGAGAGCCCACTTGGCTTCAGTTTTTCATTGAACTATCTGAATTAAGTAGGGCATTGCTGTGCTGACAGATGCTCTGCTTCCTGTGCTTTGACTGACAGGTCCCTCTAGAGCAGAACTCCAGTTAAATACCAGGTAGAGTTATATGTATTTGCCTGAAATATGAGGATATAATTATTAAAACCTGATGCTTCGAAAATGTCAAGAGAAGGCTCCTGCTTCACTCATCTTACTATTTGTCTGTCTCTGTTTTTTTCTAATTCTGAAATCTGAATGTTGTCATTGACACTACTTAGTATTCCAGAGTATATATGGCTTATACAGAAAGGTAGTGGAGAAGGGCTGTAGTGCTTGTACAACAAGCTGACTGAGGTCTGGGTCACTGTCTTAATTGTTTTTTTAACCTAAGTTCCTGTATCTTGTGACCAGTTTCACTTTGACTGTAATAACTGATCATGTCAGTTGTTCTCTGCAGCTGACCTGTCCACAGTCAGCAGAAAGTTCTGTGCATCTCTGAGGTGCTGCTAAATTTTTGCTTATTTCTGTGCTGAGATTAAATAATCCTCCTGGGAAGCTGGGAGTGTGCAGGGGATCTATGCCATTGAAGCACGAAAGGTTTACATTGGCAGAAGGGTTGGAAAGGTACGTAAATTGCATTGGTATTGCTGTTTATTAATTTGTTAGCACTGTTCGTGTCCATGCATTTACAAGTTTTAAAAAAAGGGTCACTGACTAAAGGAGCTATGCTCTCAGCTAGACACAACATAGTAAGCGTCAGGGGCCTAAGATACAGGAGGTCAAATGTTTACAAAGCTAAACAATCGTGATGCATGCTTTTTGTATGCATAGCTTGGTAGTTCCATTTTGTTATAGTTGCATATGTAAATGCATACAGTTTAGAGTTGACCCCTGGGGTGGAAGTTGGTGATGGAAGGCTACTTGAGAGAACTTAACACTTCAGTCATGCAAATTCTGATCTTCCAATTAAAAGATGCTGTTGCATGCTCAATTTAGATGATTTTAATTAGTCTTTTTATAAAGTGCTTGATTCATCCCAACTGAT
Source organism: Carettochelys insculpta (assembly GCF_033958435.1). Classification (NCBI taxonomy): domain Eukaryota; kingdom Metazoa; phylum Chordata; order Testudines; family Carettochelyidae; genus Carettochelys; species Carettochelys insculpta. The sequence goes on from NC_134137.1 coordinate 293,074,680, forward strand.
GATCATACAGAAAGAATACATTACTGTTTTAAGCTTCTGTTCAGCTCATACCTTCAAATCAGTGGCACTGCTGTGGGCACCCACCTGCCCCCACAGTATGCCAACATTTTTATGGCTGACCTGGAACAACGCTTTCTCAGTTCTCGTCCCCTGGTGCCCCTCCTCTACCTGGGCTACATTGATGACATCTTCATCATCTGGACCCATGAGAAGGAGGCTCTTGAAGAGTTCCACTGTGATTTCAACAGTTTCCACTACACCATCAACCTTAACCTGGACTAGTCCACACAAGAAATTCACTTCCTGGACACTACTGTGCAGATAAGCAACAGTCACATAAATACCGCGCTATACTGAAAACCCATGGACCGCTATGTTTATCTACATGCCTCCATCTTCCATCCAGGGCATACTACATGATCCATTGTATACAGCCAGGCACTAAGGTACAACCGCATTTGCGCTGATCCATCAGACAGAGCCAAACATATACAAGACCTTTACCAAGCTTTCCTCAGACTACAATACCCACCTAAGGAAGTGAGGAAACAGATGACAGAGCCAGACAGGTACCCAGAAGCCACCTGCTACAAGACAGGCATCGCAAGGAAAACAAGAGAATACCACTGACTATCACATACAGCCCCCACCTAAGGCCTCTCCAGCGCATCATCAGTGATCTGCAACCCATCCTGAACAATGATCTTTCACTCTCACAGACCTTGGGAGTCAGGACTGTTCTCTCCGACAGACAGCCTGCCAACCTTAAACAAATCCTCCCCAGCCACCACAAATCACAAACCAGTGACTCTAGGCCTGGAACGAGCCCCTGCAACAGTCCTCGCTGCCAACTCTGCTCACATATCTACACCAGTGACATCATCACAGGACCCAACACCAACTATGCCATCAGGGGCTCCTTTACCTGCACATCTACTAATGTAATATATGCCATCATGTGCCAGCAATGCCCCACTGCAATTTACATTGGCCAAACTGGACAGTCTCTCCATAAAAGAATAAATGGATATAAATCAGACATCAGGAGCAGTAATGCACAGAAGCCTGTGGGGGAACACTTCAGTCTCCCTGGACGCTCAGTGGCAGATTTAAGGGTGGCAGTTCTGAAACAAAAAAATTTCAAAAATCAAACAGAGAGAGAAATCTCTGAGCTGCAATTTATTTGCAAATTTGACTCCATTAACCATGGATTAAGTAGAGACTGGGAGTGGCTTGCAGCTTACAAAGGCAGTTTCTCTGCTCTGGGTGCTAATATCTCCCCATTACACTCTGACAATGGCTCACATCCCCCTGTCTGATCTGACTTGTTTTTTCCTCTTTTGATAAGTGCTATTGATACTGGACCATTTCCACCTTGCTGAATAGACCTTGTCAGCTCTGGCCCTCCCTCTTACTGGGACCCCACTCTTTAAATACCCCTCTGAAACCACCACCCCCACTCACGCATCTGATGAAGCGGGTCTTTGCCCACGAAAGCTTATGCTCCAGAATAACTGTTAGCCTATAAGGTGCCACAACACTTCTTGTTATTCTCTGTTCAGTTCAGATCTCTCAAATTTAAATGTCTGCCTTTCAAAATGTGTCCTGTAAAAGTTCAGGGAGTAATTGCCACAACTACTCCTGCATAGACACAGTCACATTAAATACAGTTTTAGGGTGAGGGAAGGAGACTCAATTTACTCTTCATCTTCTTTTTTGACCAAATAAGTTTCGTGGTTTGTTAAAATCTATAGTTGATTCTAGAGGCTGGTTCTCAACTTTTGTTGTATGGCTAGTATTTTTGTCAGCTTTCTACACAGTACAATTTCCTATTGCTACACAGAGATACTCTTCCTCCCCCCGACCTAAGTTACCCTGGCAGTGAAAGAACACAAAGGTCACTCAAAGTCCTAGGTTGCCAGAACTAGGAATACAGGGGATGCAGAAGTAGTGATTTCTATTACATACAGGGTTTGCAGTTTGGTTCAACAGATCTCAGTACACCTACTATAAAAATTGTCCTCGCACCCCTGCTCAAAGTTATGCTATTTACAGAGACTGCAATCATAGCAATGCATTTTTAAAATGCTAAAATATGAAGCATAAAAATTAAATCACTGTAAAAATGAAGGAAAAAAGTGTGTGGTCGTGGTGGGGGTGGTTGTGTAAATAAGTGTGTTTTGTTCTTGTACCTAGTCTTGACACATTATCACAGAATCACAGAATGTATCAAAGCTCTTAAACTTTGTATCTGGAGACTTGCCCACTATATGCATCCAACTTCAATTTATTATATTGGACTAAATTCTGCTACTGCTAACATCTTGTACAAAGCCATTGACTTTTGGACTAACATTTGTATAATATTTATTGTGAAGAGAAATTCAGTTTCCAGTTAATTCCCAAAGATAAGAGTGCATGGCATATGTAGTGGTGCTCAGAATAAACTAAGGCAGGATTTCTTCCACAAGTGGAGAAAGGTTTGCTGTATGTTATACAGTGAAAAATATCCTATTTGTAGTATTAGTACACTGGTGACTAATCAGCTGGCTAGACAGATTAAATATGTATTCTGTTGCTGAAGGATATATGCTATGAAATGTAAACAGCAAGAAATGAGACTCCAAGTAGCTTTTAAGAAAGCTCGTGTGATATCTTATCGAATGTGTTCAATGCCGCATAGCTGTAGATGTCGTGACTATTAGAAAATCTTTCACAATATTTGTGTTTGAGGTGGCTTTTAAAATTCACGTTCAGTTATCTAAGTGTACCTTCAGTTTATGAAAATATACAAAACAGCAAAAATGAAAGGTAGTAATTTATGTACTAATTACTTCCCACTAATTTTGAGAGGTTTTACTTTCATGTCTGTAGATCCTGATATCTTCCATGGCTCTGTTTAATGTACTCTGGAGATTCAGTATCCAGTGCTCCAAGAATTTCTCTGCTGATTAAATGGGAGGTGGCTTCACTCTCTCTGATATGCTTGTGTCTCTTGGGGCACAAGGCCTATTGGTGGTTCTTATCTTGGTAGTTGCAAAAGGATTATTTAGGGGTCATTTATATTCATAACAATACAAAGTGTTTTCAGTTTCTCTCTTTCCAAAGATAGAGGAATTAGCAGTGTTATGGCAGGGCTTTTTAATTTTTTTTTTAAGACAAAGTATTCATCATATTATTAGTAACACCTGACATCAGTCTCCTGCAAACCTGAGTAATCTTTTTTACTCTGTACTCAGCCTTTCTTCCTTTAAAAAGGAAGAGTAAGACTAGAAATGTTACCTCTGTAGACACTTCATGGGTTATGTGGAACTTTAAATATTGTTTTCAGACTCTCAAAATCTTTTGGGTTTTTTTTTTTCATAAAAAAAGTAAAATAAGTAGTAAGGTAGAAATACTGCAATGTTCTGTTATTTAAAGATAGAATCAACAGTCATAAGTCTATTAAAATATTACGTCTCCTTATTGTGGGTTATTTGTTCAGTGTCCGCTTCTTTGTGCATATTCATTATTATCCTGCCAGAATGATGCATGATCTGTTTTATTATAGATGTTAAGATCTGGTTGCTGTTGTCCATTCTTTATGCACTGTTGGGATAAACTTATTACATTCAAAGTTTGACATACTTAGGAGCCATCCATTAAAAAGCTGCATTATACAAAAGATGATCAAATCAGTGTATGTCCCGTATTAAAAACAAATAATAATAACGAGTTTAGATTTAAAGCTGTCGCTGCCAATAGCAGCAAATACAGATTTGGATAAATCTCTGTATGGAGGGCATGGGAGGAAAAGATGACAAAGACATCATTTCAGAGTCAGGTAATTTTCTATATTCTTGTATTTTTTGAAGTGAGCTTTTTTTTTTTCTTTTCATAAAGCTTTTTCTGAGGAAGTGCCTGATGTTCTCCAATCACATTTAATTTCTGCTTTTTTCATACTGCATGCAACTGTCTTCCCCATCCCTATTCCCCTGCCTTGTCCCCTTGCAGCTGTATTGTATGAATCAGTAAGAGCTGTTTAAAGTTAATTTAATTTTGACAAAAGATCTGCTTCTGAACTGTGATGAAATAGAAGTCACAAGCTTGTAGCAATTTCTACAATTAATTTTTCCATTTCTGTGAGAGCTTTCATAGACATTGTAGCAGAGTGTTTTTACTTTATTCCCCAGGGATCCTTAACCACATTCTCCACACCCCACTGCCTTGTGGGTTATCCTGGGAAGGAGCAAGGCTAAGGGAGTAAACCCTGACAGAAAATCCGGAGTGGAGTCCGAAGGCGGTTCGGTGTCAACTTCCGGCACTGTCCCGGCAACTCCTGCAGCTGAGCTGGTACCAGACGTGGAGGTTATCCTCTCCTTTGGACTATATCAGCAAAGCCGAGAGGGGGACATTGGTGTCTGGGCACCCCAGAGTCTCCATAATAAGTGCCCAGTCTTGCGCCCGGAGAGGTACTCCGGCATCGCTGAACAGCGTTGCATCAACACAGGAGGCAACAGATACGAGTTATAAGCTCTTGCTGTACTGGCGTAGAGAACGAGCGCCAGAGGTTGCCTTCGACGGTGGGAGAGATCCTCACATCTCACTGGACAGTCACCGCACGCCTCAAGCTGGGCAGCCCCCAGCCAATAGGGTACTGTCCCGCCACAGTTCACCTGCCTCACTGGGTGCGTGAGGCTTAAGGTTCCTGAACCTGACAAGTGACTGAAATTTGGGCACCAGGCAAACCAATAAGAAAATCAACAAGAAATGAGAAACATCAACAATTTAAGCTTGCTTGCTGGAATGTGTGGACCATGCTGACTGGCTTGACTGAAGATCTTCAGGCCATCAGTGACACCCGAAAGACCGCTGTCATCAATGAGGAACTGAGGAGGCTCAGAGTTGATATCGCTGCACTGCAAGAGATGTGACTCGCAGATTCGGGATCTCTAAAGGAAAAGGACTACACCTTTTTCTGGCAGGGTAAAGCCCAAGAAGAACCCAGAGAGCATGGTGTTGGCTTTGCTGTCAGAAATACCCTTCTACAAATGGTGGAATTAGTCATGGGCGGATCAGAAAGACTTCTTCGGATCACGCTTCAAACTTGCGCTGGTCCCGTCCACCTGATCAGCGCTTATGCTCCAACCCTGTACGTCACACCAGAAGTAAAAGACAAGTAGCGCAAATACCTGCTCGTGAATGACTGTACATATTGGGTGACTTCTATGCAAGAGTTGGAGCTGATTGGGCCTCATGGCCTTCCTGCTTAGGACACTTCGGTGTGGGAAAAATGAATGACAATGGACAGCATCTCCTTGAACTGTGCACGTACCACAATCTGTGCATCACAAACACATTCTTCCAAATGAAGCCACAGCACAGAGTGTCGTGGAGACACCCACACACGAAGCACTGGCATCAACTACACGTGGTCATCACTAGGCGTAATAACCTCAGAAATGTCCTTCTGACACGCAGCTATCATAGGGCTGACTGTGATACAGATCACTTGCTAGTTTGCTCCAAGCTCAAGCTAAGACCCAAGAAGCTGTACCGCTCTAAACCTGCTGGAAGGCCCCGCATTGACGCCAGAAAGATGGCAAACTCAGAGAAAGCTGAAAAGTTCAGAGAGACCCTCCAGGAAAATCTGCTCAGCGGCCCTGGGGGTGCCGATGTGACATCCAAATGGCAACATCTGAGGGATACAGTTTACAACACGGCCTTGTCGGTGTTTGGAAGAAGAGCTAGCAACACAAACGACTGGTTCGAAGCTAACTCCGATGAGATGATTCCAGTCATTGAAAAGAAGCGCGCTGCACTCCTGGAGTACAAATGCTCACCGAGCCAGAGTACCCAGCAAGCACTTAAAGTGGCCAGAAGAACAGTTCAGCAGACAGCCAGGCACTGTGCCAACAACCACTGGCTCCAGCTATGCAGCAGCATCCAGACCTGTGCTGACTTTGGTAATCTCAGAGGAATGTACGAGGGTATGAAGAAGGCATTAGGACCCACCCAGAACAAGATGGCACCTCTGAAATCCAAATCTGGTGAAGTCATCGCTGACAAAGCCAAACAGATGGAGCGCTGGGTTGAGCACTACTCCGAGCTGTACTCACGCGAGAACGTTGTGGTTGACGCAGCCCTCGATGCCATCGAGCTCCTACCAGTAATGGACGAACTGGATCAAGAACCGACTGTGGATGAACTGAAGAGAGCCATCGACAGCATTGCAGCAGGAAAGGCCCCTGGCCAGGATGGTATACCACCAGAGGTAATCAAGTATGCCACAGACACACTCCTGGAACCCCTACATGAGCTACTGTGCCTGTGCTGGAAAGAGGGTGAGGTTCCACAGGATATGCACGACGCTAACGTTGTAATGTTGTATAAGAACAAAGGAGACAGCAGCGACTGCAACAACTACCGTGGAATCTCCCTCCTAAGCATCACTGGTAAACTGTTCGCTGGCGTCATCCTTGGCAGACTCCAGAAGATTGCTGAGAGGGTGTACCCCGAATCACAGTGCGGATTCTGCGTAGAGTGGTCTACCGTTGACATGGTCTTCTCTCTAAGGCAGCCGCAGGAGAAGTGCAGGGAGCAGAGAAAGCCACTCTACATAGCTTTCATCGACCTGACCAAGGCCTTTGACTTGGTCAGCAGGGATGGTCTGTTCAAACTGCTCCACAAGATAGGCTGTCCTCCACGGTTACTCAAGATGATCCAGTTGTTCCACAAAGACATGAGAGGAACCATCCAATATGACAGCGCATTATCAGATGCTTTCAGAATCAGGAGCGGCATGAAACAAGGATGCGTGCTTGCTCCGACATTGTTCGGGATCTTCTTCACACTCCTCCTGAAGCATGCCTTTGGATCTTCAACAGAGGGCATCTTGCTGCACACAAGATCTGATGGGAAACTGTTTAACCTTGCAAGGCTGAAAGCTAAGTCTAAGGTGCGGGAAGTCCTCATCAGAGACATGCTGTTCGCAGACGATGCTGCTGTAGTGTCTCACACAGAAGACCAGCTTCAAAAACTGCTGGATCAGTTCTCCAAAGCGTGCAAGGACTTTGGGCTTACCATCAGCCTAAAGAAGACAAACGTACTCTGTCAGGATGTTGGTGAATCCCCATCAATCAGCATTGACAACTATACATTAGAGGTCGTCCACAAGTTCGTTTACCTCAGGTCCACCATCACTGACACCCTGTCGTTGGACACTGAGCTAAATAGGAGGATCGGAAAAGCGGCCACAACTCTGTCCAGACTTAGCAAGAGAGTGTGGAATAACAACAGGCTGTACACTCACACCAAAATGCAAGTCTACAGAGCCTGCATCCTCAGCACCCTCCTTTATGGCAGCGAGACTTGGACCCTGTATGCCCGCCAGGAAAAGAGGCTGAACGTCTTCCACTTGCGCTGCCTCAGGCTCATCCTTGGAATATCATGGAAGGACAGAGTGACCAACGCTGCCGTCCTCGAGCAAGCTGGAATCCCAACCATGCACACCCTCCTCAGGCAGCGTCTGCTCCGTTGGCTTGGCCACATTCACAGGATGAATGATGGAAGGATTCCAAAAGACATCCTGTATGGTGAGCTAGCCTCTGGCAAAAGACCTCCCGGACGCCCCCAGTTGCACTACAAAGATGTCTGCAAGAGAGACCTCAGAGAGGTAGACATCGAGCTGGACAACTGGGAAGAACTAGCAGACGACCGCGGCAGATGAAGGCAGGGGTTACACAAGGGCCTTCAGAAGGGCGAGATGAGGATCAGACAGCTAGCAGGTGAGAAGCGAGCGCACAGAAAGCACACTAAGGATTTGCCAGACACCCACCACATCTGCAAGAGATGCAGCAAGGACTGTCACTCTTGTGTGGGTCTTCATAGTCACAGTAGACGCTGTAAAATTAAGCCCTCAATTGAAACTATAAAGGGCACGATCCATAGTCTATGCAGACTGAAGGATGCCTACTACTACTACCCCAGGGAAGGAAGAAGTAGTGGCGTGGGAGGGGAAAGAGCTGGGGGACATGGAGATCAGGAGGGTAACAGTCATTGTCATTAATAATGGCGGTTTGCAGCCAAACAAGGAATATTATTGCAGTATCGGTCATAGCAGTTGCCTCTAACTACCAAGTTAATGTGTCTGACATAAAGGCAACTACTGTAAGGTAAAAACCTTATTAATAGGGTTTTTCTTCTTTTGAAAGCTAAGTGTTCCAATGGCTGTATATAAGGTAATAGTAATCTGATTTGTTCACTAAGTAGACTGAACATTTAGCAATGTGTAAACCACAATTTTGTGTAATGGTACCACAGTTTGGAATACACAAAGTGCCTCCTTTTTACCTGGCCAAGTCTTCAGGCTTTATTGAGAAGGCCTGTGCATGAGATGCTGCTGCTTGAATTTAGAGCTTGTAGTTAAGTGTTTCTTAAACTATGGTTAGTGGAACACTGAGGTTCCGTGAACAACTTGCAGGCGTGCTGCGATCATCTAACACTTTTTCGATGATCTATGCTGTTGATCTATATTTTCTGTTGTTAAAAGCCAGATACAGCGTTACTACTTCATTGCTATGATACCTGATTAAATTACTTCATTTTGATTTTTGCTGTGTGTTTCACTGTTTGGGTTTTTTTGGTCTGAAAAAAAATTTTTGAAGAACATTTTCAGAAATGTTCTGCATAAAAATATTATTGTTTGGTGTTCCCTTGTCTCAAAAAGTTTAAGAAACACTACCATAGACTATAGTAGGGTGTTTTAATTTTTAGCATATGCATTCTTGGCCATAGTTGCATACAACTTCACATGTTGAATTGTGACAGAATATTATTCACAGAATTGTTTCAAAAGCATGCAATCTCAAAAAATTACTTGGTTTACTCTCCAGATTCAGAGGCTTCTGGCAAAGATCTGGAGATGGTTATGGGAAACAACTTCAATAATGCAAATTCCTTGTACAGTAATAATAACCATTGATAGTGATATTCAGTTATCAACTCTATAACCTGGGGCGTCTGACTATTTTGATTGTGGACATCCTATATCACTGAGCTGTTAGGATGGTGTTGACTCAGGCATGTTTGTTAGATTCATTTAAATGTTTTTGGTGAGGAATTTGAAAGAAGAACCCAATAAAACCCTCTATTTTTGATCTATTTGCATTTTCCTAATCTGTGTGTGCTAGGGCTCACAAAGGAGCATAATGGTTCTAAGGAACTTTCTCTGTTTTGTATCTATATTTTGATTTCCATTCCCAGAATATTTTATACTTACTTTATTGTTTTCTAATATTTCCTTCAGGCTACAGAGGCACTTAATTTTGTTTTGGCAGTGCTTTAAACAACATTCTCATATTTCAGAGATTCCCAACCTATGGGTTGCGACCCAAACAAAGGTCAAGATTAGATTTGGTAAGGGTTGCTGGATGGGCAACTCCAAGCCTCATGTGGATCTTAAAGGAGCCATTTGCAGCTCCTGACGCTGCTGCCACTCACTCCTCCAGCGCCCAGTCCCTGCCCTACTGTGCTGAAATGGAACTCAGTTTCACTGGTTTAACAGCTGGCAGGAGGGATCCCGCTCTTACACCAATTAAAGTGAGTCCTATTTCAGCACAGCACGGCAGGAAACTGCCCTTCTGCAGGTGGAGGAAGGGAGCTAGAAAGGCTGGGGGGAAGCCGGGCAGAGAAGGCGGTTGCAGTGGCGGCCCATTGAAGGAACGGCGAGAGTCAGCAGGAACAGTGCAGAACTCCCATGTGAGGTAGGTAGGCAGGCAGGGGCAGCAGAGAGGGGCTTAAGCCTGAGAGTGACCAGGGGAGCATGGAGGGAGGGCTGACTAGGGCTCCCATGGCTCCCCCCCCCAGCTGGGGATCCCATGACTGGTGCTGCCGGCCAGGGCTCTGTGCCCCAGCTGGCTCCAAGGTTCTGGGTATCCCCCAGCTGTTGAGCCTGAGGCAGCACCTGGCTCGAGGCAGCAGAGCAGCCAGAGGCCCTCCCCCCCCTACCCACATTTTTTGGAAATCGTTTGCAGAACAGACAGCCCAGGCTGGGGATCCTGTGGCTGGGGCTGCCTGTGCCACATAAGCTTTCCAAAAATCTGGCAGCCCTAGCTGGGAGGGCCTTATGTTATGGTACCGCAGTTTGGAATAGATGAAATGCCTGGGGGAGGGGTGGGGCAGTCTGAGAGTGGTTTAAGGTGGGAGGCATTTGGGGGCTGAGAGGGGTTTAAGCTGGTTGGGGCAGGGGGCATTCTGGGGCTGAGAAGGGTTTAAGCCTTGAGCACATGAATGAAAGCCAGTTGAGGATCTCAGTCAAGATTTTGGAAATTTTTCTATGCTGCTAGTTGTTACTCAGTTTGATAGAACTATTTTTGTTTAGGCAGCTCAAGACACTGTTGCTGAAACTCTGGATTGGGCGCTTAGGCAAAGCTAAATGAGTTTTTGGAATGATTGGTTATCCTCTGTAATAGCTCAAGTATTTGACATGCAATGGGCGTTAAGTAGGTATGTGCTGTGGAAAAAAATCAAAAAAGTATAATTCGGTTCATAGAATTGCTTTTACTGTTCCTTGATTAATTAGACGATGAAGTGTTTACATTAGTAAGCTAGCATATCTGGCACAATTTTAAATAATATTGAATGCTTAGTCATGCCCACCAGTGGTGTGTCAAATGGCAGGCTCAGTTTTTTAAGTTGGGAAATGCATAGAAACCCAGCCTGAGCCTGGCAGGCTATAGTTAGTTAGCTCTGAACTTGCACAAACAAAATTTTGGTCTTTATAGGTATGAAAATATGTCTTACCAGCTTTGTGGAGATGGTTTATATACCTAGTTAGAAGCAGGTGAAAGGCACTGCTTGAGTCGCAGCTTAGACTGAGTCACATATGTTGAGAAAGAGGTGAAAATAATAAATTGAAAAAAAGAAAATAGTCTATCCACCTGCACCAGTGATGGGCAACTACTAATTGTGAGTGGGCTGCTTGAGTTACCCTCCTTCACCTCAGTGGACCATCGCAACCTGCAGGCCACTGGGGTTCCTCCTGGCATATTGCTTGACAAACCATCCTGTGAGAAACCTACACTAAAGTGAGGAAAGATGTAGAAAAACATATATGTTATAATAAACAGAAGACTTCTGCTCAAACTCCCTCATACTAGCGTGGAAGGATCACTTTCAGGCTGCTGAGAAGCTTGATTTTCAGAATACTTTTAAAGGAGATAGCCGCAGTGCTACCAGGGACTAAGGAGGTACCTCTTAGCTGAGGTTGTGGAACCAGGGATTATGGGACATCTTGGAGAGCATCTGGTCTTCATGAAGGCTGGGAAGAGCTCAGCTGAGCTTCAGGGAATGGGTTGATTCCTCAGAGTTCCCGGGTCAGTGGAAAGAATCCAGCTGTTGGGGTACTTCCAGGCAAATTGCCTGGGGCATGAGAACTGCAGAGCATAGACAGGTTCCCCAAGACAGGGCACTGGCTGAGAAGGGGAAGAGCATCTGGAAACTGTAACTCAAGTTGGGCAAAGGAAATAATGTTGGTATTTACCAAAGTTTCTTTTTAATCCATACATTTTGCCCTAATACCAGAATCTGATTCTGGCCTGCCATAGATTTTTCTGTTCTGGGGAACTAGTACATTAGTGTATGGGGAAAGAATATTTATTTATTTATTTTAAATGTACAAAGAGCATTCATGGAATTTCTCCCTGCTTATACCCTTCACCCAGCATAGTGATTCTTCAGTCTCTCCCCGGTAAAGAATGCCATTCAGCCCAAGATTCCATATATGTAGAATCTTGGTACCTCTGTGGATATCTGGTTTATATCTGCAGGTATCTGCATCCACAGGTGTGGATGCAGATATTTGCTGCTCATTCTTGCAGATGCAAATACCAATTTTGTGTCTGCTCAGGGCTCTGGCCATATGGCAGCTACTGAAATGAGTACAGTGAGTGGTGGGAGGTGTCTCAAAAAAGCAGATAAGTTAAAGAAATACTAGTCTAGTCTTTGACCTAAAGTAGTAGAATCAGTATGTGTGATGTCTGATACAGGATGGTGCATTATCTGATTTGATCCTGTGAGCTTTTTCCATGTCTAAATATATGTAATTGAAACTACATAAGCCAGGAGTCTTCAGTTGTCAGGGGCATCTCGTATTTGCATATTTCCTCACTACCTCTTTTCTCTTTCGCCTGTCAACAGCTCCTTGGATGCTCACAACAATGATGGCACTAGTTGCACCAGCCAGGCTGTGGGTGAGAGATTACATAATACCATATATCATCTTGCTAATAGCTTGAGAAGGCAATGCTAGCAGTGAAGGGAATACAGGTCATGTCCTCGCCCTTGAAACTTGTGTCCCATTCAGAAGAGAGCTCTTTTACCACTCTTTAGCACACACTGCACACCAGTAACAGGGAAACCACATCCTTCCTGAACAGAACATTGAAGCAAACTGTCTGAACACTGGGTTTGAGAACCTGATAACTCTGTCTCTGCACTATTGATATCCTGTGAGAATTGTGCACCCTGGTCAAAAATTCAGCTGAGACCAGGCTATCGGAGAGGGCATGGGGCAGGAGCTTACAACTTTCACCTGTAAAAATTGCCTTGCAGTTGTCTGTTGCAGTGGAAATGAGAACACCACCTCAGAAGGTGATCATAAAGGCATCTTGCACAACTACCAGAGATTAGATTTTTAACTGTATATATCTCTTGACCTTGCTAGACTTGTTCATCACAAGGAAGGCTGGCAGTCTGCCTGGAGCTCCTGCCGTGATTTTTGAAGACCAAGTCCTTTCAGATTCCGTGCACCTGGTATAACAGGTTTTTGATCAGCCAGTCCATTTAGATTTTTATTTCCTCTCTAGGTGCAAAATAGTATTTCATAACAAATTGATGTCCTAGGTAATTTTGTCCCCAGGTGCTTTAGGGACCACAATCAATACCTTAACTTCTGCTTACAAGTTAATTTGAAATCCATTCTGAAACTGGGATGCTGTCCAGCTGAACGCAGTCTGGACCAGTGCTACTGTATGAGGTTTACCAGGTCCTGTAAATATACCCTCCTCCTCTATGCAGCCATAACAAAATCTTTGGAAAATCTCAGTACAAGTAATCCAGTTTTAGGAAGAGATTTTCAACACCAGTGCTCTAACCAGACAGTACAATAATGTGAGTCAGATAAATACCTACATAGCCTTCAATAGATTAGATAAGGTTGCAGGCCTATCTGTATGTATAGGTAACCTATGAAGGTATCCAGTGAAGAGGCCTCTCTATCGGTAGCCAAGGATGAAAGTTTATTGTAAAGTCCAGCCAGCCACTGTCACGATTTATCTGTCAGTTGTGGCCAGGTTTCTTAGAACTATTTGGACATACAGGTTCCATTAGCCTCTGAATGTGAACAGCGAAAGAATGGACCCAGAGTGAGAAAGCATCCAGTCAGAAGGTTCATGAGAGGTGGAGACAGGCTGGGCTAGTTTGGATGAGATGCTGATTGTGGCTGCGTTTGTAATCAGGTCATTGTTAAATAGATTGCTAATATCTGCACCTTTTAAACTAGAGAAGTCTGGTGTGATTTCAATACGTGGGTGCCAGTGCAAAGAAAAATGCAAGAGTGGCTACAAAGAGACATCAAAAATACCAAATGCTTAAAAATGCTCCAGGTTTCACTTGAGTGATTTTTGAACAGCTGGAAGATCTCATTTTAAAAAAACAGACCCATACATAAAGTATTGAGCAGCATTAATAAGTGTATCAGGCTTAAGTTAATATTCAATAGCTTGCTACATGCAACATCTTGTTTACTATACATTAAGCAAGAAAGTTAATATGTGCCTTTGATTTAATGTGAAAAAATTTTCCCTTAAAATATATATATTTAAATGACTTTGTCACCGCAGGAAGCACAAACTTTCACATTTTTTTATTTACAAGTCTGGTTTTTGGTGTTAGATGATATCTACAAATAACTCCGAGTGAGATTTTTATTTTAGTAATGTACTTTTCAATTTCTTTTAAATAAATGGGGGATTGGGGAAGGAGGGAGGGAAGGATCTGACCAATTTAAAAGTCCCCACTTTAAATTTTTAAAATTATCTGCATATGGACGTATACAAAGATATTGCAATGAGATGTGTATTTTGAAATGCTTTTGTAAATCCTAGAGAGACAATCTCTCAATCCTCTGCCTATTTTCCTTACTTTAACTTCCTTGTATCATATCCTTTCAGAGGACACAATGAGTTAATTTAATGACTCACTTGACTTAAACCCTTGTATTCTGAGTGGAGCATAGGTCATCTACAAGTCTCCTCCCCTTCAGTCTGTCTCAGGACAAAATTTCTAGCTGACTCCAGGAGTAGTGCAGTTGCTGTCCTTCCGTCTCAGTAGATCTTCTCCTCACTGTCTGAAGTCTTCCTCTTTTGTCTTTTTCTTGTGGGTTCCATGTAAGAGTTTGACAGACTGTGCTGGATGATGGTTTACTGAGAGCGTGGCCTAGCCATTCCCACTTTCTTCTCTTGATTTGAACATCAGGTGGTTCTTGTCCTGCTCTGTTCCAAAGCTCCTCATTTGTGACAAAGTCTTGCCATTTGATGTTGACGATGTGCCGACCTACTTCGGGTCCCGTGGGTGTGCGTGGGGTGTGATACAGCAGGGGGAGTCGGGTGGCCCGGGACCAACCACCCCACCTTTATAGCAGCCTGATATAGTGTAGCAGCAATATGTGATTCAGTGTATTCACTTTAAAACCTAGGTTTCCACAGCATTATGAGTACCAGGAACAATAACACTCCGATTGTGAACACCACAATGCCCTGTGGCTGTTTTAAGTCCCAATAATTCTCTATACAGACCCAGCTAGACCAGCTAGTGGTATTTACCAATAGTGATTTATTCATTTATTTGTAACTACAATTACTTAACACTTGTTATATATATATAGATAGTTATTTATTTGGCATAAGCTAAATACTAGGTTACATATAACCTATATATAATTACATGTGACTTACCAATAACATCCAATGCTCCCACATCTCACCAATAACTACGTTACAGCGGCCCTTCAAGTCAGAGATACGGCTTGGTTGGGACCTTTCGTGGTGGTGACGTCCGGGTGATCAGGCCGGGGTCTGCTGTCTGGACTGGAAGTTGCTAGCCTCCGCCTTGTATCCAGGAGCCCACCCCCTTATTCCTGTTAAATCACCTTTTATACTGTTTCTTACTTGGGGGTTCGATACCTGGCCAATTAAAGCGTTTGTTACCTAATTTGGGCTTTCTATCCTCCCGGCCTGTTAGAACATGTTCCAAGATTTCCTCTGTCCTTGGTCTTTTTCTAAACCTCCCCTGAGACCCTCTGATGTTGTACAACCAAGATGTTCTCTTTGGGGGGCTTCCAGCTACTAGCCCCAGCTGTTCTCTTTGGGGGCTTACTATCTGCTTGTCAGGATGTTCTCTTTGGGGACTCTCCAACTACTTGTCAACTTTCTGATTTCTTTCTCCTGGCCTGACTTCAGACCTTCCCGCCGCTGTATGATAGCGTTCCAAGATGGAGTGTATGGTCATTCTGCCTTGCGAGTGAGGCCCGGCCACCAGGTGCTCGTGCTCCCACAGATGTAAAGAGTGTACCTCAGGCATCTGTTTATGAAAGTCTGTAGCTTGTGATTTGAAGACTTTGTGTACACTGTACAAGAGCACACTCTTCACATTTGTATTGAAGGTCTGCAGTTTCATCTTCACAGATATTATTTGTAAGCTTCATATAGGATGGAGAATTTTGAATGCAGATGTTGCTCTTCCTGTCCTGGCATTGATATCCTTATCTGTTTCTCCCTCTCTGCCCATAATAATACTTCCCAAGTAAGTGAACTGCTCCACATCTTCCTGGTTATCCCCTCCCAGTCTGGATCACCTCTCCCTGAGGTAAAAGGGGTTGGTTTAGGGTTAACAACCCTTTCTGTAAAAAAACAAAAGTTACAGAAACATCTACAATGAAACCTACAACTGCACAAGTCTTGGGAGGAGTTTGCAATCTGCATGGATTGAGTATGAAGCGTGGTAGGGAAAGCCAAAAGGAAGCTGCCCTGCAGACGACCCTTCTCTCACCCAGGACAACCGCCTAGTTTGGTACGTGGAATGTTTGGACCATGTATCAAGCATGGAAGACAACACAGGTTGCAGCGTCAATGAAACAGTACAACCTTGCAGTTTTGGGCTTGTGTGAGTCAATATGGATGCAATCTTGGCCGCTACACCTGGCAACAGGTGAAACCCTTATCTACTCAGAACATGAAGAGGGCACACCATACACAGAAGGCATAGGCTTGATGTTCTCAAGAGAGGGATCTGGTGCTTTAATGGAGTGAACAGCAGTATCATCATGCATCATCACAGCCAGATGCACCAAAGTGCAGAAGCTACTGACTGTGCAGGGTTATGCACCAACCAACAAAGCAGCTGAGGAATGTAAAACAGACTTCTGTGAGAAACTACAAAATGCTGTGAACGAGAAAGCAAAGAAGGATATCTTGAGTTTGATGGGTGACTTCAGTGTGCAAATTGGAAGCATAAATACAGGCAGAGAGGAGACCATGGGAAAAGAAGGCCTAGGCAACATGAATGAAAATGGAGAGCACTTGTATGACTTTTGTTCCTTCAACGGATTGGTGATAGGTGGTAGTGTTTTTCCACACAAAAGGATCCATAAAGTCACTTGGCTATCATGGGACCACCAGTCAGAAAACCAGGTTGATTTCATCTGTATCAGCAGTTCTTTCAGAAGATCAATGCAGGATGTCTGTGCTAGAAGAGGAGCAGATGTAGGTTCAGACCACCATTTGGTCATGATAAAACTCAAGCTCATGAGGTACACCATGAGAGCGACCAAGCTAGGACTGAGATTCAACACGGAGCAGCTGAAGGATGTAGTAGAGGAGACAAGAGCTGGTTTCCAAGTGGAGCTGTCCAACAGATATGCACTTCTGACAAAAAGCTAATTTAATGGTGTTGCTTAATCAAAATGAGAATTCTTGAGGTGAGCATATTGACTATATTTCTTCTTTCTACTCTCCCATCCCAGTTGCGGTGTTTGTGTGTGTGTGATGCAGGTATTCACAGAAATACTGTTGGGGCACCTAAGCAAATGTCTTTTATAAAATACACCATCACCCTTTTCCTTGTCTGTTATTACATTGAAGTTTTTGTGCAAGAATTGGAGTAATACATAAAACAACAACAGCAACAAAACTAAGGTATTTTGGGCCTGGAATAAAATGGTTGACCATGTTGCTTGTTTTCCTTATTATCAATGTGACAGGACTGAGCTTGTTGTTTGTGAAGCTACAGACTAACACGACTGCCCATCTGAGATTATCAAATGTAATATTTCCCTTTTCAAATTTTCTGAAAAATCATAGAACTAAAATCCTTTAGACTGTGAAATGAAAGTGGTGTTTTGCATGGTGTTTCAGCTTCCTACATTGCTTCCCCAGCTGTGCGCAGATATGTACCATAGGCTGTGAGCACAGCAAAGGGTTTCTGCATTCTATCGGGCTCGTGCAGTTAACTTTTCAAACTGCTCGCTTTAACTGAATTTGGTCTAAGGCAATGCTTCTCAGCCTTTTCAGTAACATGGCACACTTCAATGAGACAAACAATTCCATGGCACACCCACTTTTTTCAGTGGAATTGATTGCTCATAAACATCACATTTACTTTGGTTACAGTCTTGCTAGGGATTTGCTCCATTACTGCTGAGGGTGGGGGAGGCAGCTCCAGAGAGCGAGCAGAGCCCCTCCCCACCAGCTCACTGGAGCTGCAATGCAGCATTTAAACTGCCCCCCACTCCTACGTCCGACCCCTCTTGCCACTGTGGCGGGGAGGGGGAAGGGTGAGGATCAGGTTCCCCACCTGGGAAGCAGCATTTCAGATGCCTCCCAGTGCGAACAAGCCCCTGAGAAGATGGCATTTCCCCTTGCAGAGGCTTTGTTGACATGAGGTCATCAACTTCCTCCTGTGGTAGTTCTTTGCAGAGTTGTTGTGAGGGGAAATTGATGAACCTCCTCACCTGCCCCCCCACCCCACAGCTGGGACTCAGGCAGTCTCTCTGCTTGAGCCCCAGCTGACACGGCGTTGTCAATTTTCTCCTGTGTTGGCTCTCTAAAGAGCCCTGGTGAGGAGAAATTGTCAAAGGTTCGTGGCACACTTAGACAATTCTCACAGCACACCCGTGTGTCACAGCACACTGGTTAAAAACCAGTGGTCTAAGGCAGCATTCGTTGCAAATGGGGTAGGACTGTTTTGTCCTCTGTATTCATCTGGCTCCGAAGTTGGCCAGACTATATCTGACCTGAAGAACAATCAGAAGTCTAAAACACAAGCAAAAACGGCAACAAGTGTCAGAAGGGAGGCACGATGTTGAGATTCGCTTAAACAAAACAACCACCCTCCCCCTCAAAAACATTCTTTACATAAATGGCTGCAGAGTCAACTTTAAGGCATGTTTTTATTTTTCTTAACAAGTTTTGTCACTTTCTTTGTGAGCTACTTTGAATTGCTATTTAGATTGATGTTTGTAAATGTTATCACACAAAACCCAGTTCACTTGAACATAACAGAAGTGACCATAGTGGGTCAGACCAAATTCCCATTTAACCTAGTATCCTGTCTTCTGACCATGGCCAATGCCAGGTGCGCCAGAGGGAATGAAAAGAACAAGTAATCCTTAAGTGACCAATCTCCTGTCACCCATTCCCAGCTTCTGATAAACAAATGCTATGGAGTCCATCCCTGCCCATCCTGGCTAATACCCATTGATGGACCTAACCTTCATGAATTTCTCTAGCTCGTTTTTGAACTGTGTTATAGTCTTTGACTTCACAGTGCCCTCTGGGAAGGAATTCCACAAGTTGACTGTGCATTGGGTAAAAACATCCTTCATTTTGTTGTGTTTTAAAGCTGCCACCAATTAATTTCATTGCCCTAATTCTTGTATTATGTGAAGGAATAAATAACTCTTTTTTATTCACTTTTTCCACACTGGTCCTAATTTTATAGACCATTGTCATATCTGCCATCTGAAAAGTCCCATATGGAAGCATATTTTATATCAAAGCTGAAAAGTTCCAGTTTCAGTAATTTCTTCTTACATGGCAGCCATTCCAAACCACTAATCATTTTTGTTGTTCTGTCTGAACTTTTTCCAGTGTCAAGATACCTTTTTTGAGATGGGGCAACCACATCTGCACTAGTATTCCAGGTGTGGGTATATGATAGATTTATATAAAGGCATTAAGATATATTCTCTTATTCTCTATCCATTTTTTTAATGTTTCCTAACATTGTTTGTGTTTTGACTGTTGCTGTGTTTTGAATGGATGTTTTCAGAGAATTATCCAAGATCTCTCTCACATGGTAACAGCTAATTTTAGTCCCCATCGTTTTATATTTGCAGTTAAGATTATGTTTTCCAATACACATAAGCTTCATTGTTTTTCATTTTTGAAAAATACTATAATTGAAAATTGATAATTTTCATATAATTCAAAAAATTACTTCAGTTAGAGCTGAGCAACACTGGGTACAGCTGCTAGTAAAACATAAAGATGTTGTTAAGTTTCCTAACTAAACTATTCTTGACAGTGACACCAATGTAGTTCAAGCAGTTACCAAGGTAGATAACCCATTTCATAGCTGTACTAGGCTATCTTTCATTATTTCTTAAAATATTTTTTGTTTAGTATATTTGGCTACGTCTACCCAGAGAGTTTTGTTGACAAAACTGGCTGTGGAGTGTCCTCATTCCCAAGGCATTCTGTTGACAGTAAATCCACAGAATGCTGCAGCACTTTTGTCAACAGCGTTCTGCTGCTCCCTGATGAGGCAGAATGCTTCTGTCAGCAGAAAACCAATCTGGGTGTTCCAGGGGGCCTTCTGTTGACAGGCAGAGCTTTTGGGACACCGGGCAGTCCTGTCTGCCGTGCTTCCGGTTGGCCATTTTATCGAGAGAGTGGCTAGGCAGTATGTCCGCTCTCTGTCGATAGAGCGGATCACACTTTTGATCTGCTTTGCAGTCTGTCGACAGATCTCTGTAGTGTAGACATAGCCTTTAATTTCTAAATATGTCACATCTATATTAACTTTTGTCCCCAAAGAGTCATCTTCTTCCCTAGGGGAAGCATATAAGGAAAACAGATTGTCTTGGGAGGCAAGTCAAGTTTAGCATTTGATATTTTTAATTTGAGCATAAATTAGTAAAAGAAGCCCATAAAATGCTCCAGTTTATCAGAAATGTAAATAAGAAAGTACTGATTGGGGGTGGGGGAGGGGTGGAAGGTTTTGGTCTTTTTGCTTCCTGCCAAACAAAAAACAACCTTGCTGTCCTTGAAGTCAGGGAGAGGTTTGCCATTTATTACCATGGTATTAGGTTTTGGACCAGAGAATTTAGTGGGAACAGCATTAATAAGCAAATTGAAAACTACTCTTTTCTTCATGTAAATGAATTAGCAGAGATAAAAAATGATCTTATTAGTTAGTAGCTCAAGGACTAAGCCCACTTTCTTCTGTGTATGAGGTGTGGTGTGTGACGGAAGAGGAGATATGTCAGCTTCATTACACACTCAAAGAAAGCCCTGCCCTCTGAATTCAAAAGAATAGACAGTCATTGGTTTTTGTTTTTGTATTGCTGTATTTAATTGTAACACAGAATCAATGTAGAGGGTTTTTTAATTGACTTTAAACCTACTAAAACAAAGAGGGAAGACATTTAAATAAGACAGTCATAGTCATTACGTTAGACTGGGTTGAGCAAAATGGGGGGCACACCCCTTTGGGTGTGTGTATGAAATTTTATAAGGCTCCTGGGTGTCAGGATCATCCATCTCCTTAAAAATGTTGAAATATGTTACTGTTTGTATGTATGCATGGTCACACTTATATATAAATTAAATATTTTTACATTCCACATATTTTTAACTGACATTTCCATCAATTTGGATGACATTCGACAGGTTGGGGGAGCCCTGCTAATTGCAGAGACAAAAAGTGGAGACTGAAGTGTGAAGTTTGCTCATCCCTGCGTTAGACTGTATTATTTTGCATCCAGATAAAGACAAATCTGTTGACTTTAGCTAGTTCCTGGATTTCTTCTTCTTTGAAAAAAATGTTGTTTGTGCTTCTAGCTTAACACAAGAAGCAGTGTGACTGTAAGGTCAATGTAATTTGGTTTCAAATGCAATGTTAAAAACCTTGTTTTAGTAAATGACATCATGTGAGGCCTATGCGCTAGCGCCTCTATACTTCTCCCAGTTTTAGTGCACTTCCCCCATTTCTCACAGCTATCGAACCCAGATTTGCTGGAGAAAACATTTTCCACCATTTTGAATACAATGGCAAAAAGTAAAATTATTATGTCGCTCTTCGTTTTGTAATGCCCTGTTTTGCTTCATGGATTTTCTTTGCTCTTTATTAGGAACAGATGCATCATATATACTCTATTGTATCTTCATAATGAGTTTTCCCTTCACTTACTTGTTGCTTTCACTTTCTTTGGTGTATTACGGTTGCTAACCCTCCTGGATTGTCCTGGAATCAAGCCTCCTCTCTTGGGGGCTGCTGCAGCCAACCCAGTAACAGTCTGGTGGTACATTGGGGCTAAGGCAGGCTCTCTTACCTGCCCTGTGTTTGTGCTGCTCCTGCAAGCAACTGGCAAATTCTCTTCCACCCTAGTGGAGGCGGGTCTCAATGCAGTGCCCACTTTCCATCCACTGACTCTACAACTCCCAATGGCTGGGAACTATGGCTAATAGGAACGGTGGGTTTAATGCCTGTGGTCGGGGCAGTGTGATGAGCTTCCTGGCCCCCCCACTTGTGAGCCGCTGCCAAAGGGATGTGGTGGTGGTTTTCAGAAGCTATCTGAGGAAGTGCTGCGCCTCCTGATCTCCAGCCGGAGCTCGCCCCTTTGCCCCTCTCACACCACAACTCCCTCCATGAGCCCTCACTCCTTTGCCCCAGCCTGATTAGAGTGTGAGGTGGGGGGAGGTGAATATGCGGGTGGCCTCAGAAGGAGTGGGTCCTCAGTTCTGTGAACAAAACAAACAGCAGTGTTTACTCTGGCTCTTGGTCAGCAATAAAGGGAGGGAGGAAAAGAAAAAAGTCTCTTGAAAGGGTAGAAGATTTTTGTTGCCAAAAATGGGTGTTTCTCCAGACGAGTCACAATGAAGCGTAAAAACTCATTGTGTTGTCTCCAAAAGGCAGTTTTTGGTGACAAAACTTGATAGTGTAGATGTAGGCAAAGAGAGTTTATAGTGCCTGACTTTTAGCAACACAGCTGTGTCAACACAGCCCCCTTGCTGAAAGCTGTGTACTGTACACATACTCTTACGCTGAGCTAAATTGTGTCTCCAGGCAGCTCCTTCACCCCCCCCCCGCCCCCCATAATAGCCTTGCGAAATATCGTGCCTCGTACACGCCTCTCTGGCTACAGTTACACTACACCAATCCGTTGACACAAGTCACTGTTGGAAGAGATTTCCCGACAAAACTTCTGTCGACAGTGTGGCCACACACAAAAACCAATAGGAAGCGTGATCCATGTTCCACCAGTTTTGTCGACAAACCTGGGGTTTTGTCAGCAAAACTCACTAATGTAGCCATAGCTTTTGAGGCTCAATTATCTCCCACTCTCTTCTTTCGCTTAGGGAGGCAGATGATGATTTGTCTACACCCTATATCTGCAACAATTTGTGATATTTCTTGAGCTGGCAGAGCCAAAGCTTTGCCCCCTTCCTGCCCACTTTCTCTTGAAGGAAACAGACACGCAGGGCCCACTTTCTCCTGTCTATTGAGATCAAGGTGCAAGTAGCCACCTTGTTTGGGGAGTAGTCATTGTTTTATACCAAGCCTATCGTCTTTGTGGAATTTGTGTGCGTTTGCGTTGTATGTTCACAGATATTGAAGAGTCTTAATATTTTGCGTATTTTAATAGTACTGTAAAGTTAGGTATTAGCTGTGATGTTTGGATCATAGGGATGTCCTTGAGACCATCCTCTCATGGGCAGATCATACCACTGAGCCTACTCACCTGTCCTCTGGGCTGCCCCACCACCTTGTTCTGCTGAACCAGAAGTCTAGTCTCTTCCAGCAAAGGCACAGATTTCAGATAACATCCCCTCCCATCCCCACAAAGTAACACACTTGGAATTGCTCAGTTCTGGGAAAACTCAGTTACAGGGGACTTGACAGCACATGGCAGCATCTACACTAGCAAGTTCTTTCGAAAGAAGTGGGCCCTTTTGAAAGAGCCCATAGAGCGTCTACACGCAAAAAGTATTTTTTCCAAAGTAAACCAAAAGAATGTGGCGCTTCTTTGAAGTCACTCTTCCTTTCCCATTTCAGGGGCCGTTTCTACACAGGCCACTTTCTTGGAAAGTGGCATGGTAATACACAGCCCAAAATATGCTAATGAAGCATGGATGCAAATTGCCCGCACCTCATTAGCATACGGTCACATGATTTGGTGTTTGGAAGACCGTTCTTCCGGACTCCAAAATGCCGTGTAGAAGCGCGGCCCCCGGGGGAGCTTCTGGAAGGAAGTCCTTCTTCCGGAGGCCCCTTCTTCCCGAAAATTTTTGGGAAGAAGGGGCCTCCAGAAGAAGGACTTCCTTCCGGAAGACCCCCCCGGGGGCCGCACTTCTACACGGCGTTTTGGAGTCTGGAAGAATGGTCTTCTGAACACCAAATCACATGACCGTATGCTAATGAGGTGCAGGGAATTTGCATCTGCGCTTCATTAGCGTATTTCGGGCCATGTATTACCATGCCACTTTCCAAGAAAGTGGCTTGTGTAGAAATGGCCAGGAAGAGCACCCCCTTTTTAAAGCTTCTTTCTAAAGAAAATGTGTGTAAGATGCTCTGCAGGGCCCTTCTTTTGAAAGAACAACAGTCTACATTTTCGATCCCTGGCCCATTCTTTTGAAAGACCGGGAGCTATGTGAATGCACTCTTTCAAAAGAAGTATA
Organism: Carettochelys insculpta; assembly: GCF_033958435.1. Classification (NCBI taxonomy): domain Eukaryota; kingdom Metazoa; phylum Chordata; order Testudines; family Carettochelyidae; genus Carettochelys; species Carettochelys insculpta. The sequence continues at coordinate 293,098,676 of NC_134137.1, forward strand.
AACATTTTACACACAGAAAGCTCCTAGAGTTTGCTTCCTTTATCAATAAAAGAGAGAGCTCCACAGCTGTTGTGTTCCCCATAGCTCCAGCAACAGATATTTACTCTGTCTGATAATAAACAAATGTGATTTTATTAAGGATAAAAAGTAGGATTTAAGTGATGTCAGACAGATCAAAGTAAGTTACTTAGCTAAAATAAATACAACATGCCAGCTACGCCTAATATACTAAGAGCTATTTTTACAAATGATAATTTCTCACCCTAGTCCTTATTTCAGGTAAAGTTCTACAGGCCAGAGCTGATCTTTTTTCTGACCTGGGTCTAATATCTTCCTTAGAGTTGTTTTCTTTCCAAGTCCTTTCATGAGTCCTCTTGAGATGAGGAGCTGCCTGTGAACCAAGTTGAAGACAATTATTTCCATTCCTTAAATAGAATTTCCCCAGGTTGGGAAGTCTTTGTCCCATTCCCTGATCCCTGGGGAAAAATAACAAATTAAAGATGGATTTCAGCACCAGTTGACATGGTCACATGTCTTTTGAAGAACCAACCACAGGTTAGGCTTAAAGAGACACAAGACTATTCACAGTTGATTAGTAACAGAGAGGGAGCCGTGCTAGTCTATATACTATCAAAACGAAAAAGCAGTAAAGTAGCACTTTAAAGACTAACAAAATAATTTATCAGGAGGTGAGCTTTCATTGGACAGAGCCACTTCTTCAGACCATAGCCATACCAGAACAAACTCAATATTTAAGGCACTGAGAACCAAAAGTAGTAATCAAGGTTGACAAATCAGAAAAAAAATTATCATGGTGAGCAAATCAGAGAATAGAGGGGTGGGGTGGGGGAGTCAAGAATTAGATTAAGCCAAGATTGCAAAAGAGCCCCTATAATGACCCAGAAAATTCGCATCCTGATTCAAACCACGTGTTAGTGTGTCAAATTTGAATACAAAAGAGAGTTCAGCAGCCTCTTTTTCCAAAGTAGTGTGAAAATTCCTCTTCAGTAACATGCAAACTCTTAAGTCATTAACAGAATGGCCCACTCCATTAAAATGTCAGCTGACTGGTTTGTGGATCAGGAGTGTTTTTATGTCTGTTTTGTGCCCATTAACTCTTTGTTTAAGAGAGTTTGAAGTCTGTCCAATATACAAAGCATCTGGGCATTGTTGGCACATGATGGCATATATGATATTAGTTGAGGAACATGAGAATGTGCCTGTGATTCTATGACTAACCTGGTTAGGTCTAGTGATGGTATCTCCAGAATAGATATGTGGACAAAGCTGACAGCGGGCTTTGTTGCAAGGGAAAGTCCCAGGACTGGTGTTCCTGTGGTATAGACTGTGCCTGTTGGTGAGAATCCTCATAAGGTTGTGAGGTTGTCTGTAGGAGAGAACAGGCCTGTCACCCAGGGCCTTCTGGAGTGTGGCATCCTGATTAAGGATAGGTTGTAGGTCTTTAATAATCCGTTGCAGTGGTCTGAGTTGGGGGCTGTAGGTAATGACCAGTGGTGTTCTGTTCTTGGCTTTTTTGGGCCTATCTTGGAGTAGCTGGTCTCTGGGTATTCGTCTGGCCCTGTTGATTTGTTCTTTTACTTCTCCTGGTGGGTAATTCAGGTTTATGAATATTTGGTACAGACCTTGTAGTTTTTGGTCTCTGTCAGTAGGATCAGAGCAAATGCAATTGTACCTATGGGCTTGACTATTAACAATGTATCTAGTTACGTGTGCAGGATGGAAGCTAGAAGGGAGTAGGTAAGTATAGCGATCAGTGGGTTTCCGGTAGAGTGTGGTACCAATCTGGCCATCCTTGATTTGTACTGTAGTGTCCAGTAAATGTATCTCTCGCGTGGCGTAATTGAGGCATAGGTTGACGGTGGGGTTCAGGCTTTACAGAGATTTTAACAATCTGCACCCCACCATCAACTTATGCCTCTATTACTCCACGTGAGAGATACGTTTCCTGGACACTATAGTAGGAATCAAGGATGGCCTGATCAGTACCACACTGTACTGGAAACCCACTGATCGCTATACTTACCTACACGCTTCTAGCTTCCATCCTGCCCCTCTACTCTCTGATTTGATCACCTTGATAATTTTTTTTTCTGATTTGTCAACCTTGATTTCTATTTTTGGTTCTCTATGCCTTAAATATTGAGTCTATTCTGGTATGGCTATGGTCTGAAGAAGTGGGTCTGTCCCACGAAAGCCCACCTAATAAATTATTTTGTTAGTCTTTGAAGTGCTACTTTACTGCTTTTTTCTTTTCTTTCTTTCTTTTTTTTAAGACTATTCACAGCTCCTTGTCTTGAGCAACATGCCATTAAGTTCCTTAAGCAAAACTATTGGGTTCACTATAGGTCCTAGATTAATAAATTGATTTATACTTCACATACAGGAATTATACATGCACGCAAATAGAATATAAATCTTCAGGGATTACAAGATGACAGTGCTGTGTTTTGAAAGCACTTTGGCAGAATCTGATCTGCCTTGTAGCTCTCATTATAATTGTACAAGGCTGTCTCAGGGCCCAGTCTGCTAATGCAGCTCCAGCTTGCTCTTCTCAGCAGATTATCATCACTGTCACACGAAGGCACAGAAGAATGAAAAGAGAGGGTATAAAACTTTGAGTGCACATTTGTGTGACCTGATCTGATCCACTGCTGCCGTGAAACATAGTTGCTTTCTGTGAGTTGGGCTGATTTTATTGCCACTTCTAGGCCCACCAGGCATGGATTTTTAACCTAATTAAATTATTTAGGACCGCTTACAGCACTAGTAAGATATGTTTGCGTACATTTTGTAATTGTATGAGAGATGCACAGGACCCAACCATAATCGTTGCAGGTCCAACACAAACTTGTAACATGGACCCACTCCCACACACACATGACAATTTGCAGCATGGGCAAGACCCCCCAGGGCCATGGTAAAGTTTATCCTTCCCCTCCAGGTGGGGGCCCTGGATATGCATACTCACTTTTGGACTTACAGTGAGGTCTCACAGTACGTGAATCCAGAGTATGTGACCCTGCTTTTACCTGGCTGACCCCTGATTCATATTCATATGTATGTGACCCTTGAGATATGTGCATTGGACATGCGTGTATCTCACATTAGTGCGATTGGAGGGGGGCCCCGGAAGCTCCAGCCCCAGGCAGCTGCTGAGGTGCGGGAGGACATCCCCCTGTCAAAAGGGAACAGAGCTGGCAACAGCCAGCTCTTTTCCTGAGTGCCGGGAAGGGTGGGTGGGGACTTCAGCCATTGCCATGTGCCCCGGCTCCAGCCGTCACTGCAGCCCCTGTCTCCGGCCACCGCCATGCATGCCAGCTCCAACCCCTGTGAGCCCAGCTCAACTCCACCCCCACCCTCCGCAGCCCTAACCCACTCCAGACTTAACCCCGCCTGCCCCCTCCCATACTCCAACCCACTGCCCAAGCTCCCAAATTACGTGAATTTTGGGGTACGCAAGGGTGGCGTAGAACGCAACCCTCACATATCTTGGGGGATTACTATATATGTGTTGCCTACACTTTCAGACTCTCTCTCTCTCCCTCTCCCTTTTTCACTAAGCTGAAGCTCTTGTGTTGTTGCACAGTAGGAGAACAGCATAAAACTCACCAGTATGCCTTACTTGCTGCGCCAATTAAACCTATGTAAATTGAGTCCCTGATGGAACAGTTTTGTATTAAATGTTGCAGTACGGGTTTGTGGTGGAAATGGAACTGCTCTATGATTTAAGATTACTCTGTTAGCTGGTTATTGGGATGTTTATGAGTACCTGGCGATAAATACTGGGATATTTACTGTAAGACTCTGCTGGATTAAAGCCAGCACCACTGTTCGGGAAACAAACAGGAGGGGCGTTCATGACTACCGATGAGATGCTTGACAAGACAATAGGAGAGCAGTTGTCCCTGAGGAGACTGACTCAACCTCCAGTCCTGCTAAAGTTCACTACAGTTGCTTTGGGCAGCAGAGCCAAAAGCCCAGGAAACTAAGGCTTTGTCTGCTCTGGCAACTGAGTGACAACTGTGTCGCACACATCTGTGTCAGTAAGAGATGTGGTCTAAATACTTCTTCCCACCAAAAAATTTCCACTTCCTATCAGTTGTATTTGCTTTTCGACAAAGCACTGTTCACCCAACTATTTGGGCAAAGCTTTTGTCATGGGGCGGGGGGCACAGTTGAAGCACCTGTGAACGATAAAAGCTTTGCGCAGTTGCCAGTGTGGACAAAGCGAAAAACAAGAATTACTGGCTGGATGTGAGTGTTACACACCACTGTTTGCAGAGGAGCCATACGAATGAGAGAATTGCATGATTGCACATAAGGACAGGTAAAGGCATGAAGCTTGACCCCTTTGGGAAGAGAAGTGGGAGGGGAAGAGGTCTGTAGCTAGTCTTAGAACAATCATTGATTTGCAAAGCACTGAAAATTGACATCTGGCTTCTCTTATTTGTTTTTGCCAGCTCACCAATTGTCAGTTGTTCTACCTGTTTATGTAGGTTTTGCACATTTTTATTATCACTGAGGTTATGACATTGTTTGAACCTGGTTAATGAGCTGTATATATCTAATTCTTTTGAGCGCAGAGGTATAGTTTTTATGGCTTTCTTTGTTGGTCTAGTGAGAGGAGTTAAAAAGAGGATAAGCAAATAACTCAGTTTGTGTGCAGAACAAGATTCAGTTCTTTTGTGTTCAGGATGTGCTGCTGCAGAATTAAGACAAAGCAGAATCTGTCTGATGGAACATTGTTTTGTTACTTATAAATGATGTCTTTCAGTGGCATCGAAGAAATCATCAGTGCAGACTAGGAAGGGTGATTCTATTCAGATTTAGAGTGATTTAAAGGCCTTAACAGACTGTTGGTATCTGGTATTCAAAGTCATATTTCAGGGTTTCTTGTGGCCCTTAAATTATTTGTATTGCCAGCCACAGCCAATGAGAGAGCCCCCCACAAAGTCATATGATTGATTTTTAAAAAAAATATGAGATTATAACGGCAGAGTTTTTTTATTTTTACTTCTGTTTTTTGAACTTTTAGGATTCATAATTTCAAGTGTTTCTTTTGCAATTGCGGGTTAGAAACTCAGTGAAAGCTGAGATGTTGTGTAATTACATGATTCCAACCATTGGGGCTAAAAGAAAAGCATATTAGACGGTGGCTGTAACATCATAGAAGGCAGTCACAGTGTGGAACAGGCATCTTGCATGATTTTTTCAGTCATTTATCAACATGGAATTAGGGTAGTCTTTGTGTAATACACAGTGATGGACCCAAGGAAGGGGAAAGGCCCTACAAACCAGAGAACAGGGGCAGTGAGGAACTGGTGAGGTAGATAAGCCTGTGTTGTCACCACCACCCTAAACAGGAAAAAAAAATAGCATTGCTTTCTGTCACACTTCAAAATGGATAACATCTAGTAGGGAAAAGTGCTTATCACAAGTAGTAAGAAATGAGCAAGATAATAAATTTAGACAAAGGATTACAAGGTGTCTTGTATCAACTCTCAAAGCATATCCATACATTCAGGTTTTATCTGTACTGCAGAGTTTTGTTGACAAGTCCAGCATTTGTCAACAAAACAGCGAGGTGTACAATGTTCTTCCACAAACAGAATTCTGCTTTGCCAACAAAACAAATCTACCTCAATGAGAGTTATAGAGCTTTTTGTGGCAAAGTTACATTGAAAAGGTGTCCGTGCAGACTGTACGCGTAGGTGTGTTGCCATAAATGGCTTCCAACAGATGTCCTACGGTGGCCATCCTTACTGCTTTGGTCAGCAGTTTAAGCTTCTAGGTGTGCTGTTGGGTTCTCCTACATGGTGTAATTTTTTTTTTTTTTAAATATTGTGATGTTTTGAAAACCTTCATACAGCTTAAACATTCTGTTTTGATTCTGGGGGGATTCTCTGTGTATCTGGATCAGCCTGAAAACTCAATTTTGAATTTAGGGCTTTCTTTGTCTCCGTCATTTTAGCTCCATGACAGAGTGAATTCCAGGAGTCGGTGACACAGGCATGACAATGTGGAGTTGTTAACCTGAAAGGCTCCCACTGAAGTGATAGCATCTTAGGCTAAGGAGGTGGCTGAAGCTTAGGGAAAAGCTTTTTTTTCCAGCTTCTCTGCGAAGGCCTGAGATGTAGTGCAGTGGAATTTTTCTACTAGCAGAAGACTGTTTTTAGTGTTGGAGTTTACAAACGCAAGAGGACTTTCATAAACTGTGAGATTACTGGCAGTAGAGGTGTGGAGGGTGGGGAAGTAGGAGAGAGGAAGGTTGGGCAAGAGACGACAGGTTGCGCCTTCGGGACCTGACAGGTCCTGAACAAAGGGATTTACTAAACCAGGGAATGTCCCTTACTACCAGCCCCTAACCTGCCTCCGCCCCAATTCTGGCTCCAGCCTCCCACCTCCAGCCTCTATGCTGCCTGCTCCAGCCTTCTGCCACTGGCTCTGCTGCCACTGGTTGAGGGCTCTGACCCCAGCCATGGCTCCACTGCTGCCGCAGAGGACTTTGGCAATGTCTGCAGCCACTGCTGAGGGCTCTGGCCCCAGCCTCCATCCCTGCTGAAAGCTCTGGCTGCAGCTCTACTGCCACAGGCTCTAGCCTGGGGTTCTCTGGTTCAGGAACATATTGCTGGACTAGAGAATCCTGGTTTTTAGACGTACAGCCTCGAGGAGGAAAGTGCCTGCACGAGAAGAGAAGGAGAGACTGTCTTTTGGAATAGAAAGCCATGAAGGAAATGGGATCCTGGACTCCCTGGAGCAGTGGTTCCCAACCTTTTCACTAATGTGGACCCCCAGTCACCTCCCCCCAAACCTTTCACAGACCCCCATCAAATCCAATTCTAGCTGCTACGTACTCTTCATTAAATTAAATAGAAAAGTACAACATAGATCTTCGTACAGCAATTAATAACATTACTGGAAAATATTTAAGAATAATAATTGATTGTAACTTTGCAATTTATTGAAAACTTATAATCTATGAACATTTTAATTTTTTTTCTCTGACCTCCTGCTATACTCTTTGGACCCCCAGGGGTCTGTGGACCCCAGGTTGGGAACCACTGCACTAGAGGACTCTGCCCTAAGCCCAAAGAATGTTCCAGGAAGGTTAGAAAACTGAGGTAGGGAAATTTACACAGGAGCAAAACCTGTGTCTGTTCACTTCCATTATCACGCATCTCTGAAGAGGAAAAAGCAGTCACGTAGCACTTTAAAGACTAATAAAATAATGTATTAGGTGATGAGCTTTCATGGGACAGACCCACTTCTTCAGATCGGAGCCAAACCAGAACAGACTCAACAATTTTTGGATCTCTGTGCTTTATATATTCTCAAGGTTGGCATATCAGAAGAGCAGAGGGCCGGCAGGAGGGGGGCGTGGGCCGGGGAAGTTAAGAGTTAGGTAAAACAAAGTATGTAAAAGAGTCCTTATAATGGGCCTGGTAATTGCTGTCCCGGTTCAAACCACGTGTGTTGAATATATCACTATTCATCTCTGAAGAGGTGAGCTGTACACTCAGACGCCCCCGAGGTTGGCGCTCTGGGAAAAGACGTACTTTTAAGCAACTGAAGGGACCAGCACTGTTCCTTGGGTGGGGGAGGGTGTCGAGTGCAGTTGACCTGCAGAGTCCTACTTCCATGAAAGGATAACAGAGAGTCCGTTCCTACGAAGTGTACCACAGACAGAGGCTAAGGAAGGAGACAGCATTGCAGCTTAATTCAGACCAAGGGAAATTTAAGAGCATACAGATCTAATTTTTTGGGACCAAAACACAGCAGCCTATTGAAGGGTAGCATGTGACACTGTTGTTGGAAGCATAACTTCAGTTTTCCTGATGTGTCCCTGCTTACTGTCTCAAATGTATTAAAATAATATAAAGGGACTCTGAAATATCACAAGGAGCAGGTTCCAAATACTATCTCCTCCTCTGACAAAGGAACTTCCATGCTAGACTGTGGAAATTCTTCAGGGCAGGAGGCATAACTTTTTTCTCTAAGTTATCTGGCACAATGTGATGCTGTGGGAAAGGTGTTTAAGAGCGTCTAAAGTTGAAATGGTGCTCACGTCAGATTGGCATTGACTTTGAGTGAGAGGTAAGTGCCTCTCTCCCTAAAATGCTTTTGAAAACTCCACCATATTTAAAAAAATTAGAAAACAGATAATGATGGAGTTCAAACAGCCTCTTCAAAAAAGTATGAAATGATCAGGCCTACAGAAAAGGTGTACACCCAAATTGCTTAGTACTCTACAGTGCACAAAAATAGCCCACGCCTACCTGGAAGCTAACAACAAGACACAGACAAGACAAGTTCTTACTCCCTATTGCGCTTTAGGAAATGGAATCAAGGTGAGATTATGGCATTTGCTCGTAAACCCACTCTGTGTTTTAACAGTGTTATCTGGAGTGGAGTTGGGTTCTCCTGACACCACAAATCCATCTTGCCTGATTCCCCTAATGGAATTTTTTCTATTGGCAGGATTTTGAGGAAATGTTGTCGGTAAAATAGCATTTGTTCTGCTCATTGTTTGTTTGCCAAACACTTACTAGGTAGTCTTCGGCAAGTCACTTAACCTTCATATTTGACTTTCCTAATGTAAAACTGTGATAATACTAGCTTGACCATCTAACTGCACACAGTTCCTTGTCATAGTTTCAGGGTTAACTGCATCTTTGAACCCCTCACACCCTGTTCTTCCTGGAGGACACCCCTTAAGGTTTCAGGTTCCTAGTCACCTTGGCTTGGGCAGAGACCTGCTTCTCCCCTCATCTAGACCAGCGGTTTAGACTTGCAGTCCCTCTGCACTTCATTGAGATTTGTATAGCATGTTTACCTTTCTCCAGGGATTACGTTATTATGTACGATTTACCAACCAGCCTTCCAAAGCAAAATGAGCTGCTTCTTAGGGTAAAAGCATTACAGAAAAAACATCCAAAAGTAATAAAAGTTCCTGTATTCATATTAAAAGCTTGCCTGATGTCACATATCAGTTTTATGGAGCCCTAATAAACTAAAGTCCTTTGAAGCCTTCCACAAGGCTTTCCTTAGTATAGGATTCTGTCTGCCTTTGGATCAGGAAGTAGCTCTGTCAGTTTAAATTTAACCTCTTTAGCCCAAGAGCACTTTTGCTTTCCTGAGTCTCTTTGCGAATCTAGTTTGAACCAGTATGTGCGAGCCTGTCCAGGGAGTGGTACCTCTCAGGAGTGAGTCACCCTTAGCCAACCCCCCCCTCCACCCCCCTGGGTGTTTTAGTTCCCTGGAGAAGCAGTGGTAACCACTCCCTTCCCCCCAGCCCCAGCAGAGATGTATACAGTTCCTGGCCCACAACGATACATGTTGCTAAACAAGACACGGGAATGGTCCCCAAAGATACTGCATGGGGTTCCAATATTTCACATTTGTAAAATATGTGGAGTATTTAAAGTGCTAAAATTTACTATTAAATGGTTATAAATCATATGTAGAAATAAGTTGTTGCTGTTGAATACAATAATGATCGGTGTAAACAGTTGGTTTTTATCTCTTGAGCACAGTAAAATGTACATTTAAGAATTGATGTGAGGTGCGGTTAGGGTAGGTCTGCATTTCACAGTAAGCCTGAGCTTTCATTTAAGTTTGAGCCCAAGCTACCCTTCTACCCTCATACAAATCAGTCTGGTTCTGTCATGACTCGCACTCATCACCTGGGTCCTATGACCTTGCTAGGGGGATGGGTCAGATCCTGAGTCTGACTGAAGCTTGGGCCCAACATCTCATTTTTCTGTCTGGCCACAACTCAGACCATGGGCCTGAGTGAGAAGGTTACGTTGTGCAGTAAAGACAAGTTAGCATGGCTGTGAAACTTGGGTCCAGCTATTTTAAATCGAGGCTTACAATAGAGATTGCATGTTTAAGCCTGTTCTTGGAAACGCTAAGCCAAGCGGCATGTGTCCAACAGATGTGGGCTTAGTGTAGTGTGTAGATATACCTTGAGAGAATGATTATCATGCAAAAAGAAACCTGAGGCAGCAAGTTTCAAAGCCCGAGTCTACAGATGCTTAGGCTCATGATGCTTGTATGATGGCACAAAATATAGCTGTGTCCTGTTCAGACTCTGAAATGAACCCCCTCCTTTTGGCCTCAGAGACCAAGCAGGAATATTTACATGGTTATATTTAGTGCCACAGAATGAGCCAGAGTCTGTAGGTTACTTTTAATGTAGATACTCTTATCTCTGATTGTGCTGCTGTGGGTATTTTTTGTAGTGTAGACGATATCCTCAAGGGCTAACATCAAGTTTCTGCATCAGGAATGACTGCTCCAGAAGACTACAGGTCAAACAAAGGACTTGAAAGACACAGTAAAAAAATCTTTTACAAGTTCAATCTGTATGCTCTTAAATTTCCAGTGATCTACAGACAGCTGCCCAACCTCAGGAATATACTCACCAGCAACCACACACCATACCACAGAAACACTAAGTAAAGAACCAATCCCTGTAACCAATCCCATTGCCAACTCTGTCCATATATCTATACCAGTGACACCACCATAGAACCTAATCACACCAGCCACACCATCAGGGGCTCGTACACTTGCACATCCACTAATGCGATATATACCATGTGCCAGCAATGTCCCTCAGCCACATGCATTGGACAGACCAGACAATCTCCGTACCAAAGGATGAATGGACATAAATCTGATGTCAAGAACTGGAATACAAATAAACCTCTAGGGGAACACTTTAACCTCCCTGGGCATTTAATAATGGATTTAAAAGTAGCCATTCTCTACAAACAAATTTTATCACAAGAGTACAGAGGGAGACATCTGAATTGAAATTCATTTGCTAATTTAACATGTTTAACCTGGTCCTGAACAGAAACCTTAACTATCTGCTGCATTACAAGGGCAATTTCCCCATGGTTTGATATTCAGGGGAATGGGACATAGCCTACTTAATTTGCAAATTCATTTGCAAATTTGACTCCATCAACCAAGGATTAAACAGAGACTGGGTGTGGCTGGCCCCTTACAAAAGCAGCTTCTCTGGGCTGGAAGTTCACACCTCCACATTAGAAACTGACAATGGGCCAACCCCCTCCCCCACCCCGGACTGATCTGACTTGTTTTTTTTCTCCTCTCTTAATGTGTACTACTGATAATGGGGCATTTCCAACCTGACTGAATAGACCTTGTCAGTTTTGGCCCTCCCTTTTACTGGGACCCCACTCTTTAAACACTCCTCTGAAACCCCTCCTCTCCCGCACTCATGCATCTGATGAAGCGGGTCTTTGCCCATGAAAGCTTATGCTCCAAAATATCTGTTAGTCTATAAGGTGCCACAGGACTTCTTGTTGTTCTAGCAATGGGGATTGCAGGAGGTGCTGCTGCATCTCCTGGTTCAGTGGCTCCCATCACCTCCACTGTACAATTTGTTCCATACTGGGGAAGTCTGTCATCTTGCCAACTTGAATACCTGCTGAGCTGTTTGTTTGCTTTTTATTTATTCTACTCATATCGGCTGATGCCCGTCCCATGCTGTGTTGGACTCTGGTTTTTCTGGTAGGAAAGGGCCTGGCTGCTCAGCTCCTGATTTAAAAACTTTCACTTTTAAACTATCTTAAGCAGTGTAAATGGTACAGTTCACTCTGTTAGGCTTTTGGGTATTTTGAGTGACCTTTCCCACCATGAAGTAGCACCTCCTTGCCTCCACCTCCCCCAGGACCCCATGCCTAACATTTCTGTTACCAGCCCTTGCAGGGGATTTGTTCCAGTGTGATGATGTGTGTCACTGCATAAGCATAATAGATTCCTTCAACTTCTTAATTTAATGCTTTGCCTTCCTCATCATGGTGTAGGGTCTCAAGACTATTTGCTCTGCTGCTCAACAGCTCCTATCCCAGTTTCCTATTTACTGCTTGTTATGTAGTCAAGACAAAATATTTCCACTCTTTTCAGACCTTTCTTAGTGAAGTGAGTCAGTATGGCCTCCTGCTGACTCAGAGGCAGAGGAGGCTGCACAGAGGCCCTGGTGGGCGGGCCCAGAGCCAGAACACCAGTGGCCTGCCCCTCAGAGGGCGGGGCCTAGGGCTAGAAGGGCCAAGGGCAGGGTTCGGGACCCATTAAAGCCTGGGCCTCTGGGCTGCCCGGGACCCATTAAAGCCTGCCTGAGCTCCCCGGCGCCAGGGGCAGAGGGCCTATCGCCGCCCGGCCAGGCTGGAGGAGCAAGCCCCCAGCGGCCCAGAGCAACCACGGATCCAGATGCCCCAGGGGGACTACTCGGACTTCCCAGACCTGCCAGGACCCTCACGCCGGTGGAGACCCCCTGCCTTGGAGGAAACCCCGGACGCAGCCAGACCGGCAAGGGTGAGTGCCCACGAGACCCCAGGAGAGGCCTGCCCCAGAGTCCCGGTGGACCCCTGCAGCCCCCAGGCCCAGGATTGCCTCGGGCCCACCATGCTACTGCCGCCAGACTACCGCAATGACGTTGACATGAGCAACTGGCCGGAGCCCCCAAAGGAGGATGATCTGGAGGGGGCCAACCCCGCTGGACCCCCTGACCAGATGGACTGGGACCTTCCTCCAGTGGAGGTAGAGGTAGGAAGTGGCCCGGGGAACGACGCTCCCGAACCCATGGCGGTGTGTTGCGGCCTGGATCCCCACCGCCGTGGTCGTGTGTGAGCGACCCCCAGGGCCCCGGGCCAGGTCGCAGTGGAGTGGGAGGGCCTGTGACCCTCTACCCCCTCCCTGACGGGGCAAGCCCGTGCTGGGCCTGTGCTCAACCCTTGTGCTGCTGCCCCGCCCCAAACTGAAGGCTGGGCCCGTACTGTGTTACAATTGTGAACTGCTGCCCCGCCCTGGACTGAGGGCTGGGCCTGCACTGTGTTACAACTGTGAACTGCTGCCCGGCCCCGAACTGGGGGCTGGGCTGATGCTATAACCCTTTCTTTTGGTTGCCGCCTCGCCCTGGGCCAAGGGCTGGGCGTCCTCGGACTCCTGCACTTTGGTAGACTTTTTTTTTAGGGCTTTCCTTCACTGATGCAAAGCACAGCTGGTTCCAATATGCTCCTTGCATTCTTAGTGTGAAAGTAAGTGGTCCTACCACTGCCTGCAAAAGTGTCTTGCTGAACTCCTGTTTGGCTGATATGAACCCTCACTCCACATTTACCTGCTTTGTCTTTATACTATCCTGACCGTGGAGAAAGAGGAAGGAACTGAATGTTGTGACCATTAGTCCTTCCAGTGTTTTAAAGTAAAGGATGGGAAATGAGGGGAAAAGAGACCTCGGGCTTCTATCCAATTACTGCAAGATATTTGTAGAACATTTCTGTACTAAAGGAAGTAAACACAGCGTACTGTAGATGGAACCACCCATTTTTGGAAGTATGTACAGATTGTGCTGGATAACAAAAGTGACCAGTATGACTTGCATGTTATATGTGGCTGTGTGGTTAATGGACTTATTTTAGGATAAATTTGTGTCAAGGCTTATTCAAAAGTGACTTGCATTGTTTCAGGAAGTTAGTGTTTTATATGCCATTTTCCCCTCCCTTTGCTGGTTTACCTAGATAAGTAGATGCTTTTGATCAAACACTCCCTGTATGCGCTAGTGGACTGATGACATAAACTCCTGGGCTACATCTACAAGAGAGGCTTTTCCCAGCATAACTGGGCTTTTTTTGGGAAATCCATGGGGTGTCTATACACAAAATGTGCTTTGTCGACAGTTTGTTGACAAAACTTGGCACATCCAATGGCAGTATTAAACCTCCCCCCATTCAGGTATAACGCCTAGCTCAACAGTGTTGTGTCAACAACACAGCTGTGTAGGTGCTCTGGGGCCCTTTTGTTGATAGTTTACCAGGCAGCCATGTTTGCAGAGCTTCCAGTCAGCTGTTCTGTTGAGAGAGGGCTGGGCAATCTGGCCGCTCTCTGTCGACAGAGTGGATTGTTCTTTCAATCCACTTTTATGTATAGACACTATCTGTCAGCAGAAGTTTTACTGGGAAATCTCTTCTGACTGTGACTTCTGTCAACAGAGGCTTCTCATATAGACATAGCTTTGAGTTATAATCTTGGTTCTCATACTGACACTTTGTCTGGTCTTGAACAAGTCATCTAATGTCACTCTGCATCATTTTGCACATACATAATATGGAGGTGCTTGTCTGTTAGGGATGTATTGTGAAGGGTTATTAGCATTTACATGCCACTTTTCAAGCAATAGCTAAATAATTATATTTACTGTTAGTTATAATGTCTAAGACAACACTGGAAATAAAAGCATTTCTGGCTTGCAGATCACCATCCTTGGTGGAGTAGTTTGATCACAATTTTCAAGATGAAACCTTGAACCCTGCAGTGCATAATCTGAATTAATACTGAAATGGCATTGGTTTAATAGCGTTGATTCTCTTCTTGATGAAGAAAAGTAATTGTGATTGGTGTTCTATGTAAGCATGAAGTGGGGAGGTGATAAATACTCCTGTATGATTCATTAAGAATATTGTTTAATTATTTTTTCATACAAACTGGTGAGGTGCTTAGATACCACAGTGGCTGGAATAGCATAGGAACCTGAATAGATTACCAGCACTGAATGTCTCTGGTGTAGTGCAGACTGTCCTAAGGCATCTGCGTGTGGTCAGGTCTGCTGCTGAGGGTTAGCCCTCCTTTGGTTTTCCTGCATGTGGTGGGGTAAGCAGTTCAGGCAAACCTTTTAGTACTGAAGCACATTGCATTTAACAGATCGTCCTTTACTAACAGGAATAGAAAAGCAAAAAGAAAATAAAGCAAAACCTTAACTTAGGGTCTCAGCTGGCAGAGCAAGTCAGTTTTATTTTCTCTCTTTCCTGAGTCCATGGTTCCTCTCTTTACTGGCCCTTCACTAGCAGGGCTCTCTCGACTCTGGCCCCTTCCTCAGGAGTCAGATCTCTGACCTCCACCTTAGTAAGGTCTGCTCTGAGTCTGACTCCATGGAGATCAATCAGCTGCAGCTATTCTCCAAGACAACACACTGTTCCTGGCAGGCTGAGCTTCCTAAAACTGTTTAGGAAATCCCTCTGCTGAGATCCCCCTTCTTGGATGCCTGTCAACTGTTGCTCTCATTTTAAGACTCTCCTGTCTCCAAGAGTACACCTTCTAGACTTCCTGCTCTGGTGAGCTTCCAGGTGGCTTCTTTCCTTAGCAGCTTCCTGTTACCTTGGAGTACTTACCCCAGATAAACTCATAACCTTTTTATTAGCTCCTGTTATCATTCAGCCATTAACTAGTCATCTAGTCGCCCTTCCCTGCCCTTCCATGGTCTTGAAGGATTGGACCCTGATTCCATTTAAGGGAACCAGTCCTATAATGCCAACAGTAACCAGTATTCTTAACTAGAAATCAATATTAAAACTGTGTAATCTGCATTCTTATGACTGCTTTGCATAAAACATAAGGGTTTTTTTTTTTGTGCTTCAGGGGAAAAAAAAAAAGAGTCAATACTCTGCCAGCTGCCCACCCCCAGCCAGTTTCCCCATCGGAGCTGCTGAGGCGCCAGTACTCAGTTTAAAAACAAAAACAAAAACACTGATGATTGATGTTATGCTAGCTCCTTTTTTGTAGTCATCTGTGTGTAGTAGACAACTCTTACAAGTCAAAAAAGGTCATTGCTGGAAAAGATAAATTCTGTCACTTTACTTGAAGTGTAGCCAAGATCCTTTCTGTG
The DNA here is from genome assembly GCF_033958435.1 of Carettochelys insculpta. Lineage (NCBI taxonomy): Eukaryota > Metazoa > Chordata > Testudines > Carettochelyidae > Carettochelys > Carettochelys insculpta. The sequence continues at coordinate 293,114,391 of NC_134137.1, forward strand.
CTAAGTCCCAAGCTTATTTGCTTTTGTATCCATACGCATTTGTATTGCATGTTTCTTATACTGGACCTTGAATAATTGATTCTTGCATCATCCATTCGTATTCCGATAATGGCAAAATGCTAGGAAGGAATATGTAAAAAGCCCTAACCAGGCATGAGATTTATCGAAAAATAATTTTGCCACCGAATGCTCAACAAAATGCCCTTCTGTATGGATGAAATAAATGTCATACGTGGTAGGAATTGACTAGGCAAAGCTTGGTGTTCTTTCATCCAGTTGTGATGTTGCGGGGCAGCTTGTGTAAATAGGTGCAGTGAGTAACTAGGATGAAACTACTAAATTCCTTTTTCACTAGTGAACACCAAGATTAATACCCAGTTTTACAGAGATGAAAATATCTATGTACTCCACGTAACCTCTTGCATCATTCTAGCTGTTTGTACATACTACTTTCAGCAATAAAATGCATGTATTTTAACCATAACCCTTTAAAGCTGAATGCACATATATCACAGCAGTGAATTAATTAAATGCATACCAAAATGAATGTAGTTTAAGGCACTATGTAGCAAAATACCCAAGGCATGAAATTCAGAACAAAATACAATGGGAGGATTTGGGGAGAGGAGAGATGAAAGGCTTGTCCAAGATTTACTGCCTATCACTGGGAGACTTTTGCCTTTAAATTTTTTGAATTGGAGGCTTTTTGTCCTCTGCCAAGCTAGCTGAAGACAGGCTGTATTTTGTGGCCCAAATTTTCATGAAGACTTTACGTAATGCATGGGAAATCCACAATGGCTACGTCTACACTAGCCCAAAACTTCGAAATGGCCATGCAAATGGCCATTTTGAAGTTTACTAATGAAGTGCTGAAATACATATTCAGCGCCTCGTTAGAATGCTGGCAGCCGCGGCACTTTGAAATTGTCGTGGCTCGCTGCCGCGCAGCTTGTCCAAACGGGGCTCCTTTTTGAAACAGCAGATAGGAATAAGCAGATTTCAAAGTTGCTGGGGTCCTTTCGAAAAGGAGCCCTGTCTGGACAAGCTGTGGCAATTTTGAAGTGCCGCGGCTCCTGGAATTCTAATGAGGCACTGCATATGTATTTCAGCGCTTCATTGGTAAACTTCGAAATGGCCATTTGCGTGGCCATTTTGAAGTTTTGGGCTAGTGTATACATGGCCAATGGTCAGTCTATTTGGGGGTGGGGGGAACCTCTATCAATTGAATGCTCTGGCTCATTCAAAAAAGTGCCTCCTTTTATATTGCAGAGAATATTTTGATGTAGGATTTTTTCTAATGAGATAGATACATCAACACTCTACAATAATTTTATATGAGAAAACATTTTACTACTTGCAGAAATAGAGACTATTTTGGTATGCAGTCTAAGACTGTTAATAAGCTTCTGTGCTTTTGCCAAAGTATCCTGGTCAAGTGGCTTAATCACTGTTCATCTACTTTATTATGCTTCAGGAGAATACTTGTCAACTTCACTGTGCAAAACATCTAAGAGATAACTGAACAAAATCATAGGAGTCCAATACTTCAGACGCTCTTCATTAGATCTCTGGGGAATTTAAATCACACACTGGTGGGCTGAAACTAAAATATAATCAGCTTGGCAGCAGCAAACCAGTAATAGGACATCTTCAGCAAACTTGAAAAATCAAATGCATGTCCAAATTTTATCATTTATTGAAAGGAAGTGGATGATATTGGATTTGACTGTAATTTTTGCTCATGCTGTCACTAAATCTTATTGTAAATTGCAAGATACCTTTTGTCTAAATGAGTAAGAACAGCTATAGGTTTGATCATTTGGTAGGGAGAGGCAGGGTCCATAACTGGATTTCAGCACAGTAAAACTTATTGGGGAGTACTGTGAGACATATGGAAAGAGAGAACTTGATCACTAATAAGTGTCTATCAGCTAAAATAGGTTGCTTACCATTTATGAACTACATAAATCCTTTTACAATAGAAAACCTAAATGGAATGTTTCCTGTTCCTGATGCTGGTAAAACATTCTTGTAAAACAAAAGTTTTGGGGTTTTTTTTATTACTTTTACTCTTTTAAAGGAAGAAATAAGCTACTTGGTTCTCATTTGTCACCCCAACCACGTATTTTCATACTCCTATAGTATATGGCTGAATAAGTAGTGTGTCTTCACTTTCTACATTATTTTAAAAAATGTATTAGAAATACTTTAAAATATGTTCATCATATTAGTTACTTTGACCATTATTTAATGTAAATAGTTTGATGGGAAGTCCAATGTTAGGTGGAGTTAAAATATGAAACATGAATATAAAATCTGAATTTTAATTTCTTTTCAGGTAGAAAGACATGACATGAATACTCTGAGCTTGCCACTTAACATTCGCCGTGGGGGCTCAGACACCAACCTCAACTTTGATGTACCTGATGGGATCTTAGAATTTCACAAAGTGAAACTTAATGCAGATAGCCTGAAACAAAAAATTTTAAAAGTTACAGAACAGATCAAAATTGAACAAACGGCCCGTGATGGAAATGTAGCTGAATACTTAAAACTGGTGAACAGTGCAGACAAGCAGCAGGCTGGCCGTATTAAACAAGTCTTTGAGAAGAAGAACCAGAAGTCAGCCCACTCTATTGCCCAGCTGCAAAAGAAATTGGAACAATATCACCGAAAGCTCAAAGACATTGAACAAAATGGATCTTCCAAAAGTTCCAAAGATACTTCGAAAGATAACTTGAAGGATAGCCAGCCCTCTTTAAAAGATGTCCATGGCAAATCTCGTACCAGTGGCCAAGGTGCTGAGAGCAGCAAATCAAGTGTGCCGGGTGTCTCCTTGACACCACCAGTGTTTGTTTTCAGCAAGTCGAGAGAGTTTGCAAACTTGATTCGAAATAAATTTGGAAGTGCTGACAACATTTCTCACTTGAAAAATAGCCTGGATGAATTTCGGCCTGAAGCTAGTTCCAGGGCTTATGGTGGCAGTGCTACTATTGTGGATAAACCTAAATATGCTAGTGATGATGAATGCTCAAGTGGTACATCTGGCTCTGCAGATAGTAATGGGAACCATTCCTTTGGGCCTGGTGGGACAGAGGCTCTGGACAGCCAAGCAAAGCTTTCCATGATCTTGGAGGAACTGAGAGAAATAAAGGAGACACAGTCCCAATTAGCTGAGGATATAGAGAACTTAAAAGCACAGTTTAAAAGAGACTATGGTTTTATTTCTCAAACACTACAGGAGGAAAGATACAGGTATATTTTTGTTCTTTTGAAATGGCTTTTGTGCAGCTGTAGGAATTGATTCAAAAGTATTTTATGCAAGCCTTTAGCATTTTTTTAAAAGGTGAACTTTGTGTTCAGTGATCACGGTCAGCTACCCACATTTTGGTTTCTTCTGTTCACCTCAATTACATTTGTAACAATGATATTTCACTGTGCAGTAGGTGACCAATCTGTGCAATTGTCAAAGGCTTTTACGGAATGCTTGGCTATCTGACACTTCACTGACATTACATTGTGAATATTACCTACAATTGGTGTCAGTGCTGTCAGATCCAATGGACTGCTTCTGATTTAATGTAACCTGGGCCTGATGAGTGGCCTCTGATGTAATATAGAGCTTTGCAGTTGACAGTATTTCCTTACTAATGAGCTATTGCCTCCAGTTTGGTATGGTGAATGTTTTCAAGCACATTGCTTTGAAATTGGGAAGTTTGAAGACACAGTGTAGTAAACTTGTGGGCTCATTAGCTGTTTGACAATTAATCCCTTGAACATCCATTGTGGAGAGCTTTTTACATTCTGCAGAATATAGCAGTCCTCATACCAGAGACTAAAAGCAGACACAAGCCACATTTTTTTAAAGTGAATAGTGATTTTCTGGGGGGTTGGCTTCCCAGCCCAAGAAAATCCCTTAATTGTGTCATATTAGTTGTGCAATAAGTGTATTGGTTAATGGCTGAATATAGTTTCGACTGTGCTAACTGACAAAATATTCATACAAACACAATATTATTAAAATTTCCTTTTGCAGTTCTCCAAGTGTAGAGCAGGCAATTTATTTCAGTTTGTTTATAATGTCTGGAAAATATGTAGAAACCCCAATGACAAGATTTGAATTGTGTTCTGAAAGGAGAAAGGGCATAAACTGGATACACTTGTCACTGAGGCTGTGTCTACACTACGAGATAAAATTGAATTTAAAGGAGTTAGCTCGATATTAAAACGTCACTGTTTTCATTGTGAATGCCATTACCTCGAATTAGTGAGCCTTAATACTGATAACAAAATGTCGCTCTTACTGGATGGGTATAGTGTCAATTTTTAATTTAAAATTTAAAATAAAGCCTATGGTGGAAGTGCCATGTCTTTCATTCAAATTTATTAGCCTCCAGAAGCATCCCGTGTGTATCCCACAAAGCTACGTGGTGACCCTCCATGTATGGCTGCTTCCTTCTCTGCTGCTCTCCATCCAGGTGCGCAGAAAGAAGGTCAGAGAAAACCCACCGATTTTTGATTGAATTAGAATTTGAATTCTGCAGCGCCCAGGCCTGTAAATATAGAAGTCCGGATGCGCAGCTGACAGAACCAGGAAGGGGTGGACAGGGCTGATAGCACGGCTGCCTGCCACTACACCAACATCCACAGAGGATGCACAGCACAGGGAACCTGGGCAAGTTGGGGGAGGTCTGAATTCTGTGATTGGGTGCTCTGAATTCTGTAACAATGCTTTGCATTCTGGGATCCTAACATGAAACACCCACACACAACCGGGGCTAAAGCACTGTGGATTAGGTACCCACAATGCACTGCTCACACTGTCGAATTTGCATAGAGCAATGGGGATGCAGAAATTCAACACAAAAAAACGATGGGTTGAATTTCAAGGTTTGTGTACACTTAAATTTGAATTGATAAGAACGAAGTTAAAAATCAAATGTATTAAAAATCGAACTTCTCATAGTGTAGACGTAGCATCAGTTGTTTTTATGTTGCAGTATTAAAATCTCTTAGTCTTTCGAATATAGTTCTGTTATTCCACCAATCAGGGTCATTTGTCAGTCCTTGGGAAACACGCCCTTGCCCCCATATTTTTTTGTTACAAACTGAAGTATTGATGACTTGAGGTACAAGAAGATTACTTTTAAAGTACAGCAGTGTTCTAACATGGTCTAACAGCATTTGTATGGAAGGAGCTAAATTTAGATTCCGTTTTTTCTCTGAAAAAGGTATGAACGATTGGAAGACCAGCTAAATGATCTGACAGATCTTCATCAGCATGAGACTGCAAACCTAAAACAAGAGCTAGCCAGCATAGAGGAGAGAGTGGCATACCAGGCCTTAGAACGGTCACGAGATGTTCAGGTATAATCAGCTTGTTACCTCACCTAGAAATTTTTGCAAAATTTAGAATAATATTTGCATTAGGGATTAACACGTAACCAGTTAACCAATAAGTATCAATCTTATTGGTTTCAGTTAACTTGTAAACTCTGCTGCCAGCTGGAGCCAAGGACTCTATTGCTGCCCTGACGGCAGCAGCTGGGAAGGCCCCCAGGCCTGAGAGCTGACGGGTAGCAGGGAGGGACCCTGGAGTCGGCAGTGGCCATTAGTGACCTGGGGCCTAGAGGATGACATTCAATCCTACTTAAAACATGGGAGTGCTGCAGCACCCATCTGCATCTCTAGTTTCCCAGTTAAACATTTAACTGTGTAACTGATAACATTTTAATTTTACACATTTACATTTTAACCAATATTTGCATCTCTAGTTTGCATTCAAGGAATATTAAAGATTTAGGCCCAATTTTTGACACAACTAAAGGGAAATCTTGGGCCCTGTTGGAGTTAATGGCAGAATTCCGTTGAAGTTAATGGGGCCAGGATTTTATCTGCTAGGCTACATCTGTACTAGCCAAAAACTTGGAAATGGCTGTGCAAATGGCCATTTTGAAGTTTACTAATGAAGCACTGAAATACATATTCAGCGCCTCATTAGCATGAGGGCGGCCGCGGCACTTCAAAATTGACGCGGCTTGTCCAGACGGGGCTCCTTTTCGAAAGGACCCCGGCTACTTTGAAGTCCCCTTATTCCTATGAGCAGATGGGAATAAGGGGACTTCGAAGTAGGTGGGGTCCTTTCAAAAAGGAGCCCCGTCTGGATGAGCCACGCGGCAGCAAGCCACTTCAATTTCAAAGTGCCACAGCTGCCCGCATGCTAATGAGGCGCTGAATATGTATGTCAGAGCTTCATTAGTAAACATCGAAATGGCCATTTGCATGGTCATTTCGAAGTTTTTGGCTAGTGTAGACACGGCCCTAGTGTTTTATATTCTGATGAATAAAGTCCTGTGGATTCTAAAAGGTGTCTTAGACCTGCTGCTCTGTCTTCTTGAGAGGAATAAGGAGTCTATTAGTCTAATGTAAAATATCTGAAATGCAATGATTTTGTATTTCCTGCAGTCTCTGGAAGAGCAGTAAAATAACACTATTCTCAGCTGTGTGCTGACATAAATTAATGTCCAAATCCCTTCCTAGATTAATACTAATATAGCATGCCACAGCCCAATATAAATTTTGAATTTATTGCAGAAGAATTGGATAATTGTTAAAAACTGAGTAAGATGCCAAGTCATTAGTAAAACACCCACGTAGACTTGTAAATTATAAACACAGTTTAAGATGAACTAAGAAGTTTTTAATCTATTGAGAACATTTTGCCCCTGTGGTTTCCCCACAAGTTGTATGTTTCACTAATTCTCAATGCAGTGAAAAGTCGCTGTGTTCCTTTATGCACTTAGTGATGAGTATTTTATCACAACTAAACACAGTAAATGAAGTAGAAGATTTTAAACTGATTTCTTTTGGAAAGTATGTATTTGTTGTCACTTATGTCTGCACATATGTTGGGTTAGTAAATGGGGGATTATTTTATTTAAAGAGCACTTTTAGTTCATCAATAAACAAAAGAATTAGATTTAAGCATTGAGGTTCAGAACACAAGAACTATGGATTGAAAAAAACCCAAAATATAAACTGGAATTCCATCTACCTAAAGTATAAAATGATTGAAGAAAAGAGTAAGTGTGAGTAGATATGTCTTTGGTGCAGATTAATGGCAAGCCTGGGGACTAGGTTGTCAGCTTTATACAGATGATTGGAAATTGTTATTTATTGTACAAAATAACAAGTTGGAAAGTGAATTATAATTATAGTAATGTTTGGACAGCTTAATTCTGCATTCTCCTTGTTAAAAGAAAACATTGAGGACTGTAGCTTCTTTTAAGAGGACATTTTGATACTTAAATGATATAACTGTAAGCCATGTCAACTTGGAAAATGTTCAGTATGGATTGGCTTTATGTCCTCCAGAGACGTGGGTTCTCAGAATTAATTTACAACTTGAATTAATTGTCCTTTGCAGTGATGGAGTGACTGACTGTCTCTTAGTCTATGTCTAGACTGAAGGCATCTGTTGGGAGATTGGAGGTGTGTTGGTAGAAGTCTGCCATGTCAGGAGCATTCTACCAACATCTTTGTCTTCCTTGTTTCACAAGGAAGAAGGGATGTCTCTGCAGAGGGGGTTTTCCTGATGGTTGGCCCCGTGTGGACAGGCCAAGTGTTTGGGAAAGCCTCTCCTGATGGGACTGTCAGCAAGAGCATTTGCTTATCTTTTGCCAACAGTTCTCAGCATTCTAGACACAGCTTTACTGAGATCACAGTCCCAGCGCCATATAATGGGTAGCATTCAAGAGAATGAAAGTTAATTTAGACCAGAATGGAAGTGTAAACCTAATGGATCCATATTGCACAATTGATTTAATTGGTGTCACAGCAAGCCAGCAGTATTCTGATGTTTTCAGTGCAGTATGCAAAAAAACAAACTTTGATGCTGGTTTGATACAGTGAAGTTACCATACTTGCTGTTTACCTAGTTCCTTTACTCACCAATACATCCAGAAAACATGAGAAATGCTGAACACTATTTTTCTCAAGAGCCGTGTCTACACTAGCCGGCTATTTCAAAATAGACAGGCCAACTTCGAAATAGCGCCCAGCGCATCTACACATGCCAAGTGCTATTTTGAAGTTGAAATCGACATAAGGCGGCAAGACGTCGAAATTGCTATCCACATCAGAAGATGGAAATAGCGCCCTATTTCAACGTCCAGTGTCGAAGTAGGGCATGTGTAGATGAGCCGCATCCCACTACGTCGAAATAGCAGGGTCCTCCATGGCGGCCATCAACTGAGGGGTTGAGAGATGCTCTGTTCATCCCCTGAGCTCTATGGTTGCCGTGTGCAGCAGCCCCTTAAAGCTCCATGCCCCCTGATTTCCTGTGGCAGGAAGCTGAGAGCGTACAGGCAGCAGCACAGACACGTGCACAGCCTGCACACCCTCCAGATGCCCAAGTCCCCTACCCAGCACCCATGGCAGCCAGCCAGTCCCCCAAGCACCCACAGGGCACCCCCCCAAGGAGACCCTGGGCTCCTAGCTGTCCACCCAGGGGGAAGAGGCAGCGGGGCCCCTCCTGGTCAGATGCCGAGATCTGGGACCTGCTGGGGCTTTGAGGTGAGGAGGAGGTGCTCCAGGTAATGGGGAGCAAGCAGTGGAATGCAGATGCATTCGCCCAGCTGGCTGAGGGCCTGGCTGCCCGGGGTCACCCTGTCCGCACTCCTGACCATGTCAGGAGTATGGTCAAGGAGCTGCGGTGGGGTTATGCCCAGGCCCGGGACACAGCCAGCCGGTCTGGGGCTGCCCCCGCTGCTTGCCCCTTTTACAGGGAGCTCAGGGAGATCCTGGGCCCCTGGTACACCTCCTGCCCACCAGCCACCCTTGACACCTTGGCTGACGAGCCCCAGCAGGCCCCGGAGCTGGAGTCCGGCCCAGAGGCCAGCCCTGCACCCCAGGGGCCCTCAGAGGAGCCCACCCCGGGACAGCAGAGGAGGAGGAGGAGGGCTTCAGCAACGGGGGGGCTCCTCATCAACTTCACCTCCCACAGCTCCAGCAGGGCATCCGCCCAACAGGTGTCCCCCGACTGTGGGAGCAGACCATCAGGTATGTACCCCAGGTGCACACCCCCGGGTTAAGGGGCGGGGAGAAGGGACACTTTCCTTCCACACACCCAGCTGACCCCGGCCCACCATGGCCCAGCCAGACCACCGCCCTGAGGACAGCAGTGGCATGTCCCTCAGAGCCCGTTGGCACCTGCCCCTCAGGACAGCACCATGCCCCATCCCTGGGGATAGGGGGGAGCAGAACCACAGAAGGGGGTCACCCCTGAGGGGGGACACCACATCCATCATCATCCCTGGGGGACAGGGGATGGGGGACCAGCAGCGGAGGGGTGGGGGGACGTGGGCCACGAGTCAGGGTCCAGACTAACGGCTGTCTTTGCTCTTTCCCGCTCTATTCCTCAGCCACACCATCTGAAGGCCTCGACAGCACAGGTGCTACATCCATTGTGCCGGACAGCCCACCGGGGCCGTTGCATCGGGGCAGCCCACGGAAGAGGAGGGACCAGCCCCGAGACGAGTCTGCCACCTGCAGAGCCAGCCGCGGGCGGCCACTGACCCCCCAGTTCCTTGCCACCCTCCGGCGTCAGGTGGAAGTTTCAGATCACCACCTGCAAGTGGAGGAGCGCTGGCTCCACTTGCAGGAGAGAGTGCTGGCCTGGCGCCAGGAAGCTTGGGGGTCCTTCATGAGGACTTCTGAGCAGATCACCAAGCAGATGGCACCCCCCGCCGCTCCGGCCGCCACCCTCTCAGCCGCCCTCCACCTGTCCTGCAGCCTGCCAAGGAGGGCGACCACAGGGCTCAGGAGCCAGCCCGGCCATACCTGCCAGTTCTCCTGGCCCCCACCCAGCCTTGACAGGGCCTCCGGCCCAGATGTGGGTCGCACCCCCCCATGCCAGGCGCTGGATGGTAGGCGCAAAGGGGGCCAAGGACTGGGCCCCCCAGGCCCCCCTTTGTACATATTCCCCCCCATTATTGTACATAGTTGCCTTGTCCCACCCTCCTTTAGCAGCTGTCCCCCCTACCCCAATGTACATAGTTCCCCATTTTTTAATATAAAAGTTCACCATTTTTGTTTCAAGAATACTTGGTTTATTTAAAACAAAACAAACGTGTGGTGTGGGGGTGGGCGTGGCTCACCAGGCTTGCCCTGCTGGCGTTCACCCTGCAGCCTGGCCAAAATGGGCCCGCAGGGCCTCCTGGACCCGGATCCCCTCATGGTCGGCTTGTCGCCTCAGTGTGGCAGCTGGCTTGGGGTAGGCCATTGCAGCTTCCACAGCCCAGCCCTGCACAAATGCCTCCCCCTTGCCCTCCACCAGGTTGTGGAGTGCGCAGCACACGCCAACAACCTGGGGGATGTTGGGGAGCCCTGCGTCCAGGTGGGTGAGGAGGCACATCCAGTGGTCTTTGAGGCGGCCGAAAGTCCACTCGACCACCTGGCGTGCATGGTTCAGGCGCGTGTTGAACCGCTCCTGGCTGGCACTGAGGTGACCCGTGTAGAGGTGCATGAGCCAGGGTCGGAGGGGGTAGGCTGCATCCGCCACGAGGCAGAGGGGCATGGTGGTGTCCCTCAGAGGGATCTCCTGCTGGGGGATGTAGGTTGCCACCTACAGCCAGTGGCACAGGCCCAAGTTCCGAAACACCCAGGAGTCGTGGGTGCTGCCAGGCCAGCCAACATATATGTCCAAGAAGTGGCCCTGGCTGTCCACCATGGCCTGGAGGACCACCAAGTGGTAGCCCTTCCTATTCAGGAAGCATCCTCCGCTGTGCTTCAGGGCACAAATGGGGATGTGGGACCTATCCAGAGCCCCAAAGCAATTAGGGAACCCCATGCTGGCAAACTTCACGATGGCTGCATCCAGGTCCCCGAGCTGCACAAGCCTGTGGAACAGCAGAGCATTGAGCGCCCGGACCACCTGCAGGGGAAGGACATGAGCACCCATGAGGGGTGTGCAGGGTGTGCCTGGCCCTCCCCCTGGGCTCCCCCCAGGGTTCCCCCTCCCCCCAGACTGCCCTCCCCCGGGTTCCCCCCAGGGTCCCCCGCCCCGGTCTCTACCCCTCCCCCTTACCTCCATGACGACAGCCCCGACAGTGGCCTTGCCCACACTGAACTGCTGTTCTATGGATCAGTAGCTGTCTGGAGTGTCCAGCTTCCAGACAGCAATGCTGACCCGTTTCTCGACGGTGAGGGAATGTCGCATGGGGGTGTCGTGGTGCCACAGGGCAGGGGGTGAGCCACTGGCACAGCTCGAGGAATGTCTGCTGGCTCATCCAGAAATTACGGAGCCAGCGGTCGTTGTCCCACTCCCCAAGCACCAGCCGCTCCCACCACTCTGTGCTAGTGGGGTATCTCCATAGCCAGTGGCGCATCCGGTGGGGGGAGGCCAGGAGGGCTACATGGTCTGAGGTGGCTTCTTCATCCCCCGAGGAGGACAGCTCATCTTCTTCTAGGAGATGATGGGCGGTCTCTTCCATGGCACCAAGTGGGGAGGCTGTGTGGGCTTCTGTCTGCTGCTGCTGCTGGGGGTCCATGCTGCATTCATGGGGTCTGCAAGTGGTTTTGGGCTCTGTGGACCTGTGCTGTGCAGGCCGAGTCTGCCTGGGAGGGATCCTTTAAGGGAGCGGCTTGCTGGTGCCCCAGAAGGGCTAATCTGCCCTGTGATCCTGTCTGCAGGCTTTCCTAGCTCCCTTATTCCAATTGGGGCTGCTTTTGTGTGTAAACGCTCCCCTGTGGGGCCTGTTTTGATTTAGTGCTTTCCTACGTCGACGTTCAGGTGATGGCACCAGCCCTGGAGGATGTGCGGACACTATGCATTGAAATAGCTTATTTCGATTTTGCTACGTCGAAATAAGCTATTTCGATGCAGGGTCCCAGTGTAGACATAGCCAAGGAGGAAAAAATGTAAATACTATACTTACAATAGCATTGTAGAGTTTGATGGTACTTTTGTAACATACTTGTTTAAGTAGTTTATAAATTGTACTCAGCAGCTGAATGAGAGACTGTTTTGCATAGAAATGTAGCTGACTCTTATTTTCCTTTTGTCTATAGGAAGCCTTGGAATCTTGTCAGACTCGGGTTTTCAAGCTGGAGTTCCATCAGCAAGAACAGCAAGCCTTGCAGTCAGAAACTGTTAATGCCAAAGTACTCTTAGGAAAGTGTATAAATGTAATCCTGGCCTTCATGACAGTCATCTTAGTGTGTGTCTCTACCATTGCAAAGTTCATAGCTCCTATGATGAAGAGTCGATTCCACATTATCTGCACTTTTTTTGCAGTGACTCTACTTGCAATATTTTGTAAAAATTGGGATCACATTGTCTGTGCCATAGAAAGGATGATAATACCAAGATGAGTCCATTAGACCAGATTTTTTTTAAGAAATGTTGTTGTATGTGCATATGCAAACTACCCAGATTTTTAAATTTGCAATTAAATGTGCAGACTGAATGAAGGCTATAAAAACTCTCTTGAATGCTAAGATGTAAATACTTAAATTTATACACTGTGGCAATTATACTGTATGTAATTAGCAAAATCTGTTATGGACTGCTCATTCATTTAAATCATTTGCCTTAATTTTACCACCTTTCTACTTTACAAACCAGCACATCTAGAAGAGGTCATGCTACCGGTGGCGTTGGAAACCTGAAACATATTGTGTCATTAATGAGAGTGATGTAGAGTGTACTTGCACTATCACATTAGATTAATTCAGTTGTCTACCTTCCCATATGATCCACAATAGCTTCTCTATTTTACAGTATTAAAAAACACTAGCCTGACTTATAGTACTTCCTAATGCTAGGTTGTTTAACATCTGTGAATTAGAAACTGGGAAGTTCGTTTAATTACAATCCAGTACCATTTTATGATGCTTCTGACATCAGGTCCTTACTCAAATTATTCTTTAAATGTCATACTTTCCCAACAGTTTCAGATGACTAGTGTATCTTGTGATACAGATGAGTACATATCATATCCTAGAGCTATTTTGTATCATGTTTAGGGGATATGTAAGTGTAATAACAGGCCTCCAAATAAGAATTACAGAATCACAAGGACATCTTAGAATAAAGAAACAAGTAACCAGTGCTGATACCACCATGTTGACTTCAGTATACCTCTTCTGGTCATACTTCAAGCTTTGCAGATTGCAAAGGAAGAGCTCATAGACAATTGTTTACATTTTTAACATGTAGGTTATGAGCTCTCCAGTGAATGTGAAATAGATAACACTAGGCCCCAAGTTGGGTAAACACAAGAGTCCTGAAGGATATTGGATGCTGTCAGTTTTGTTTTGGTTTTTTTTCCCCCTTCCCTTCAAGGTTCCACAGGGGATGCTGAGGAACTAGCAGGTCAGGGGTACTATGAAAGAATGAAACTTTATGTATAAAAACTAACTGTGCAATCTGTTGTGAGAAACATTTCTGAGAACAGTGTGTTAGACATCAGACAGTAATGCCACTGTGAAACAGGTAGGATTTTTTAAATGTAATTTATTTTGCCTGATTTAGAAACTACAATATGTTTTCCTTGAACTTCTTTATTGCCCAGATAATCTGATATGATGTAATATAATATATGAAATAAAATATCACGACTTTCCTTCACTCATGTATCAAAATGGCAATTGTATCTGGTTATTTTATTTAATATTTAGTGCTCTTTTCTTTTAAGATATGCTGTCATGATAGTATTATTGCTACTTTGGTCACAGGGCTAGTTGTAAGTGGAATAAGTTGTATGAAAGTCCTTGGAAATTTTTACACAGAAAACAAGGAACAAGCATTTTCTTTATCATAAAATGAATTACAGTTTATAATTGCTGTGGTTTCATGGCTGAAAAAAATGTATGGCTAATCACGTAAAGAGTGATAAGAACATAAGAATGGCCATACTGGGTCAGACCAAAGGTCCATCTAGCCCAGTATCCTGTCTGCCGACAGTAGCCAGTGCCAGGTGCCCCAGAGGAGGTGAACCGAAGACAATGATCAAGCGATTTGTCTCCTGCCATCCATCTCCCACCTTCGACAAAAGGCTAGGGACCATACCTTACCCCTTGCTCATAGCCATCTATGGACCTAACCTCCAAATAGTTATCGAGCTCTTTTTTAAACTCTGTTAGAGTCCTGGCCTTCATAGGGTCCTCTGGTAAGGAGTTCCACAGGTTGACTGTGCGCTGTGTGAAGAAAAACTTTCTTTTATTAGTTTTGAACCTGCTACCCATTAATGTCATCTGGTGGCCTCTAGTTCTTGTATTATGGGAACAAGAAAATAACTTTTCTGTATTCACTTTCTCCACACCATTCATGATTTTATATACCTCTATCATCTTGCCCCTCAGTCTCCTCTTTTCTAGACTGAAAAGTCCCAGTCTCTCTAGCCTCTCCTCTTATGGGACCCATTCCAAACCCTTAATCATTTTAGTTGCCCTTTTCTGAACCTTTTCTAATGCCAATATATCTTTTCTGAGGTGAGGAGACCACATCTGCACACAGTACTCAAGATGTGGGCGTACCATAGTTTTATAAAGGGGAAGTAAGATATTCTTCATCTTTTCTATCCCTTTTTTAATTATTCCTAACATCCTAAACTGAGATGTTAGAAAACTAAATTTTAAGTCATAAATTTTGATATGTGCAGTGTATTTTGAATATAAAAGTCTGGAAGGATTGCGACACTGGATTTGCTGCAGGCAGAAGAAATTAATCGGTTAGGATACATTCACTTTATCCTAGCTGGATCCTCCTCAATCTACCCAGAGGGGGATGGAGGAAATAAAATTAAAACTTGCTAAGAGAGGTATGAGCTTCCAGACCTCAAACTTAACAGTCAATTTAACCTTGCATATGTGAGCAACAATTGCCACATGTTCAACCAAATGCTTTTATTCTCAAACTTAGTATTGGTATCCAAGTAATTGTCCCTCTTTTCCTTGGTTTGTAAACAAATTATTTACTAACCCTGCCTCTAAAAGCATAGAATTCCAAACACTGATGACCCTTCTGAGGGGAAAAACAGTCATTGTTGTTCCTAATCTTGTTCCATGTGCACAAAGGTTCTTGTGTATTCCTGTTGATGTTTAATTCAATGAAATCCTTATTCCCAAATTTTTATGATCCCAATTTAGGTATTGCGTGTATACATTACATTAAAATTACATCCGCTAACTAGTCCACCCACCCATAGCTACCTCATCTATCCAGTTGATAGTCTGAGGGGAGTACAAACTGTATCAGTTGAAGAAATTAAACTTCATAGTGAAGTCCCATCCATAACTTTGGAAAAAAATAGCAGCTCCTTTCTGGAATTACTCCAGAATTTGTACATCCTTAGAGAGGATTTCCCTTGTTTTGTTTGTATACCCTCTTGATGCAGCTTGAGAACTTTTTTGTTTTGTTGTCCTTTAATACAGTTAAACAATAAATTCCCATCTTCAGTACAACATGAATCTTTGTTATTTTTTTGTCAGGACTTTCCAGTTCTTTAGCCAGCAGTTGTATTTTAAATGCAAAATCCTTTATCCATTAATTAAAGCCCATCAGCTATTTAATAAACCATTCACTTGATGTAATTAAGTTTGTCTCACCAATTTATAACTTTGTGTTTAATGATGTATTCAGAGGGGATGGATGTAAAAGGAAGAGCCCCACGTAATGGTGAGATAATGTGCTGTGACTTCTCTTGATTGTAATCCATTGCCACCCTTTCTGTATTCTCCATTTATCATGTTGATATCCAGTTTATACACCAGCTCTCCAGGCTGGACAACAGAAGAATCAAGCATTGATATAGCTTACAAATATCTACATGTATATGATATGGATGCTGCTTGTCAGTAGCTTTACTGAACTCAGGAAAACAATTGTTAGTTTAGCATAATTTAATTACATTTATTAACTAAACCTTGCTGATTCCAGTGTAAAAACCTTGAATTTGTAACCCATTCTGCCTGATCTGTCTCTAACAATGTCTGGGATCAGAAAATACCAAATTAAATCTCCTTGCCTCTATAAAATAAGGCAGTCTCCCTTTCATAGGCAGAAAAAACTGTTATGGCCATGACTTGAGAATACAAGGGCAGCTATCCACAGGTAGTATGGTAGCTCATTATGCTACTTATAAGTGATCTCCATGTAAACTGATAAAGTAATAGTCAGAACACTGTTTTACACTTGGCTGATACATCTGACTGACCCCAAATCTGAAATGGTGAAGTCTTATGTAACAAAGAAAGTATTTTCATATTGGCTTTATATCAGAAATAAAACACATTTAAAAATCACAGGACATTTTTAAAGTAAGAAAAATATAAATGATTCTCAGTGCATGTTAGTATAGCCCTAACCATTCTGTTAATTAGGCACTTCATCTTTTTACATTTCCTTGTGAGCTCTAAAACCATTCCAATGTCTGTCCCAAGCAATAGCAATTTCAAGATCCTTCCCCATGAGAATTGCTCATACTATTTATAGAGCTTTCTTCTGTCAAGTCTTCCAGTCTCCTGCCTTTTTTTCCCCCTTCCCTCTTCTTCCTACACTGATAATTCTATGGAAATCTTTCCCTCTCCTTCCATGTTTATATACATTTCAAAAACTAATTCAAAATGCTATAAGGTACCTTTTTTTTTAGTTTTGCTTTTTATAATTTTCATATGGCCTATGCTAGTTGCTGAATCTAATCTTCACTTCCCCAACTCCTTTTAACATTCTATGTATGTTTTTTCTTGTGTTAAGGAATCAGAAAACAGTCTTTAATATACTCATGGCAAGAGCCATGCAAATCTGCAGATATCTGCATCTGCTAATGTCAGTGTAGATATCCACAGGTCATTTTTACGGCTACAGATACAACTTTTGTATCCGTGCAGGACTCTACTCACGGTGCTCAATCGCTTTTAAGTGTATGCCAAACTCTTTCAAACTCCAATCTCAAGATTCTTAGTAAGTTGATCAGAAATGCTTGGACCTAAGTCTACAGGGTGAACCTCTGACATCTGGTACTCTCTTGTCCAGCAATAACCGGCAGAACCACCGATGTTGCACGACTACAGTGTCTCAGGGCTGGGGCTAGACCTGCACCTGTGGTTAGGGTCTGAGGCTGGAAAAGTGGCTGGCAGCATGACCAGGGCTGGAACCGAAGCCCTTGCCTACTCTGCAGCAGCACGGAGGGCAGAGCCCCCCACCTGCCCCTGACCATGTGGGGCCAGAGCCAGATTGCCCACTGGCAGCTCAGCAGGGTCAGAGCCACCACTGGCACCCTGGCACCTTAGAGACTGAAGCTAGAGGCCCCACTGGCAGCACAGGGCTGGGTCTGAAGCTGGAGCCCCTGTTTGCTGGAGCCCCATGGCAGCCCTGGAAGCCCAGGGATGGGGGACGGAGTCCTGGGCAAACAGGGCACTGGGACCACCCAGGACAGAAACACTGACCTCCCCTGGTCTGGCAAATTCTGTTGTTTGGGACTTGTGAGGTCCTGACTATGCCAGACCAGGGAGGTGCAACTATATTCATCTTAGTCAGGGGGCTAACCATAAAAACTGCTTTGAGAAACAATCCCATATTTGAAAGCCCCGAAGTGTTTGATGGTAGAATCCATACGTGTTGATTCTTGGAGAGTTAACTTCCAATGACAGTTACCTTCACTGTTAGCTACCTTTCTAATTTCAGCCCTAAGATCCAAATCCAGGGGTTCCTGTAGGGCTTGCAATACAAACAAATTGAAAGATGCCCACATAATTTTAGTTCCAGTTCTGTCCAAAGTCATTGATACTACTATTACTAGATACAATTCTACTCAATTGATTTATTTTCTTTCTGCCTTATAGTATAACTTCAGACCTTTCATTCATGTAACCCAGTGAAGCTTCTTAAAGCTCCAGCTATACTAGTTCTGGCTTTTCATAGAGAGCTATTGAATCTGGCCACTGCTCATTTGGTATCCAGATGCCTAACATTAAGCAGTGTGAACACTCCTGGACTGCAGTGGCCAATTTAGGTGTCAATATTTCAAGAAGGATGTTGATAAATTGGAGAGTGTTCCCAGAAGGACCACTGAGAATGATTTAAGGGTTGGAAAACATACCTCATGCTGAAAGAGTCAAGGAGCTCAGTCTGTTTAGCTTATCAAAGAGAAAGTTGGATGGTGGCTTGGCCAGTCCATAAGATTCAGATCCTTAATTTATATAGGCTCATATTCTGTTTTATATAGGCTTTCCTACTACACACACATCACCATGGTACCAGAGCACCGTCCAGTGGTGTACTAAGCAACATGACTACACATCTCTTGTACATCGTTTGTTCTTTTGTTCTCTCCCCAGAGGGAGAAGTGTATGGAGTTCCCTTGTTTGGTAGAGTGTTTTTGTTTATGATTGTTTGTTTAAATATACTCTTTGCTATGTGTACAGAGTTTTGAAAGAAAATGGCATACCTAGAATTGCATATTGGAAATCAACTTTCTATCCTAGTGTAGCTCAAGCCTGTATCTTTTTAAAACAAAGCAAGCCATACTCTAGCACCTTAAAGACTAACAATTGTATCTATTAATGAATTGGAATTAGAATTCATTTGCAAGATTGATACCTTTCAATGGGGACTCAACAAGGATCTCAGTTATCTTATACCCTCTAAGGACAATTTCCCCACCTTTGATATTTACAGTGGTGGAAGACATCTCACTTAATTTATTCTTTCCAGAGGTTTTCTTTCCTTTTTCTCTCTTCCCATCATTCCTCCCCCCTCCTTACTTTTTATATTTCACTGATTTTTTTTCAGTTCTTTCTCAGTCCTTCAGAATCTGAAGAAGTTGGTCTTTCGCACAAAAGCTCATGATCTAATAAATAAAATTGTTAGCCTTTAAGGGTGCTACAGGACTGCTTTCTTTATTGTTCTAGAGGAGTGATTTTGTTGATCATGGTCTTTGTCCCAGAACTTTAAATGGTATTTGAGTGGAATACTTTGAAGATAGGGACTGAGACCTTGAACAAGATTTTAAATTACATGAGAAGCCAGTGTTGGGAGCTGAGAACAGATGTGATATGTTCATGGTAGCCTGAATTGATGAGGAGAGCTGGAGTTTCCTAAATGTCCACTGATTTCAGTGGCAATTAGGAAATGAAATATCTTTCAGCATCTTTGCATAAATACCTATATGGAGAACAGAGATTTGGTAATAGAGATCAGTTCAATCTAGCAAAGATATAGGACCCCTATATGGGGCTGGAGTTCTTGGCTTTGATTTTGACCACTCCTGCCCATGGCAGTGGGATTTGGGCTTTGGCTCCCCACCTGGGGCCTTGGGCATCGGGCAGGCTCAGACTTCAGTCTCCCTTCCTGGAGATGTATAGTAATTCTTGTTGTCAAAAGGAGGCCAGCGTGCAATGAAGTTTAAGAACTGCCTGTGCTAGATGATCACAATGGTCCATTCTGGCATTATAATCTGTAAAATCTATAAATTAAAAACATTACAAAACAAGCTCAAAATATAAAGATGATCCAGGCACTTTTGAAAAATTTTATACTACATCAAGTCCTATTTTCAGAATGACTTATGTTCTGAGGATTAGGTGTCTTTATTTTATACTGATTTTTTTGCTTAAGAAGTTTTATAGCTTCTTCCTGAAAAACAAATACATATTCATAGTTAAAATACAGTACTGGAAATACAGTACTGGAGGCAGAGGCTTTTAAATGACATTTGAATGCCAACAGAATGAGGTTATCTGGCAGTTCAGTTTCTTTTAATGTAAAATCTTCAATTTTAATGTAAGGGACTATACAAAATATTGCAATTAACTGAACAGCCTACTCACTCTTGGACAAAAAGCACTATGAAATCCAGCTTTGAGGCCAGTTAAATCCAGTCATCTGTTTTCCAAGAAATTAAAAGACAATGTACATATAGATTGTGTGGGGATTTGATTGAACTGTGTTGTCAAATCTAATTTATCTCATAGGTATGGTGTAATAACTTGTACTGTTGATAGAAAGATTTGTGGAAAGAGCTTCTCCCACCTTTCTTTTTGGTGAGATATTGCTGAGTAGGCAGAACTGATGTGTACTGAAAGCTGTTTGTTTTTATTGACTGAAAATGTGTGTCAGCATGTAACCTGCATATCTCATACCACATTCATTTTGTGCAGCACTGTGTAAAACAAAATGCATCTATTGATGTATGTAGTGGTTTTGTATATTTCTTGGTGTGGTCATGACTGCTCAAAGGTGCCATCTAATGTTTTTTAAATAAAAGTATTTAGATGTAATTTACTGTTAAAATTTCATTTTTCTTAAAATTATCATCTGATTAGTCAAATCTACCTCACTGTGGTACTCTCTCAGTCCATAATTATATTTCTTAATGGAGAGCATTTCCCAATTTAAAAATGGAGATAGAAACCATTCAGATGTTGACTGTGAGTGTTATGCTCTGTGGTGATTTTGTCAATGTTTGGTCTTGGATTGTATTTACATCTATGCGTTGGCAGAGGTGTAAAAGTCAGAGGTAGAAGTATCCCTGGATGTTTCAAAATTCAGTGTGAACATGAGAGATAAGGTGAGTTGGTTTAATTTTCCTCAAGTATTTGGAATAATTTGTGACTTTTTCTTTGGACAATTGAAATAGAAACTTGAGAGTTAGTTTTTTTTTTAATTCTAGCGTCAGAAAAGAGGTGTAAACACATTACCAGATATTACTACTGTTGAGCATACATTCTTAAAATGTTCATGTGAAGTGTAACCATTCTTAATTTTTTTTTAAAGTAGTCATGAAAGATGTTAGATTGACAGCCTTTTGGACTAAAGCAGTTCTACCCAACGTGCGGTTGACACTCTTGCAGGTGGACCATGGCTCAGGTCCACCCCTTGCTCCACCACCCCCATACTGGTGCACCAGGCCCATGCTCCTTACCCCCAGCCCTGCAAGATTGGGCACCAGGTTCCTGCTGTGGGATGTGGGGAGCCCCAAGTTTTGCAGGTCAAATCTGGCTCATGGGGGGGAGAAGGAGGAAGAATCAGTTCCACATATTGCTGATCCCCCTCCCCGCTGGCCGGGGGCAATAGCAGTGCAGAAAACCAATGGCGGGAAGCTTTTCCCCCTTTGCTCCCTTTAGTTGCAATTCCGGTCATGGGAACAGTGGTGGTGGTGCCTGGGAGCAGTGGGGAGTGCAGAGCCAAGCACTCCCCTTGTGTCTATATCCCACATGTTCCCCCTCCTGCTCAGTTCCTCCACCCCCAAACCACTCCTGCACCCTACCTCCTGCCCAGGCCCCTACTCACAGGCTCACTCTGCTCCTGATCCTCCCTCCCACCCAGACCCTGCAACCCCAGCCTGCTCCTGCATTCTCAGTCCCCAGTCCCAGACCTTACCTCCTGCCCAGACCCTGCATCCTCATCCTGTTCCCTGGCAGCTCCCTCCCTTACAATGAGCCTGGGATGCAAGAGGGGAGGGATGCAAGCTCTGGGAGGGAGTTTGGGTGCAGACAAGGGCATGGGAGGGAGCCTGGGCTGGGGCAGGGATTCAGAGCTTTACCTCGGGGGAGAGGTTGGGATGATGGTCTCACCAGGTGTCCTTACCTTGGGTAGCAGTGTAGAGGGGCTAAGGTAGCTTGCTGCTTGCGCTGGCCCCTTGTCACTCCTGAAAGGGACCAATGTACCCTTGTGGCCCCAGGGGAGTGCATGTGATTGCATGCTGCCCCTCTCTGCAGGCATTGCCTCAGCAGTTCTCATTGGTGTCAGTTCCTCATTCCTGGATAATGGGAGCGGTAGGGGTTGTACTTGCGGACAGGAACTGCGCACAAAAACCTCTTCCCTTCCCCAGGACCTTGGTGTTGTGCTGCCCTCTTCCAGGAGTGGTGTGGGGCCAGAACATACAGGGAGACTACATTAGCAGCAGCCCCACTCCACCAGCAGATCACAACTGACTGGGGAGTCTCCAGGAATGACCACTTGATCGTGATCAAACGCGTGGTGACACCAGTATAACACAATCCAAAGGCTGGAAGTTGAACTTAGACAAATGAATACTGGAAATAGTGTTGTGGTGTGTGTGTGTGTGTGTGTGTTTTAACAGTGAGTAATTAACCATTGGGACAATTTACTATGTCATGGCAGATTTTCTGTCACTACTGATTTTTAAATCAAGATTGATTATTTTTGTACAAGTTATGTTCTAGGAATTAATTTGGGAAAGTTCTGTGACCTAAGTTATATAGGAGATCTGAGTTTAATTATTTGTGAGTGGCTGCTTGAGGCTGCCGCTTCCCAGGGCTCCAGAGCAGGCAGCACAAGCAACCGCCGCTTTCCAGGGCTCCAGCAGGGAGCCCCAGTGGCTGCCACTTCCCGGGACTCTGGTGGGGAGCACCAGCGGCCACTGCTGCCCTGGGGCTCTGAGCCCCCTCCCCCCCATATTCATGAAAATCAATATTCATGATGATTCTGAACATGGAACCCCCGCGGATGTTGAGTCCCTACTGTATTGGAAATTATGTTCTTAAAACCCTGTAGTGAAGAGGTCATACACGACAGATTGTGTTTTGAAATGGACTTCAAATAGGTGGCAAATATTTATCTTCCTGGCAGGTTGTTGTATATTCTGTCTCTCATAATAAAAAGCTATTAACCTACTGAGTCAAATACTAATGAAGAGCTTGTGGAAACAATGGGAGACACCCTGTTTTAGAAGATCTGGTGTATTTGGGAAGGCAGAGAAATGCCCTGAAGTCCTTCCCGAGGGGAAAATAAGCATAGCCTCTTGGAAGGATTTCAGACAGCCTGGTTGAAAAATGCTGTGAGGACTTTATTATACAAGAAGGCATTTGTCAGCCAAGTTAGAATGCATGAGTTTATTTTATATATAATCCTGTGTTTACACTGTCTGTTACATGAACTGCTATTCTCTGTTTACATAAACTTATTCTTGGTTTTGCTTTGAACAAATGTAAGTGCTGTGAGTTAAGCAGTGCTGCATTCTTAAGTGAATGAATAGGCTGTAGTGCACTTAGGAATAGAGAGTCTTATAATTCTGTGACAGCAACGAAGGGTCCTGTGGCACCTTATAAACTAACAGAAAAGTTTTGAGCATGAGCTTTCGTGAGCACAGACTCACTTCATCAGATGCTGATGAAGTGAGTCTGTGCTCACGAAAGCTCATGCTCAAAACTTTTCTGTTAGTCTATAAGGTGCCACAGGACCCTTTGTTGGTGTTACAGATCCAGACTAACATGGCTACCTGTCTGATACTTAAATCTAATGGTGACCCATATTTGGGTCCCAACCCACAGGTTGGGAATCCCTGCTCTAGAGGTACACTTTGAACTCTGGGGGATTAGCGTATATTTTAAGATTAAATTGGGAGTAGAAATAAGGAATCCCACACATGGGGAAACAAAAAGCTTTTCGGCTTTTTTTTTTAATCCATGTCTCTTGGTCTAGCTCTTGTTTGATGCATTTCTTCACCTGTTGGCCTCACATGTTACTCCTTAGATCCCTTGCTGTTCTTAATCTGTTTGTTGTTCTCCCTTCCTTGGACATCTTTTCCAAGAATCCTTGAATTCCATCATCTTGTCTCTTGCTTCATCTCCCTTCTCTGGTTGCTCCTGCAAGACCACTAGCATAGCCTCAAATGAAGCCAATAATGCATTTTTTAAGCTATTAAGAGGAAGAGGCAGGCTTTGTGTTGCCCTTCACAAAGATGCTGCCCAGAACAGCTCTAGTTAGACAGGAAAGCTGGTCATGCATTTCTGTTCCTTGCTTGTTTTTAGACCATTACATATTCTGGATCTAGGTAACTCTGAAGTTGTACCCTGAACCAAGACCACCATTAGCCAAAATGCACCCCCTTTCTGACTCAGTAAACCCAGAAACTAACCAGGGGTCTCTGCCTGGAGGAACAAACGTTGGAGCAGATGTAAGACTGCACGATTCCTCTCTTCTCTCCCATTAATCCTGCAACTAATTTACAACGTGGTTCTATCTTGAAAATATTCATACACAAATTGTACTAACTTATTCAAAGATCAGTTGTGTATACATATTCTGTTATATTTGCTTTAATGACTAAAGTAGAATTTCACTTTTATTCCTACTAGCCTTGGAGAGCCAGTATGAAGTGAGGCAGGTTCTCAACTTCTTTATGAACAAAACACATATAACTAAATTCTATCCAGTTACTTGAGGGTTGTGGAGATGCCACTGAGGGCAGAATTTGGTACCACTCATGATGATGATGATGACGATGATGATGCACAAATCAGAACAAACCCTCCCTGCTTGACTTTCAGAGTTTAGTGTGAGCAGGGCTGGCGCAAAAAACCCTTTTCCTTTTAACCTGAACATATCTGATATAGATATCAAGAGTAACAAATACTGAACCCCTTGACCAGTGTTCCCTCTAATTTTTTCCATCCACAGGCAAAATAAATTTTATGTGCACCAAGGCCTGTGCAAACATTCACTACCTGTGGAAATACATGCTGCCCACTGTGGGTGGCTGTGGGTGCTCTGCTAATCAGATGAGTGGCACCTGAATCTCCCCTGGGAACCTGCCCAAGAATTTAGCTTACAGGAAACACTCCTGCCTTTAAGGACCTTTAAAACTATTCTTTTTTTTCTGAGAAATACACTTTACAGTCCTGTAAAATTACTGTGCTTTGCATAATAACCCCCCTTAACTTTTAAAAACAAAATCTTTGATGACTTTGGAGGAAAAATCTGTCTATATTCATGTTGTTGTAGTATTGCTAAACTACTACAGATCTGAATGCTTTTCTTCCTAAAAGGTCCAATTGTTACCGTATTGCCACTAAAATTGTCAAGCTATTCATCCATATGACAACCATATAATTAGAAAAATTCTATATAAAACCATCAATTTCTATATGATTTCTCCTAAAATGAAACAAGCATTTTATATCATTGAAATTAAATCATTTTACCTGCATTTACTGTGCTAGAATTTTGGGAACTAACTATGAAATATACTAGCCTGTTCTATACCTTGCATTACAGCTATTGCTAGAGGAACTAATTGTAATTCTTTATCCAGCCCTATTCAAAAAACAAACCAACCAAGCCCTAGTAATACTTATTTCATATGGGGGCTGGGAACATAAGTGAATCACATCTTGTGATACACAAAATAGAAACTTTTAAATTCTCTCCTACTGAAAGGAAGTGCATTACTGAACTGATATGATAAAATAATCAGCTTAGTCTAAATAAATATTTCAAAATATGTTGATAAAGATTTAATCAGAAATATGAGATAGCTATGTTTTGACTGCTTTCACTTATGCATAAATATAGTGTATAAATCCATTAAAATGTAATTGAATTGTCACTATTAAGAATACTCAATGTATTCTCATTAAACAGCTATGTAATGAGATATTGGTGTTAGTAAGTCTTTATGATCTAGTATAATTGAGTATGAAAACAATTTATAGCTACAGGTTGAACCTCCCTAACTTGGACATCCCAAGTCCAGCAACACTGCTGATCCAGCATTGTCAATGAGCCAGTGGGTACTCTGGGGCTGGAACACTCACTGGGGAAAAGAATAGCCATCTGCGGCCATGCATATTGTGGGACCAGGGACGAGCAGAGGTGAGGGGTGGAGGAACTACAGACAGCAGAGTCCCATTGCCTCGGGGCGATCAGGGGCTGGCCGGCAACCCTCCAAACAGCCACAGCACCCTAGGACTGACAGAGGACCCCTGGCAGCTGACAGACCAAAGGCAAGTCCCACAGACAGCCGTGCAGGGGTAGCACGTTCCTACAGTGCCTGAGCCTGTTTTTCTGGTGCTCCTGTAACGCCACTTTCGCTGGAGCCCGTGGCTCGGTGGATGAAACAATCCTGCAGGTTGCCTCCCCCGGGTCCCTGCAGCGCTGCCGGACGTGCCCTGCTGGCAGGAAGAGCGCACGGTGGTAGACCCCATTTGCAGGAGCAGCGCTCCCAGGGAGTCCCCGCGGGGGATGGAGAGGAGCGCTCTCCTAAAGGCCCCCATTTGAGACCAGGCCGCGGCCCTCGGTGCTCTGGCCCAGGGCAAGACCCGCCCAGGCCGGTGTGGGTAACGAAAGCCAGCCCAGGTGCCGCCTCCCTCCCCATCTCCCAGCACAGTGTTCCACCACCGCTGGGTTGCCCCGACGCCTGGGCCTAGCCCAGGCCCGAGGCGGACGCCGGCCTGAGAGCTCTCTCCCGCAAGGGACGGCGAGGGCCGCGGTGCAGGGCCGCCCTTACGCTGCCACCGGGAGATAAGCGGAGTGCCCCGGGGCTTCACCCCAGCGGGACGGGAGTCAGGAGCGCCCTGGGTCTCGCCAGCAGCTGGGCGGGACTCAGGGGGTGGGGTCCAGGTTCGCGTGAGCCGGTTTCCACAGCAACAGCCCTTGGCTCCTCAGCCGGCGGCTGCGCTTCCGTGTTCCCATGAGGCTCAGCGCGGCGGTCGGCCAGGGGAGGCTGACGGGTCCCGAGCGGGGTCACGGGGGGGGATCGGGATGGGGAGGGGGCGGAGCGGCCCGCCGGAGCGGGAGGCGAGGCGCCATTTTTAAACTCGGCGGCTGCCGTTGGCCGTTCCCGGTGAGTGTGGGGGCGGCTTAGGGGTGGCGGTTCCCCGCTTCCCTGCGCCAAGTGGCCCCGTGGAGCGGGGCGGTTTGTGCTGCGGATGGGACTCGGAGGTTGGGTCGCGCTAGCTTGTTCTCTGCCTGGTTCGGCCCTGTGCCTAGCTGCTAACAGCTCCCCCCTCCCGGCCTGGGGCCTTGTGCTCGGCGCTGCATAGCCCCGGCCGCAGTGCTCCCAGCCTGAGCGGGCGGCGAGCTGGAGTGGGGAGGGGTGACGTCCCGGCGTGGCAAGGGACGCACCAGCTGGCGGCGCTTTGCGCTGCCTCTCGGGATACGTCTCCTCCGAGCGCAGTTGTGCCGCGGGACCCCGGGGCGGGCAACTCTCGGTTCCGTGCCCGCCGTGTGGCGCGAGGTCGCCGGACGGGCAGGGTCGGTGTGAGAGGGGGATGGCTGGTAGCTTGGTAACCGGCGGGAGAAAATTTTGTCAGCTGTGACCTGCAGGAGTGTGCGGGGTCGGCAGGAGCCGCTGCGGCTCTGGCGGCTGAATTGGCTCCTGAGCCTGTGCTGGGTGCTGGTAAAAATCTGCTGCACGTCTGTGAAAGCGGCTAATTTCCGCATACTGTGCGCATTGTGAAATACTCTAATTGTTTGTTGCCTCTGTGGTTGCTTGAAACAATCCATTACTACCTGGGAATTCTGTAGCACTTTAACACTTATTTATTCAGTGATGAGCTTTCGTGGGACTAATATCTGTAAGTCCGGAGGTCCAAAAATTGCATTAAGAGCTCTGTACTTATGGATGCTAGTCTGTATTGGAAATGCGATTGATCTGAAGAAGTGGGTCTTTCCCACAAAAGCTCATCATCAAATAAATTTTGTTAGTCTTTAAGGTACATTTCTGTTTTTTGTTTTGTTCTATTAGAATACAGACTAATAGGATTACCTCTGTTACTATCTGGGAGTTGTAGTTCACGCACTTATGAATGGTGGCAGAGGGATAGCTGCATTAGTGTGTATTCTATCAAAACAAAAAAGCAGTCGTGTCACTTTAAAGACTAACAAAATAATGTATTAGGTGTTGAGCTTTTGTGGGACAGACCTACTTCTTCAGATCATATGGTACAAATTATTTAGTTAGTCTTTAAAGTGCTCCTGGACTGCTTTTTTGTTTTGATAGAATATAGACTAACATAGCTATCTCTCTGTTACTATAATGGGCCAGGTAATTGCTGTCCCAATTCAAACCATGTGTTAATGTATTGAATTTGAATATAAATGACAGTTCTGAGCACTCCCTCTGTAAACAATTGTTAGTTTCTTTTCAATAAAACACAGACTTTCAGGTCATTAACAGACTGGCCCACTGACCACTGAATAGAGATTGATGTCTCTCTTGCAGCATATGTAAGAGCTTAATGAATATTTTCCAAAAGAGGTGAGATGATATCTACCTTGTCTGTTTAATACCCAAGGAGGACAAGGCTACAACTAAACTGCACCCTAGCCTCTTTGAGGTCACAAGACATCCCATTTAAGTCAAGGCCTTCGGTGTTCATCTTCCTCTGAGTGCAATCCCAGCATTCCTTTCATCTGGATTGCAACTTTAGGCTGCATACAGCTGCTGCTTTCTGTGATCACTTCATTAGGTCCAACTTCAATTTAACACCTGCTTTTCTAGTCTCTCGCATCAATGGCAGGATTATTTAGTGTTCCAGCCAATTTGAATTAAAACAAAGTAGTATTTATTCAGAACAAAAGATTTTCCATTGAAAACATGTCTTAAAGCTTTGATTTTCAACGTGCTAACCACTAGCTACATGTGGTTATTTTGCCAGTTGAGTGTGGTTAGTTAACTTGAACAATAAATATATTTTCAGAGTAATGCGGCTAGTTCGCTATAGCCGTAACCACTGAAGTACTGCTTTAGAATTGGTAGGACACCATGATCTTAAAGCAATTAATAGCTTGCATAAACTCTTGATTTACTTGGTGGTCCTCAGTTTTCCATATGGAAACCCTGGTAGATGTAAATTGTTAAATCCTTCCACAAGTCTTTGGTCACAGTCTCATGCCTGTGTCAGTTCTTGGATGATGTGTCTGTTCTTTGTCAAGTCAAATGTTTTGTTCTAAGGTTTTTGACTCAAATCAAACTTTGGAAAGTGAAATTGCATAAAGACTTTCAGTATTGGAGAGCTGTACCTTCTTTAGTGCTTGCATAAAGCATACTTTATCATTCTTTACGATTTAGTTAGGAGTACACTCACTAACAAACCCATAAAGATTACAGTAAACTCTTTCATATCCAGCATTCTTTTAGTGAGAACTCTCAAATAATCAGCATTTAAACCATAAGTAAATTTTAGTTGTGTTCTCCATAAGTGTAGTATAGTGAAATACAGCAAGTACAGTAAGTATACAATGTACAATACTACTGTTGTTAGTAAATAAAGTACTCTGCATGCATTTTTGTTTGTTTCTTAATAATCTAATCTTGATTTTCTTTAGTATTCTGCATTTCTAGGTATACTACTCTGTTATCCAGAATATTGAAAAATCTGGCAACCTCCTGGTCCCGGGGCTGCCAGATATGAAAGGGTTTACTGTATGAAGTTAATATGAGAGAATTTGAATAGTCCACAATTCCAGAGCATAATATTGGTTGCATCTTAATAGGTGTTGGATATTAAAATATTCCATAGCTTTGATTACAAAAACATATATGTATTTTTTTTCTACTGTCTTCCAAACTGTGGCATCTAAGACAGCTACAGATGTTAGAAGTAAATACACAATACCTGAGATTGTTCTGTTTATGTCCCCATTTGCTGTTCTTCGTTGGAGTGTACATGTGTTTGGTTTTCTTTTTTATGGAAAGAGTAGGTCAAATCAGTGACTTTCATGGTGCTGCTAATTTCGTCCAGTAGTGAGTTCCTCCATCATTAGTATGTTCCCAAAAGAGCTGTGTTTCCTGCATCAGCAAGTCTTACTCTCTTGGGCTGATTGGTAGCATTAAATTACAGTATCAGGTAACCTGAGGTCCTGAGACATAGTGGTAGGTAATCACAGGGAGCTGGTACTGGCTTTGCGGTGTAGAACACTGAAATAGATAGGTAAACAGCTCATTCTGTATGTTATATGAAACTACTGTTAAACTTCACAATAATAACTGAAGGAGAGAGCTTTTTTTTAAAACAAAACAAAAAAAATGATACTGTTATCTGACAAAGCAGAACACTACTTGTCGTTTTTGCACTGACTAGAAAATTATATTCAGCCTTATTGTCTAATGTCGTTGATCATAAAAGTGTTCAAATATGGTAATATTAGACAAGGCTATAGTGATGGAAGCAGAGCCATGAATGAGTTAGGGAAATAATCCCAAATTAATACCAGTGAACACTGAATTCATCATTATATAACTGGGTTTTGCCTAGGGCCCAAGCCGATTAGTGACCATGAAAAACACATCATGGACTGCAAAGTCTGGTCTCCCCTATGAAATCTACTCTTCTGCGTGCTTTTACACTGTGCCCGGGATCAGGGCCATCCTTATGACCGTGGGTACTTTACGCAGCCTGAGTACGTGCACCCTCTCTCTCTGCTCAGAGCAGAGCAGCAACTTTGCAAGGTGGTGCTCAAGACTGGGGGCTGGAGAAGGACAGGGAGGTTGGTGGGGGAACAGAGGGAATGGGGAGCAGTGCAGCCCATCAGTATTGTGAGTTGGGAGACAGAGCAGGGTGCCAGGGGATTGGGGCCCCTGGAGCTCAGGGAGCATCAGAGCAGGGTGTGGGGGGCTGAGGAATTCAGATGGAGGGGCTGGGGGATTGGGCTGTGGGGTCAGGAGGTGTGGCAGAGGTCTGGGGGATTGGGTGGCCACATCCAGGAGGTGGAAAGGAAGCCAGAGGATTGGGGTTGCTTAAGGTAGCACTGGCCTCTGGCTGTGTTGGGCATACAGAGGCACATCATAGCGCACTACTTAATTTAGGGCAAAGTGGTGCCCCAGATTTAGTGGTGACCTATGCAGCTGTGTACTCTGCATATGCCTAGGGATGGAGAACCTATGGCCTGGGAGTTGGGTTCAGCCCACACCTTGATCTGGTCTGCGAGGCTTAGGGCTTTCCTCCACAGTGAGTCAAGCTGGCTCTGGATCTCTAGCACCACGGCCTGGGGAATGACAAGGCAGCAAACCTAGTATAGGGAAATTCTGTTCCTGTGCTTGCTTGCAGGTTCTACCTCTGCCACTCTCAGTGTTTGGGAATCACAGTCAGTGGGGGCAGTGCCTGCAAGTGCAGGATGGTGTGGAACCAACTGTGCCATCCTGGGAGTTGTGCCAGGTAAGTGCCCCAACCCCCTGCCTCTCCCTTCTGCCCAGACCCTGCAGCTCTGTCCTGATCCTGTACCTTACCTCTCACCGAGACCCTGCACCCCCGTCCCACTCCCCAGCTGCCCTTTTTTGCATATTGAACGCCTCATTTTTGGACCCATCCCAAAGCCTGGGGCGGGTCCCACAAAATCTAGTTCCAGGCCCTCAGAAGAGTTAATCTTGCCCTGCAGAAGCCTGAGCCACGTCTCCTCTATCCCCCACTACCCCAGGAGGGGGGCTGGAGCATGAGGGGAGTGAGGTGAATGTCTTATTTTCTTCTTCTTTTTCTCAGCTGGGAGCCATGTTTGTGAGGGTTTTTTCCCGTCTCACACAGGGGCCAGGTCAGTGACAGTTTTTGTTTTTTCAGAACCCTGACCCAAAAAAGGTCAGATGTCATGGGGCGGGGGCAGGAAGACCGGCATTTCTCCAATTGAGGGTTCTGACTTAAAAGGGAATTGCAGGGAGTTACAAGGTTATTTTAGGGTGGTTGTGGTATTGCCACCGTTACTTCTGTACTACCTTCAGGGTTGCATGTCTGGAGAAAGTCAGCTGGTGACCAGAAAGTGGTGTCTGTTGGTCAGCAGCCCAGCTCTGAAGGCAATGCCCTAACATCAACAGAGCGTATTTGTGAGGGTGGCAATATCATGCCATCTTTCTGTAGTGATGCTGGCAGTGGCTCTACCTTTAGAGCTGGGCTCCCATCCAGCAGCCAGCTCTGAAGACAGCCCTGCTACCTACAGTAGTAAAGAAATAAGGGTACCAGTTTCACCCCCCCAGCCACCTGGCCCTCAATAATCTTGCAAATTCCCACAAATCCTTTTAGGATAACAACTCCTACAGTTGTAACACATGACATTTCAGCTTTTAAAAAGAGAAATCATGGTATTTGTGATTTTTAAAATCCTATGACTGAGAAATTGATCAAAATGGATCTCAAATTTGGTTGGTCCCTAGTTATGCCACATTAATTAGAGTGGTGCTTTGGAGTTTGTGGTATAGCGAGGGCTTGAAGCAAAGGTGGTAGTCCATTTAAGAAAAAGTGGACCTATTCTGTATTTAAGTGAGCAGGACTGTGAGCGACAGGATTAAGGCAGTTGGAGATTTAGCAGGTAACATATCACATTAGCATTTTATTCTCCTATCACGTATTTTAAAGTTTGGTATTCATCTTATTAAAGGGGAGCACTGCCACCCCTGCTATCTTATAAATTTTAAGAATTGACACCCAGGATGATGTAAAAGATTTTGCAGGCATGAATTTGGGATGTCTGTTTTAGTTAATCACAGCATGCCATCATATACACTATATGCCAGGTATTTTACAGAAAAAGTATTTTTAGAAATGATTGAGAATTTTAATTTGAACTATAAAATTTTTCCTGTTCTTCTAAAGTTAGATTACCTTAGCTATAATAAGTTAAACTGTGTACAGTCGCTCAAGGGAGAGAGAAACTTAGCTCATTTTAGAATTCTCTTAAACAAAATCCAAAGCTGTGTATGCACTACCTAATTTTCTAGTGGATTTAGTGCGCAATATGTGTCTATGAGCAAGTGTCTTATTCCATTACCTGAAAGTGATGCTTGGCTTACTAATGTCTAATGCTTCTGATTGTAGCTCAAATAAGGCAATAAAATATTTGACTCATCCAAGAGTGAAAATTGTCTGTCCTGGAGCCTGGACAGATGTAATTTGGTGGGAGAAATTCCGAGCTGGAGTGGAAAAGGAAAGAAACATTTATTTGGCATGTTCTTTATTTTTGTTTCTAAAATGATGATTAGGCCAAATGTTAGGAGTCAGTGGCCATGAATTGATCAGCAGCATGTGTGCGTGTTATATGCAATGGGTGTGTGTTATATGCAGTTTGGAATTCAGATGGCAACTATGTGTATGCACTTACATAAGTCAGTAGGTCTCATGAGACAAATTACATGTTTTTAAAAACTGACAGCTGGTGACTTTTTTCATGATTTAAAATCTACCACAAGATGTCACTGTAATCTAAAACAGGCTTGTTACTTTGTTAAATAGGTACCACTTACTGTTTTGATGTTTTAAAAATGTGTTTTATAAACTGTGTTCCATTTCCTGATCTCAGAATCAGATCTTTTCAATTTCCAGTTCTTCCTAATGAAGTGTCACTGCAGGTGAACATTGCAGATGCTGCTTGTCTTACTTCTCAAGCTCTGGAGCAAGAATAGCAAGAGCCTTTAGATGGGCATGTGTGCCTTCCCACCTGTGGTATTCTGCAACTGAAGATATAAAATTTTTCATTTCCTAGCTATTCTTCAGTTTCTCTCTTTCTGATAGTTGGTGTGTTCACAGAACCTCCACCTTGCCTTACTTGCTTCAGATTTAGGCTTTTTCTGCCTTTTTTTGTATTAGTTTTTCTGCTCAAGCAAGATACTCACCTTGCCCAAATCTTATGGGAGACTCTGGTCAATTTTTTGGAACACAGAATCTCGCTAATTAGGGATGCTTTGCTTATTTGCTTGCTCCTTATCTTTGAAAATTACTTGCACAATTTTGAAGACTTTGCAGCAGAGGTCAGCAACCTCTGGCACATGTGCCAAAAGTGGCACATGAGCTGACTTTCATCAGCATGCAAGCATCCTCCTGCATGCAGCTGTGAGCTTGCTCAAAGCCAGACTTCCTGTGGGGGTAACAAAAGACCAGCTTATGCTACCAATTATCTCCTAAATGGTAAAGCTCTGCATCTTAGTTTCTGCTGCTGTAAGTAGGAATACTAGTGACTTTAAAAAGTAGCAGTGGCACTCAGAGGTCAAAAGGTCAAATTTCGGCACTACTCTTTGGAAAGGTTGCTGACCCCTCCTTTACAGCTTTGACCTTGGAATTTAATTTCATGACAGTATAGATCTGTTACAGTTTAGTGGTGGCTGTTTGCCATAGTCCCCTTCAGATGGCAACTCCTGACTGGGAAATTCTTGTGTGTTGCCTTGGCTTTCTTCATTCGGGCTCACTTAGGTCCGCCTGCCCTAAACATTCCCTGAGGCCCTCAGAAGTGTGATCTATTTTTGATCACCTTTTCTTACACAGCAATTGGTACACTTATTGAAAAATATAGAATTGTGCCTGTAATTGCTGTCTGATCCTTATTCTTGCTCTTGAAAAGCCTTGGTTGAACTGTAGAGGATTATTCAGAATTTATTTTACTGAAGGATTAGTGCACAGAATTGCAAAAGCAGAGGCTGGGGGAACAGTCATTGGTCATAGTCTTTTTCTTCACTGAATGCCTCAATTCTAATTTCTTCCTCCTGAATGCAAGTTTGGACAAGACCATCCAAAAGAAAAGACAATCATTTCTGGCAGTTTGCCTGCATTAGCACTTCAACTGTTACTAGTACTGGGAGATCTGCCTCCATTATTAGTAATGTTGGGAAAAATCTCTGGAAAGAATTAAGTTTGACAAAGCCTTGGATTTCAGCGCACCTATTTTATAATGGATATAATATGGTTGTGTTTTCTCTGTGTGGGAAGCACACAATTTTCTAGTAAGGTCTTGTAGATTGAAACACATTGTTCAGAATACAATTGTTAGCATTAAAATAGATCCACAAGAGTTTAGTAATGGTTGGAATTCTAGAAAATGAGTTAAGCCCTACTTCAGTGATTGGCAGCCTGTGGCCCGCTCAGCCTCTCTCTGCCCTCTAACCCTTACACACCTCTTGTGCAATGCGGCTCTGGAGCCCCACACTTCCTACTTTTCCCTCTCCCTCACAGAGCTTGAAAGCTAAGAATCAGCTGTTTGAGCTGTTCAAGCTCTGGGAGGTTGGGGCAGGAGTGGGGACAAAGAGCAAATTAGCAGATTCTTGGAGTCCGAAAGGGTTGGAAGGGCCAGGGAGGTGTAGGAAGTGTGGGGCTCCAGTGCCTTTGGGTGCACCTGCACTAGGAGCTAACTTTGAAGTTAACTTCGAAGTTAGGCACTACTTTGAAATAGCCAGCAGAAAGTCTATACACATTTTCCCTTACTTTGAGGTTCCTGGGAATGAAATAGTGCTCTTCTTCGAAATAGGGTGTGTGTAGATGCTCCACTTCAAAGAGTAGACACAGCCTTTGTGAGTGAAAGGCATGGGGGGAAGGAAATAGTGAGGTGGTGTGCAGGTTGCAGGTGGAACCCCAGTGATTGTCCATCACTGAATTTCAGTCATGCAGCCCACTAAGACGAAGGAGAGCCACTCATGCAGCCCATTCCCTAGTTGAATAGTGGGATGATTGTTAATAATTTGTGGTTGAGTTGCAGACAAGATGTGGAAAATTGCAGAAAAGTAATAACTGACCCTTGTTACTTTTAGGAATTTGGAAAAGCCATAGAAGACCTATTTGTTAGCCTTTTAATCCATGAAAAATTTGGTGAAACTGTATAAAAATACATGTATTATGTTATTCCTGCTAAGTTTTTTCATAACCATATTTTGCATAAAAAATACTACTGTTATTAATATTCAGGGCTGACTATGGGAGCCTAATATTGCAGGATCTGCAATTTCCACAGTGTCACAAATTAAGAAGAGCCTTAGTTATATATAGTACTTAAGATATTTGCAGTAATGATGCCTAAAACTTAAGGAATGGATTGAATGAGAGGAAATACAAATTTTACTAAATAGAAATAGCAATTAGAATTGTCTCTGTTAAGACTCACGTATTATCAACACTGGGATTTTACTCACCAGTGTAGCTGCACCAGTGGCTAAAATCAGAGTGGCCAAGGTTAAGGAATAAATTAGTGTGCTAAGCCTTTTGAAGAATGAATCAGTATTACTAATTAGTTGCACTTGTGCTTTTAACAGGTAATTTGGCCTCCTGTGATGCTGTCAAGAGAAAAGGTAGATGGAGTTCTTCTGAAGGATTTGGGATGAAATAATTTTTACCTGGTTGTCAACTCAATAATTATTTAGCCAGAATGGATACCTTCACCAGCGTACCGCCTGCAAAAAGTAGAAATCATGATCTTGTGGGTTCAGAAGCAGAAATGCAAAAACTTTTAATCGATGAAAGAATGCGGTGTGAAAGTCATAAAACAAATTATCAAACTCTAAAGGCAGAGCATACACGGTACAGTACTTTAAATGTCTGTTTTCCTTAGTTGTTTGAGCTGTTAAAAGATTAAATTGAATATTGTAAGGGTTTTATTTTTTATCTAGTTACCTATCTGACTTTAATTTGTAGTAGTAGCACTACAATATAGATTTATTAGAGCCGTAGAATCATAGAACACTAGAAATGGACGGGACCTCGAGAGGTCATCAGTTCCAGTCCCCTGCCTTCACAACAGGACCAAGCACCATCATTTAGACCATCCTCGATAGATGTCCATCTAACCCACTCTTAACGATCTCCAGTGATGGAGATTCCACACGAGTCAATCAAGAGTTCTGTAAATTATCCCATCGAGGGACGGCTTTGGTTGTAAAAATAACCTGCCCTTAATAGAAATGTACACTACTACTCAAATTTATGCTTAAGGACAAGTTCGTCTGTCAGCTTTCTAAAATAATACTTTAATTATTTACAAAATAGCAGTTTAAAGGTCTCAACATATGAGAAGTGAGAGTTCTTGAAATTATTGTAGCTGGAATGAATACTTCAGAATTTAACATCATAGCCATGTAAAATTTAGGGGGTTTTGGAGGGAGGGATTGATATCCTATAGATATTTTTGTCAGAATTGATGTGTTTTTCATTTTGCTTCTGTACCTTTTTTATTACTGTGATTTCAGATTATTCAGCAGAGGAAGGTCCCTTTTAGAGGGTAAATGGGCATTCTTTATATAAAATAAAAATAATTCATATTTTGCAGATTACAGGATGAGTATACAAAATCACAAAATGAGCTCAAACGGTTGCTAGCTGAAAAGCAAACCATCGATGACAAATTTCAGTTACTTCTTGCTGAACTCCGAGGGGAATTATTAGATAAAACTAGGGAACTAGAGGAACTGAAGATGCAGGTGAGATAATAGTTATCAGAATTTAATATGAATTTAATTCCTTTGGTAGAAACATTTCTGTTCTATATCTTTTATCAATGTATTGTGTGTTTTAGACTTTGTTGTGTGTTTGTTTTTTGTTTTTTTTGTTTTTTTTTGTTACATTGGTTCCACTTTAGCCATGTACTCAAATCCCGAAATCTTGACTGTGTTGTACTCCTCTTATAATTTTGACTGCAGGAGCAGAAACGACAGTTAAAACTTCTGGTACCATTTATGTTTTTGAAACCTGTAACACTCAGTCTTTTGTTCTAGTGACTTTTTCATACAGGAAGCCTCTGACTGTGGTCCCCTTACAAATTAAAACCACTTCCTTGTAAGTGCTGGAGGTGTAGAGGCCAACAGCTTATGACCCCTCATGTAGTAAACTTGCAAATTCATGATGGGTCACTGTCCCCAGTATGAGTAACCCTGTTAGCATTCATTCCATGAACTGTAGTCTCTTGGGGAAAAAAAGACATTGATTGCACACTCCTTTGTTTTCCCCTATGTTCTAGTATTACTAATGTCAAATTCTCTTCTTCTGCGGGGATCAAAAATTAGGTATACTGATTATGGAGGAGGCTGAAGAAAATAAGGGAGAAGCATATCGCTACTCTGTGTCACAGTGCAGCTGGGATTCTATTATCTCCTCTGGGATTTCAGTCTGCTTATGCAACGCATTAGGCCCTCTTGCTCTGTGAGATAGTGACCCAGAAAGAGAAGAATCTGAATGAAGACCTACTGAAGGAAGAAACTTAAGCTTCCATTTTCCTTCAGCTTTTCTTTCTCTCCCATCTGTCATTTTATGAGCTTACGTCAGCAGTGCTTATTTTCAGTCAAAGATCCCACTTCTGCAATTTTCCTGTTGACTGAGAATCTGTTTGTCCCTGTTGCTAACCTTTCTCATCAAATGGATGCTTCAGAGAGAGGGCCTTTCATCTTGTGCCATTCAAGGTCTGACCACGTTCTGGTAGCAAGCCTATGAAGACATCTGTATTCAGCATTTGTCTTTTAAATGGTCCAACCTGCAATATAGTGCTTGCTTCAGGACCTGTTATGGTAGGGTTAGCTAAAATCCAAGTTGTGCAAATCATGTTACCATAGTCTTTTCTTCTTTGGATATCGATAAAATTTTCAGGAATCTGTTTACAATAACTATTTATCATTTCCCTACAACTTGGAAAGACTAGAGTTGACTTTCCAATTTAGTCCATTTTGTGACCAATATTGAACTGAAGATGTTTTGGCAGTCAGCTTTAGGGCTTCATGTCAGCTATTCACCTGTCAGCGAAAGAGCTTTCTAGCATTCTTTCTGAGCAACCCTTTATCTTCGGAATCAATCCATCTTCTGGGGATCGTCATTTGTCTCATGTTCTTCCCTTACATTTTAGCTGTGGTGTTACACTTCTTGAACTGGGATGGGATTGTAGTGATTCTGTTCCTGACTGACCTATTCAAATGAGTTATTCCCTAGTTTCTTTTGCATCTGCAATCTGCTTGTCAGATTCCAGGGATATGTGTGATCCAGCATGACACAGGAAAAAAACATAAATTCTTAGGAATCTAATCGGATTTGGTCAGGGAAAGGCAATCCCATCTGATTTGAAAATTCTAAAGATCTTCTGTGTGCCCACAGTTCTGTATGTTCTGAATGAAAGCGAAGTCTCTGGATGTGGCTCCTGGAGCTAGTCTTCAGGGTTGCAACACTTCTGGGGCTCAGAATGGCTGAAGATAAGTGGAACTTGTCAGAAACTTTATTCTTATGTCAGGCAGTTGAGCTCCTTGTCTGTCTGCCATCGTGCCATGTTGGATTTAAGGCATTATGGTCTGATCTTCTATAAGAATTTTAGGGGATTTTTGTTCTTCTGTTGATAGGAGTCACTTTATTTCCTTCTCAAGGTGGAAAGAGTTCTTCAAGGCAGGCTATGCAGTTTTGTTTTGTTTTGTTTTTTTTAAAAAAAGAAATTAGTGAATTGGCTTTTAACGGTTGGGACATTCTATTAAAATAAAAGTGGAGATATTCTAAACACTCTTCCCACCCCTTTCTCCAACATTCTGTTGTTTCAGGGAGTACTGCCACATTTCTCTGGTTGTGCTGCTACCACTGAAATCCAATCAAAATTAAATGCAGGATGTGCCTTATTGCCAATCTGATTTGGTGTACCTGACAGGCAACAACAGAGGCTAAAAAATTGCTCTAATTTAAGAAACACTGTATCTAAGAGCAGGATGATCTGTATACTTTAAAAACAAAACTTTTTTTGGTTTTAGTTTGAGACCTGTAACTAGAACTCTTTGACACTTCAACAGGGAAATAACAGTGCAGTAAGACCATGCCAACTGCACTTTTCTGAGGGATTTTTCTCTTCTTCCTTGCTCTGTGCTTAATGATGGTATAGGCATTGTTCTCCTGAATCTAGTAATAGTCTTTTAATCTGATAAAGAAAAGAGAACATATTACTGAAAAAGAAGACTGGGGGGAGGGGAGGAGAAAGCAAGTCCTTAACTATTTGAGCATTAGATTTGAACTACAGGTTGAACCTCTCTAGTCTGGCACACTCGTCTGGCAACAGCTATAATCTGGAATGATTTTTAGTTAGCCAGATGACGATTTATCATGGGTGTGGCCAAGTTTCCCATGGTTCCATAAAGTTTGTTTACATGTACCAGTCCTGGCTCTCAATGTTCTGTGCTGTTATTTAGCTGTTGTTTACCCCTAAATGTCTTCTGTGAGACCAGTGGAAGTGTTGGTGATGCTGTTAGACAATATTGACCTCCAGCAAATTCCCTTATTTGGCACCGGTCAGGTCCCAAGTGTGCCAGGCTAGAGGGGTTCAACTTGTACAACAATTAAGAAAGAAGGAACAAAAATAAAACTGAAAACCCACACAAACTCCCAAGTAATGAGTGTCCTATTAGGATCCTGAGTGTACCTTATCTGAAGAACTTCAAATACAATGTAGTGGCTGGATTTATTTTATATGTAAGTAACATCATTAACCTTTGCTATATTAATTTTTTCCCTTAGAAAACATAAAAGTTGGATTGATTAGTCTTTTATGAAAGCAGGAAAATTTAAAACTTTATAAACAGCCTCTATACATGAATAACTTTTTATTATAAATTTGAGTAACATTTCATTGTTCAACACTTGTTTTCCAATATAAATTGCTTACTATGACTGTTATTTGATTAGTTATTCTACAGTAAATTTCTTTTATGTATGTCAGGTATTAACTCCTCAAAAGCTGGAGTTGTTAAAAGCACAAATACAGCATGAATTGGAAACCCCTATGAGA
The DNA here is from genome assembly GCF_033958435.1 of Carettochelys insculpta. NCBI lineage: Eukaryota > Metazoa > Chordata > Testudines > Carettochelyidae > Carettochelys > Carettochelys insculpta. The sequence continues at coordinate 293,154,613 of NC_134137.1, forward strand.
GAACGCTTTCGGAAGCTAGATGAAGTAAGTAGTAAGAAGTATTTAACTTTGTTTTGTCTAGATTGAGGGAAGGGTTTTCCCAGCTCCCTTTGGCATAAAATGACTTAAAGATGACAGGGAAATTCTGTGGCTGTTTCAGGAAATAAGTATTTACTGTTATATGTTTACTAGCAAATTGACCTAAGTGTTGCTTGGGTATTTAAGTGAAGTAAGGGGTTTCTTTTGTTTGAAAAAATAAGGAAAAACATGCAGTTTATGCAAATGAATGGGGGCTAATTGCGTGTGGAAGTTGCAGGGAGGCAGCAGGGTTCCCCTGCACAGCACTGTGACTGAATGGCAGCAGCAGCAGTAGAGAGGAAGGGTGGAGGCCCTTGTCTCCACATGGCCACTGTTTTCCTGCTGTGGCTGCCCCCAGTGGTCACTCTGCCATATCGCTGTTCCCTGTGCTTGCTGCTTCCCTGTCTAAGTCTGAAGTATGTTGGTGCTCCTCCCTTTCCATGTTCTGGGAAATCCTAGGATTTCAGGCATTTCCCACTTTCTAGGCACAACACAACCTGACCTAGCTTTAAATTAGGGTAAAAGGAAGCTGCATTCAAATTTTGTGGCTGTAGCTCTTACGGTTTAAGAGGAGTTCTTCCATAAATGTAGCACAGACAGGCACATTCCAAAATATGTAATAGATCTACTTTTGGCTGGAGTGACTCTTTGTTCTACTCCCTAATTTAGGAGATAGAAAGATACAGAACAGAATATAACAAACTTCGCTATGAACATACCTTCCTCAAATCAGAATTTGAACACCAGAAGGAAGAACATGCACGTATTTTAGAAGAGAAAAAAATAAAGTATGACTCGGAGGTAGGTACTGAATATATAATGTAAATTATGCCATTATAAAAGTGACATACTTGAGGCCTTTATTAACCGTTTTTTTAAATAAAGCTTTTGCCATTTTAGTGTAACCTGAACTATTATAATTTTGCTATCATTGATTGCACTCTTGTAATATGTTGTTCAAGTACTGTCCGCTCTTTTACATTTTTGTCATGGCCTGGTCCATAACAATTTACATCAATTTGTTCAAGTTATCTTTCAAAATATAAATTGTCTTATTGAAATAAGAGGCTTGTCTTTAAATGGAAGCCAGTAACAGTATTTGCAAATGTTTTTTATTAGCTTTGAGAGATTTTACATAGATCAATACATCTTCAAGCCTAAATTAGTAGCTCATGTAGCCTAAGTAAATGTAAATATAAACTGTAGGTTACATATCTGCTTACTAACCCAAGGAAAGGGCAGCAGAAAACACTGAGATAAGCAGAAAACTTGTCCTTAAACTTTCTCGAGATGCTTTTGTTTGCCACTTCTGAAAAATTTTCATGATCTTTGTTATTGATCTCCTAACTTGTTTCAAAATTTGTCCTCACTTATGATTTACCTCATAGGTAAATTATTAGATTATCTGTTTTATTTGGGATTAAGTTTTCAAGAAAGCATAAACTGCAAATGTAAATATTTGCACAAGTATATAATTACCAGTTGCATCCGCACATGTACAGTAGACCCCTCACTCCTGTGGGGGTAGCATTCTTGCACAACCCATGTAAGTCAAAATTCACACCACTTGGGGGAGCCAGGAAACTGACCAGCGCAGCAGCCTTGGTCAGTTTCCTGTGAGTGGTGGGCAGCCAAGAGCCTAGCTCTGGGCTGCTTGTGGCTCACAGGATGGGAAACTGACCAGAGCTGATGCACTGGTCAGTTTCCCCGCACTTCTCGGGCAGCAGCCTGACTCTTCGCTGTGCCACCCCGCTCCTTTCAGGGACGGCAGCTGAGAGTCAGGCTGCTGCCCCTGACAGGAGCCGGGAGGCTGCCACCCGACAGGAGCAGGGAAACCACTCCTGTCAGGGGCAGCAGAGTCCGGCTGCCACCCCTAACAGAATCAGTTCCTTGACAGGCCATCCCTGACAGGAGCAATTGCTGCACTCCTGTCAGTGGTGGCATCTTGGCTGCTGCCCCTGACAGGAGCCAGGAAACTGACCAGTGCAGCAGCAGAGTCACATTAACCCGACATACACGCACATGAGTTGCACATATCTTGGGGTCTACTGTATCTCTTGCTTATTATATTTTAGATGTTTTCTTGACATTTTACCCAAAACTGGTATTTATTCTGAAACATACAGTATGTAAATCAGTTGTATTATGCATGATCAAGTCAAAATAATTCATTTTCTCTTTTTACTTGTTTTTAATATATGAGAATTGCAGTTTAGCTTTTCCTAGCTTTCTAGTTAAAAATCTACTTTTTTGTTAGAATGATAGGTAAAATTATTCCAACATGCCCATTTGCAGAGGCTGCTTTGCTTTGATTTCCATCTTCTACCTAAAACAGGATAACTTCACCTACCTTTCCAAAATCAGAAACTGAGGCTTGATCTACATTACAGAGTTAGGTCACCATAAGGCAGCTTACGTCAATCTAATTATGTCAGTCTACACACTACAGCATTGCTCCCTCTGATGTATGTGTCTCATTACACCAAAATAATAACTTCATCTCCCCAAGAGCCATAGGACTTCTGTCGGTTAGGGTAATGCATGGTCCTCGCAATGCCATTGTACTTGCGTTGTCTCTTGGCTGTCATTTTTGTCAATCTCACAGCTTGGTGCTGGAGTTGTGAAATTGAGAAGAAAGTTGAATTTTTTTCAGATGTAAGGGGCTGGCGACAGAGGGTTTTTTTGCCGGCAGAGGCTTGTCTACATAGCCTGTTTACTGCCGGCTGCGAGATCTCACAAAGCTATGCTGATGAGCCATGGAAATATGCTCATGAGCAGCCATTTGCAACTGCAAGACTGCAAATTAGCGTGAAGCTGCTGCCAGGATGTCTCCATGTAGACCCAGCCCTGGTGAGGATGCACACCACCGATGGAAGGGTAATGTGTGTGTGAATCACTGCAGTAATTACTGTGGTAGTAGTAAGTCAACCGAGGTCAAGTAGGTCAACTTACCTTTCTAGTGGAAATGTGCCTTGACTGTAGAAGTTGTCAACTGGAAGGCTCTTGAAGGAGGGACAAAATTTGCTACCATTGACTAAAAGCATGTCTATATTGCAGTAAGACACCTGAAGCTGGCAAAGGCCAGCTGAGTTGGGCTTACAAGCCTCAGGCTAAGGGGCTTTTTAATTGTTATGTAGCTGTTTGGACTAGGGCTACAGACAGAGCTCTCAAATCCTACCTCAGAGTCCTATTGTCCTTCCTCCAGCTTGATCCTGAACACCTACACTGTAGTTCAACAGCCACTTAGCTTGAGCCCTGTAAGCCCGAATCAGCTGACCTGGGCCAGCCATGGTTTTTAAGTGCGGGTGCTGACTGGCCTACTTTTATTTTTTGCCCAGCTGGCCAGCTGAAATTCCATCGTAGTAATTCTGCAGCTCTTATCACTCAAAGACAATAAATTGACATTTAAATGCAAATAGACCTCTCCATTGCTGATCTTTTCTTATTTGTCAATGTGTGTATTATTTTAGTGATTGATGCCTAAATAATGTAACTGGTGTTTCATTTTTTTGTATAACTACTAGATAGCAAGACTGGATAGAGATAAAGAAGAACTGCATAATCAGCTGCTTAGTGTTGATCCCACAAGAGACAATAAGCGTGTGGAGGTACTTCTAAGAGAAAAAGCTCAGCTACATCAAAAATTAAAAGGTTTAGAAGCTGAGGTAGCAGAATTAAGAGCAGAGAGAGAAAATAGTGGCATGCAAGCAGAAAATGTCCAAAGAATACAGGTTCGGCAGTTAGCAGAGATGCAGGCTACAATGAGATCTCTGGAGGTAAGAAGTTTAATTATCTCCCAGTGGAACATAGCAAATAAATCTGGAAGTTTTTAACCAGCTGACTCTGTATATATGCCAAAGAATTTTAAAATTTTGCATTTTCTAAACTTGCTAGATACTTAACATTTTATTTTTAAATCCATTGCTTCTCAAACTCTGTTATAGAATAGTGACAGAGAGATAGCTGTGTTAGTCTGTATTCTATCAAAACAAAGGCAGTCATGTAGTGCTTTAAGGACATTATTTTGTTAGTCTTTAAAGTTCTACATGACTGCTTTTTTCTATTATAGAAGTGACTACATCTTGTGTGTGTGTGTGTGTGTACATATATAAATAAAAATAGAAGTGACTACATCTTACAGAAGTGACTACATCTGACGAAGTGTGTCTTTGCCCACAAAAGCTTATGCTTCAAAATATGTTAGTTTATAAGGTGCCATATGACTTCTTGTTGTTTTTGAAGATACAAACTAACACTGCTACCTCTCTGATACATCTTAATAAACAGTTTTTTCATAGGACTATGGATGAGAAGGGACGTGGTCTATTTGCAGTTCACATATGTGAACAGCAGTTGATTTAAGTAGAATGTAATATTGGGGTAGTGTGTGTTTTAATTGTCTTTAATACAATGCAGTGTTTTGTCTTTTCAAAACATACTAATTTACATGATCTTCTTTTACTCTTTATTACTCACATGTGTTCATGTATTTTCTTCTTCCTTGCCTACCATGTGTTACCCGTCTCTCCAGCACAAGTTGCCACAACATCCTAATTCCCTTTTCTTATTCCCTTGTATAGTCTTCCCTGCTGTAACATCACATTTATCCTGCTCTTCTGCATGTGCTTTTCATGTTTCCCTTCTCCACTGAACATTCCCCGTGCTCAGGGACTTCAGTCCCATTGGTCATTCCTGGTCTTTTTGTCTTTTGGCAGATCCAATGACAATTTTTTTTTCTCCTTTTGTAGATGCATTTCTTAGTTAGGTTGGTGTCCTTCTCATTCTTCTTTAACAGATGCCCAAGTTCTTCACGGCAATAGGGTGATCAGCGGTCTCAGTATTATAGGGTCACTCCTGATATTTGGGGCTTTGTCTAATATTGGCACCTATTACACACCCACTCATTGTCCCAATTTTTCACATTTGCTGTCTGGTCATCCTACACTGCAGAGAGCTGTAATTCCGTAAAAGCAGCTGGAAACAAGGGAGAGCCAGCGCTATATATCTGCAGTATTGCTGTGGATTGCAATCATGTGGCCTGAAGACACCAACTTGACAAACACTGCTGTAGATATTTTTTTTTAAATTAAGAAGGCATGTTAAAAACCTATAAAATGCGCTTCATTGTGCTTATTTCCACTCTAATCTTAATTTAAAAATCTTATTGGAAAAAAATAACTTGAAGTCAATATCCTGGGTTAGCCATCTACTTGCGATTTAACTAACATGCTGTGTTCTAACACCTCAAAATGTAGAATATGGCAATTCCTATTTATCCTTCATGATATTGACTTTGCAGAGGCACGCTGTGGGTGTTTTTGCCAAACTGTGCATTTACGAAAGCCTTTTTGGAGCTCTGCTCATCCGTATTTACAGACCTAAGAGTTTACTGGCTGAAGGTATAAATACCTGACACCTCTAACCTTTTTTCTTCTGTAGCAACAGGGAATGTAGGTAGTGCATGAGAGTCTGGGGAGGCAGTGTAGTTTGAGAACAAGTGTTAATCTGAATAAATTAGACACATAACATATTGTACAACAAACCTCTATTAAATATAAATATGTAAGCCAGTAATGCCCAAAAGCCCTAATCAACACTGGGACTCTGTTGTGCTATACAGTGTACAAATAGAGCTCGAGAGAATTGCTGCTCCAAAGAGTTTATAAATACTTTTATTATTCAAGGCAGAAAAGCAGTCAGCTAAGCTCCAGATTGATCGCATTGAAAAAGAACTACAGCTGAGTAATGAGCAGAATACTCTTTTAACCAGCAAACTGCACAAAGCTGAACGAGAAATCAATGCCTTGACTGCTAAAGTAAGTGCTTTTCTGGTATCAGTAACATATTTTAACATCTGGTTTCAAGATAAAAAAAGGCAGTTTAACTTTTTTTTTTTTTTTTAAACCATACTTCACTTTATTTTTATGTACAACTGTTTTTATGGTAACTGTAATGTGTGTTTAATTCTAGCTGGCAGGATAAATATCTAATGCTACAGGAAAAAAAATCACTAACATATCTGAAATTTTATCCTTAATCTGTGGATTTTTTTCTTCTTCTTTTTTTTTTTTTAAACAATGTGGTGCTGGAATAGACATATTTAATACCATACTAGGTTTTTCCAACAGTTAGTGAAATATGCTTGGTGTTATCAAATAACTGTTGTGTTTTCCTATTTCAATAAAAATCATCAAGCTACAGTAACAAATCTAGAACAGTGCTAGAACACAAAATGAAAAAGGAAATTGGATTATTAAAATTTGGTTTCTGGTGGCTTTTTTTCCCAAATAGTTCAGCTAAGAACAATCATCATCATCATCATCAATAACTGTGGACTCAGTGACCGTTGGTGTCTGATGCCTCTCACTATTTCCTTCCATCTTTCCCTGTCCAGTGCAGAGTGGTTTTTCTGTAGACTAACTCTGCACCAATCTACTATGTCTTCTACCCATGTTCTGTGGGGTCTGCCTGTCCTTTTCAAACCATACATTGTGCTGAATACCAGGGTCTTGATTTTTTGTTCATCGTTCATTCTGCAAATGTGCCTGAATAGCTGGAACTTCCGTTGCATAACCTACTGCAGTAGGTTCTCTTTCGGCTGTTTCTGCCTATATAATTCCTCATTGGTGACCTTCTGCATTTATCCTATTCTCAGGATCATTCTATAGTAACTGTTCTTGAATGCCAATATTTTTCCCTTCAAATTTCCCATTATTACCCATGTCTCACATGCACACAACATGCCGCTGAATACACACATTTTCAAGATGCTCAGCTTCATTCCTAAGCTAATCTCTTTGCTTTTTCAGATCCTATCCATCGCCTTCAAACTTTCTCTTGCTTTTGCTATTCTAGTTGCTATTTCCTTCTTATAGTCTCTAGATAATACGTTATGTTGCTCCCTAGACATGTGAACTTCTTTACGTTCTCCAGTTCAAACCCATCTACACCGACCGACCTTCCTTTTTTCTTATCTCCAAATACCATTGTTTTTGTTTTATCAATGTTCATAATCAGTCCGTACCGCTTCCCTTCCTCAGTTAGTGCCTGTGCTGTTTTCACTAGCTTCTCCTCATCTTCCTCAGTGATAATTATATCACCTGTGAACTTCAGGTTGTTAATTCTTTTGAAGTGCACAGATATCCCTTCTACCTCTTCCTTCATCTTGTCCATCGCTCTCTAGATGCATGAAGAAGATATTCAGCAATATCAGCTCTCCTTGTCTCGTATCTCTAATAGTTCAAAACCAACTTTCCAACTCCTTACAACACATTCTCACCACTGCCTTGTCATTGATATCCTTCAACAACCATATCAGTCCGCTATCCACTCAGCATGCCTCCAACACCGCCCAAGTCACTTTCTGATCTATGCTGACAAATGCCTTCTGAAAATTGACGAAGTGTATAAGTTCTTGTTCTTTCATCGCACTTTCTGCACTATCAATCTTAGTGCCAATATCTGCTGTATGGTACTTCTATGTTTTCTGAACCCCGCTTGCTCATCTGCCAGATGTTCTTCTATATTCAATATTAGTCTCTCCATCGGTATAATTATCAGCACCTTGCCTAGATGACTCGTTAGGACAATCGTTCTGTAGTTCTTGCACTCTAATGGATTTTCTTTCTTGTGGGTTGTCACTAGCATGGATCTTGTCCATTCCTTAGGTGCCTTCCCTTCTTTCTGTGCTATATTACATAGTCAGTGTATTTCCTGAATCATACTTTCTCCATGATATTTGATCATCTCTCCCGTGATCTTATCATTTCCAGGGGTCTTGTTGTTCTTCAGTCATTTCACTGCTCTTTCTACTTCCTCCTTCAAAATGTCAGTTTCACTCTCGATGCTCGGTGGAGATATTTCTTTCAGTTCTTCGATCAATCTCTCTGAAACACTAGGGTCCAACTGTGCTTTGTATAGATCAGTGCAATATCTCATCTCTTGCTACACAGTCTTCTGTTTGTTCATGCGCACCTCTTCGTTCTCATCCTTGATCGCCATCTGCTTTGGCTGCCACTTCCTATTAATATTTCTAATCATTTTATACACCTCCCTGGTTTTACATTCACCATAATACCTCTCTATATCTTCACACCTGGAGGGGGGTGTTCCATGCCTGCCTCTGAAGATAGGTCAGATGAGTGACGATGCGCTGACCATGAAACAATACAAATGAAATCGAATGCCAATATGACACAGTTTAAGAAGAGAAGAGACGGGGCAAGGCTAGGCAAGGTAGAAATAGAGAGTGCATACAGAGCAACGCTCAAAGAGAAGGTTAGGAATGCGGCCACAGAGAAGGACCTATATAAGAGAGTCGAAGGGATAACGACGGTGACAGAAGAGGCAGTTGAGCAGACTGTTCCGGAAGAAGAGAAGATCAGGGAGAAGTGGATTACGCAGGAGACACTGAAGTTGGTCCAAGAGAAGAGAGTGTTGAAGATCAGAAGGGTCGTTTCCGAGAGGGCGGAACAGCTAAGAATAATGCTACTTGTCTAATGAATCTTTCTTTTTATAGCCTGAAGTAAATAACTTTGTTTTGTATTTCCCTTTCCTCATGGAGCTAATCTAAAGGGCATATGTGGTTACTTTTTTCTGACAGTCAAAACAACTTAATTTTCCACAAACATTGTTTGATTTTATGTTAATTTTACTTCTTATTTGTATAATCAGAAAATGCACTGCATAATGGTATGTAAAGGATGAGTGACTCTGTTTCCTTGGGAACGAGAAATCATTATCTGTGTCCTTTAGCATAAATGCAACACTGGATCACAATGACTGTGTGGTTAGAGGTAAAATCACAAAATTCACTGAAGGTGTTAGTATTTTAAGTCTGTTGTTTTCAAGTTTTTGTCATTTAAAGAAAGCAATATTTTGGGTGAACCAATGTGGTATATTACTGGAAAACAGCTGTGGCCACCTTCTACAGGTCTGCTGAGTAGGAATAAGTGCTGTTTATTCCTTTGGAAAAATTGCCTTAATGTGAGGCTTCATGCAGATATGAAAGAGAATTTTTCTGTTTTGTTTAGGAAGAGTATCAGTCATCCAAGGAGACAGAAAGAATGAAAATGAAGGACATATGTGGCAAACTGTGATTAAAACAGTTAAAACTTCTGAAATTAGTGACTTTTATTCACGCTAAAGCGATCAAAATACTTTCAGAGTAATTTATAGACAGAAAGCAACAGAAGTACCTGGAAATGCTTAAAGAAATAGACCTCTCAAGTTGCTCCAGGCAATATGCATCTGTGTTACTTTTATTAGCCCTCTTTCTCAAATAGAAGTAAACAAGACCTAAAATAATCTGACCTCACCAGATGGTACCAAATGGAAACTTAGATTTTTTTTTTTTTTTTGGTTTGGTTTGGTTGCAGCATCGCTTTCTTACCACACGACATTTGAAGTGAAACTGAATCAGGAAGATTTGGACAGATAGGCAGAACTAAAGTACTACTAGACTTTTATGTACCACCAAATGATACAGAAACAAGTTTGCTGCTTTATATAAAAGAAAAATATGACTCCTAATTCTAATCCGACAGAAGAGGATGCTCAGACAGATATTATTTAAACAGTCCATACCATTTCTCCCAACTACCGGCAGGTAGGGATCCCAAGGCTTTGTTCCTCTTGGGTGGGGTGGGTCTCTGTGATCTGGCCCCAACCTCCAGCTGCCCCCCCCGCCCCCCCCCAGCTGGCAGCCTGGGGTGGGGGCAGCACTCTGGCAGTAGCCTCCAGGCCTGCAGCTTCTCCAGGGATTCTTTGCTTGGGGTATAACAAGAAGTCCTGTGGCACCTTATAGACTAATATATCTGTTCTGGACTTCTTGTTGTTTTTGAAGATGCAGGGTAACAAGGTTACCTCTGTGGTACTTGCTTGGGGTGGTGGCTTGATCCTGTAGCCTGTTGGGAGTGGGGCAGTGCTATGTGGGCTGACCCTGAGCTCCAGCTCCCCCTACCCTCTGGGCCCTGCAATGGCCAGAAGGGCGCAGACAGGAGGAAAGTGACACTGCGATGCCTCCAGTGGCTCTCTCCATCCTGCAGGCTGTTTGATGGAGTGCTCCAGGGGCTGGCTGGGTTCCAGGGGCTGCCCCCCAACCTCCAGTGTCCCCTGCAGCCTGTTGGAGGGCACCAGGGTGTGGGGCTGCCCTTCCCTCCTGCAGACCGACTCCCCCTCCACACAGCCCATAGGCTGTTGAAGTGTGGGTGAGGCTACCCCATTTGGCCTGTAGGGTATGTGAGGAGAGGCTCTTGAAGCTACCTCCAGTGGGCTCCCCCTCCCCTGCAGGCTATCTGGGGGGCAAGCTCCAGGGTGCTGTCCCCCTCCAACAGCCCCATATCACCTGCAGGCTGTATGAGGAGGGGCCAGGTGCCAGTGGCTACCTCTCTCCAGCTACCACCCACTACCTGCAGGCTGACCTGGGTGGGGGAGGGGAGTCAGGCTTCACAGGGCTGTGCCCCTACAGCAGCCTCCAGCAGTATACAGCTGTATGGGCAGGCAAACTTTCAGGCAACTGTCCCTCCAGCAGTTGCCCCACAGCCTGCACGCTGCCCAGGTAGAGCCAAGTTCCAGCAACTTGTCCCCATCCTCTAGCAGCCCCTCCCATGACCTGCAGGCTTTCTGGGGGCTGCCTCCCACTCCAGGAGCCTCTTCTGTGGCCTGCAGGCTCTCCAAGGGAGGGTAGGCTCTGGGTTTGGGGCAGAGGATTTATTTACACAGTCTCTGTGGCAGGCATGATGGCAGAGCCCCAGCCCAGTTGGCCTCTCTTGGTGCTGCAGCTACTGCCGGTGGCCACTCTCAGTATCGCTTCCCTCCTGTCTGTGCCCCTCCCTATTGCCTCCCCCCCTCCTCCTACCTCCTCTTTCATAGTCTGAGAAATCCTGGCATTTCAGGCATTTCGCACATTCCAGGCACAACCAAATCCTGATCTCAGTTTAAATTAGGATAAAAGGAAGCTTCATACCAAATTTCATGGCTGTAGCTCTCGCAGTTTAAGAGGAGTTCTTAAACATAGCACAGACAGACACACTCTAATAGATGGATAGATTTAGCAGCTGTTATCACCATAATATGGCTTAAAAAGATCCCTAATACAAGAAATGTGAAAGGCAGAGTCCAAATTTAACAGTACCATGACTGGTTCAAGATGAACATAAGTACATGCAGCACTTGCAATACGAATCAACCAACCAGACAACCTCAACCCTGAAGTACATTTCCCCATGCAGAAAGGTTCTAACCTACTGCAGGAGGAGTAAGAAGTTGCATCAAACAACCCACATGCCTACCTGTAACATGCCACACCTAGTTCTTGTTTATCTAATTAGTTGATCTGTCTGTTTATATTACAGTAGCATGTGGGGATCAGGGATCCATCATGCTAGTCATTTTATGAACAAACAAGAAGAAATCCACTACTAGAAAGTGAGCACTAGATTTTTTTTTTCTTTTTAAAGAAGAAAAAATGTTAAACATCAGCCTGGCCCTTCCATCCCTGCTGTGTCTTGTTTGCTCCCCATCAGAAACTATACAAAGGGCATGGGGTGTTGAGGTTTGTGTTAATTGTTGTTCTCTCCAAGACCTCACAGGTGCTGAGGAGCTTGACTAGGTAGTAGTGTTACTGGAAGTTAGAAACTTCCACCTAAGCATGTCTGCTCCAAAAATGTGTGCATTTGATAGCACAAGTGATTTATGTGTTCTCCTAGGGTTTGTGCCTCAGAAAGCTTCTCAAGTATTTGCTGAATTTAATGTTCTAAGATATTTTCAAGTTCATATTTAAGCATCCAAACTCACAGTGTAGTTACTTAATAAGCTATCCTAGCCTTTTATAATTTTTAAGCGCTAGCAGGTTGTAATTACATTTTGTCGCTGCAAATGGATTTTCATTATAAGTGCTTTTCTCTAGATATTCTATTCTCATTGACCATGTAATTATTGTGCAGTAAGATCCTAAGCTGTAGAAAGTTTCATGTAGGCAGCAATTGCCTGTAGTGATTTGATGTCCAGTTTAAAATTAGTGTTTTTGAGGCTTTTGTTCATTACAGTTTCAGAAAAGATGCATCTGCTTTCAAATTATTTTAAAATGATGAACAATGGGTTTTAAGAAAATTATGCTGTAATCTTATTTCTAGATGTTGTAAGTAGCTGTCAGACTGAATCGGATAGGGAATGCAGTGGCATTATTTATTTTTCCTGCCTTTTTTATCACTTCATAGTGTTAGAATCTTTGTAGCTTCATTTTGGCTAGAGCTGAGGTTTAAGCCAAGAGGGAGAAATTTGAAAGCTAGAGTGACGGCAGATTGATGTAAAATGAAGGAGGCATCAAGGTCCATAATACTGGACGAGTGTCTTAATGAGGTTCTTTAAGTGACCACCTTTCTAAGCACAAGATGCACAACTTTTGGATATCTGCTTGTAGGAGGCAAACCCTTGAAAATATCAAGATACCACATTTTGTTTAGATATTTGATCTGTCTCATTGGCTGTGCAAAAGCACTGTAAAAAAAAAAAACAAACAAAAAAACACGTGCTTTTTCTAGAAAAAGCAAACTTTCCAGTTTGGTGCTTATAGTTAGCAGGCTGGCTGCTTCAACATGATGTACTAGAACTCTGTCAGCATGAAACCCTGATTAAGTTGCTGAGTGTTTGTGTACATCTTTCCCATGGAGACATATAGTGCAGAATTAAACATGTACAGTAACTCATTAATAGTGACTTGTAATTTATCCAAGAATTCTAGTGTCATCTTTTTGAAGGTTTTATGGAAAGAAAGTAGGAATGGTGTGTAATTTGGGGAATTACAGTACAGGCAGTCACAGCTTCACCTCCCTTGGTGTTCACACCTCCAGATCAACTGCTGGTAGTAAGCCTCACCCTTGCTGACTGAGCTAACCTTGTTATCTCCACCCTTGCTCTGGCTTATTTATACCTGGCCCTGCAGATTTCCAAGACCAGCATCTGATGAAGTGAGTCTGTGCTCACGAAAGCTCATGCTCAAAACTTTTCTGTTAGTCTATAAGGTGCCACAGGACCCTTTGTTGAGGTGCAGGTGGAGATTCTGAAGGAGACTTGTGAGTATCCCCTGCCCACCCCACTCTGTGGGTTCTGCACCAGCTCCTGCAACCAGCCTTATCCTCCAGCTGCTCCTCCTTCATCCTGTATGCTGCCCCCAGCCCTTGCACACGAGGAAATGGTGAGTGGTGTGAGTTCAGGCCAGAGGACTCTAGAGCAGCAATGGGCAGCTGTGCAGCTGGAGTGAAGTAGCGATTTCCTTTTTAAAGGGCTGTTTCGCTCTAGCTGTTTGCTGTGCAACCACCCGTCCCACCAGAGTCCTCCAGCAAGCCCTTGTGCTGCTCACCACCACTGTGCCTCTTGCCTGCTCCCTGAGCCCAGGGCTATCCTTACTCAAACACAGAATATGCAGCTTCATAGGCCATCTTAATGTCCACCTTCCTCTTCCTATCCCTGTTCTGTGGCTCTGCTTCCTCCAGAGAGGATCTAATTGACTATATAGTGAAAAGGCGGGCCAGACCTATTAGCAGAACTTTGTGAAAGAGCCATTCAGGTGGTAATGAAGCCATTTAACTGGCATTTGCCAAACCCAGGTATGTACGGTCAGTTTCTGAATTTACTGTGTTAGTCTGCAGGAGCTGTGTTTAAAATTTGCTTTAAAAATATTTCACTGGGGCATCGCTGAAGATTATAAAATCACTTCTTTAAAATGTCATTTCCCCCACTCCCTCCTTGGCAGTTGTTGGGCATATGGGCACTCGTTTAATGCTTCTGAGTAGGGCCCACTGAATCCTAAGGAATCTCCCAGCTCAAGCAGTGGATAAGCTTTTGTTTATATGTGCAGCTGTTCAAAAGTTGGATGTTTGTAACTCAGGGAGTGCCTGTATATTAATAGCCTTATTGCTGCGGGGATATGGGATTTAACTTGACTGCTCGGTTGCTCTTAGGTGGCTGTGTGAATAACAGTATATGAAATAAATGTATTTAACAAAGTACAAGATGATTCTCTCTAATCTGGACTTCTCTGGTCTGGCATGGTCAGTGACCTGTGGGAGCACTCATTGGGATGAACCTGGTGGACTGGAGCCAGGAGCATTGCCAGAGTAGGCAGCTGGGGAGCAGTGGTGTCCTCAGCGAGCAGTGGCTTCTCCAGCAGCCAGGAAACAGCCTGGAGAAAAGAGAGTCATCAGTGGCTGCCAGCAGAAAGCCGGACTGCCTGGGGAGTGGGGAGGCCCCAGCAGCAGTGGAGCCTGAGCCAGCTGGAGGAAAGGGGAGTTCTTATCCACACTGACCATGCTGGTCTGGTAATTTCCCTGGTTTGGGACTGGTCAGGTCCTGAGGATGCTTGTCCAAGCAGGTTCAACCTGTTGTATATCTTTAAAAATGAGCATGGGTTGCCATTGTGTAAAGTTTTACTTTTTTTATTTTTTTTTTAAAAAACGATACTACATGAAAAGCGTGGATTAAAATAATTGCTAGGATATCATATCAGTGATTTGGTTTTATTTTCTAATTAACAGGTAGATGAACTTAAGCATTCACACAAATTAGAAGTAACGAATGTCAGACTGGAGGCAGCAAGAACCAAGAGTGAGGTAGAAAGAGAGAGGAACAAGATTCAAAGTGAAAAGGATGGTAATGTTCAATTAGTTTCTGTATAAACCTGCAGCTTGTACCAAACTACAATAAAAATTAACTTAAGAAGAAACAGATTTTCTAGTCTAGCGCAGACATTCTTTCTTAAGAATTTGCTGTCTAAGGCCATGGTTACACTACAGCGTTCCGTCAATAGACGTCACTGTCGGAAGAGATTTCCCAACAAAATTTCTGACAGAGTGCAGCCACACACAAATACTGATTAATCTTTTGATCTGCTCTGTCAACAATGGGTTGCCCCAAAGCATCTACACAGCTTTTGTCAGTTTCTGTCAACAAAACGCATTTTATGCGTAGATGCTCTCTGAGCTTTTTTGTGAACAAAACTTGCTAGTGTAACCATAGCCTAAATGTATTGCTGTATCCGCTAATCCATCAGGTGCAGAGGCTGTTATGAATGATTCCCAGTTCATGTAAATTAATGAATCTGGGAGACATTTTAGCATAATCTGTGTCAATTTGTATATTTACATAACTTGTAGGGTCAGTGTCTTCTTCTATCTCATAGTGCTTTGAGCTAAGCAGGCCTGCTGACAGCAGTGGGGAGTGGATGGGGGGTGGGGGGGGGGCAGTTGCCCTGGGGGCCCAGCATGTCAAAGAGGCCCAGAGTTCTAGCTGCCTGTGAAATGCCACAGTAGTACCGTGCCACCTCTCCACATGCAGTTTGGAGGGAGCATGAGGTGGGGCAGAACTGACTTCCCTAACCCCCACCTTTTCTGCCCGTCGTCCCACTCCTTTTGTGGTGGGGAGCCTAGACTTCTTCCCACCTGGCCCCCAGGCCTGCACAGTGGCTGTCAGCCCTGTTGGAGCTTAGGTTTTAATTCCTACAGAAGACTGCCATTAGGACCTCTTATATTCCATGATTCTACAGCTATGGAATTTGCCACAGGGTTAGACTCAAGGATTGAAGCTTTTATTTGAAGAAAAATGATTGTTTCCAGTCTTTATGGTTTTGAAGAAAATCTTCCAACAATGGTTGAAATGTAATCAGTGAATTTATTGTCCTCCTGAATAATTACGCTGAAGTAATAATTTATTGGGGTGTAAATGCCAGAACTTTCTGGGGGCATTTAAATATCAACACAGTTAACTGTTTCACAGCTGAACATTTTAGCATAACTTCATTTTATCCCGTAATCCCAAAATATCTCTCTCATTTTCCTGGATGAAAAAATCAGCTGTGAAAAACTCTTAAGTACTTCCTCCTTGCCCCCTTCGTCTAGAAAAATAGTTATTTGCTATGAATACAAAGTGTGGTATATTGAAAACTGAAAATGTCTGAACAAAGCAAAAAAAATTACTTTTTAAAATAAATAATGTACATATTTCATTATTTATTTTGATGTTTCATTCCACAAACCCAAACTTTTAAATTTATCTGAAGCTGTTGCAGCATTTTCAATCTCTTATGAGATTGTCTAGTAAATCAAGGGTCAGGTCCTCCTTTCCATTGAGTACGTAGGCTCTGAATATCACATTAGTTTTCTCATTTCACTCTTCTTCCTACAACCATAGTATTTAATCATTCAAAGTCACATGAGTCAGTGACTTTTCTACTACTGTTGGTATTTCCACGAGTCTGTTTTCCAATTTTATTGGTATCTGGTGCATTAGAGCTTGAGGTTTTCAATATAGTCCATATTCCCATTTCCATTCCATCTTGTTTCAGAGCATATCCCGTTTCAATTTACTAACTAAATTATTAATAATAAATCACTAATGCAACTTTAGTTTCCCATAAACTTCAGCTTATACTCTATAAGTTCAATGCATTTGTTCCTTTAACACTTCCATATCCACAATGGAATGTTTTATTGAAGAGCATTTGTTTACTTAATATGTCTGTTTAAATCTAAAGTGGAGAGTTGGTTCTTAACCAGTCTGCCGCTTAAATTAGTGTATTTAGAAAAATGTGTAGTTATGATTACAAAAGCATTGGTCTCTAAATGTGTTCTCTATTTTAAAGTATTGCTATTTAACAGTAGTAAAAGTCTTGCACATTTTTCTCTCTTTAAAATGCTTGAACGTGATGTGTGAATCAACAGTGGATTCAGAATTCCATTTTATCAGTGTTTGTAAAATGATTTTAATACATTACATATTTCATCATGCTGATTTATGTATTGTATAAAACAGGATTGCATTCAGACAATGAAATTCTCAAGGCAGCAGTTGAGCGCCACAAAGTGCTCTTAGTAGAAAAGGATCGTGAGCTAATTCGTAAAGTACAAGCTGCTAGAGAAGAAGGCTTTCAAAAACTTGCAGCATTACAGGAAGAAAAGTATGTTCACTTCTTTACTGCTCCTTTTTTAAAAAGGATAGGGTGATGCATGATTTAAGCAACTTGTTACATTAACTGAACATTTTTACTGGCACTTTGTCCTTGTAATAGTTTTTGTGTAAATATTCAACATTGTTTCAGGTTAGAACTTGAGAACCGATTAGCTGATTTAGAGAAAATGAAAGTGGAACAGGATGCTCGGAGGCAGTCTGAAAAGGATGAGTATGAAGAGAAAGTGCGTGTTGTGCAGCTGGCAGAAGAGTCTAGCAGAAGGGAGCTTCAGAATGTTAGGTAATGTGTGTGAGCTTTTAAAAACATTGCTTAAAATATAAATGTGTTCTAAAATTATATTTATATCGTTCTGTAAAAATGATTAAACCTAAGTGTAGGATACTTGCAGTGGTAAATCATACCAACAATCAGTGTGTCCACTCTGGCAAAAAAAAAGGCAATCACAAAAAATTTACAAGAAGTCCTGTGGCACCATACAGACTAACAGATTTTTGGAGCATAAACTTTCATGGGCAAAGACCCGCTTCGTCAGATGCAAGTAGTGGAATCTCCACATGCATCTGACGAAGCAGGTCTTTGCCCACAAAACCTTATGCTCCAAAAATCTTAGTTTATAAGGTGCCACAGAACTTCTTGTTTTTGAGGATACAGACTAACATGGCTACCCCTCCGATAAAAAAAATTATAATTTAAAAAACAAGCCCCAAGAAGGTTACAGAATTTTAAGGAGACTATCTTTTTTCCCCTTCAATAAATGCTCTTTGTCATATTTTTAATTAGTTAAACGTTAAAATTGATCTCTTGGTGGCCACTGGTTCAGGCCCACAGCAGCTGAAACTAGCTTCTTTCCCCAGAATTTAGCTTGTGTATTGTGACAAATCAAGAGGCCTTGTTTGATGCTTCGCCTCTACAAGCTCCCTGTTGTCAAAGTTCTCAGTGAAGTTCTACAACTGTATCACTTCCAAGTACCTACATGCATAAACCCCTATGTTAAGTCAAGGATATATAAAATCAGGCAAAGCATTGGAATCCATGATGTTAGTGCAGTCCTAATCATACAGTAGAAGCATGACTGCTTATTTATAATTAATGCTAGAGTATATTGTTCAGAATCATCAGCCTTTCAAAAGGTTAAACTGGCCGACATGTTTAACTACGAATAATCTGAATAGTTACATTCTAGAAGAGTTAAATTTTAATTAGACAAAAATAATGATACTGGTATTTAATTTTAGGTTAAAACTTCAACAGCAAACTATTCAGTCTGAGGAATTAGAAAAAGAAAAAAGTGAAAATGCTGATCTTAAACAGGTATTGTACTGTGATATTTCATAGTGAATGGTCTTCATTTCTTGTTTAAATCAAAGATCTTTTTATAGTTGTAGTGAAACTTATTTTTGTCAATGCTTATAAAGCTGCAAAAATGCATTGAGGATAGGTATCTTCTGAATGCATACAAACTGTTTTTTTGCTTCAGCTATTTATTTATCTGAGTTCTGAAATCCTTAGAATACTAGGAATATTTCTGGTCCTTTGGCCTAATAAATACGGTTAACTGAAGACCAAGTTCTATATGCTTATAAACTGTTTCTGGGTAACTCTTTGTATTTACATTGCACTTTTCACTCAAGGGTCTTCAAGTGTTTTACAAACATTTTCTAGATTTAAAAAAAAAAAATAGTGAGGTGAAGTGGCTTGCCAAAATTGCATCATGAATTGGTAACAGTTGAAAGTTGGTATGAAAAGACCATCTTAACTCACCTAACTCCTGATAGGCCATGTTGTCTCCAGTGTAATTAATGAACCTAGCAGATCCTTAAAGAAAGTATATATTCCGTGCTTCCCTAAATTCCAGTTATGGGGCTGTATCTTTGAGAATGTTGGCTATTTTTTTAGCCAGAGTGAATTGACCAATCACAGTTTCAGCTGCAAAGTAGGTAGATGTCTACAGTGTCCCAAGACAGAGTGAAGTGGAGGAGACTTGTAGATGAACTATGCTCCAAGTGGACTACAAGGCTTAAGTAGTAGCAGTAGTAATCTATAGTGAAAAAGATCAGTTAAGAGTGAAGACTTTAGTACGTGTCTTAAAGCCCACTTCTCACAACAAAGACAGTTTGGGTAAAATTATCAAAAATGTTCAAATGTTGTCCAAACTCTGGTGAAGTCTAGTAAAATTCTTTATTACTTCAATGGGAGCAGAGTAAAACCAATGATTAGTGCTCCTGAAAATCCCACATATTAACTTCATGGGTGAGTGCTGTGCCATGTTGGCAAATGGTCTTCCAGATAAGCAAGGAGGGGAGATAAAGCTCAAGCTTGGTTACCCAGGGATCTTCTAACACAAAAGAAAATACATAAATCTTTTTCACTGATGGTGTGAAACAGATTTAAGTCTAGAATTCAGTCACTTATCTGAGATCCAATTAGTTACCAGATTTAAGGGTTGTCTAATACTCCCATACTCCTGCAACTTACCCTGCTCATCTAAAATTGCATAACAGGTATGTTAGAGGCGAAAAGTTGCTCCTGTTACATGCCCTTGTCTTCAGGCACTTGTAACTTCCCTCAAAAAAAAAAAATCCCTTTGAACAGAATTTTTTTATACTTGTTTACTGTCAGGAGATGAATTTGCTTTTGGTTGGTTTTTTTTTTTTTAGAGTTTTAAGGAAAATCCGTTTAGTGATTTTAGAGAGAGAGTGGCAAAATTTGGTCACATTAAATTGTTCATGTGTCCTTTTGCACTTGCAGCTGAGATGCAGGGTGGCCACAGTCCTGGCCCTTTGTGGTTTGGATAATTGACTGACTGATTCTGTGATGTTTCAGTAATTTGAGTGTCAGTGTCTCAGCATGGGGATGTGTAGTTTCAAATAAAACCTTACATATTTCTTTCATAGCAAATTCATGATTTGCAACTCCAAATGGCCTCACTGTCTCAGTCTGAAAGCGACATGCTCAGTTCTAATCAAAAGCTGAAGGACATGGTGGAGACATTAAAACAAGAATGTCGCAATGCAAGAAGTCAAGCAGAAAAAGCTCAGCAAGAAGCAGAGAAGTATGATAGTTCTATTTAATTCATTTCCTCTTCACTTGCATGTAATTCTCTAATAGTATTTCTCACCACTGCCATGACTTACAGTATAATGAAACTCCTTTCTGTCCAGATCTTCTTGACCATATCATGAGAATAAGTGAGAATTCTTAGAGGGTGCTTTTAATTTCGGTTTCCTGGTGTAAAAATAGATTTTTGTCTTGCAAATAACTTTAACAGTATGCATATGCATCTATTTTCTTTTCACTTATCGGTTACAATTGACCCTCATGGAAATAATTTATATGTATGGGATGAAATTCTGGTCTCTCTGAAATCAATGGGATGATTCCTACTGACTTAGGTAGGGCCAGGATTTCCCCTGTTGCTTCTGTTTATAGCAGTGCATGTGGTGGATAAAAGCAAAATCCGCTTGTTTCTAAATTTGAAAAGGGTTTCAAGAACCATGCTAGCCTTTTCTTAAGAGTGTTCTGCTTTACCTGTGGTAAATGCATTTATTTTAGGTAAACTCCTGTCAGATTCTCTGTGAATTGAAAATCTAGTCAACAAAAGTCAAAACTGAACTCTTCTTCTATTCTTTCTTGTACTTACTGGGGGCATGGGTATGTGCAATACTTGGCAATAAACACTGAAGGCAACAGAGTGTGTTTTCCAGGGCAAACTTGCTGACAGACCTCTCTTGGAACTTGAAACTAACAAACAGTTGACCCCTGTTACTTAGCAAAACATTGGGAAAGTCTTTGCAATAAAATAACAAATTATTATAAACATGTTAGTTATTTTTCATTTGTAGTTTTGTTCATTTAAAAAAAAAACAAAGTGCATTTTCCAAAGCAAAAACCACCTGCAGGTGTGATATATATTTGACCTTATGTTTGCTTTGCTTGACCAAGAACTCTTATGTTGGATATATTGACATAATTATATCAGGTTCTGCACTTCAGCTTCACCAGAACTGAGGGGTATCATCAGTAACAGGGTCTCAGAGTTAAGCGTGTTTGTCAGCAGCAGTGTAAATATTATTTCAATTCCTCAGATGTGTGTGAGATGGGAAGGAGAATTTCAACAGATACTTTGTGTGAGATTCTCTATCAGGATTCTCTGTTGTGTAAAAGGGCTGGAGAAGTACAAAAGGGCCATAAAAGCTTTGTCTCCAGCCAGAGGGAGGATTCCCTGATGGAAGATGTTGTAGAAGATAGCAGTAAGGCTGCCTTACAAGCCTGGCATAGGGAGCGTGCTAGGACAGAAAGGGTGGGTGCAGCATGAAGTGCTGTGGAGATTCCTGGAAGCATTGCAGCCCATAGGACAGGCTGGAAATACTGCTATAATTTACACAAACTTACAAAGCTGCCTAAATTATCTCCGGGTTTGTGCCAGCCCCTGGAGTAGCCCAAGACTGAGAGGAATAGAAGTGGTTTAAATGCTGCATTAGCACCTCTCTCCCATATAACCAAATGAAATCTGCTGCTGTAGTAAGAGGTGTAGAAAAGCAACATATAATCCATACATTTTAATAGCTGTAATGTACCTGGAAATATAATCCCATTTCATGAAATCGGCATCCTTTTTTGTATCTTATTGTGGTGTTTGACTCAAGCTGCTAATTAAGGTGGAAAGCTCCACCCTTTGATTTCATAATCTTTATGTACTCACAGTTCTCACCTCTTATCATTCTTGTTCCCTATGCCAGAGAGAGAGAGAGAGAGAAGGCAGCCCCCTGTCTGACTCTGGAAAGTAATACTACACATTTTGCAATATCTTAAGTTCTTGCTTATGTTTCCAGTTTGTTAGCTGGTACACATAGGCAACATGCTCCTTAGCCTCTCAGCTAGTCAGCCCTCAGCTGTCCCCTCAACTGCTATGCTTGCAGCAGGACAGAGCAAGTCCTTAAGAAAATACTCCCTGGGAGATGTTGATATCTAACTCTGGTCCTTTTAGTGACTTACTTCTGTGGTCTTGGGTCATATTTCACCTTTCTCTGTTTCTGTAACATTGAGCTACTAATACCAACTTTTCTCAGTGAAGCAGCAGATGGATCAGTAGGGCCAACACTGTGACTTGCTCAAGGTGCCCACACATGGGACTAAGGAGGCATAAAGCAATCTCTTATTCCCCTGTGTCTGCTACCTGGATTATGGGCTCCAGCGTGGGGTTGGGTTGGATGATGTGGAGTAAATTCTTACAGCCTTATGTTGCTTAGGTCATCCCAAGTCCTATACAATGCTTAGTGACAGTATTTGAGTGAGGTTTGCCAAGCTAACATGTTGGTCAGTGTATGACATAGCCTACGGGGGCACCTTGTACACAGGCTGCACTAGATACCCTTGGGTAGTCTGGTGTGTTCTATTTTTGTTCAGAGGAGCAGTATGCTGTGTTGCAGCAGCCCATCCTCAGCTCTCCTGACCACTGTTTGGCACTGCTCTGGTCACACTCTCCTACAGTCTCATGTGGCTCCCACAGGTAAAGGCAGAAATTTGTTCTGTACACATAGTTTATGGATTATCAAAAGGCTAATCCAAAGGAGAAGCCTGTACAGCCACTTCTGCTGTTGGGATCAGTTTACAGATTTAGCCACTTTATTTGAATTAAGCCAGTTATTGTTGTTAATTCAAATTTGCTGAACTTTAAGCACAATTCAGAATTAAGTTAGCTGTTTCAAATGTATAGTTCATGAAGGAACAGAGTGAGTGAACAAAGTGTACATGTCAGGGATTCTCAGTGCTGACACTGATTAAAAAAGAACGAATGCAGTGTTTTGTTTACACGCAAACCTTTTATGTTCTTCTCCTAGGATGCTCGAAGACAGACGTGTCGAGTGGTTGGAAGAAAAGCATAAACTTATTCAGCGCCTCACAGAACGAGAAGAGAAGTATGACCAGGCTAAAGAGAAACTACACCGGGCTGCTGTTGCTCAAAAAAAGGCATGTTGACTCTTACTTACCTCTGTACTTATGAAGAGGGATGAAGCTCAGCTTTCTGTTTAGGCATGCAGAATTATTTTTATACTGACATTTTCTTTGCAGCATCTATGTAGTCCCATTGATAATATATCAGGTGAGTCAATATAAGCAGACATTTGTACATTGGAGGTTACAGTGGTTGTAATATCCTATATAGGAGCCAGTCATGTTCTTCAATTAAATACTTATTTGGTCAGCCTGGAGATGGACCAAGAATTAACAAGTAGGATGATGTTTCCCTTTTTAGTACTGTCTGTATGGTACATTGTTCATACCCAAGCACCAATCTGTGTGGGTAATGCTGTTGATGGAAATGTTGAATTATATATTTTTGTTTCCCCTAAAATTGCACATTACGGAACACTTAACACAAAAGGAGAAACTGATTATTCCAATTTCACGTTTTCACTTTTAATAAAGCTCAGGATTAGTTAATAATTTTTGTGCATCATAAAGACACATGCACGATGCCCATGACTAGTGTGTACAATGTAAAGTTGATGTTAAACAATAACACTGATGTCCATAAGCAGGTGATGTCAGAGAGGAAATAAAAGCTACACTTTCTAGTGTACTGCTTATGTTTCTAAACACTCAGTAAATGATCAGCTTATCTAATATGTCTATCCATTAGTTATACAAGAGTTAGGAGCCATTTCAATTTCCCAACAGGTGATTTAGAATTGTCTCTAAGAGCGGTTTCTCTACCCATAGCCCCATTAGCACACAGTTGAGGTTTAGTAGGGGGAAGACACTGGGCATAGGGGACTGTGAGCAGTTTGGCAGTGGGAGGGCGCTGGGCATAGGCAACTGGGGGCAGTTTGGCAAATGGGGCGCTGTGGTTCTCAACATCCAGCCCATATAACACATTGTGAGCTGCATAATGATGAACAGGTTGAGAACTTACTCAAATTGATACAGTAGGGTTTCAACATCCAGGAGGGTTCCATGTTGAGAAGTTGAATTCGCCAATAGGCAGGGCTCGGAGACCTGGGAAAACTGTGGCTGCCGGCGCTTCCTGCCTGGAGCCCCAGGGAAGTGGCAGTTGCTGGCACTCTGCGCCCTGGAGCACCGAGAAGCGGCGGCTGCCAGTGCTTCACGTCCCAGAGCCCGGAGGAAGTGGCCGCTCACAGCTGCTTGCAAATACTTGAGTACACAAGCCTTCGGCTCGTGTATGTTGAGACCCTGCTGTACTTCGGCTGTGCCCCACTACCCCCTCCTTTCAGAGGGGACATGGTAATGAGCCACTTCAGCAGATGCTAATGAGGCACTGCTATGAATACGCAGCAGCTCATTAACATAATGGCAGCCATGCGTGCTTTAAAATGCTGGTTTTGAAACGTTTGCTGCCCATGTAGCCAGGGGCCTTTCAAATGGACCACTTGATTTTGAATGCCCCTTCTTCCCATTTGGTTTTTGGAAGAAGGGGCTTTTGAAATCGGGGGTGGGGTGTTTCAAAACTGGCACTTTCCAAGCATGTGTGGTCACCCTTATGCTAATGAGGCTCTGCATAGTCATAGCAGTGCCTCATTAGCATCTGCCGAAACCCCTCATTACCATGGTCCTCCGAAAGGTGGGGGTAGTTTGGATACAGCCTTTGTGTGTTGCTGCTTTATCTTTCTTATAGCATGTTCCCTTCATCACTGGGCATTTGGGGAACCAAGCCTCTGTTTGGTACATTGCTTATCTAAATCAAAGCGAGGATGAAAAGCAAATGTATGTTTGTTTTCTTTCTGCCATTTTCAACAATTACACATCCTCATAAGGAAATGGTAGAAACTGTGGAATCTGGTAACTGAAATGCAAGTGTAATGTAATAGTAACTTGATCAAAGCGTTCATAATGGTTGACACAACTTCTAAGTGTTCAAAATGTGTGTTTGACAGAGAAAGGCTCTCGCTGACAATAAACAAAAGAGGCTGCAAGAGCAAATAGAAATCTTGGAAGCAAAGAAAGAAGAACTAGAAACAGAAAATGAAGTGTTAAATAGGTAATTAGATTTTGTTTGAATTGGTCCTTAGAAATATAAGACCGTTGTTTTGAAGAATGTTGTTTTTAAATTGGTTATTCTAATAATTCTTTTAATAAATAGGCTATCTCCTAAATAAATTAATTTCCCATTACAAAATATTGGAAATGTGTGTCATTGGGGCCCAATCCAACATCATCCTTGTGCGAAGACCTCTGCTCCTACGTGGAGACCCTTGAAGTCAGTGTGCTGTTGCAGGATCAGGACTCATGGTACACAAAAAGCTCGAGGAGGCCCTCAGAGTCTTCAGAATAAATGCACAAAATTGTCTTGTTAGCACCCCCAATTCAAATAAGGTAGTTCCTTGTTGTGGCCCTTGCAATTTAAAGCTTGTTTGTAATAGATTGTTACGGTGTTGGTGAAAAGTTGAATTAATACTTCAAGACAATTACATTTTCCAGTATTCCAAATATGTTTAAAATAGCATGGTTTAAATGTGATATATGTTCCTCTTGAACGGATTTACTGCACAGGGAAGTGAAGAAGCTTAAGCTCAGCCTAAACCAGCAGGCACATTGTGCAGTAGGCTAGAAATAAGTTTTCTAAGGTGACTTTAAGGACAAACTAAATTGCAATTGGTGATATGGTGGCCTTAATTTGGTTTGCAGACAGCCATGCTGTATTTTTAAAAGTACAATCATTATACCAAGGTTTAGTGTCAATCTCTTCCAAAATGACAAACAGTTGATTTGGCTTTCATTTCAACCAATCCTAGTGCCTGACATGTCCAGCAAACCAGTGTTGGAAATGAAATGCAGAGCTCCATCCTCACTGCTCTTCAGTGCTGAATTTGTAAAGAGAGGTGCCAGGGCTCAGGCAATAGTGATGATGTCACCTACCCAGCATGTTCTCATGCATCACTGACAGAAGAGATTCCAGGACTGCACCTCAGCATGAAAAGAGGCACTGAGTTTGAGCTCCAGTACAAATTAAGCTCCTCTCCTTGTCAATTTCACTGAGTGGCAGTTGTCCCTCTGTTTTACACTTCACAGACAGCAGGTACAGCATTTGCTATGCACTTCTTAAAAACGCGTAGAATAAGGACCAACTGCCTGAGCAAAACATGCTATATCACACTGTTGGGCTGAGAAGGCAAGTTGTCTCCTTTTTTTCCTGCTCAGTGCCAGACAAGCTGCTGGGAGAGGTTGACTTCCATCCTGTGATTGAATTTGCTGGTCAGTTAACAGATTATAGTCTGTACACACGATGGCTACGTCTACACTAGCCCAAAACTTCAAAATGGCCATGCAAATACATATTCAGCGCCTCATTAGAATGCCGGCAGCTGCGGCACTTCGAAATTGATGCGGCTTGTCCAGATGGGGCTCCTTTTCGAAAGGACCCCAGCAACTTCAAAATCCCCTTATTCCTAACAGCAGATGGAAATAAGGGGATTTTGAAGTTGCCGGGGTCCTTTCGAAAAGGAGCCCTGTCTGGACGAGTCGCATCAATTTCGAAGTGCCGTGGTTGCCAGCATTAGGCATTCTAATGAGGCGCTGAATATGTATTTCGGTGCTTCATTAGTAAACTTTGAAATGGCCATTTACATGGCCATTTCGAAGTTTTGGGCTAGTGTAGACACGGCCAATGAGATTCATTTTTCTGACATTAGTTATCCTGCAGCAGGAGGCTTGCATCAAAAGGTTCCACTGCAGTCATGTTTTGGACACTTGGGGAAAGAGGCCAGAAAGAGAGTGTGACTGCACCAGGAGTCTCTGGAGGAGGAGGGTTCTTAGACTTGGAATAACAGTGTAACGAATTGTTAAAATAAATAGCAGGGAGAAGTCTGTGAAACAAGCAGTATCACAGGTGTGCAGGTAGGTGGGAGCAAGTGGAAAATAAGCCAGAAGCATGTAAGAGAATCGGACTACCATCTGCTTGGCAAAATACCTGGTTCTTCCATTGCCTTTAGAGCACATGGAGGGTCTGACTCCTTTGATTTTAAATATTTTAAAAAGCAGTCTTACCCCCAGCACTGCTCACTACTGTGAACATGACATTAAAATTTGCATTTATTTCCCTGCTGCTGGGTAAATTCTAGTGTATATGACTGTAGTTTATATCATTTGAGGTGTCAAAGGGACTTCTTAAACATTTAAATTCAGAGTGGTTCTCCTTTGTTCTATATGGGTATTTATTGGGAATATGTCCAGCAGTGTGTTAGAGAGAGACATGTTTCTGTGATATGGTACTCCAAGCATTTTGAGAAAAAAAAATCCCCTCTTATTCCACAGACAGAATGTTCCCTATGAAGAACACACTCGCCTTCAGAAAAGACTAAAGGACTTACAGCGCAGACACAATGAATTCCGGAGTTTAATTCTGGTTACTAACATACCATCGCTCAAGCCAATCAATGGGCTATCGTCTACCTTAGTTCCTGGTCCTGAAATATCTTTTCCCCCTCTGCAGGTGGTGATGTATTACTCATTCAAATGTATTATTTCATATACAGTAGCAAAGGATGGAGTTAATTGCTAAGCTGGGGCATAAATAGTAGTTACAAAAGTAAAGTTTCTTCATTAATAGTTAAGGCCATTTAAGATAGTCATCAGACATCCTGATTATAAACATAAAGGTAGGAGTAACTAATACTCCCATATTGTGGACTAATAATGCACCATGTGTATAGAACTGAGAATACAAGGTATACCTCATTAGACC
The DNA here is from genome assembly GCF_033958435.1 of Carettochelys insculpta. Lineage (NCBI taxonomy): Eukaryota > Metazoa > Chordata > Testudines > Carettochelyidae > Carettochelys > Carettochelys insculpta. Next base: position 293,182,335 of record NC_134137.1, read on the forward strand.
TACTTCAGATGGCAATCCATTGCTTTATTTTTGTTATGCAATTGCCACTTTTTTGTGGGTAACATTTCAAGCTCTTTGGTCCATCTGTTCTGTTTTTATTGAGAACTGTTTTATTTTCACAAAAAGTGCTCTGAGCCCTGGAGCAGTTGCACTGGATACAAAATCAACAGGAAATGAAAACAGAGTCATCAACTCTGCTGCACCTTGCTAGCAACTGCGTCCCTTCTACTTCATCCAAGCTATAGGACAGGTGCTGCTGCTCCTCCTTCCCCAGGCTCCAGCCTAGTTTTGTCCCTACGCCTCTGTCTACACCCAAACTGGACATCCAGTCTCAAGTAATGCATTGGGTTTGTTATTTGGAAGAGTGGCACAGAAAGGAGAATCTTGTCTTTGCACAGGAGCAAATTGAGGATATGTGTAAACACCACAAAGAAAAACCCACACCACCAAGTCTCAGAGTCTGGGGCAGATGACAAGGGCACAGGGCTAAAAATACAATGTAGAGTTTCAGATCTCCCTGCTCATGGATTCAGGCTGAGCCTGAAAGTCTACACTGCTCTCAATAGTGCTGCAGCTGAGTCTTGCAAAGCTAAGTCAGCTGAGCCAGGCTCTGAACCTCAGTGCCACAGGTTATTCTTTGCAGGGCAGATATACTCACAGAAGGGGGGTTCCAGTGGCACTTCACTGCCTCCATGTTCAAAGAAGGGGAGCATCCACATTCATGAAAGTAACAGATAGAGGAGGCAGCTCCCTTTACCTCCCAATGATCATGTAATTTGCTCTTCTCCTGAGAGGTTGCACTGGCATTGGCTGCTGCCTCCCCAGCTGTTAGTCTCTGAAGTGCACTGCCCAGGTATCATTTACATGCATATTCCCCACAGTTGGTTGAGTTATGAATTTCAGGGACAATGCTTGAAAGCAAATAGAATAAAGTAATTTTAAAAAATCATGTTTTCACATAGGTAACTTTAAAAGTACGTTAAGTAAAGGGGACAGAGCATAGGGAACAGTGTCTTTTCCAGGCTTACAGAAAGTAATATATCTTTTTTTCTCCTTGTTGCTAACTCCAAGGAGGAACAGCATCAAAGGGAGCTCTCCCTACTCCGCAAGCGCCTGGAAGATCTAGAAACCACACAGAAAAAACAGCTGCAAGAACTTGGCCCATCTGCTGAGCGAGTTAGGCTGGGAGCCCACAGTGACTCTGGTAGGAGCAGGATTGTTGAAGAGGATGATCTACAACTTGAGGACTCCAAATAAAGCCTGCAAGTCTTAATTACCACTTGACTTCACTTCTACTTTCCTAGTGTAGGTGTTTATTGAGAGCTTTGCCAAAAATACATTTACGTGCCTCAGATTAGAAGAAAGTATGAAATATATTCTGCATAGTTTTGTATTTTTGATAGACTGCAATGAGTTTAGTCAATCACAATTCAAGGGAAAAATGACTAGGCTTTGAGAAATTTGTCTTCCAGTCTACGTGCATAGCTCAGACTATGCAATGATTGTGTTGTACAAAAAAATGATTCTTTAAAAAGAACTGTCAAATTTGGAGTTGCATTGTTCTGAAAAATCATCTGCAATCACTTTCTTCAGGAATCTTCCCTGTATCTCACTACCACCTCAGCCTGCTACTGTGAAATTGTGCTGTGCTGCTAAGCATATGATACAGGATTTGCAAAGAGATGAGGGAGGAGGAAAATACACTTTGGGCCAAAATGGAAGTGTAACAAAGTACATTTTTATATTTTTATATTACAGTGGCTTAAAAACAAAGTTATATGGGCTAAATAACCAAGATTTTTATTGAAATGCTGCATTATAGATGAAGTATGACTATTTGCCTTGTATATCTTTTACAGAAGTCTCAATTTGTATTTCATGTACTGTGTGTCATTGTTTACTTATACCTGATCACATCTATTTATTCAAGTTTTAATATTTTTTTAAACTCTCTCTTCTTCTATTTGTTTTTCATTTAACTAGCAAATTGGTTTGATATAAGGGAACATAAAATGGAACGAAATTTTTTTCTGTTACCCCATGAGAAATCTTTCTGGTAATGTAGTAATGGTTCTCTTTACTATTTCATGCGCCTACTGCTACTTCGTGGAACATAAAGCTGTAGCATGGAAAAGCACATATTCTGTTTATGTACATAAAGGGATATGTTTTAGCTGATAGTATTAACTATTGAAGAACTGCAACAGTATGCAAAAAAATGGCTAAATCACAAGAGCAAATGCCTCCACTTCCCAGCTCCTGCATTTCAGATTTAACCAGAAGTGCATGTTTGAACACTACCTCTTTCTGGGAAAAAAACCCCCTAAAATTCTACACCCTCTTCCTAAATAAAACGAACAAACTGTGTTGATGTACCAGGAAGGTAATGGTAGACATGATCTGGAACAATTTAATCCTTGCTGGCATTTGAAAAGTGTTTATAGTAGTGCAGAGGGATAAATATTCAGCTATATAATGGGCAGAAATAACTTACACATTTAGTTATCCCCCCAGCCACATTGTATAAAATAAGAAAATACTTCAACTAGGGCGCTTTCTTCTGATAACGCAATGCTTATTCCCACAATTTGCGTGCCACTTTGTACAAGAGCCAGGCTCCAAACAATCACACACACACACACACCCTTCCCATACCCTGGGTTTGGAAACTCAAACTTGTGACCCTTTATGCCTTTAGACAAAATTTGTTGGAAACCCTGTAAGAGAGTTTGTAGAATGGGAGGGAGCATGGCAGTATTCTAGCACTTCTATGTGGCTTGACTGGCTGAATGCGTTTTTAAAGTGCCAGGCTAAACCCTTGCATTTAAAGGGCCCTTCTGGCCATTGACCTGAAGGCTTAGGACACTGGAAACAGAAAGCTACTCCTCACATTGCTGAACTCAGGATAAATCTACTTCTTCCCCTTTGCTGCTTCCTCTCTTGGAAAACACAAAGGGGATGCCCCTGCCTCCCACTTCCTATACATCTGCAGAAAGTCAGTAGTTCAGGGTTTCATGCCAGTAACTCTGCAACATGCTCTCAGCTGATGCTGTGTGGCATGTGCCTGTTTTGGGCCTCCTCTTCTTCCAAGAAGGAAGCAAGATTTGTCAGTCAAATGATTCATGGGGCTAATGTCAGCGTCCCTACAGCTATGCACTTATTGGGATCATTGGGTGTAACATGCCATTGCTCAGTCCATCAATCACTTAATCCTGGTGTTGCTATAAACCAAGGTTCCTCTGAGATGCTGCATATTGTTATAACAACTGTTACTTGAATACTAATAATTTTAAAAATTGCACACCAAAGACAAAATAAGTTAGTCAACTACATTTTATTATTGTAAATATCTTAGACAGCTGGCTTGCATTTCTGCTATGAACTTAAAATGTTATTTTAAACAGCTTATTCTGTACAAGAAACTACTTCGTAGAATTTACTTTACATCATACTAACTGCAAAATGCTTTGTAAGCTAGTGTTAGAAAAACCAATACTATTTACAAATAATTTACCTGCAAACATCTGAAAATAAGTCATTACACCTGCCACAGTTACCATTACAAGTAAGCTGAAGGAGAGTTTGCTTTAATCCACAGACTTTCCAAAACAGGTACGTGATTTGACAGTTGATGTTTGCTGGGTGATGAAATGGTTGGGGAGTGCAAGTACCAAGTGCATTCCATAAGTGTTTATCTCACCAAAGGGCCTCCAACAAGCTACTGACAGACTCACTGGAACCCCTCAGGTAAGTTTATTTACCAAAGATTGGAGTGAAGCTAGCGCCAAAACTTGCATAAAATGCCAGAATCCTGTTCCTGGGTGAAGTATGTGTCTCACACCTGCTTCACCCTTTTACCCTCACTGGTAATGACTATAGGCAACAGCCCAAAAACAAACATAAAATAGGACTGACTTTAGCAGCTCCAGCCTTCTAATCACACTGAGGGTCATAGGACTTGAGGGCTGTTTCCATTCCTGCTAGCAGGGAGCCACAAGCAGCGCTAATGGGGGGTGCTCCTAGAAGGCAGCCTGCACTATGCTGAGCTACACACAAGCGCAGGAGATTACAGTTGTGCAAAATGATTGTACCTCCTTTTAAAGAACAATCAACAAGCTGACCTACAACTGACCTTGTACTCCTTCCTGCTAGGCAGCCCTTGCAGATCTGCTCCACTTAAAGGCTACAGCAGGACCATTAAACAGCTAAGGTGAACAGCTACTGCATGAGACATTTGTATCCCAATGTGCTTATTTTGCCTTTGCCACTTGATGCCCCACCCAAGCGCTGGCTCTGCCGTTTTCCTGAGACCTACCTGCCTGCCCCCGCCCCCCAAGCCTTAAGGGCAGAAGGGGGAAGCAGAGAGGCTGGAGTGGCAAGGCAGTCCCACTCAATGTCCAAAGGCCAACCCCATGGCTGCCCTGTGGGGGGCTGAGTCATGCCTAGTTTTTCTCCCTAGGTTCTTGGGCCCCGCCCCCCCGTCAGTACCTAGAGGTGGGTAATACCACCTTGAAACTCTAGTTGTGATCACTGGGCCACAATGCCCTTCATACACCCTGCTTTGTGAGCTAATGTTTAAAGTGGAACTAGCTAAAAGCAAAGACTCTTTAATACAACACTGCCACAGACACTGGTGGGACAGACAGTAAGCATAAAAAACCCCCTCAAACTAAACATGGCAGCGTGTGTCAGTCTGTACCCATATGTTTAATCCCCTGCCCACCTTACACCCCACTTCAGGCAAGAAAGGTTGCCACCCAACTGGCTTTTATCTAGCCAGTCAGCTTCTCTGTCTGGATGCTACAAGGTTGCCAGCTGCCTGGTTTTCCCCTAGAAAGGCTGATGAAATAGGGGCCTGGCAGTGTTCAGCCAGATGTATTCACTGGCTATCAAAAATCAGGTTACTACATGGAGAGTGGCAGGCACTAGGGCATTTTGTCAGGGTGCAGTGGTGCCCATCCCAGCCCCAGGCAGAGGGAGCCCAGACTAAATTCAAAACTTATTAAAGTATCAGTTGAAAACTCCATTTGCTGCTTATTATTGTTCTGGTAAAAGACATGAGGCAACACTCTAAGAGATAAGAGTCCACTCTGTGATAGGCCATGTTCTAAGGTGTTTTAGACACTGGACGGTAGTCAGAAACAATCTTCCCAGAGACAAAAAGATGGCCAACAGCTCAGCCAAGTGTCAACCAGATTAACTGGCACTGCCTCAGCTGGAGACTTGGTATGGGCAGGAAAATCTATACTTTCACCCATGCAAATAAACATTACGTTTCTAGAACATCAGCAGATTATTCTTTTGCAGGAGAGAGCTACACAAGGAGAGCCCAGACAGTGCAAATCAAATCCGTCTGGTCTACTAACCACAGCATCAATGCCTGCATCACAAGGGAAGCAGCACTGGACTGAGACAGAGCTCTTAACAAAGAGATTCAGCTGGAACATGTAGTAGGAGAGACCTTTGCTTTAGGCGTATTCTACCTTTTATTTCTTGTAAGCAAAGCTGAGATATATGCCTGAGTAGTTGTAGGTCCCCCCAAAATGCTTTACATTTGTTTTCTCTAATCCAGCATGTTTAGTAGTCTCAGGCTATATCTAGATTGCTGAGAATGTTTGGCAAACGATATGCAAATGTGGTGCACCATTTGTGTATCTCTTGCAGACAGCTCTTTCAGGAGAGGCTTTCCTGACATTTGACCCATCTGCATGAGGCCAAATGTTGGGAAAACCCCCTCCCTCTGTTGACACATCCCTTCCTCGTGAAATGAGGAAGACCAGGATGTCGGCAGAAGGCTCCGAATGCAGCAGACTTCTGTTAAGAGATCTCTGCTCTCCCAACAGGAGCCTGCAATCTAGACATAGCCCCAGAGTGGTAGCCCAGTTAAGGTGTAACTTCACAAATAACGAGCAGTCCTGTAGCACCTTAAAAGACTAATAGATTCATTAGCCTTTGTGGTTACCCACAGTACGTTTGGGACACTCCATTTGAGAGAATCAGATCTGTGCATATCGTTTTCTATTAATAAATGACATAGTTGTGTGATCTTATATTGTCCAGGAGGGTGCTGAGCAGTACAAGATGCACATTTTGGGGGGAAGTCTGGGACTGGGAGATTGTTGGTGCTACCCTGCAGTGTAGTTCAGAGGTGGCTGGCTATAGAGCCTACCCCATAGAGCTGGGAGCAATCGGAATGCTAGTGGCTGCAAGAGAGCAAATCAGGAGTAACAGCTCTCGCAGCAAAGCAGTGCAAAAGGCATGGCAGGGGGACACGGACACAGCTGTCCGTCAGTCCCAACTGTGCCCTGGGTATGTCACACAATACCTTTATGAACTAGGGGGTGCTTAAGCACGCCTCAGATTTGGCCAGGCACAATCATGGTGGCACTGTGCCAGATCAACCCCTAGCATGTCCTGCAGATAACAGCTAGTATTACTGCCTAGTGTGCGCCTTCTCCCCTCTCAGTGAGGCAGTCACTAACTGCACTATTCTTAACTGAGGGTACTAGAGCTGGAACCACCTGGGGTGCACTAAGGGGCTCTTCATGTGCATGGCTGGTCAGAGCCCTAGGAGTTCTAAGCGAAAACTCAAGTACCGTGCTTCTTCCTTCAGGAAGATGCTGAACCATCCTTTTCCCCACACCTACACCTCCGCCTGCAGTAGTTGATGACTCAAACCCATGCAAGGTTTCCAAAGTAACGGTTTCCCTTGTGTTTTGCTCTGAAAGGTGAGATAATCTTTGCCTCACACAAAATCCAGCAGAAGGTGTAGCACAGACAGGACTTTAGTCATATGCCTTGCATGTTCCAAAATGGACCTGCATTGTATTTGGAATCCCTGACACTGTTAATGCTATAATATATATGAATCCTGGCCTGGATCTGTAGGCCTACAGGAGTTTAAGGCAATCAGGCAAGGATCTCTCTAGCAAAGCCTGGGTGTATTGTATGTAACAAAAAATAGCACCATATACACAGTAGTAAGAAACATCAGACAGTAGTAAAAAACATTGCTTTTTGTTTGCAATTTCTTAGAATAACTCTCAACATCCACAGAACATTTCACCTGTTGTCTCAGACAAACTACTAGCTTTATACATTTGAGACCTACTAGCCACAGAGAAAACTATTACACGGAATCCCCTCTTCCATTAAAGTAATTTATTAATCTAAACTGCAACTAAGTAAATCTTCTATCACCCAAAAAAACCCAACAACCTTCATTTGATTTAGGACTCTGGTGAATTGGAATATTATATATCATCACCTAACACAAATATATTGAAAAGTGTCTTAAAACTCTAAAATCTTATTAAAAATACAAGGAATGTAAACAATGGAAAATGTCCTTGGAACAGCTGAATGCACCAACAACTTAATCCTCTGCAGAAGTCTGGATTCTTGCACCTTGAGAATTTCTAAAACAAGAACCAGCGTACCTTGAGTTCAGGGGGAAAAAAAGCCCTGCAGCCAACCTTTCTGCTAATACTGAATTAAATTGAATTAAACTGTCTAAGTGCTACTCACCTATTGTTTTCAAACAAAGCCAGAAAATTTTTGTCCTTAAGGGAGAACACAGGAGGGGAACTGTACTTAAAACTATTTAAGGCCATTTCTTTTCACACAAAGACCAACTAGCACTATTCTCTGTCAATAACATGGCAGTGACTACAAAAACATGCTTATTGAAAGCTTCTCTAACTTACGGTGAGCACACTGGTTTCTGCAGGTTTGTTTAATCTTAAAATATGGAGTAGATTTTCAAATCAGAGGGTTGGGGCACCAAAAATGTGCATATAGATTAAGCAAACTGAATACATGAGCCTCAGGCTTATGTCGCTTTTACATGCCTATATTTGAAAGTCTAGCCCTGTATCTGCATGCCTGTTGTTTACACCCTCTACTTAAAAAAATACTTTAAATGGTGAGAGTACAGAACAATGTCCAAATGTTTTAAAAATACACATAGCCAGCCCAAAACCATAGTCTGGTACCAGCACCAGTTGTTTAAAAATTCACCACATTGTAGCCATGGGCCTGTGCGCTCTGTTCACATCCACTTGCATTTTTTCTTTTCGTCAAATAAGGCTTTTACACGCAGAAGATCTTTCTGGGCATCTTCCAGCCCCCGTTCTCTCTCTAGTTTATTTAGAATCTGTTGACAATTAATTAGAAAAAAGGATTTACTTTTTAGCTATTTGTTGTAATCACACACTTTCTTCTCATTTGAAGACATCCGTGGCAAGATCTGTCGGAACGTCTGCCTATAAGTCTTTCTTCAAACATTAACAGGCTATTTCTGTGCCTGGCTTTGCAAGTCATTAAAATCACAGGATTTACAACACTTCTGCTGAAAATAGCAACCCCAATCATAAAAAAAACAAAAACCCCACTTGACTTATTTAGCAAAGGTAAGGTCAGAATGCTACCCAGCAGCAGAGTCTGATTTAGAATTGCTCCTGTACATCAGCCCCACACTCCCGTGTAAGCTAGTGGTGGCTGGGTGTATCACTTCCTATAAATAAATATACCCAGCCTTGGGCCAGAGGACGTGAAGCAGAGCAGCACTACATTTTGAATGCCCTTTCCTGGCATTTAAATCCACACTATGGCCAAGGAAGGTACCCAAACTACTGAGGAGCAGGGACCCAGAATGAATGGGGTAGGGTTAGATACTAATTGGTAGGTTAAAAGAGAATGACGTTTAAGGCTTTGGAGGCAACAGCTTAAGTACCCTAATAAAGATAGATGAGAAACTTTTTAAAGGCACCACCAGAGTCATTGAATAATTATCTTAAATGCAAAAGACATGCTTGGATGCAGAATCCGACCAGCAGAACCTGTTGGTTCTGGGCTCCACAGGAGAGTTTGCTCTGCTGGGAACTGGCTTGATGAGATTGAGACTCTTCACTGCAGTAAATCCCAGCTGCCTCCCCACAACCCCACACTATATTCTCAACCTCTCTCCCATCCAGTCCTTCTGTTTTGTTCCCCCTCTTCTCTCTAGGACCAGGCCAGACCAGCACCCTCACTTCATCTGGAGGATGGGGGGAAGGAGAGAGCCCCCAGTCACAGCAGAGTGTAGGGAAGTCTGAGTGGTCACTTGCAGAAGAGGTGGCTGGCAGCTGAAGGTTGACAAGTAGGGAGTGATCCTGCCTGACAGCCACAGCTGGGACTGTAGCAGACTAGCGAGGTGGGAGGTCATTTTCATGAGAAGACGATATGGCCCAAAAATGGGGCCAGCCAAGAGGTCAGTCAATGGTGGCCAGGAGATTATTCCCCCTTGCTGGAATGTACCCAGCAGGAGTTGACTGCTGTAGCGTTGAATTTAGCTACTGGGTTTAATTAAGTAATTGCCACGACAATGAACTCTGGCCCAGCTCCTCAATGGCTTGGGTGATCTGGGCCTCTAAATTCTATCTGATCTAGCACACCGAATCCCAGACACCTCCAGACTGTCCAGGGAAAGGCAACCCATTGCCACTGGCAGGCTTTGGGACAGGAAGCACGAACACAGGCTCCTTCTGCAACTGCTGGTGGGAATTAAATTCACTTTTGTGGTGGCAGGGAACAAGACATGTTTAAAACCTTAACTGTACGGCTTGTTCCAAAGATGCTATAAATACAGCACATTTACCTCACCCCACCCCAGGCCAGGTATTGGTTCTACACGGACTCGGGCAGTCTCTGAATTATCAGTAGCCTCACTCTGACATTTTCTTGGGGCTCTCGCAAACAAGAATCATGCTCAGCTTGAAAAGTCAATCATCAATGCCTGAAGCTGCCAGTCTACTTCCACTTCACAAAGAGGAATAAGAGAGAATTCTTACTTCATCATAATAGTTTGCTATATATTTGTAGATTTCAGTCAAGGCCACTTCCTCATTAAATTCATTTTCATGTTTCTAAAAAAAGAAAAGGGATCTGATGAGACAGTTTTGCCTTTTATAAAGGAACAGCAAGTTACAGAAGTATCTGCTTATTAATGATACCTTAGATTCCTGAGTTAAAAATTCTTCTACTTCTGAGGTTAATAGAGGTAAATCCTTGATTGCTTTATAGTAAGCTTTCACCTCCTCCTTGTACAGCGGAATATCCTTAGCATAGAGAAGTTTATTTGTTGGTGCTTCCTTAAAAAGAAAACATATTATGAAGACTATTGAATCTGAACAGCATAAATTTTCCCTGGCTTCTGCCTCCACACAGTGGACTTACTGCATTTTCTGTTAACATAGGACTATTTCTGCTTTCAGAAACAGTTCCCTGCTAATCTGTCACGTGCTAACAGATTCAAGCTTTAGCAACCCAACTCATTCAATAACACGAGCTACTGCAGAATTATTTCTACTGGGCTCAGGAGTATTAATTCCTATATGTGCACCCTGCTTGTGATAGCTGAACCAATCCCCTTCTTGAGGCTGAAGGTCTACGTATATACAGACCATGGGTGGCAGCAGTGTTAACCTGCCAGAGCGCCTAGCCTCCCCTGCAACGTGCTCCTCTCTAAGACAAGAGGATGGTTTAATATTACTGAAAGAGCAGGGAGACGATGAGAGCCTGGGTCTTAGTAGAATGAATGGACAATAATTTTCAATGGGAAGGCACCCCAAGTATTTGGCCAGTCGTCAGGGGCTGCACTTTTCTGCAACAGTAATGGAGGGGTGCACAGGCTGGGATGGAGTTTGGGTACAGGAGGGAGCTCTGGGTAAGGGACTGGGTGCAGGGGCTGGTGGTGTGGGTGCTGGGAGTGAGTATGGGTTCAGGAGGAGGTTGTGATCTGGGGCAGGGGTGCAGGAGGATGTGCAGAAGGCTTGGGGGCATTGTGCCCTGGACCAGGAGGTTGAAGTGCAGAAGGGGAGATCAGGAGACATTTGCCAAGGTCATCTGGCTCCTTCCTGGTCAGTGGCCCAGCAGAACTCTCAGGCAGGTTCCCTGACTCCTGTGGCTGTACACACTGCTAAAAGCAGCCAGCTGCTGGGGCCAGTCTCTCTCTTTACGGCTTGCCCCGGGAGGGAAAGGGGGCAGCAGGTCTCCGTGTGCTGCACGTATCTGCAATCACTACCCCTGTAGCTGCAATTGGACAGTTTCAGGCTGGGAGGCTGCAAGGACAGTGCTGGGGACAGGGCATGGAGATGCCCCTAACTCCTAGGGGCACGCACTGTCTAGAGACAAATGCTGGTCCCAGTAGCCAGCTATCGTGAGTGGCACGTGGGGCCATGGCAGCCAGAGAACCCATCTGAGGGTCCTGCTGTGCCATGGCAGGTCAGTTCTAAATGTCTGTGGGATGGAACGGTCTCCTGGGCCATATTTTGCCCAGCCTGGATTAAAGCACACTTCTGGTTCAGGCAGAGCCTAATGGATTTTCACCTTGGGTTTAACAACGTAAAGCACTGCTGACCTACAGGCCAGCCCAGCTATTCCAATCTTCTAATCTTCCTGGAGAAATGACCATCCACAAATAAGAGATTTCTGGTGTGAGCTAAAGTCACACTTTGAATGTAGTACCCTCAAGGTTCAGTAATAGTTAATTTATTTGAAATCATGCTGAATAAATAATATGTATTTTATAATTATCTTTTTAAGTATCCAGGCACTACTCTCAGTGTTTTTAAATAAAAATAAACAAATATGTTTATTTGACAAGTGATTGAAGAACACTTTAATGCTGAGAAAATCATGCAAAATCATGGAAATAACAGTTCTTCTTTGAGTGATTGTTCATGTCCATTCCAAGCTGGGTGTGCGCTTGTGCCAGAAGCTTTTTGCCCTAGCCAGTAGCCGTAAGGCCAGTGTGGCATCCCCTGGAGCGGCACCGATATGGCGACCAATATATGCACCACCCGACACTCTCCTGCTGCTCAGTTGCTCCTCGCTGCGCTGCCAGTCATTGGAGCTCTTGCTTTCCCTGTTCAATTTTTTAGCTAGTATCCTACTGTAGTGAAATAGTTCTTGAAGAACTGCAAACAGTTTAACTCTTGACAGCTAGTCTTATTGTTTTAACTTACAGTCGAGGTGGGGCTTTCCGTCCCCCTCAGCACCTTGGTGCTGGGGAATGCCTGGCTCCCCAGCCTTTAAGACCTGTTCAGCTAACGCATGCCAAAAAGTGACCCCCATTTAGCCTGTTTGATTTGAGTGGGGGGAAGGCCACTTGCGTGATCGCTGTCCTATTTGTAAAGCCTTTAAGCCCAGAACTTCAGAAGATAGGACCCAATGCCTTGAAGTCTTCTCAATGGAGGTGGCTCTTACGCCTCAAGGGTCTCCAGCAGGAGCAGAGAGTGGTGCCTCCTCGGTGCACAGCGCACCGTCACCGTCAACTATGGTACTGCCTAAGGAGTCCCGGCACCAAGAGCAGGTACAGGCACCATCGCCTTCTTGGCGCCATAGGAGTCAATCTCCAGTGCCGATGAAGAGGAGGAGGTACGAGAGGCATCGCTCACCAAAGAAACAGGGTGGCCTCAAGTCCAAGGCTCTGGCGCACACTGCCGAAGGGCAAGACACACATCCACTGAAGCCGGTGCGGAGCAGAAGCCTGCAGGCGCCGGACTTGCCCTCAATGCTGGAGGTGTTGCAAGCAGCACAAGGACTTCTGCAGATGACGGTGCCAGGTCCCTCTCCATCTATGGAGGACAGGTGCTGTAGCACTGAAATGGAGAGATCGCGGCTTGTGGACATGACACCGGCACCAACCCCTGCGCTCATGCTGATGCCAGCACCCACACCCTATTTGGTACCAAGCGCTCCGGTGCCAGCCTAACAGACTGTGGGCCAGTTTCAGGTGCCCTATACTCCGGCACTGGCACGATCCTTGGCGCGCATGACATCAGTGCTGACTCTGATGCTCCCGCCCTGGTCATCTGAATCGGCGTCTACGCCAGACTCATTCTACTTGAGGTCTGGACGGTGTGGGAGCTCGAGACATTCCGCCACAGCTGTCGCAGGCACCAGAGTCGTTGCTCGGATGATATAGTTTGGCCACTGTCTTCGCAGGAGACTCAGCAGTGGCCCTTCTGGACCCTGTGGTCCAGGTCTGGACCCTACAAGACACAGGCCAGGCCGTTGGAGTGCCTTCAGTGGTGCTGGGGGCCCAGCTGATCCCACACTTGGCACTGTCAGTGTCACTGGGTGCCTCACTACCGGAGCAAAGACAGAATGTGGCTGTCATAGTGGAGCCATCTGTGTCTACTTTGTCAGTGTTGACCTCGGCACCATCGTCGGTGCCATCGCAACAGGACTGAACTCCTTCGGTGCAGGCGCCATCCACAATTGTACTTACTGTGCCAATGGGGCAAGCACCAGCCCAGGCACCGGCATGGTTCCAACTGCAGGGAGCAGTAACGGTGCCATCCGTGGCAGGGTTTTTGGGCCAGCCTATGCCTGTGGCAGCTTCACCGATGGTACCCTGTTTGCCCATAATTTCCATGTGGGGCCAAGTGCCTGAACAGGTCTCTACTGCCCTTCCCCTTCAAATGGAGGCACAAGGGCTATCATCTTCTTCCTCCCTGAATGAGGAGGTGGTGGGCTCATTGGCCTCACCTGTATTGGAGGATGGGAGGACTTTTCAAAACCTCCTTAGGAGAGTGGCCCAAAACTCAGGTGGTGCAGGCGGAGGAGGTCTGAGATGAAATGGACCCTGTCACAGACACTTTGTGCTCTGCAGGCCCCGTCAGGGTGGCTCTGCCGATAATCAAAACAATTGCTGCTAGGGCTAAAACAGTTTGGCAGAACCCTGCTTCCGCCCTTCCTATGGAACAAGGGACAGTACTTTGTTTCATCCCAGGGCAATGAGCATTTGTGCACACACTCCCCACCTGACTCCCTGGTAGTGGAGGCTGCTAACTATAGAGAGCGCCAAGGGTTCCAGGGTCCCTCCCTGAAAAATAGAGAAGCTAAATGCTTGAACCTCTATGGAAGGAAGATCTATTCAATGGGAGGGTTGCAATTAAGAACTGCTAACCAGCAGGCTCATCTGACATTTTTACCTAAGGTGGTCTCCAAGTTTCATGTTAGCCAAGACATTTCCCTACTGGTATTTTACCCAAAGCCCCATGCCTCCCCAAGGGAGCAATGTTTGGATACCTTGGACATTAAAAGAGCTCTGGCCTTCAATATGGATAGAACTAGGCACTTTAGAAGAATGCAGCAAATCTTTGTGGCAGTTGCTGATAGGATGAAGGGCCTTCTGGTCTCCTCCCAGTGGATTTCCTCCTGGATAATGATGTGCATCAAGGAGTGTTACAAGATTGCAGGGGTTCCTCCCCCTCTGTTTAGGGCACACGAGAGCGCAGGTGTTGTCTGTGGCATATTTGGCACAGGTGCCCGTCCAGGACTTCTATAGGGTGGCCACCTGGTCCTCAATTCATATGTTTACAGCACATTATGCTTCAACGCAGCATGCATGGGAAGGCGCCATGGTGGACAAGGCTGTTCTGCAGTCCACTTGGGGCTTCGACTCCACATCCTAAGCATTGGCTTGTAGTCACCCAACTTGGAATGGACATGAGCAATCACTCGCAGAAGAAAAGACAGTTACTTGTTCTGTAACTGGTGTTCTTTGAGAGGTATTGCTCATGTCCATTCCAAAACCCTCCCGCCTTCCCCACTGCCGGAGTAGTTGGTGAGAAGGAACTGAGCAGTGGTGGTGGGGGGAGGACAGTGAATATATTGGTTGCCATATTGGTGCCACTCCAGGGGGTGCTGCATTGACCCTATGGCTACTGGCTAGGGCAAAAAGCTTCTGGCAACTGGGCATGCACCCATGCAAACCCAACTTGGAATGGACATGAGCAACACATCTCGAAGAACACCAGTTACAGAACAGGTAACAGTCTTTTGTGTTCTTTTTAAGAACTAAGAAGCTCTTAACTGCACTGATAATACATATACCAAGTTTCATCTCAATTATTTTTAAATGGATAATATGAGCCAGTGTATCAGCAATGTTTGCTAATGAAAAGGATGGCTGAGCAAGGAGCATAAATCTAACACTAGGAGGCTTTTAACATATAGGCCACATCAGTTTGGAGTTTTTCATCAAATTATTAGTCAATTTAGCTATAGTTTTATGAAATCAAAAGTCCTGTTACCAAATAACAGTTTGTTTGTTTGTTTGTTTGTTTGTTTTTTTAATTCCTGCTTTCTTCAATATCCACCTATTTCAGATAAACAAACTGGTACAGCTCAAACAGGAAATAACTTGTCTGGAAACTCTAAGGCTCTAAATTGCCTAGATAGCATTAAAAAAAATCCTTTTGTTTAACCCTATGAACAACAAGCAATCCTGTGGCACCTTAGATATTAACCAATCTATTAGGTCATAAGCTTTCATGGTTAAGACCCTGTATTTTCTGGTTTGAGTCAGAAAAGGAAATAGCAGGAAAAAATGACTACTGAAGTATTTCTCAGCAGATCAATCACGAAGTTCTGAAATTTTTATGAGAGGGGATCTGCTCATGAGACTTCCAAACTGATTTCTTCATCAAAGAAGTTTAGATATGTTCAGATAAGCAGCCAACATTTGCATAAGGAACTGTATCACGCCTCCAGTGCTTTTCAAAGCTGACCTTTTATTCTGGTTAGCAGCTTATCAGCAGTCTGCAGTGTATGGCAGAAAAATCTGGACTTCTAATTGAATAATTTTAACATCTCTAAAATTATCACAGCTATGACTTGACCAAATAATGTGGAACTTTTCCCACTATTCATCATATTCTTTAAAATGGCAAGATGAAAACGAGCACCGGAAATGTATGACAAATTTTAGAGTAAACATGAAAATTCTTAGTTAAATTCCTTCTCAGCTAAATCTATCTAGATTATTTTCTCATGCATGGGACAGAGCAACAAAGGGCAAGATAGGAGTTTTACCACTGATTTTCACTTCAGCCAAGATTTCATTCAAAAAGCATCACACAATTAAAAATAACAGTTAAGAAACAGGAGCAAAAAAAGAGAGAGAGAATTCTAAGCATTACCTTTCCCAGCTGCTGTTCTGCTAAAGAAAAGGCATCCATGAAAGCTTGTGCAATTACTGACAGACAACCATCTATATGTGGTGTCTTCTTAATATCAAAGACAAACTGGGGATTCTTCAATATATGCACCCAGAAGCGAAGAGGAAGACTAATCAAAGAAAGGACAAACATTTTAAATTCAGCAGCTTATGTCAGCTTATTCAGTATTCGGAATGTATCACACCATGCAGACAGGCACAATTTTCAGCTGCTCATTCACGCAGTAATGAACACTATTGAATCCCACAAAGCTACCATGCCAGTCAAAGCCTCTTTCTAGGTTCAGCCAGCACAAATAAATGTTCAAATTACTCTCTGTAGACATGCAAAGACTTTCTTTAGGTGAGAAAATCGGTTTGTTGGATCAAATTTCTAGAAGCTATGATGCTGTCTACCAGAATCTAACTAATATATTAGAGCTCGAGCAGATAACTTGGATCCATGCAGTTAAAACACAAAAGTCAGTGAGCTCTGCTCAATTTCAAGTGAAACATTTTTTCACAAACAGCAACAGGGCAAGACTGTCTCAGTTGTCACCACTTAGTCACAGCGTACCTCCTACACAGATTGTATAAGATGTGGTTAGAAGCATCCTGTGCCAATTTCACATAAGTACACTGAGAAAGCGCTCACACACAAACACACACCTGTTGGTTTTCCATATATGGACCACATCAGGATCTGTAATTTTTTTATTTTCAGCCTGAGCATCCAAAAAGTCAAAAAAGTATTTGATGGCAATTGGAGCTTTATTGTTGGGTAAACTCCAAATGCTTTTAAAGAGATTTTCAACAACTGAATGGATTGCAACCTGGAAAGCAAGAAAATGAGGAGTCCCGTTATTATAAGTGGAAAGGACAAGTTTTCACAAGACAGACAGCCGAGGGGAAGGGAAACGTAATCCAAGTGAAACATACACAGAAATTAAGGCAAGGGATGGATGTGTATGCATGCATTTTCATGCGCGTTATGGGTACGGGTAAAACTGACTCAGTAGGTATCGACAGACTCACACACAAAAAAGGAACTGGTGACCTATCACTATCAGCATCACTAACGGCTCATGGTTAGGTTATGTTGTTTTGTCAACAGGGAAATTCGTGGTAAATGTAGAGATAGAGGAACTGTCTTGGGCCCTTTCCTGCTTCTACATGGTATATTTAGATAACGCCACACAATTTTAACTGCAGTATATTTTTTCTGCCTTCTTCAAAAAGATATTTGTGAGATCAGGAATACATTAGCTGCTCGCTTTGGTTTTTGTTTTTTTTTTTGGGGGGGGGGCGGCATGGGGGGAAGGGTCTTTTCAAGATTTCTAAAGGACCAGATTAATGATGTCACATGAGACTGAAAGCCAAGCTCCTGTTTGCTGCCCTGGTTCATAACTGAGAGATGTTTCATTTTAAGACTACAGCTTTGGGTGATAATCAGGGACCTTGAAAAGGCCATCCATTAAAGAAAGGAATCGAGGATTGGCTATTTTTTAATTCAAAAAAACAAAAACAACAACAAAAAAGTGGTGGTAGAAGGGCAAGGCAGGTTAATAAAAATGCACGGACATTATTATTAAGAAGGTGGAAACAAAAAAAAGCCAGAAGTATAACTGGGTTCAAACAAATTTGACAAGTTCGTAGAGGATAGGTCTATCAACGGCTATTAGCCAGGATAGTAGCAGAGAGTAAGCTGTGCTAGTCTATACACTATCAAAACAAAAAGCAGGCAAGTAGCACTTTAAAGACTAGCAAAATAGTTTATTAGGTGAGCTTTTGTGCCATGAAAGCTCACCTAATAATCTATTTTGCTAGTCTTTAAAGTGTTACTTGACTGCTTTTTGTTTCTTATTAGCCAGGATGGTCAGAGAACCTGCAATTGCCAGGAGGTGGCTCTAGAGTTCACATCAAGTGCCCCAACACAATGACATTTCATTTAATCCATGGCACATACAGATAGGGTTTTAATGACATATTTTCAAAGCACTGTCTTATTCTAATGCTAACAGAAGATGCAGTATATTATTATAAGGCAGCAGACGATTCATACACTTTAAGGCAATTTATTTCTGTTTTGTTGTTTCTCAATTTCTAAACTGACCTCTTCCATAACAGCCAGATTCTAGGTTGGTTGCTAGCACTGGGTGATAATAGGCATCTGGGGAATTGCAGGGGCAGGATTAGTCGTTGTGGATCTTGGTTTTTATTCTCTTTGCAAAGCACCCTGGGATATTCTGGGTGCTTCCATAACCTCAGTCATTACAGACTGCTAGATTTAAGACCACAAGGGCCTTAAGGTCGTGCCTTATTGTCTGAACTCCTGAATAACAGAATGAGTAATAATGCTGTTGCTAAAAGCTTTTACATTTAACTCACTCTCATTTAGTGAAGGTTTTTGTTTTTGTTTTTTTACCATCATAGGGCTCCACTTATACAGTTACTTTTGTAAATGATAAAAATCTGCAGATATTAGTGATTTTACAGTTTAACATTTTGATACGCGTACATCAGCTTTGCACAATAATTTCCATTCAATTTCTGTTATGTCAAACATGTTGCCCAGCTTACCCCAAAATGTATCTCGAACTGTTACCTTGGTAGACAGCAGCTTTGTCAGATACATTTCTTTCACTTCAAATTTTTGCTTTCCTTTGTGTGGCTCTTCAGAATCAGGTAAAATCTAAAGGATGGTGAAGATAGACATTATCCTGATACAATCATTCAAACATTAAATAACTGAACAATTAAATGGCCGATTTGTTTAACTCACCAAATGGCAGTAATCACTGGAGTATTCCACATCTGAGCAAATAAGAAAAGGGAGAAAGAGCCTGAACTGGTGTGAGTTAAACACATGCAGCAACATGTATCTTTATTTCGGGCTGGGCCCATGCAAGGGAGTAATACGCCCACTGTACATTCCTAAGAAGACTACTAGACCTTAGGTCAGGTCCTGCACTTCACCTGCTACCTCTACATAGAAGGGCAGGGAGAGGTCATGGAAATGGGCAGAGCCATGATTCCAATTGTCCCTTCAATCCCCAACCAGTACACTGAGCCAGCACCTGGGTGTCATAGTTTGTTGCTGGTATAAGTCAGTAGTAAACACGTTCTTTCAGTGCAAGGGGGAGGCATTGTAGCATCGTGACTCCAAAGTTTTAACTGTGGTTACACTTTTGTAATGCAGACAAATCCAGGAAGGGAGATGGAAGTCAGCCTCTGCCTGGGCCAGCCTACATAGGGGGTCACGTGCGCTTACAGAAGAGAAATCGCCAATGAATGATCCTGCTATCACTGGCGTGGGAGAGAGCAACTTCAGCCCTCATCAATCCTAGAACAAAGTCCAGTGTTGTCTGACACCTGCCAAATATCTTGTAATTACTGATGTGTTACTGAAACAGCTGAGCCAAAAGTTCTAGGCTTACAAAGTGCTTCAGGAGCTGACTTGATGTTCTGTCTTTAAGTGCCTGTTACTCCAGTTCATACAATTGTTCAAAGGTTTCCTGTGCACAGTGTATATTCTCATCAGACAACAGCTGTGATTCTTATGTTTCTCTGCCTCATCATCTTGCCACTCAGCCTCTGTGTCATTGTGCATTCCATCACCTAAGCCACACACTGCCTCTGTGTCTTCTCCCAGTGTCCTGTGAAGGTGCTGCCAGTCACAGGCTCAGAGAGAGAGATCAAAATTGTTGTCCCCATTCTCCATTACAGTTCCATGTCATGTTTTTGACACTAACTACTATAAACACAAATCTCTATAATTTTATTACAGTCTTAACATAAAAATAATCCTCAGTTCCTTTGTTACCTGATGTGGAATTAGTTTTCTTTTTAAAGACTTTTATAGTTGCTCCATCTGCAATCTGAAAGCACAAACAAGTATCTCTTACTGAAATATACATGTCTGGAATGAAGCTGTAGGTTTCACTTTCTCATCCCCATGATACATCTCAAATCATACAAACAGAGTTGTGCCAGCATTATCCATTCTCAACACAGCACATGTGGTTCTCAGTGGGCATTTAAGCCCAGATCCTCAGAGATATTTTGGTACCTAATTCTCGTTGATTTCATTATCTTTGAAAATCTGGGCCTCCAAGTCTTATTTTCAGAGACAAGACACTGAGCAGCTGCACTTGGTACAGGCTTTAACTGGTGTAACTGAAATTCAGCATCTCCGAAAATCAACTGCTTAAAAGTCTTTTCTCCTTGCCAGATTTTGCTAGTTAACCTATGCGCTGCTCAGGCCGGCCAACCGGGAGGGGCAAAGGGGGCAGCTGCCCCTGAGCCCAGCATTTGGCAGCAGCAGGTGCGCCAGGACCCTTTGAAGTGCCACAGCAGGGCTGCTATGCGCAGCTCTTAGGGAACGGGAGGTGAGGAGGGGAGCACTGCAGTCTGGGCAGCGCTGAGCACTGAATGCCATAAGCCCTGACTCTTTTGTCCTTGGCCACACCCCTTCCAGGGCACAAAGCCAGGCCCTCCCACCTTGCCCCTGGGTCCACAGCAGCTGTCAGGACTGCTGGCTCTGCATACATTTCCTTATGTTTCATTAACCGTTCCAAGGCGCTGTTTCATGCTCTCCTTTCACACTCCCGTGTTTGTGGACTCATTCCAAGGTTGGTACAGAGACAAGCCACGGCCTGGCCTCTCACCCAACCCCTTCCCATGCAGGGATGATGCTGTCAAGGCATGTGCTGACCTCTGTCACTTTTGCAGATGAAGCTCAGATCTGCATTTTGAGGAGATGTACACGATGCAGCCTCAAGTTTCTAATACAGGCTGAACCTCTAGTCCAGCACTCTCAAGACTGGTAACATCTGTAATCCGGCATGACTTTAGTTAGCTGGACTGGTGGCTGTAAACAAATTTAATGGGACCACAGAAACTTGACCACACACCATGATAAGCAGTTGTCTGGATAACTAAAATCATGCTGGATTACAGCTGTTGCCAGTGTCCTGTGCCTTTATGTGTCTGTAATTTACCCCTAAACATCTTCTAGAGCCCAGTAAGCAGCGGAAGTGGTGGTAATGCTGCTAGACAATATTGACCTCCCCTTGTCTGGCAAATTCTTTTATCTGGCACCAGTCTGGTCCCAAGGATGCCAGACTACAAAGGTTCAACCTGTCATTAATTCCAGGCTTCAGTTTCGAAAGCAATGAAAACCAAACTTGTGTACTGTAGAGTTCTGCACTTCAGTTGACTTAAGACTTTTAGGAACATTCTCACCCTCCCTCCAGGAATAAATCCCACTGTTAATACAGTAAATCTTCTCTTAAAAAGAAACGAGTGAGTCATACTGTTACTGCCAAAGAATGAATCCAAAGTTAATCCTATGTAGTGTTAAGTGCAGTCAGTTGTTGAATCCTATGTTTTGCCAATGCACCAGCACATCCTGCTCTATAATTACAAAAACAGCTGTCCAACCCCATGAAGGATCTCTGCCAACATAATATAAATCTCTTTTATAACCTTGGCAGCCAGCCCATTGCTGGGAAGCGCCACGAGTATTAAGATACTTTGTAGGAAGCTGTGTCTTGTTTTGTGCCAAAGAAATCTTGCCTTTACACTTGCTCCTCGGAGGCAGACACAGACTATTTTACAAGTATCGGTTTCATTTGATAATGCCGTGTTTCACAGCTCATTCAGAGCTGCACACATTTCACCATATGGTATGTTAAGACCACTCTAAAGATGGGGAAAATTGTCAGGGCTAGACTGTAATTTGGACCATGCACCCACAGAAGACAGAGAAGGAGTAAGAGTCTCCCTTAAGCCTCTATAACTACGTCTACATGTGAAGCCTACATCGAAGTAGCTTATTTCGATGTAGCAACATCGAAATAGGCTATTTCGATGAATAACGTCTACAAGTCCTCCACGGCTGGCAACGTCGACGTTCAACATCGATGTTGCGCAGCACCACATCGAAATAGGCGCTGTGAGGGAACGTCTACACGCCAAAGTAGCACACATCGAAATAAGGGTGCCAGGCACAGCTGCAGACAGGGTCACAGGGCAGACTCAACAGCAAGCCGCTCCGTTAAAGGGCCCCTCCCAGACACACTTGCACTAAACAGCACAAGATCCACAGAGCTGACAACTGGTTGCAGACCCTGTGCATGCAGCATGGATCCCCAGTTGCAGCAGCAGCAGCCAGAAGCCTTGGGCTAAGGGCTGCTGCACACGGTGACCATAGAGCCCCGCAGGGGCTGGAGAGAGAGTGTCTCTCAACCCCTCAGCTGATGGCCACCATGGCGGACCCCGCTATTTCGATGTTGCAGGACACGGATCGTCTACACGTGCCCTACTTCGACGTTCAACTTCGAAGTAGGGCGCTATTCCCATCCCCTCACGGGGTTAGCGGCTTCGACGTCTCGCCGCCTAATGTCGATGTTAACATCGAAATAGCGCCCAATACGTGTAGCCATGACAGGTGCTATTTCGAAGTTGGTGCCGCTACTTCGAAGTAGCGTGCACGTGTAGACACGGCTTATGACAGTTATCTGCATCATGGATCTGGGTACACAGGATTAGGGCCAGGTTACTACCTCCCCAGAGAGGGGGAGCATGGAATAAATAAAGCCTTGGCCCTAGCACCCTCACACTCTGACTAGGACAGATTCACATGGAAATGTGCCTGCTAATAACACAGAGTGAGGAGAACAGGTAGGGGATTATGGTTCCCTATAGAAATTGATGCCACAGGTGCAGTGCAGCTTTGCTACCCTCTAGAATGGGATTTGTAACATAAACATTTCTTTTCTATTGTCCATGTGACCAAGTCTGCCATTTCTTCCTCCACAATATGTACACAATGAGGTCCTTCTTTTCTGTCCTGATACCTCAGTTGCTTGTCCATGACCTAATCACTCCCACTGGCACACTATTGTGTTGTAAGATACACAGTGTCGGGGGAAACACATTCATGTCTGTGCAGCATGGGCCATGTGCACTTCAGAACAGCAGAAGAGGCAGCCATCTGCCTCTGACTTGGCCTCTCATCCAGCCTTCCAGACCACTTATCCTCCAAAGAAAACTATTTTTTGAACGAGGGGGTCACTGGATCTCACAGCTGATTCAAACTGCTTCTCCTTTGTTCGCCTAGAATTCACTGGTGGCTCTGAAGCCTGAGACATGTAAAATGTGTGACTGGCAAACAGGTGTGCGCACTGTTTACCAACTTTGTACTTGCTTGGGGAACAATAAAGTAATCTCTGGTCATGGTCTTTTTGTCAAGGCTCTTGGCTGCTTTTCGGAGAAGGTGGTGGAGATCTTGCCAAAAGCACACCCATGTCTCCACAGTGTACCTGCACCCTGGTGTGTCACCTGTGAGTAGTGCAGTAGAAGGAGTATGCACTTCCTAAGGCTGAGTTGCTTTTTACTTCCCCCCTTTTTTCTTTTTCTTTGGTTGTTAGAAAAAATCCAATAAAGTCCTGAAAATGAAATATGGAAGACTCTGTATCAATGGAATTTTAGGGTTGATGTCTTTAAAATCTGAAAGAAAAAAAGTTGGGGTAATGCAAAAATTGAGAACCTTTTCAAAAGTGACTGGTGGGTTTTACCCACAACAGCTGATAAATTTGCTAGCCTGTAAGATGTCTCAGGGCTGCTGGTATTTTTGGGCGTTTCTGATTTTGGACACTGGACCTCAGACACCTTAATGCTTATTATGCACTTGACTGTGCTGCCAAACACAGCATATCTGAGTTACCTAACTCTGGGTGATTTCTTAACCAACCTCTCCACAGGTAACACAAAATAGCATATGCAACACGACACTCAGAACATTCCATAAACATCGTATGCAATAATTTTTTTTCTAGGTTTCCACATAAGGTGTTCAGCCTACAGAGATTTGCTCATCATGGTGAATGTTCAGATTTGTATTCGAGCACGATATTTCTGGACATACAATTCTTGGGGGCTGGGAGAAATAGGTTCTTGATTTGATTGCACTATTCTGGGTCCTTACCTCATAGTGACCTATGGTGTTAAGCTTTGTTATTCCATCTTCTAGAATCACAGACGAACCATCTACATCCAACAGTTCTTTTTGCTGTGTACCAGACTCAAGTTCTGCAAAACAAACATACTGAAAACAGCAATTACATGCTAAACCTGGTCCCATAAATGAATAAAACTGCAAAACACAGCCCAGTTATTTCATTATTTTTAGACTAGTGGTTCCGATCCGAGTTCTGCTAACCACTGTCCACCTACTATTTCTTATAAGCATGACTTACAGGCCCTGCCTGGAAAAACCCTTTGTACTCTTACAGCTATCTGGATGATGAGACTATTGGAAGCATCTCAGCTTATTCCACTCAAGCCACAATCCAGACAAGCATTTCAACTAATCAAGCCCAAATGAATGCTTCATGAACATTTTGTGGAATTGTTTCTAAAACTGGATAGTTGGAGAAACCTGATTTGTTTAGTTCCATATAGCTTTACACAGCCATTTCAGACCAAGATTCAATGGCTGTAAAGGCATACTGTTTGCCACCTGCCTTTGCAACTATTTCATTCCTCATCCCCTTGTCCATCTTCTTATACAGTTACCTAAGTCTTCCTAGTGGCTGCCTGCTTATGGTAGTAAAGGGAAACAATAACATCCTGGAGAAAAGACAGAGGGTAGTTGGGAATATTTTTGTTACTGCAAAACCCTATGCGCCAGAGTTAGCGCTGTTCTATCACGCAAACGTGCCTTGTCACAGTTGCTAGGTCTATACTAGGGGGAAAAGGGGTAATTTTACTGTGTGTTAGCTAATGTTTGTTAGTCTTAGGGCAGGTAAAGGCAGTTGTAGTTTTAACTTAGAAGAACTTAGAAGAATAAAACCTTGGGAGAAGCACACGGTTATAGCCTCCCTAGCAGTATGAATTCTCGCAGCACTAATTATGACAAAGTAGCATTAACTAACAGCAGCCAACACCAGTGACAGGAAGTAGGAATCTTCAGAGACATCAGCAAATATAAGAAAATAAAGGGAACTGTAACACAACAGCATTCTCTTACCAAGCCCAGTTTCACTGAGCTGGAGACCACAAAGAGAACCATTCTTCTTTAGAAATGCTTGCAAGATCTTCTCTTTGGCTTGCCCTATGGTATCACAATCCAGAACATTAACTTGGATATTGAGACAGGCATCTGCACTCTCGTTTTCTGGGATTTTTTCGAAGAAGACATTCAGTGCCTGCAAGAATACAAATGTTATTCAAATCCACAGACAATGAGAGTGGTTTCACAGCAATACACTCTATATACCAAATTAGGTACACTACAACCACCCACTTATTTACACTATTTTCCAATCGAAAAGTTTGTTTGGTGGAGTTAAGTGATGATCACATAGATCTAATTCACAGCATCTGAAAGATCACTAACATGCATCTGTGTATTTTCAAATATGCATTTTTCCGTCTACATTTGTGCAGATGTATTGATTGAGTTACCGCTGAAGATCTGAAGACAGCATTCATGTTTTAGGCTGTATTTTGTTTGCTATAAGAAGGATTCCTAGAAGATGAAGTTGCAAGCAGGTAAAGGTCACTTATTTGCACACAGCCATGGTAAGCATTGCTGTTTCTTAAAATTGGAAGGGTTCTAAAATACCAGGCCCACTGACAGAGGGACAAAAAGGGCAGTAGCTCTGGGGACCAGTGACTCGCAGGGCCCCCAGGTTCTGGTCACCACCACAGCTACTGCAACAGTGGCTGGAGCGCTGGACCCCTTTAAATTGCCACTACTATGCTGTGCTGTGAGCTCTAAGCACAAGGGGTGGGAGCCAGTGCTGTAGTCCGGGCAGTGCTTAGGGCTGGCGGCCCCACTTCCATACCTTCTGTTTGAGACCTTGCCCTTTTCAGGAGCACAGAGATGCCCCCCACCCTCCCACCCACACCTGGCCAAGGGACCCATGGAAGCAGTCGTGTCATGTTGCAGTCTCCTCCCCCTGCAAAATACACCTAAGCACCAGCTGTTGTTATGGATGAGAAGAACATGTCAGACAGAACATATGGAAATCTGCATCCATCAGAATCCAACTATTTCTCCACAAGAAGGGAAGTCACTGCGGGAGAATGGGGGGCAAAATGTGAGTGGTGCCAGACACGTACGAGGATGCACTGGCATGCTGGCTGGAACCAGATTTGTATGAGGAGCTCTACACGGTTCATAAATCAGAGATGGTGCCAGCTTGTTTGCCAGGGTGTACACAGATTGGGGTGAGACAATTGGTAGGCCACATCTGTGGCTCACACCTGAAATTTACTGCTAGTGATGGTCAGTGAGAACAGGAGGGAGATGAGTACAGATGCCTGACGAGGATTTTAGTTTGAGGCAGAGAGAGAGAGAGAGAATGAATAAAGGGGTTCTGATAGACTCTGTTCTGTGTGTGACTAAAACAAAATGTTTTAGAAGCCTGTCACTGAGTGCAAGCCTTGGTGTGGAGGGAAAACTCGTATACCAGCTCTCTATATTTAAGCAGTTGGTCATGTGTGTTCTAATAAACCCCAGTTGAAACACAAGGATTGTGGGTGTGACTCACTGGAGGAAAAATTCTCAAAGAGGAAGTAACTAAACATCACTTTTTTCCCCCTTTTCTGCTCTGATCATTCAGGTTAGCCGTGGGCCACTGCGTGGGCCTGTTTTCTCTTTCAGATTTAGAGATATTAATAATTGTAACAGATATAAACCAGTCTTGAGTGGAAACTGACACATTGTACTGAGGAAAGAAAAGGAAAGAACTGAAAGAGATATTAACTAACTTCCCTGTTTCTACAAAACAGATGAAGTACTAAAACCAAGACTGCACAACTGCAAACGTCAGGATTTAATGACAAAAAATCTGCCAACAGAGTAAATCTACACACAAAAGCAGATTGACAGAGCTAGACTGCCCTGCCCTCTGTTGACAGAACTGCTGACCAGAAGCTCGGCAAACATGGCTGCCCAGTGAACCAGAAGTCCCCTTTGTTGACAGAAGTGTGTACGCTGCACTTCTGGTTCACAATGTGCTTTTGACAGAAACTTTATTCCTCAAGTTTTCAAGGGATAACACTGTCAGGAAAAATGCAGAGTTCCGTTGAGACTCTGTCGACAGAACGCTTTGTGTGTGTAGATGCTCCCTGAGTTATGCTGCGAGGAGGCCCCTTTCTGTCAACAAAAATCTCTACTGCAGACATGGCCTTACTGTTTAGTTGATTTTCCTATTACAGCATTTTCCCCTTACTGTAATACAAACTTCCTCGTTTCACTTTGACACGCTCTTGCTGTTGGACTAAAAGGAAAAGTTCTGTTTCCGCTGTCAAGTCGCCCTTTTCTGAACGTGCATTCCCGCACATACAGCTCCGCAGACAGTGCTGTGCAACCTCTTCATACCTTACTGCACCAGAGATTGAGCCTTCTCTGCATTGGTACTGGACAAAGAGCTGCAATTTGCACTCTTTGTACCAAACAATTAAAAAAAAGGCACAAAAGACACACAGCAGTCAGGCTGAGCAGCCCAGCATCTATAGCAGAGGTGGGGAACCTGTGTCCGCTCTCCTGCTGCAGGAGGGGAGAAATTTAGGCCTTGTGTGCCAGATCCAGGCAAGCTGGAGCCATATTGGGCCTGCGGGCTTAGCTTGGTGGGGTGAGGAAGCAGCTCTGTGCGCTGCTGCCTCTTCCTCTGGCTGGTTGAAAGGCAGTGAAGGGAAGCTGTTGGCTTAGAGGCTTTTCCCCCACTCCTCCCACTGGCCATGATTCCAGCCAATGGGAGCTGGGGAGTGGTGCCCAAGAGCAGGGAAGGGGAGAGTGCTACCCACACCTTCCTCACACGTGCCCTTCCACCCAAACCCCACACCCTTATGCCCAGCAGGCTTCTGCACCCTGCCTCTTGCCCAGACCTATTACAAGAGCAAGTGTGGTGTGGCAGGCACCTCTTGTTATAAACTTTATAGGTTCCCAGAAGGGTTTTGACAGCATACGCAGAGAGAGCGTACCGTGTCCCCACTACTGTTTGCACCAGTCATGGACTATTTCATGAATGTAGCTGAAGAATTCAACCGGAGAATTCGCTTTTGGAGGAAGACAGTCCTGCTTCATTCCACTCACCACTCACTTAAAAGAAATACCCAGCTTTTGCTTATTTTGGTAAAACAAATTGGCTTGTTCATCAAAGAAGGGAAGACAAAATGTACAGCGAAAGCAATCATTAGAATGGATGAAGAAACGCTACCAGTTATTTTAGTTACATGGGTTAAGAGATGTGCAGTGATAGTCACACTACGCTGATTGTCAAGCAACAAATATCAAAAGCAGCAAATAAATTTCTCAAATTTGAAAAGATTTGTTAAAGTAGCATCAGCACTGACAAAAATTTAAGTTTTTAACACTGCCATCATGTTTGTCCTTCTTTATGGAACAGTGAAACAGACATCTACAACAGAAATCGATAAGATCAATTCACACCAAAATTAATGCCTAAGGCTGCGTCTACTCTCAGAACTAACTTTGAAGTTAACTTCGAAGTTAGGCACTACTTTCAAACTGGCCAGCAGAGAGTCTACATGCATTTTCCTTTACTTCGAAGTTAAACTTCAAAGTAGGGATCCCAATTTCAAGGTCTTTACTCCATTCCCGGGGATGGAGTAGTGTGCTACTTTGAAGTTTAACTTCGAAGTAAGGTGTGTCAACTTCAAAGTTGCTTACTTCGAAGTTGTACTTCCAAGTAAGTAACTTTGAAGTTATTTTTGTAGTTTAGACACAGCCTGAGGAAGATGTTCAACAGCAGAAACTCTAAACAGAGCAAACAAAACAGGCATCAACCACAGCAAGATGACAACGATGGACATATTTAGGACATACTTTGAGGATGCCACCAATATGACTTGCATAGCAGGGGATAATATGGACAACCATATAGAAAGAGAAAAAAAAGGAGGAGTTATAGAAACACTGTGCAGAACAGCGAAGAAAGAAGCCAAATCCAGCTATATGACACTAAGGCTACATCTACACGTGAACGCTACATCGAAATAGGCTATTTCGATGAATAACGTCTACACGTCTTCCAGGGCTGGCAACGTCGACGTTCAACATCGACGTTGCGCAGCACCACTTCAAAATAGGCGCTGCGAGGGAACGGCTACACGCCACAGTAGCACACATCGAAATAAGGGTGCCAGGCACAGCTGCAAACAGGGTCACAGGGCAGACTCAACAGCAAGCCGCTCCCTTAAAGGGCCCCTCCCAGACACACTTGCACTAAACAACACAAGATCCACAGAGCTGACAACTGGTTGCAGACCCTGTGCATGCAGCATGGATCCCCAGCTGCGGCAGCAGCAGCCAGAAGCCCTGGGCTAAGGGCTGCTGCACACGGTGACCATAGAGCCCCGCAGGGGCTGGAGAGAGAGCGTCTCTCAACCCCTCAGCTGATGGCCGCCATGGAGGACCCTGCAATTTCGATGTTGCGGGACGCGCAACGACTACACGGTCCCTACTTCGACGTTGAATGTCGAAGTAGGGCGCTATTCCTATCCCCTCATGGGGTTAGCGGCTTCGACAACTCGCTGCTTAACGTCGATGTCAACATCGAAATAGCGCCCAACACGTGTAGCCGTGACGGGCGCTATTTCGAAGTTAGTGCCGCTACTTCGAAGTAGCGTGCACGTGTAGACACGGCTTAAGAAGACTAAAGACCAGCACAAGACTCAAATAAGTGGTGGAACCTGACAATGCGGTGGGGGATAAAGGAATACGTATTTTCTAGGGCAGACAGCATAATCAGCCACTAACAGTTCTAAAACTGTAAAACAGTGTTATACAATGTAATCTGAGGCTGCATCTATACTATGAGATAAATTTAAATATATGTATATCAGATTTCTAATTCTAGAATTTATAAATTCAAATTTGGCCATCCTCACTTCCCATGTGCTCCCCACAAAGTCGAGTCATTGCTGCCACACACAAACTGGATAACATCGGCTATAGCAGTAGTGCATCACGGGAAACTATCCCACAGTTCTCTCATCCCTGTAGCATTCTGGGTATGCTCACTGGTCTTGACGTCATTTTCCCATATTGCATTTTCCTCATTTTCCTCCCAAACCCTGAAAATATGCCACTCCCTGGAAATAATTCAGGGACCCTCAAAGTTAGAGGAAAGAGGAGAGAAAAGTCTAGGAAAAAAGAATTTTTGTTTTCCCCCCACATTATATTGGCAACACAGGTGCAGTGACTGTATTCTCAACTGGCCATCCACGTGTCCCACCTCCCATTGCTGCATGCATGTGATCCGTGAAAATAATGCAGGGACCTGAACTGCATTTTAAAGTGAGACGAAAGAGGATAGAAAAGTGCAGGAAAAAGAATTTTTGGTTTCCCCCTGGCTACAGCAAGCCCCATAATGGGCCAAGGGGGTGGGGTGCAGTGGTGGTCAGGTTGAAGTGGTCCTTCCCCATGGCAGCAGCCAAACCCCAAATTTCTTAGCCACCGGGGGAGACTTTTCCCTAGCAGCAGCAAGCCCCAGTATGGGTCAAGGGACAGGGGAGTTTAGTGGAGGGAGGGCCAGTTGAGGTGGTCCTTCCCCAGCAGCAGCAAGCCCCTTAACCACCAGGGAAGACATCCCCATGGCAGCAGCAAAGCCCAGAATATATTTCCTGCCGTTGAAGTTCTAAACACATGCAACTGGCAGCATTGTCAGCACCGAATGGCAGGCACATCCTTTTATTGGGTTGGGTGGGGGCTACCCACGTGATGTGGCTGAGCATGGGAAAGATCCAGACTGTGTGGGAGCTGTGGGGGAGGGAAAGAGGTTTGCACACAAATGTAAACTGCTGAGAAGAAGTTTCTCGGTGTGTTATGCAAGCACAACCCCCAGCACAGCCTTGTGGACACTTAGTATGGTGGGGCAGGGGCTGGTGCCAGGCAGTACAGACAAAAATATCAGGCATACAGACAGAGCCGCGAACTCCCTGCAGGGGCTATTTGAATGCGTAGGTTCACGCACAGCGCTAACAGCATGGAAAGAAAAAGAGACATTTCTCAGGCTCTCACACTAACATGAGCCCACAGCCAAAGGCTCGCTGCTTCCGCTTGGAAATTCACGGTCTTCCTGTTCCTGGAGAGCAGCGGCCAGAGCGGAGCACTGAGTGGGGCACTATGGGTTACACCCGGGACATCTCTGGAGGCTAATAAATTCCCTTTTGAGATGTGGCGCTTCCACACTTTAATCAAACTTCTGAATTCGAGCTTGACACTACACACGTCAGGTAACTGTGACTTTGTAATCTTGAGATTAGTGCACCCAAAATTGAGCTAATGGTCTTCACGGTGAAGACAGTCACGTGGTAAAATCGAGCTAACTGAATTAAGTTCTAATTTATCTTGTAGTGTGGACGCAGCCACCGATTTGATAAGCACTGATAATGGAGGGCACACTCACCATTACTCAGCCCCATCCATTATTCAGAATTCTCTCTGATGGCCACTGTTCATAGATCTGGCTTTCTGGAAGCGGGGATGCCTGCATGCAATGGATGCCAAGTATCCTCATAAATCACCCGGCCTTCATCTAGTTTTCCTGTTTCTAATAAAACGTAACTAAAAATAACATATCCGAGGGGTGGGAAGGGGCATTGTTTGGAAACTGTATGTATTGGACTGCTTCACTCTTATGTGATAGGCCTACACTGCCCCTCTTCTGTTCAGGTGTAAGACTTCCAAGGCCTTTCCCTCTCTTGTCAGCAAAGCGACCTGATTCAGGGCAGCCAATCCTCTACCATAAAGCTTTGTTTTACATTTAGTAGGATGCTGATGGTTGATTGATCTATATTAGTTCTCACACTCCTATTGGACAGGACTAATTTGTTTTAAGATAATTAATTTCTACAGTAATCTGAGTCTTCCAGCTGCCTACTCTTAGGATCATATATGAAGGTTAGGGTTGGAAGAGGCCTCAGGAGATCATGTAACACAACCCCCTGCTCAAACCAGGACCAATACCAACTAAAATATCTTCCACACTTGAAGTCTTCAGTTTCAAAAGTTTGTGTCTCCTGTCCTTTTTCCTTTTCCCCCCCCGCACAAATAAACTTTTCAGACTCTCAGATTTCCATCAAATGCTGCTCTGATAGGCTCAAATTTGTGTAATTTTCTGTTTAAAACAGATGTTTAACACTGGACTAGATTAAGTGAATCTCGAGGAGGGAACTGGCCCATGTTCTTAAAAAAAGTTATCGGTCTGCCACCTCCTCGTCCATTCATACACAGACCAATTCACACTCTCATGCAGAATCATACAAGCCATTTCTCCTCCCTTTTCTGACAGCAGAAGAGCCACATGCAACAGCAGCCACTGTGTACTTGAAAAACCAGGAAGGCATTAGGCTAGCTTTCACTGAGAGCTCAGTACCTGCGTTTCTTTGCTGCTTTTTGAAATCTCACCCTTGAAATAATGTTAAATGTCTTTCAATGTGTTTTAGTGCTAGAATAAGGAGAACCAAATGTCATCAGTCCAGCCCATTCACTGTGGGCCAGTGGAATTTGGTGCATGGATTACAGCTGGGAAACCTCTGATCCACACAATTAATAGGTTTTATATGCCAAAGATAAAAACTATCTTTAGCACTAAACAAAAAAGCAGTCCTGTAGCACCTGAAACACTAACCATATTCTTTATTAGGTGATGAGCTCTCAAGGGACTGACCCAACCTCCCCGTCTTCAGATCTGGAGAGTAACTCATAACTGAGAGAAAAAGAATAAAAAAGATAGAGAAAAAAAAAACCTGACGAATCAGCTTGATAGGGGAAAAGAAGGGGGCGGGGTGGGAGGGAGGAAAAAAAAAACCTGTGCAAGTGGCTATTAGGACAAATTAGTAAAAATCATAGGAAAACCTAAGGTGTCATGAGAGGAAAGAGAATATGTTTAATTAACTTTTTGCAATCATCTTTTCTTTTAAAGGCTATTTTGGTAATTTAGGTTGAAAATATCTTCAGTAGTAGCTGGATTGCAGCTATAAGGGCAAAATGGTAAGAACTTGGTTTTGGTGAACGTAACAAATCTATGGAGAAAGAAATATTCTGACACCACCATTCCGGCATTTTATGGTTTAGCTAAGTTTCATGGGGACCTTGTTTTTAAATCAGGCTACTGATTAAACTTCACCACACTACAACCTTATTAATCCGCAGCTACTGAGAGGAAGGTCCACAGTGAATTACGGAGGATTATTGAGTAAGCAAACATAAGAAAATCACAGGCATCCAGTATCATAATAATTTTGGTGTGCACTTGATAAGTGCAATCTAGTTTTAAATATGTACAGGTTGAACCTATCTAGTCTGGCACCCTCCATACCTGACTGGTGCTGAACAAGAGAAGAGAATTTGCCAAATCACGGGAGGACAATGTTGTCTAGCAGCGTTACCAACACTGCTACTGACTACTGGGCTCTTAGAAGACATTTAGGAGTAAGTTACAGCACAGAACACTGAGAGCCAGCACTGGTGGATGTAAACAACCTTTATGGGACCAAGGAAAACTTGGCCACACCCCTGATAAGTGGTCATCCATCTAATTAAACCATGCCGGATTACAGCTGTTTCTGAATGAGAGCGTTCCGGATTAGAGAGGTTCATGCTCTAGTTCAATGCCACAATGTGTATTTGAAAATGTTCTGCATTATAAATTACAATAATAATAAACTTAAAGTACCCTGAGTCCCCAAGTACAGTTTCCTGCTATTAGATCACTGCTGTGAAGTGCATAATATCAGGCGGATGAAGCATGGGTTAATTCACATATTTACCACGTGCTGAAACTGTATTAATAAAAATAATGTTGCCAGCCCATTTTTATCAATCCAGGTAAATATGCCAGCAACACCTCTGGAGTATCTGTGACCCATAATTTAGCATCCCTCCATAAAAAGACTGTTGTGGGTTCTTTCAAAATATTTCAGTATTTGGAGAAAAAGCAGCTCAACAGACATACCACTGGTTTGAATTCGGTCACTTGCCACAAAAGCCAGTCTTCGTTTAGCGTATACAGGGCTTTGCAGGTTATTACGTCTACTGGACCTTTGTTTATCCTCTGATTGAGGGCAGTCACAAGCTTATAGAATGGCTCTCCAACTGTCTCCTAAGAAATAACACCAAACACACATCAGCAACAGCATTAGCTCTTCTGCTGCATCCCCACTGGAACTCTAATCGGACACCAACAATCTGAAGTGAGTCAAACTAACTTGCTTTCCGGCCAAGTTTCTCAGGTGTCCAGCAATTAAAAATATTTTGTGCCCAGATTTATCTGCTCTTTTGTAAATCCCCACCCACCTCCCATTTTTCTTACTGAAACAGTAAGAGCCACCTAAGACTCCCGATAGGATAATTCAGATTCCCATGCTGGGCATGGACAGGCAGCTGGGGAAGCCTCTTCTGGCCTGGCTCAGTTTGTCTCTGGATCGCTCAGAAGGACTCGTCACCTTCTCCCATGAGTAGGGCACCCTGCCATACCAAGTTATCACTGCTCTTCAGCCTCACCAAGAGGACTGGGATGTGAAAGACAGGACTCCTCTGACTGTCCCCTAGCTTGGTGCCTTGGGTCCCAGGGAAAAGACCTATATTACCAGTCTTAAACTACCCTGTGGCTGTGTTAGTAGTAAACACCTTCTTGCAAACCCTAAGGCGAAGCACATGAGCTCCTGGCAGAACAGGGCATGGGAGAAATGTCATTGTATCAGTGTACAAAACAAACCCAAAAACCGACACCGTCTGCACACAAAATTCAACCAAACAGGCTACATTAAAAAGACTGTAAAAATGAGAGGGCTCATTTTCCCCCAACCTCTGACAGTTCTGTTGATCACAGTGCGACCTGTAAGAATAGGCGAAAAAGTTCAAACAGAAATTAGGTTTTCAAAATGACAGTGTCTCTTTAAACTCTCTCAAAGCATAGTTCTACAGTTGCTTTGATTAGCAACAGAGAGGGAGCTGTGCTAGTCTATATACTATCAAAAAAAAAAGCAGTCAAGTAGAACTTCAAAGACTAACAAAATAATTTATTAGGTGAGCTTTTGTGGGACAGATTAATGTGCCAAATTTGAATATAAAAGACAGCTAGGCTGTCTCCCTTTCAATAGTTGTGCAAAAATTTTTCTGGCTATGGTCTGAAGAAGTGGGCCTGTCCCACGAAAGCTCACCTAATAAATTATTTTGTTAGTCTTTAAAGTGCTACTTGACTGCTTTTTTGTTTTGATAGTTGCTTTAATGAAGAGGATACATGTTGCAATCTAACTGCAATGTGCATCTTCTGCCATGAAAAGAATACATCTGACGGGATTTGGATTCTAATATGTAAAACAAGAGAAGAAAGTGGCAGGGTTTCAAAATTACCAGAGCTGTCAACTAATCAAGTTAACTAAAATAAATTAATCACAATTAAACAATAGAATAACCAGTTGAATTTGAAATTTATTAAATATTTTTGGATTTTTTTCTACATTTTCAAATATACTAATTTCTATTACAATACCAAATACAAAGCACACAGTGCTCACTTTATATTATTTTTGTATAAAAATATTTGCTCTGTAAAAATTATAAGCAGAAGAAACCGTATTCTTCAGTTCATCTCAAACAAGTACTATAGTGCAAACTCTATCATGAAAGTATATCTTACAAATGTTTATTTTTTGTTACATAACTACATTCAAAAGCAAAACAATGTAAAACTATAGCGCCTACAAGTCCACTCAGTCGTATTTCTTACTCAGTTAATCACCCAGATGAATAAATGTGTTTACATTTATGAGAGATGTTTACATTTAAGTGAGGACAGGGATTTGCATGGCACTGTTGTAGCTGGGATTGCAAGGTATTTATGTACCAGATATCCTGAACGTTCCTATGCCCTTCCTGGCCATCATTCCAGAGAACATACTTCCATTCTGATAATTCTCATTAAAAAATTGTGTTAATGAAATTCATGATGGTACTCTTTGGGCAGAACTATATGCATTCTGTTCTATTTTCCACATATTCTGCCATACATTTCATGTTATTGCAGTCTCAGATGATGATTCAGCAAATATTTTCACAGCAGATTTTGCAGAACACAAAGAAGGTACCACTGTGAGATTTCTAAAATATAGCTGTATCACTTGACCTAATATTTAAGTATCTGAAGTGCTGTAAAAAAATCAGGGAGGGATGTGGTGCACATACTTTCAGAAGTCTTAAAAGAGCTACAGTCTGATGCAGAAACTACAGAACCCAAACCATCAGAAAAGAAAAACATCCTTCTGATGGTGGCATCTGACTCAGATGATGAAAATGAACATGTGTCAGTCCCCTCTGCTGGTAGCTAAGGTCCCAAGGGAAGCAAGACTAAGGCTGTGTCTAGATTGCTGAGAACTGCTAGCAAAAGATATGCAAATATGTTGCACAATCTGCATATCTCTTGCTGACAGTTTTGTTGGGAGAAGCTTTCCTGACATTTGGCCTGTCCAGATGGGGTTGAATGTTGGGAAAACCCCCTCAGCCAAGACATCCCTTTTTCCTCATGAACAAGAAAGAAGGGATGTTGGCAGAACGCTCCCTATGCGGAACACTTCCGTCAAGAGACCTCTGGTCTCCTGACAGAAGCCTGCAGTTTAGACATAGCCTAAGAGGGAAAACAAATGAAGGCAGTTGGCTGTTTTTCAAAGGGACCTTATTAAGGGTGCAAGTGCACACTACTCCACTGCATAGAAAAGACAGGAAGCACAGTAAAAGACTATTCTGGTTTAACTGGGAGATCTTGGAAGATGGAAAATCAAAAAGGAGTGATGTAGAGAAACTGGAGAAATGGTTGGAGGTACACAGAATGAAATTCAGTAAGGAAAATGCAAAGTACTCCACTTACGAAAAAAACTGCACACAATATTCCAGTTGAGGCCTAATCAGCGCAGAGTAGGGTGGAAGAATTACTACTTGTGTCTTGCTTATGACACTTCTGTTAACGCATCCCAGAATGATGTTTGCTTTTTTTGCAACAGCATCACCCTCTTAATCCTTATTCAGTTTGTGGTCCACTATGACTCCTAGGGTCCCTTTCTGCAGTTCTTCCTAGCAGTCACTTCCCATTTCGAATGTGTGAAAGTGATTGTTCTGGCCACATCGTTTCAAGGAAAAATGTTGAGAAATTGGAGCATGTCCAGACAAGGGCAACGAAAATAATTAAAGGTCTAGAACATGACCTACGAGAGACGATTGAGAGAATTAGGGTTGCTTAATTTGGAAAAAAGACTGAAAGGAGACACAATAATAGCTTTCAAGTACCTCAAAAGGTGTTATAAGGAGTAGGGAGAAAATATATTCTCCTTAACGGCTGAGCTCCCTCACAGTCCATTCGTTGTCATGGTGAGGTGGCTTGTGTGTCTCAAGGACCCGGAGAGCTATGCCAGCAGGAGCTACAGCTCTTGGAACAGTCACCCAAACTGGACATATCAAAGGGTAGAGACCAGATAAATTTGGATCATGTCTGTCTCCCTGAGGTAAAAGGGGTTGGTTTGAGGTTAACAACCTTATCTGTAATAAAAACAAAAGTTACAGAAACATCTTCAAAGATATCGACAACCACACAAGTCTTGTGAAGAGTTGACAATCCAGTCAGATTGCGTATGAAAAGTGGCAGGAAAAGCTGACAGGAAGCAGCTGCCCCACATGACTCTTCTCTCACCCAGGACAACCACCCAGTTTGGTGTGTGGAATGTTCGGACCATGTGTCGAGTGGGGAAGACAGCACGGATTGCAGTGGAGATGAAACAGTGCAAGCTCGCAGCTTTGGGCTTGAGAGACACAAAATGGACACAATCTGGGCAGTTAGGACCAGCAACATGTGAAACCCTCAGCTACTCAGGAAATGAAGAAGAGGGCACACCACACACAGAAAGTGAGGGCTTGATCTTATCAAGAGAGGCATCTGATGCTTTAATAGAGTGGATAGCAGTATCATCATGCATCATCACAGCCAAATTCTACACCAAAGTGCAAAAGGTACTAATTGTGTAATGTTAAGCACCAACCAATGAAGCAGCTGAAGAATGTAAAACAGACTTCTATAGTCCATGGAACACTCACATGGAACCCACAAGGAAAATGCAAAAGAGGAAGATCTTGAATGATGTGGAGAAGATCTACTGAGATTGAAGGACAACAAGTGGGGTACTCCTGGAGTCAGCTAGAAGTTTTGTCCCAAGACACAGTGAAGTGGAGGAGACTTGCAGATGACCTATGCTGCACTCAGAGTACACGGGTTATACAAGTAGTAGGAGCAGTAACCTCTGAGGGTACGACAAAAAGCAATGGGCATAAATTGCAACAAAACTAGTTTAGGTTGGACATTAAAAAACAAACAAACAATCTTTCTGTCAGGGGGGTTGAGTACTGGAATAAATTGTGTGACAGGGTTGTGAAATCTCCATCATTGGAGATATTTAAGAGCAAGTTAGATAATCAGCTGTCAAGGATCATCTAGAATGGTGCTTGGTCCTGCCATGAGGGCAGGGGACTGGACTTGATCGCTCAAGGTCCCCTCCAGTTCCAGTGTTCTGTGATTCTATGATCACTTAGAACTTGTCATCAACATGGACACGTCTTCTGGAATAGTGGCTGAAGCATGAAGAGACAAATCTTTAGTGCATCTGGCACAAATATTTTGTGATGCTGCATACAACAGTGCCATGCAAATTCCTGTTCTTCCTTTCAGGTGACATTGTGAACAATAAGCAGATGTCAAGTATAAGAGGGGTAGCTGTGTTAGTCTGGATCTTCAAAAGCAATGAGGGGTCTTGTGGCACCTTACAGACTAACAGAAATGTCTGAGCATAAGCTTTTGTGGGCAAAGACCCCCTTCATCAGATGCAGGTAGTAGAAATTTGCAGAGGCAGGTATAAATAGGCAGGCCAGATCAAGGCTGGAGATAATGAGGTTAACTCAGTCAGGGAGGGTGAGGCCTACTACCAGCAGTTGAACTGGAGGTGTGAACACCAAGAGAGGAGAAACTGCTTTTGTATGTAGCTAGCCACTCACAGTCTTTGCTTAATCCTGAGCTAAGGGTGTCAAATTTGCAGATGAAATGCAGCTCA
Organism: Carettochelys insculpta; assembly: GCF_033958435.1. Lineage (NCBI taxonomy): Eukaryota > Metazoa > Chordata > Testudines > Carettochelyidae > Carettochelys > Carettochelys insculpta. The sequence goes on from NC_134137.1 coordinate 293,221,453, forward strand.
GCAGTTTCTCTTTGGAGTCTGGTTTTAAAATTTTTTTTGCTGTAGGATAGCTACTTTTAAATCTGTTACTGTGTGTCCTGGGAGATTGAAGTGCTCTCCTACAGGCTTTTGTCCATTGCCATTTCTGATATCGGACTTGTGTGCATTTATTCTTTTCTGGAGGGACTGTCCAGTTTGTCTAATGTATATAGCAGAGGGGCACTGCTGGCACATGATGGCATATATTACACTGGTAGATGCGCAGCTGAATGAACCTGTGATGGTGTGACTGACCTGGTTAGGTCCTGTGATGGTGTTGCTGGTGTAGATATGTGGGCAGAGCTGGCACCGAGGTTGTTGCATGGGTAGGTTACTGAGTTAGAGTTGCTGTGGTGTGGTGTATAGTTGCTGGGGAGAATTTGCTTCAGGTTGGCAGACTGTCTGTTGACACGGACTGGCCTGCCTCCCAAGGCCTGTGAAAGTTGGGGATCATTGTTCAGGATGGGTTGTAAATCACTGATGATGCGCTGGAGGGGTTTTAGCTGAGGACTGTAGGTGATGGCTAGTGGTGTTCTGTTGGTTTCTTTCTTGGGCTTGTCCTGTAGTAGGAGTCTTCTGGGTACATGTCTGGGTCTGTTGATCTGTTTCCTTACTTCCTCGGGTGGGTATTGTAGTTTCAAGAATGCTTGGTAAAGATCCAGTAGGTGTTTGTCTCTGTCAGAGGGGTTGGAGCAAATGCGGTTGTATCTTAGGGCTTGGCTGTAGACAATGGATCATGTGGTGTGTCTGGGATGGAAGCCGGAGGCACTAAGGTAGGCATAGCGATCAGTGGGTTTATGGTATAGGGTGGTGTTTATGTAGCCATCGCGTATTTGCACCATGGTGTCCAGGAAGTGGATCTCCTGTGTAGACTAGTCCAGGCTCAGGTTGATGGTAGGGTGGAAGTTGTTAAAATCCTGATGGAATTCCCCCCGAGTCTCCTTCCCATGGGTCCATATGATGAAGATGTCATCGATGTAGTGTAGGTAGAGACGTTGCAATAAGCAGATAACATTATCTCCTGCAAATTGTAACCTAACTTGTTTTTCTTAGCAATTGGCTGAACAAGGAGGAGGACTGAGTGGACATGTAAGCTTTAAAGTTTTACATTGCTTTATTTTTGAATGCATTTTTGTACACAATTCTACATTTGTAAGTTCAACTTTCATGATAAACAGGTTGCACTACAATAATTAAATTAGGCAAACTGAAAACCACTATTTTTTGTTTTTACAGTGTAACTATTTGTGATCAAATAAACAAAGTGAGCACTGTATACTTAGCATTCGGTGTTGTAGTTGAAATATATTTTAAAATGTAGAAAACATCCAGAATAGATAAATAAATGGTATCCTATTATTTTTAATCAGCACAATTAATTGAGATTAATCTTTCTGATCACTTGACAGCCTTAAAAATTACCTAAACCCAACCCAGATACAGAGTGGTAGCATCATTTATAGAGTTGCTCTTTTTTCAGTTCTGCATGATGACTACTGTCTACACAAGTGATCGAACAGGAAAATGAGTATATCAGTAATAGAGAACATTAAGTTTCATGCATAAGTTGTGCGTGGAAGAAGTCAGCATGTGCTCTGCTGATAATATTCCTCGGTCTAGTGTCTGAGGTGGTATAAAGATGTTGAGACTTACTCGAAGAAAACCAGAAAGGCAAACAGACATCCAATTTGTCAGGAGTTTTTCTACGACAGATTCTGTGCGTCTTAGCATGAGCTTAGGTTGTATATTGCTCGACTGTTCCATCAAGTCCCTGGTCAAGGCTTCCAGAATATGGGTTAGGTAGACTAGTTTACTCTGTAGTGCAATCGTCAAGAAGGAGGCAAACAAGCACCTGTTTACACAAAATAAAAAAGTCAGTGAAAAGGTTTGGAATTTGCTTTTGAATAATCTAATACAACAGAAAGATGATCCTAACCCTTTCATAATACCTTAATACGAAATTAGTTCAAATCAACTTTCACCATTCATTTATGCCCATATGCAGAATGGTAACCCGAACACCCACTGAAGTCCATATAAAATTTAAAGGATTATCCCATCCAGCACATTTTTTAAAAATGTATTGTATGTCCAAATTTAATTCTAAAGAATAGCTTCCTTTTCAATTAAATATAAGTTCGAAATTATAAAGCAAGAAGTGCTTGCTATCAGGTGTGGAATTTTTCTAGTTCAGTGCCTACAGACATCCATAAATCTTCTAATCAATTTGTAATGACTTGGTTAGTGATGAAGAAGAAGGAAAAATACTTTGGAAATGCTTAAATCTGCTTTGTATGTTGTGAAAACTATATTTGTGTGTCATAATCCACATTGGTTTTCTTTTAAATTTTAGAGTCTGAAGCCTATAAAGCATAATCATACTACACCTGTCTTTCAGAGAGAAAGTCTTCTGTTTTTCAAGGGTGTGAATGAGAACAACAAGAAAATTCTTATTACAAATTAAAGCATGCAACATGGTGTGTCTTTCATCCTTTTGCCTCTGGTTTCTGCTCTGGAAATTAAACAAAAACAAGGCAAACTGTAAGTTGGGTATGACAGATCCTTAATTGGAAATGAGCATAATCAGCACACAAGAAGAAATCTTAGACCCACTGAAATCAATGGGAGGTCTGCCAACGTTGATAGCGCCAGGTTTTCACCTATACCATATCGGCGCGTGCGCGCATGCACACGCACACGCACACACATTAACTACAGGTAGTACTGCCTGTATAATGTAAGCTGCCTGATTTAATGAACTAACGGGGAGGAGGGTTGTCTGTTAAATCCAAGGGTTTACTACCCACCCGCCCACTAGCTTCCCCCTGCCCCAGCCCAAGCTCCCCCCAAAAGGCGAGAACTTGTCAGACTGTGGCCCCTGGAGCTGGAACTTCCGCAGCCTGCCATGCAGCTGGAGCTGCCAGACCATGACTAGAACAGCCTTGCTGTGCACAGCTGCAGCTGCTTGCCATGCAAGGCTGGAGGAGCCGCCATCAACGCTGGAGCTGCCACGTGCTCCTTTCACCGGGGTGGGGTGCATATGTGAGTGCTGTCTCTCGGCATACATGCCCCACCCCTAGTGGGAGGAGTATACGGCAGCTCCACTGTTGATGGTAGCTCCTCTAGTCCTGTTTTCATATAGCTATCTATGCAACCGCATTATATACCTTCAGCCACGTAACTTTTTACCACGTGGGAAGGAATATAGAGAAAATGTAATTTTTTGGAAAGTGCTCGAGTTCTCTGGTGAGGACCATGATCACATGTAGACACAAAAGAATAACTAAAAAATACAAGTAAAATTATGTTACATAGACTTACCGGTGGCACATCAGCATGCATATCTTCAATGAAAATGGAGTCAAAGCCTGCTGACTGAAATGAAAGACAGGAGATATTTTACTGTTAGAAATACCGAACTCTAAGCATGTACCCAAGGCAACAGAGAATACTGAGAAAAGCTTATGAATGCACCTGTCGTTTAGGTATTTTGCATTGTAATTTCTGCAAGGGTTCTGACATGCAGCACATAACAAAAATTAAAACTGCAAAGAGAAAATCAGGACTGAACTATGCCAGATTTACTGGTATCTGAAAATCTGAAGAAGTGAGTCCTACCCATGAAAGCTCATTCTCTAATAAATACATTTGTTAGCCTTTAAGGTGGTACAGGAGAGCTTGTCCGGTACGCTGCTAAATGCCCTCAGCCCAGTCAAGCTCTAACATGCCTCAGAAAGGCTGTTTATTATCAATACATGAAAATCTGCCGCTTTTCCAGGCGTGCGGACACCCCAGAATGCATTACTCCCAGATGTCACTAGACAGTGGTATGAATCTTTTGGATGTCAGGCATCCCTGGACTTTGCCAGTTTTAGAGCTTTTCTCTGCCGTTGGTACTATTATTGCTGCTGACACTTCTCATGCATTTGCCATCCATGGATCTCAAAATTCAGTATAAGCAATAATGAATTAAGTCTTCTACAACCCTCTGAGGCAAGTCACTATTAAGCCACAGAGGAACCCTAGAGGACACTGGGTCCCACAGAACCTGGACCAGCATTGTGCTAGAGCCTTGTTTGCAGCCAGCAGAACCTTTCCAAAGGCAAATGTTAAAAGACCCCAGTTTCCTAGCAGCGTTAGCAGCACAGCTTAGCAGATCTTCACAGTCCATGAAGTTCTGGCAGTGCAGCCTGTATTTCTCCAAATCTGTAGCTTTGGCCTCCAAACTAATTCAGATGCACTTAATAGACTCTTCTGTTGGCATTTACTGTTATACACTTTTTCGACTAACACAGAGAATTCTTCCTGTGAGTTCTGTCTTACCATGCCTCCTGCTCTTGTCCTCTGACCCTTGTCCCAAATTTAACTCCTACTTTTTCCCTCTTTCCCATGCCTATTCCATTTCCCCTGGCTCTCTTCCATAAAACCAACACAAAACACACACAGGTGTTAAGAGTTACATATAAATAGTAAACAAAATAGAAATGCGGTGAGGGTTAAAATGAATTACACAAAGCAGACATGGTTCAGGTTAAACAACGGCTCAGGAACAGATACAGAAAAACAAAGCAAGAAAGCATGAGTAAAAATTGGGGTTAAATATAAAGAGTAAGGTAATAAGGTTTTTAATATGCATATATAAATAACAAAACACAAGTAATAGTAAAAATACCAGAGTTGTTAATGAAAATTAGAGCATGGTGTCCAGATCCGGGGTTAACTAATAAAATGTGGGAAGCTAAAATAGTCCTATATTTCTATTTTAAAATACATAGATAAACACAGCATATGCCAGCTGTCACCCAGACCACTCTGAACGCACATGACGTATTACACACTCCATCCTATTTGTTTCATGAAAAGGTTAAAATTTTTGATGAGACGTAAGCAGAAAAAGAACAGATCAACTCTTATAAATAATATTTTCACACTAATATCACTGGTAACAAAATAAAAAGGAAAAAATACAGAATTTATAGCAGCAAGAGTCCTATTATGATCTCCCAGCCGCAGTCTGGTGCAATGCCACTGAGTCTGGTGGAATTATTTCTTATTTACTCTGGTGCAAAGAAGGTCAAGATCCAATTTTGGAAACTTTTATTATTATTCATATTACAGTTTCAATTTTGGATTTAAATTGTACCAGGCACTATTCAAACCACCTTTTTACTAACTGTGCAATGAAATATTTTCAAGTACTTGTTTATGAAAACCAGTTGCTCACACTGGTGCACTGAGGTCAGCATATATACTAAAAACTAATGGGCTTTGGTTAGTCTCACCATATAACTTCCAAAAATATTGGAGGCTGGTATTTTCCTCCCCAATTCCAGATATTCTAGGGAAATTATTTCCCCCATTGTTTTCATGCTATTAAATATGATGATGCCACAAATTAGACTAGCCCCCATCTCTATTTAGGACAACATTAAACCACGTGCTTAAACTTGAGAATGGGCTTAAATCAAGGAGTCATCCTGCAGCACCTTACATACTGAGGCTTGGTCTACACTAGCCCTTACAGTCAACTGCAGATATGCAATTATAGCTATGACAATTGCATAAACAGAATTAACGTGGTCACAGTTGACTGTGAAGTCTGTTCTCCCTGAGGGAGGTTGACGGGAGCATTTCTCCTGTTGACTTTTCTTACTCCTCATGAGAGCAGGAGTACCGGGGGTCGACTGCGGACTCCAGAAGAACTGAACTCCAGGTGATCGACCCTTTCCTGGGTAGGTCTACAGAGAAAATTTATTTCAAAATAGCGATTATTTTGAAATAACCATCCCAGCATCTACACAACGCAACTGCTATTTTGAAATAATTTTGAAATAGCAGTTGACTTATTTGGAAATTGGTAAACCTCATTCTATGAGGAATAGGGTGAAACAGGTTCAACGCATGCAGATGTTGTATTTTGAAATAGCTAAGTGATATTTTTAAGTGAATTTTTGTGTGTGGTAGCGTTTTTTTGAAATAATGTTACGGCAGAAGACCTCTTCTAGAATAGATTATTTTGAAATAAGGCAGCTCTGTAGACATACCCACACAGATTTATTGGAGCATAAGCTTTTGTGGGCAAAAAGCATTCTGGGTTATTGCTTACAAAAGCTTATATCCTAGTAAATCTGTAGCCCTAGCTCGAAATAAATTACACAATTTACATTGAGCAAATTGCATAACTTATTTTGAGGCACCTAAAGCAGTATACAAGGTCTCTTGTGAAAATCAAATTACAGGGTGGTATTTACATGAGCTATTTTATCCCTGTTTGACAACTACCATCATTACTGTGGCTGGATTACACCTAAAAGACTAGCAAATATTTACCTCTGGGAAGAAAGTTCTAAGAGCAAAATGTTTGTAGTCGAGAAAGGGAACTGTTCCAAAACTATCCACCACATCTAATTGATCCATCTGTAGTTCTGCAAATTCTGAAAAAACAAACTCCTGAAATGTTAGTTTTGATCTTGCTAAATTCTCTTCACAATTAAAGCTCTCAATATGACCCTGAAATATGGCCTTAAAATAGCCTTAAGACTTGATGCATTATTCTTCTAGCTGAACCTCTGTGGCATTGAAAACAATGATTGGATATATTTTTTAATCTCCAGTTTTGCTGAAGTATGTTGTACAGCACTGGAGTGTATAAATAGATACTACTGCTTACCAATGTTAGCAAGGAACTCTGATATTCACATTATAAATTATTTTACTTCTGTTCAATGAAGTTCATGAAACAAAAGATTTTTAAAATGAGAGTTTCTGACACTTTAATTTCAGAAATGATACACTTATTACCAAAGAAAGCCATGAAGACCTACCACCACGTATTTTTTTCCGAATTTCATATTCTAACAGTTCAATTTGTTGACTCAGTTTACGAGTTAACTGTTTGGATTTGTACCTAGTTACAACGATTGCCACTAAAAAAATGAAAGAAAACTGAATTAGATGTTGAATAAAGAAATAAGCCAAACAGATCTGCTTTATATATCAATACTAACAATAAAACAAAAATGATTATAAGAAAAAAAAGTCTCCAGTAACATTCCTCTGTATTATTTATTATTATTATGTTTATACTAATACTACCAATTTCAAATTTTAGTAGCTCTTAGGAGCTCCAGTCATGAACCAGGTGTCAGGAGCAAGACCTACAGCTGCACCTACTGTACTCCTGACACCCTAACAAGCCAGCAAGGCTGCCTGACTGGCTGAGGAAGCCAGCAGGCCAGCTCTTATACTCTGGAGCAGCAGTAGCTCACTAGTTGCTCAACGCATGCCTGCTCATTCTCTGCTTCATCTCTTGCCACACCCATTCCAGCTCTGTGTCTCCACAGCTCAAGCCTAGACTGGTGTCCTGTAGCCAGTTTTGCTCCTTCCTCAGAACTGGCCCAGCTCCTGACCTCTCTGTTATCTGGCAATCTGGTTCTGACCTTTGGTACTGACTCATGAATTCAACTCTGTCTCAACTCATGTCTCGGGCATTTAGCCTCTTGTGTTCAGACCTTCCACTCTGGTTCCTGTTTCAGATCTTGTTTCAACCCATGGCTCTGGCTTTCAGACTCCGACCACAAGGCCTGACTCTTGTTCTAGCCACTAGGCACAACTGCCTACAATACAGTCTGCTGACAATAGGATCCCATCAAGCAAGGCATTTTTAAGAGCACACTCCTTTTACTTAGATCTCAAAATTATCAGACTCCTGCCTTCTTAACGGAAACATAAATCTGCATGTTAAGCAGCAGCATCTGACAAGACAGTGATAAGATTCTGCAAACTTGACTAATATTTACAAGAAAGAAATATTTTAAGTTGGCCTATGTATTTCCAAACTGTTTTACTGACACTTGTCAGAGAGGAGAGGTATTGCAAGGGTTGCAGAAAAGGCTGAGACACGCCTCTCACTACAAAAACATGATAAATAAAAATATGGCAGAATTAACACACTGGAAAAACACACACCTGTCCAAACTAACTACAACTAATTCAATGCATGAATCGTCTCAAATGGGAGGATCATAGCTATTGTTTTATGAGAAGCAACTGTGCTGGAGAAATGTGTCCTTGGACAGCTTTGCTTTGACAGCTGGGAAGGCGCTAAATTTGAGAAGTAGGAACATAGGCACCAGAGAGACACAGCCACTGAACTCCGACTGATTTCAACAGTAATTAGGCTCCTAAAAACCTTTGAGAACTGGGATCATAGGTCCTAGATCATGACTGACTACATGATAAATTTCCTGGAAAAACTGAATACTGAAATAGCCTTTGCTACTTCTCATACTCTGTCACGATGAACCTTACCACCAGAGCAAAATAATCCACCTAACTGTTCCCAACTGAACCTGTGAAAAATATCAGACTTTCTGGCTTTGTCTACACTACAAAAATAAGTTTGAAGTTGCTTACTTCAAAGTACGACTTCAAAGTAAGCAACTTCAATGTACAGCATCTACACACACCCTACTTCAGAGTTAAACTTTGAAGAAGGGCACTACTCCATTCCCAGGAGTGGAGTAAGGACTTTGAAGTTAGGCTCCCTACTTTGAAGTTAACTTCCAAGTAAGAGAAAAATGTGTGTAGACTCTCTGCTGGCTACTTTGATGTAGTGCCTAACTTTGAAGTTAACTTCAATGTTAGTTCCCAGTGTAGAGACACCCTCTGTGATCAACCTGGACAACCTCAGACACTTTTAAGGTATATAACATAATTATGTCTTTCAGCAAACCAAAAACTAATAATGCGTAATAGTACTCACCAACAATTACACTCAGTAATAAGATAGGGAGCAAAATAAGCACATACATGTACTTGTGCAATGATTTCTTTTCAACTTCCTGTATCAAGTCTCCTAATATGACCTAATGGGAAAATATACAGGTGTATTAGTGGAATACAGCTACTCTAACTCCATGTTTGCAGAAGACCATGTTCAGTGGATAAAGTAACCAGTCTCTTCAACTGAAGTAATGAAGCTACACTACATAAGGAATGAAGGAGCTGTTTGAAAAAACACTTATGAACTGTTCAGCTATTGTTTGCTGTACCTGATGTTAAACCAAAAGAAAAGAATTGTGTTGTGGGAAAAATAGTAAACTACTGACAACAAGCCAAATTCTGCCAGCACTTATACTTCAAGCCAACCAGACTGAAATTACTATGGTATAAACAAAGGCAGATTTCAGTCTCAAACCAGCCAAAAATTTGCACTCACCAGGATCACCACAAACAAAAATGCCAGCATTTTCAAGAGAATAAAAATAAGTTTTCAAGGACAAAAACTGCTATTTTCATTACAGATGTATACCCTGATTGGCAGAAGGACAATGTCAGGTCCACATCAACAGCAGAGGAAAAGAACATTCCTGGTGGATGCCTTGCACTAAACCTAGGTCTTGTCTTTGCTTTTAAAGAGGCTCACCCTTCTCTAGCCCAGACCATGAACTCCTCCCCAGGTCCCCATGGGGAACTTCTTCAGCCAATGGAGCATCACAGTTACAATTCTACAGGCCACACGCTGAAGGTGGCATAGATGGCACAGCTGTAAACCACGCACTCCGTCCTCTCCTGTGCTGCTTCTACTTCAGGGAGGTTGAGGGGGCAGAACTTAGTCCTTTGAACTCTCATGAGACACTGATAGCTCACAGCTCTTGAAGTTTTCATATGGCTCAGAGACACATGGACTGTTCTTTCAAGTTCACTAACCCTGAATGCATGTAGTGTTATAGCAAAATAACTTGGCTGCGAAATATTTTAGATCTGTTATAATCCTGTTTCACTCTTTAAAATTAAAGTATATCTACAATCAGCTAATTAACATGTTACAACCCAGTTTGGAAACTTTAAAAGCAAACAATGTTAAATCACTCTAGAAATAATTTTTACTCACATGAACTTTCACAGAGGATAACTCAATCTTGCTTGCATCTTTCCTTTTGGCTTTGCATAGTATAGTACTACGATCAGAAGTTCTGGTAATATTCTGAACAGTGAACATTATAGTTTCTAAACCTGTACCATTTGTGTAAGACAGGTTAACTTTAATCTCATTCTGAGAAATATTTAAGATGTCGTTTTTTTTCTGAAAAAAATGAAATATGAAGTTGTTATTAAATGTGGTAAAACTTAAAACTATCACATGTGACTTTTTATTTGATATTTCTAAAATCTTACATATAATTTTAATTCCAGATCAGGGTCCATCTCAGTATGCAGTTGATAATCTATGAACACGGGGTCAGGATGATACTGTAACTTAATACAAGGTATAAGGACATTTTCCACTGTTAGTGACACATTAACGATTTTACTGTCTTTTGTAAGGCTTAAACGTGGTGATTGGAAACTACATGTAGAAGTACTTCCAGGACATCCAGAGACCTAGAACAAAAAGCAACACTGTCAGTGCAGAAGGACTTCACTGAATGTACAGTGAGACACTAAGACCCTCAACAGTACTTTAAAGTCCTGCTGAAATCCCGTGGAAAACACATAAACCTCTATTTAAGATCATATTCTCTATATTATACTCAAACTTGTTTCTGCATTGGCTATTTTTGTTCTTTTAAGCCCCAGTCAGAACATCTGCCATGCACTCTTCTAAGGCTACATCTATGTGATTGATGGAGAAGCTGCTGCAGTGCAAGACCTTTCAGGAAGCAAACAAACAGGAAAATGACATCCTGACAACATTAATGCCTTGCAGAACGATGCATGGAATTAACTATTAAATCTTGATTCCACAAATATTTGAGAACACATAATTTTCATAGAATCATAGAGCGGGAAGAAACCTCAGGAGGTCGTTAAGTCCAAACTTAACTCAAAGCATGACTAATCCCAACTAAATATCCCAGTCTGGGCTTTGTCAAGTTGGGACTTAGAATCATAGAATCCTCGGGCTGGAAAAGACCTCAGGAGGTCACCAAGTCCAGCCCCCTGACCAAAGCAGGATCAACCCTAGCTAAATCATCCCAAGCGGAACTTTGTCAAGCCAGGACTTAAAAACTTCTAGGGATGGAGATTCTACCACCTCTCTAGGTAACACATTCCAGTGCTTCACCACCCTTCTAGTGAAATAGGTGTTTCCTAATATCCAATCCAGACCTCTCCCCCTGTAAGTTGAGACCATTGCTCCTTTTTCTGCCATCCATTACTACTGAGAACAGCCTCTCCCCATCCACTTTAGAACTCCCCTTCAGGAAGTTGAAGGTTGCTATCAAATGGCCTCTCACTCTTCTCTTCTAATTTTACTGATATGAGTTCAGCTGAACTATTCACAAGGGTAAAGTTAAGCATGTACTTAAACTTCTGAATGCAGTTAAAACAAAACTGATTCCTTTAAAAATGGGTATTTTGTTATTGTAAATGAGTTCAAGACTTACGGGAACATTTGCTCTCTGGTCATCTGAAATAATGACACTGTCTGTCACATTAAAATTCCTCCCAAAGAGGGTTATGTTGCGTCCGCCACTATGACAAGAATTTTAAAAATTGAGGGGTTAATGTTAGTGTTTCCCCACAAATAAATATGTATCTTGTTTTTGCTGTTCACATTTCAAACTCTTTGTTCAAGAAGGAAAAGACTAGTCACAGTGTATAACATTTTGTCTTTGTAAGAGCAGACAAAATAAAAACAAATTGCAGAGGTAGATAATTTGTATCACTGATTTCCAGTTATACTGAAAGTACTTTTAAATATACAGTATAGTTTCCTGCCTCTTTCATGCTGCTCATGAGCAATCCAATGCAAGCCCCAAATCACTTAATGATCATAGAATCATAGAATGTTAGGACTGGAAGGGACCTTGAGAGGTCATCAAGTCTAGCCCCCTGCCCCAATGGCAGGACCAAGTACTGTCTAGACCATCCCTGATAGACATTTATGTAACCTGTACTTAAATATCTCCAGAGATGGAGATTGCACAACCTCCCTAGGCAATTTATTCCAGTGTTTGACCACCCTGACAGTTAGGAACTTTTTCCTAATGTCCAACTTAAACCTCCCTTGCTGCAGCTTAAGCCCATTGCTTCTTGTTCTAGCCTCAAAGGCCAAGAACAAGTTTTCTCCCTCCTCCATATGACATCCTTTTAGATACCTGAAAACTATCGTCATGTCCCCCCTTAATCTTCTTTTTTCCAAGCTAACCAAGCCCAATTCTTTCAGCTTTTCTTCATGGTTCATATTCTCTAGACCTTTGATCGTTCTTATTGCTCTTTTCTGGACCCTTTCCAATTTCTCCACGTATTTCTTGAAATGCGGCGCCCAGAACTGGACACAATACTCCAACTGAGGCCTAACCAGTGCAGAGTAGAGCAGAAGAATGATGTCTCATGTCTTGTTCACAACACACCTGTTAATGCATCCCAGAATCATGGTTGCTTTTTTTGAAATAGCACCACACTGTTGACTCATATTTAACTTGTGGTCCACCAGAACCCCTAGATCCCTTTCTGCAACACTGCTTCCTAGACAGTCGCTTCCCATTCTGTATGCGTGAAACTGATTGTTCCTTCCCAAGTGAAGCACTTTGCATTTGTCTCTATTAAACTTCATCCTGTTTACTTCAGACCATTTTTCCAATTTGTCCAGATCATTTTGAATTTTGACCCTATCCCCCAAAGCAGTTGCAGCACCTTCTAGCTTGGTATCATCTGCAAACTTAATAAGCGTACTGTCTATGCCAATATCTAAATCGTTAATGAACATATTGAACAGAACTGGTCCCATTCCAGACCCCTGCGGAACCCCACTTATTATACCTTTCCAGCAGGATTGAGAACCATTAAGAACTACTCTCTGAGTACAATTATCCAGCTAGTTTTGCACCCACCTTATAGGAGCCCCATCTAAGTTGTATTTGCCTAACTTATTGATAAGAATATCATGCAAGACCATATCAAATGCCTTACTAAAGTCTAGGTATACCACATCCACTGCTTCTCCCTTATCCACAAGGCTCATTATCCTATCAAAGAATGCCATCAGATTGGCTTGACACGATTTCTTCTCTGCAAACCAATGCTGGCTGTTCCCTACCAGCTTACCACCTTCTAAGTGTTTGCAGATGATTTCCTTAATTACTTGTTCCATTATCTTTCCTGGCACAGCAGTTAAACTGACTGGTCTGTAGTTTCCTGCGTTGTTCTTATTCCCCTTTTTATAGATGGGCACTATATTTGCCTTTTTCTAGTCTTCTGGAATCTCTCCTGTCTCCCATGATTTTCCAAAGATGATAGCTAATGGCTCAGATACCTCCTCCATCAGCTCCTTGGGTATTCTAGGACGCATTTCATCAGGTCCTGGTGACTTGCAGACATCTAACTTTCCTAAGTGATTTTTAATTTGTTCTTTTTTTATTTTATCTTCTAAACCAACCCCTTTCCCACTAGCATTCACTATGTTAGGCATTCCTTCTTCAGACTCCTCAGTGAAAACAGAAACAAAGACGTCATTGAGCATCTCTGCCATTTCCAAGTTTCCTGTTACTATTTCTCCCTCCTCACTGAGCAATGGGCCTACCCTATCCTTGGTCTTCTTCTTGCTTTTTATGTATTTATAAAAAGTCTTCTTGTTTCCCTTTATGCCTGTAGCTAGTTTGAGCTCATTTTGTGCCTTTGCCTTTCTAATCTTGCCCCTGCATTCCTGTGTTGTTTGCCTATATTCATCCTTTGTAATTTGTCATAGTTTCCATTTTTTATATGATTCCTTTTTTATTTTGAGATCACGCAAGATCTCCTGGTTAAGCCAAGGCGGTCTTTTGCCATATTTTCTATCTTTTCTACGCAGCAGGATAGCTTGCTTTTGGGCCCTTAATAATGTCCCTTTGAAAGACTGCCAACTCTCCTCAGCTGTTTTTCCCCTCAGTCTTGCTTCCCATGGGACCCTACCTACTAGCTCTCTGAGTTTACCAAAATCCGCCTTCCTGAAATCTATTGTCTCTCCCTTCTACCCTTCCTTAAAATTGTGAACTCTATGATTTCATGATCACTCTCACCCAAGCTGCCTTCCACTTCAGATTCTCAATCAGTTCCTCCCTATTTGTTAAAATTAAACCTAGGACAGCTTCCCCGGTAGGTTTTTCAATCTTCTGAAATAAAAAGTTGTTTCCAATGCAGTCTAAGAACTTATTGGAGAGTCTGTGTGTTGTTGCATTAGTTTCCCAACGTATATCTGGATAGCTGAAGTTCCCCATCACCACCAAATCCTGGGCGTTGGATGATTTTGTTAGTTCTTTAAAAAACGCCTCATCCACCTGGGTAGGTGGCCTGTAGTAGACTCCTAGCAGGACATCACCCTTGCTTTTTACCCCTTTTAGCTAATGTCTAGGTATCTACTACTTCTCAACCATACTTATTCTTCCAGTCACCTAGCAACAATGCATTTGCTTGTAATAATCGAGATGGTGCTCTTTGAAGGTTAACACTTAAAGCAGGGGTGTGCAAAATGGGGAGCAGGTCCCTGGGGAGGGAGGGGCATGAAATTTCATAAGGGGAGGTGCAGCACAATCAGCAGCTGGGTCTCAGGCTCATCCCTCTCATTACACATGTTGAAAGATGTTACTCTCTTTACGTATGTATATTCACATTTAGATACAGATAAATATGCCAAATGAAAAACTTTATTAATTTTCTTACACGTGCTGAAAGGTTTTTTTTTCTTCTCACATGAACATAATCAAAATTTCCATCAGTTTGGATGACATTAGAGAGGTTGTGAGGGACTCTGCTAATTGCAGGAACAAAAAGTGGGACCTGACGTAAAGTTTGCTCACCCTGAGGATAAAGCATAAGCTGCAAATCAACCTCGCATAAGGTGTGTTACGTTGTTTTGATGTTCCTGGAGCAATCTAGGACTATGCACAATTCCAGGTGTATTTTAGTAGGTGTTGAGGGTGAAGAGCAATGCACAGTAAGCAGCTGGTATTTTGGCTCAAATATAAATCAGTGGGGGAATTTCATACCTATTACTGAAGAAGGGGAATTTTAATTTTATGTTCACTTCACTTTCTTTTTAAAATACTTTTAACATGAGGGAGAAATTCTGAAGTTACTCTTCAGAAGATGAAGGGAAAATTTGCAGTGTATGGCCAAAATAGATTACAGATGGAAAAATCAAAATACTTTTGTGCGACTCTGGCATTTTCATTTAAGATCTCAGTTTAGTACCAAGGTTTATTTTTCATTTACTATTAAGGAAGGTTATAAAATAACTTTCTACTTTACCACAAATGTACCACTTTTCTGTTAGTTACAGAGATCATATCATCATTCCTTCAGTTGATTGCCTGAACTCTTTCTTAGCATACACCCAAATTAATTACAGCAGTGATTAACTGGATTATTGGATCAGAACCTTCTCTTTTGAAAATGAATCCAGCTTCACTGAAATCCAGTACAGTTATCCCAATTATATCAGAGGAAGACCTGGAAGCCAGTTTACTAATATTACCACAACATGACGAAACTTTATGTCTGTAAAAACAAAACCAACAAGAAAAGAATTACCTGGCCCAGGTGATCGCTGGCTCTATTTTAGTACACGAAGGCTTAGAGATATAATATACTGTGATCGGTGGTGAACATTTACCCCCACTGGCTTTTATGCACACGCTCTTGCCCTCTTTGTGTCCAGGTGGGAGAGCGAGTCTTGCGTGGGTGTCATTTAACACCTTGCTGACTGGGATGCTGCAGGAAAAAGAGGAACAGAACAGACGTTTTTGCACCATTTTCACTAGGACAGAAATGCTCAATCTGTGACTCTACAGTTATGTAGAGCTGTTTAGAATCCCAAGTGGGGGATGTTCTACTATCCCCCGGTGTGATCAGAGCTCAAATGCAACTAGTACCAGAACAACGGATAGACGCCCCCCATCATCTTCCCATGCTCCGGCAGGGAGGCCATAAACTGGAGAGCGGGAGAGAGGAGAAAAGACTCTCCCAGAAGGAAGTTACTCACTTTGTGCTGTAATGACAGCTGTTAGAGATGGGTGTCCCTATCGGCAGGGCAGGCAGGTTCGCAGAAATTTTGATAGTGCCCAGAATGTCCAGAGCCCAAAGCTCTCCCCAAACTCATGCCCAAGGCTCCAGGAGGGGGACTGGGTGGGGGAGAGCAGCAGACTCTGGGAGGGAGTTTGGGTGCAGGCTCTGTGGGGGGGCCAGTGCCAAGCATGAGGAGCTTGTGGTATAGGCAGGGTGCCCCAGGACTACAGCCTGAGGAGGACTCTCATCAAGCCTCTCCCCGCTAGCTGCTCCTAGCTTCCAAATTTATCAGTCACACTCAGGCTGCATTGCAATTTACAGTACTGGAGCTCAGCCCCTGGACCTGAATATTCACAGTGTCTGAGCACCGGGGGCCCACATAACTCACCACCTATGCCTATGGGTGCTCCACTCTTGGTGTGTCTGCATCCCTGCAGTGCTGACGGGGGAACTTTTGGAGCTGTCAGTCCTGCCAGTCCATGCACTGCCCCTCACCGGCTACATAACTAATCAGCATTCGCAGGCAACCCTCCCCAGTGGGGCACCAGTAGGGACACGCTTATTGAAGAATCATCATTACTGCACCAGGTGAGTAACAACTTGTCTGAGCACTGTCCCTGTGGATTCGCTGCTGTCCAAAGTCCTGGCCTCAAGTCTAATACAGGTGATAGCTTGGTAGCAGCAAAATCGTCATCTGCAGCTGAATCCCCTGTGGCAGCACAGTGTTCTGCACAGGTATGTACAGACGCCCAGTCGCTGCTCTGCAGATTTCCGATACGGGCATACCATGGGAGAAGGCAATTGATGAGAAGATCAACCTTGTACAATGGATGCATATTACAGAGTGAGGCGTTATATTGCACGGTTGGCAACAAATAATAATACACCCTGAAACCCACTTGGAGTGTCTCTGGGTGGGAATGGCTGTACAGCAAACCCTTGATTTTACGGACCCCAATTTAGCAGACTTTGGGAACAACGGAGGTGACCCCAAGACCATTGAGATCCATAAAATCATACCCCCCCACCACCCAAAATAAATAAGTTAAGAGACTTATGCTGCTGCAGCCTGGAGAAGCTGCCATCTCCTCTGCCAGAGCTGCTACGTGCTCCTCCCACCAAGGGCAGGGCACCTATGTGGACAGACCAGAACTCACCTATGCGCCCCACCTCTGGTGGGAGAAGTGTGTGGGGGCTCCAGCAGCAGTCCCCCTCCAACTGCACACGGCAGATGGCACCAGCCACGCCAACGGGCTCCTAACTAACGCAGCAGGGTCCAATGGCTCTTCTGGTGGTGGCAACTGTGGTGAGTGGCAGGGTTTGGGCTTTTTTTTTGAGGGGGGAGATAGGATGGGGAGGGGACTGGGGGAGCCTGGCAGGGGTGGGAGGGCAATAAACCCTCACATTTAACAGCCTGTTGGTGCTACTGGACACCCCTCTTGCCTTCAGTCTGTTAAATTGAGGGTGTACTGTGCCTTTTGATCTATCTGCAACAGAGAGGAAGTGTCTCAGAGATTTTTTGAAGGCTCTTGTCCCGTCCAAATAGAAGGTCAAGGCTCACACTAAGCATATGAAGGATGGCTTCCCTCTTATCCTGATGAGATCTGAGATAAAACACAGGCTGGCAAGATATAGCTGCTGGGATGGATCCAGCCCACCATGCCTGTCAATCCAGCCTACAGCCTGTCCCAAGGCAGGCTCCCAGCCTACTCAGTTGCTCAAAATGCCTGGCAGCTAACTCTAGGCAGCGCACATCTCTTGTTCGGGGTTAGACTTTGCACACTGCCTCTGCCCCCAGACTCACTGCGGCTCTCATTGGCCGGTTTCTAGCCAATGGGAGCTGTGATGACAGGGCTGGGAGCAGAGCAGCACACAAAGTCCCCCTGACTCCCACAAAGGGTGCACAGTGCAGAGGGACTTGGGGGGAAGCCTCTAGCTGTTTTGAGAAATGTAGGTCTGCAGCAGGCTGGGAGTTTGTCTTTCTCGGGGTCCCACTGGTTTGCTGACTGCGAGCTGCCAGGGTTAAGTGCCTCCCAGCCAGAGCTTGCTGCTGGCACTCCAGCCCCATAACTTCCCAACTCCCTGCCCCAGGTCACCACCCAAACCCCTCTGCCTCAGGCTACAACCCCCTTCCTGTACCCCTCCTCCAGGTCAGAATCCTCTCCTGCCCCCACACCACCTCCCAGACCTGCACCAGGTCACAACCCCCTCCTGCCCTAGGCACAACACAAACCCTTATGCCCCCCTCTTGTATCCCAGCCTCAATCACAACCTGTGCCTAGATGCTGCATCCCCTCGGACACCCCTCCTCCAGGAGGGAATCCTTTCCTGCACCCATATGCATACCCACTCCCAGGCCCTGCACCCCGCTTCCCTGCAATCTCCTGTCTCAGGTCACATCTCTCCTTCAGCCAAACTCCCACCCAGAACCTACTCCCTCTCGTTTACTCCAGTCCTTTACCCTGAGCTCCCTTCTGCACTCAACTTCCATCCCAGAACCCGCACCTCCTCCATTAGTATAAGGCCCTTAACCACTCACCAAATTCTTGGAGTGGGCCCTCCCACATCAAAAATTACTGACCACTCCTGATCTAAAGGCAAAATTAGGCAGTGGGGCAGGAGTGTAATTTTCACTGTACTAAAAGCAGAAACATAACTATTGGTATTATTTGGACTCACTCGTCTTGTCCGCAGCCACTGATTCCAGACAGCACCACTGTAATGTATGACGCTTTTGTAAAGTTTTCTCCTCTGACTATCGCATCCTTTTTGCCTAATACTGATATCCATAAAGGTTCTATGGAAATAATGCGGATAGGCTATTGGAAACAAAACAAAATCTGGTTTAAAAAAGAAAAAAAGAAAAGAAACAACCTACTGAAAATAAAGAATGTTAAGCTTATGCATTTAAAATATTTAAAATGAATCGGAATCCATTTTTCTTGTTAATTGTAACAATCTCGGAGCTGATCCTGAGAGGTGCTGAACAATCAAAACTTCTTTCGTTTGTTCTAATTTTAGCAATGTTGACGTTTGCATTTCTATAGAACTAAAACTACCATCAGGAAGTGAAATCCGACGCACTGAAAGATATGTATTACAGATACCCACTTTAAAAAGCAGCTTTATATGTGACTGCTTAACAATTCCGAAACAGCACAACCTGAAACAACATCTGTGGTCTCTGTAATGGAAAGAGTTCAGAGAAACTAACTGCAACAATACACAATGTCTAGAAAATGGTATGGCTGGGTAGAATTCTAGAATGAAAAGACAAGAAACAGGTTAAAGCTAGATTTACTGTATGCCTTTTAAAGCCACACAGAGATATTCCAGGGCTGTATAGCCAAATTACCAGGAAAAGTAATTTACATGTGCATCTTCCAGTGTATAAAAATGACAATGTGCATGATAGTGTGCCAATAGCTAGCCAGTAATATTTTAAGATACATAGACAATTTTAATAATCATACTTCTTTGTGAACTTATTTTTACTATTGTTATAAAAGTAACATTTTTTCTAACATTCTCCATTTATTTGGTGCATTTGATAGCAGTGTATGTGTAGTTAAATTTTGCTGTTACCATTCTATTATAATAATCTAGTCAGTTTCCTTTGAGTGAATTTTTCATACAACAGGGCAAGAAAAAAATACCTTAACAAAATAAGAAGTTATGGCTCTAAAACCACAAATTGGCTGGGGCCTTCAAGGGTAAATGATTTTTAACTATTTGTTTTTTAAGCCAGCTGCATTACAAATTAAAAATGCCCTTTTAGGATTCTGACTTTGGTAATTATCCAAATGTTTAATGAGCGTTTGTGGACATGTCTGTCTGACGCACACTCTTGCCCAGATTAAGAGCTCAGTTCAGCATGGCCGCTGAAATATCATGTGTTCTCCATCTCATTTCATGCATGTATGTCTAGACACCATGGCTAATTTATTCCACGAGAGCACACTGTATTCATCATGATTTGCTGTTTCCCCTCTACTCTCAGAACAGTATCATTCATATCTAAAGTTAAAGGAATTCTAGGCTGGATAAGCCTCCAGTTTGAACTACTCACACTCTAAGATATCATGGTTACAAAGCTAGCTGCACCTCTGTCCCCTCTCTGCATCCACCCACTCAGACCTCAGGCTACCTCTCCTGGGGTAGACTCATGTGATTCTCTTATAAACTAGGCCCTGAGCTAACATTACCGGATGGATGGACGGACCGTGCTTACCCAGCAGGCCTGACTGGGTTCGGCACCTGCTATTCTTTCCTTTTGGGAGCTGTGACAAATGGATTATGATTAGGGTTCCAAATTCACAGTCATGAAAAACACGCCACAGGCCATGAAACTGGTCTCCCCTCTGAAATCTGGACTTTTGGGTCTTTTTACTCTATACTACACATGGAGAGACCAGCATTTCTCAAATTGTGGGTCCTGACCCAAAAGGAAGTTGCATGGGGATTGCCAGGTTATTTTAGGGGGTGGGTCACATTATTGCTGCCTTCAGACCTGGGCAGCTGGAAAGCTGCAGCTACTGGTCAAGCACCCAGCTTTGTAAGCAGCACCCCGATAGCAGCAATACAGAAAAAAAGGTGGCCATAATGTGTCGTGCCATCTTTACTACTGCACTGCTGCCGTCAGGGCTGGGTAGCCAGAGTCTGGAAGCAGCTGATTCAGGGCCCAGCTTTTCAGGCAGCAGCACAGGAGTAAGGGTGGCAGTATCATACTATGTCATCCTTACTTCTGCTCTGCTTCTGGTGGTGGCTCTGCGTTTACAGCTGGCCTCCCCATCCAGCAGCCACCACTCTCCAGCCACCCGGCTCTGAAAGTAGTGCATTCAAGTAGTGCACTTTTTTTTTTTAAAACTAAGATCAGCACCTCCATTTTCCACTTCCCAGTTCTTCTTCTCCACTGCCTCTGATGTGTTGGTCACAGAATGCACCAGGTACTGCCTTCACAAGCCTTCTTATTTCCCTTATCTCTGCCTGTGTGGCACAGCCAAGTCCTCCCTATGGAGGGCTGAGCATCAGTGAATGGGAAGGGAAGACCCGCTGAAGAGCTGAGCAAAGGATGCAGAGACAATGCAGGTACCAACACAGTCAGTGAGGGCACGATTTGAAGTGGGGAAAGGAATTCGGGGTATGGATACAGAGAGGTTGGGGGTCAGAGTGAAGATCACCCTATGCCCTCCCCCCACCACACACTCTCCAGCACTACTGTGGCCTCCCCTTCTTCCCCAGAAGCAGCAGCACTGGTGGGGAAGAGTGAGCATTGAGCCCCTTTACCACCGCTGGATGAATAATGAAGGGAGGGAATCCCTTGATCAAGGAAGAGGCACCTCTAAGCCCATCCTCAGTCTGGTCGAACAGGTAAGGCAGGAACTTTAGAGGGAGGGGAACTGTTGTAAGGCAGGAGTGGAGTGGGAGAGGTCCACTTCCCTTCCCCTCCCAGTATGTCAGTGGAGCAGAAGGTACCCAAGACCCCTCCATTATGGCTCTGCTCTGTTGCTGTCACTGCTTCTGAGCTCCCAGAGGGCAAGAGCCTCTGTGAGAAGGATCTCTTGTTCACCCCGCGTATGCAGAGAAATGGCATTTCCTTAAATTTGGTTTTCATCAAAACACTAGTCACTGAACTAATTCTTTAACAAAAGTCTCTGGGTAACTCTTTACACAAATAAAGGTGGTCAGCAATGAGCCAGAGCACAGATCAAAGGAGAAAAGGTTAGCTAACATACACATTCCCAGCCCTACACTCTCCCAACTTGCATTGCTCCAGCCTCTTCTTTTCCTCTAGCTCTGCATAAAAAAAAGATAAGAATCTGAAAATGTTACAAGCAGCTCATCTGTTGTGGCATGTGTGTGGGCATGTGCATGCACGTGTGTGTGTGTGTATCAAAAACCCCTTGACCACATTGAGTGCCATTTTATTCAAGAAACAGCTGAAGCCCTCAGTCACAGTCACAGAATCACAGGGCTGGAAGGACCTCAGGAGGTCATCTAGTCCAGCCCCCTGCTTGAAGCAGGATCAACCCCCACTAAGTCATCCCAGCCAGGACCTTGTCCAGCCAGGACTTAAAAACCTCAAGGGATGGAGAATCCACCACCTCTCTAGGCAACGCATTCCAATGCTTCACCACCCGCCTGGTGAAGTAGTTTTTCCTAATATCTAACCTACACCTCTCCCTCTTCAACTTCAGACCATTACTCCTTGTTCTGCCATCTGACAGTACTGAGAACAGTTTCTCACCCTCCTATTTAGAGCTCCCCTTCAGGAAGTTGAAGGCTGCTATTAAATCACCTCTAAGTCTTCTCTTCTGTAAACTAAACAAGCCCAAATCCCTCAGCCTATCCTCATAAGCCTTGTGCTCCAGACCCTTAATCATTTTTGTTGCCCTTCGCTGAACCTGCGCTCCAGCAAATCCACATCCTTTTCATACTGGGGGGCCCAAAACTGGACACAATATTCCAGATGTGGCCTCACCAGCGATGAATAAAGAGAAATAACTACTTCTCTAGATCTGCTCAAAATGCTCCTCCTAATGCACCCTAGCATGCCGTTAGCCTTCTTGGCTGCAAGGGCACACTGTTTACTCATATTCAGCCTTTCATCCACCATAACCCCTAGGTCCCTTTCCATCATACTGCTGCTGAGCCAGTCGGTCCCCAGCCTGTAACAATGCTTGGGATTCTTCCGCCCCAGATGCAGGACTCTACTCTTCTCCTTATTGAACCGCATCAGATTTTTTTTGGCCCAGTCCTCCAATTTATTCAGGTCCCTCTGGATTCTCTCTCTACCCTCCAATGAATCTACCTCTCCCCCTAGATTTGTGTCATCCGCAAACTTGCTGAGGGTGCAATCCAGTTCCTCATCCAGGGTTGAATAACACCAGCCCCAGAACCGAGTCTTGCAGCACTCCGCTTAAAACAGACCGCCATCCAGATATTGAGCCATTGACCACTACCGTTGGGCCCGACCATCAAGCCAGCTTTCTATCCATCCTATAGTCCAAGGATCCAATCCATATTTCCTTAACTTATGGACATGAATGTTGTGGGAGACCGTATCAAAAGCCCTGCTGAAGTCAAGGTATATCACATCCACTGACTTCCCCATGTCCACAGAGCTTGTTACCTCGTCATAGAAGCTAATCAGATTGGTCAGGCAGGACTTGTCCTGGTGAATCCATGTTGGCTACTTTTGATCACTTTCCCCTCTTCCAAGTACTCCAAAACAGATTCCTTGAGGATTCCCTCCATTATTTTCCCAGGGATTGAGGTAAGGCTGATGGGTCTATAGTTCCCTGGATCATCTTTCTTTCCTTTTTTAAAGATGGACACTATGTTTGCCTTCTTCCAGTCATCCAGTATCTCCCCCAATCTTCAAGAGTCTTCAAGGATAATGGTCAAAGGTTCAGCAATGATGTCTGCCAATTCCCTCAGTACGCTGGGGTGCATTAAATCCAGACCCATGGACTTTTGCACATCTAGTTTTTCTAGATAGCTCAGAACTTGTTCCTTCCCCACAGATGGCTGCCCTCCACCTTCCCGTACTGCATTGTCTAGGACCATCATGGGGAAGTTGACTTTGTCCATGAAGACTGAGGCAAAAAAAGCATTGAGCGCTTCAGCTTTTCCTGCATCGTCTGTCACTAGGTTACCTCCCTCATCCAGCAATGGCCCCACACCTTCTCTGATAACCTGTTTATTATTCACATGCCTATAGAAACCCTTCTTGTTACTCTTCACATCCCTTGCCAGCTGCAGTTCCAATTGTGCTTTCGCTTTCCTGATTAGTGCCTGGCATTCTCCAGCTGTATGTTCATACTCTTCCTCAGTCAACTGTCCACGTTTCCATTTCTTGTATGAATCCTTTTTTAATTTAAGCTGACTAAGGATTTCCCTGTTAAGCCAAGCTGGTTGCCTACCATGTTTGCATTTCTTACTAGGCAGCCGGATAGTTTGTTCCTGTGTCTTCAGTAAGACTTCTTCAAAATACTGCCAGTTCTCTTCAACTCTTTTCCCCTTCATCTTCGTTTCCCAAGGGATCCTGCTCATCTGTTCTCTCAGGGAGTCAAAGTCTGCTCTTCTGAAATCAAGGGTCTGTATGTTACTACTCACCTTTCTTACTTTTGTCCGGATCATGAACTCTATGATTGCATGGTTGCTGCAGCCCAGGTTCCCTCCCAATTTAATTTCTTCTATTAGTTCTTCCCTGTTCGTGAGCAGCAGGTCGAGCTGTGCACGACCCCTGGTTGGTTCCTTCACCACCTGTACCAAGAAGTTATCCCCAACATTCTCCAAAAACTTCCTGGATTGTCTGTGTGCTGATGTACTGGTCTCCCAACAAATGTCCGGATGATTAAAGTCTCCCATAAGAACCAGGGCCTGTGATTTGGAAGCTTCACTTACCTGCCTGAAGAAAGCCTCATCTATCTCCTCTCCCTGATCTGGCGGCCTATAACAGACACCAACTACAACATCACCTCTGTTACTTCCACCTCTAAGCTTAACCCAAAGACACTCACCTGGATTTTCTCCTTCCTCATACTGGAGCGCTGAGCAATCATACTGCTCCCTCACATAGAGCTCAACTCCTCTTCCTTTTCTCTCCTCTCTCTCCTTCCTAAATAATTTATAACCTTCCATGACCGTGCTCCAGTTATGTGAATCGTCCCACCAAGTCTCCGTTATTCCAATCACCTCATACTTGTTTGACTGTGCCAGGGCCTTTAATTCTCCCTGCTTGTTCCCTAGGGTTCTGGCATTAATGTAGAAGCTCTTAGAGAAGGGGCCGATTGCCCCATTTTCTCTTCTACACCCAGGAAACCCACTTGATTGTTCCCTCCTCCTTCCCCACTTACCTCAGGGCTTGTGTCACCTTCCCCCGACAAACCTAGTTTAAAGCCCTCCTCACTGTGTTTGCAAGCCTGCCCACAAAGATGCTCTTTCCTCTTTTAGTGAGGTGCATCCTGTCTCTTCTCAGCAATCCCTGTTCACAAAACAGAATCCCATGGTCAAAGAAACCAAATCCTTCCCTTCTACACCAGCTACGCAACCACACATTTACCTCTGTGATTCGACGATCCCTATGCGGACCCCTCCCTTCCACAGGGAGGATATACGAGAAGACCACTTGTGCTCCATATTCCTTGATCTTCTTTCCTAGGGTTACGTAATTTGCCGTGATCTTGTCAAAGTTGTTCTTGGCTGTATCATTGGTTCCTACATGAAGAAGTAGGAAGGGGTAATAGTCTACAGGTTTAAGAATTTTTGGCAGCGACTCTGTAATATCCCAAATTCTAGCTCCAGGCAAGCAGCAAACTTGTGGGGATTCTAGGTCCGGGTGGCAGATGGATGACTCTGTCCCTCTTAGGAGGGAGTCCCCGACCACCACCACTCATCTTTTTCTCTTAGGGGTGGTGGTCATAGAACTCCCATCCCTAGGACTGCGCATCCCATGCCTTCTAAACCATGGGGACTCTTTCAGACACCTCCCAGGGATTGTATCAGCCCTAATTATCTCCACTGTATCACCTGTGGAGAGAGGCTGAAAGCGGTTACTTAACTCCACTGGAATTGGAGAGACTTGAACTGGTTTTCTCCTCCTGGAGGTAACATGCTTCCAGTTCTCCTCCTTGTTTTGGGTAGCCTGCTGTTCCTGCAGTATTATCTGTTGCCTTCTATCCAGAAAGTCTTCACCCTCTCTGATGGACCTGAGGGTTGATATTTATGCCTCAAGTCCTTTAACCTTCTCTTCTAAAATGGCTACCAGCTTGCACTTGGTACATAGAAAATCCTTTGTATCGTTTGGGAGGAAGACAAACATGGCGCGTGACATGCAGGTCACAACAACAGACCTCTCAACAGCCATATCACTCTCCATTTTTTCCCTTAAACAGAGATAGAGAAGTTACTCACCTGTAGTAATGATGGTTCTTCGACATGTGTCCCCATGGGTGCTCCACAATAGGTGTTGGGCTCGCCCGGCATCGCAGATCAGAATTCTTCTAGCAGTTTCTATTGGATCGCGCATGCGCCGACGCGCGCCACTCCCTTGCGCGCCCCCGGCCATGTGTGTGATCCGGTCCCCGCCAGTTCCTTGACCAACTGCCTCGGATGCTCCTGAAAAACATCAGACAGAGATTCCGAAGTGGGGACGATGGGCGGGTGGTGGAGCACCCATGGGGACACATCTTAAAGAACCATCGTTACTACAGGTGAGTAATTTCTCTTTCTTCTTCGAGTGGTCCCCGTGGGTGCTCCACAATAGGTGACTACCCAGCAGTAACCCAAGTAAGGAGGTGGGTAATCGATTCACGTGCAGCTTGCCCCCGAAAGGACTGCTGTCGACAGACGGGTATCCTCCTCGAATACCCAATGTAGGGCATAATGCTTGGCAAAGGTGTCGTAGGATGACCAGGTTGCCACTCTACAGATGTCTTTTAACGCGATGCCCTTGAAGAAGGCTGTTGACGCCGCCACCGCCCTGGTGGAGTGAGCCCTAGGCGGGGCCAGCAAAGGGGTGTTTCAAATCTCGTAGCACATTTTTATACAGGACACGATGTGCTTTGAAATTCTCTGTGAAGAGAGGCCTTCCCCTTTTGACCTGGGAGCGAGACACACTAGAAGCCTGTCCGTTTTCCGGAAAGACTTAGTTCTGTCTATGTAGAAGGCCAACGCCCTTCTCACGTCTAGGAGATGTAGGCGCGCCTCCTTGCTGGAGCTGTGAGGCTTCGGGTAAAACTATTGGTTCGTTAAGATGGAACTCCGAAAAAACTTTTGGAACGAAGGCAGGGTGTAACTGTAAGGTTACCGCCCCCTTTGAGAATACTGTGCAGGGTGGCGTTGCCATCACTGCTGCGAGCTCGCTCACCCTGCGGGCTGATGTAATTGCAAGGAGGAAGGTTGTTTTCATCATAAGGAGTCGGAGGGGTACCGTGGCTAATGGTTCGAAGGGTGGTCCCGATAGCGTGCTGAGCACCAAGTCCAAACTCCACGACAGTGGAAGCAGTTTTTGAGGAGGGTACAGGTTTACCAGCCCCTTCAAAAACCTTGTGACGATAGGGTGGGCGAATACAGTGGGCCCTTCCTCTGTGTGCCGAAAAGCTGATATAGCAGCAAGGTGGACCTTTAGCAAGGATAGAGAAAGCCCGTCTTGTTTGAGGTCCAATAGGTATTCTAGTATTACGGTTATAGGAACGTCAAGGGGAGCTAACTGCTTGGCGGACCACCAGGCTGTAAATCGAGTCCATTTCTGTTCATAAGTCCTCCTGGTGGAGGTCCTTCGGCTACACTCCAGGACTTGTTGTACTCCCTCCGTACACGTGCTCTCTAAGGTGCTGAGCCATGGATTAACCATGCTTGTAGACACAGACCCTGAGGGTGTAAGTGCACTATGGACCCCTGAGCCTGTGTGAGTAAGTCCGGCGCTACCGGTAGGGGAAGTGGTGGGCGATCCGACACGCGCAGAAGCAAGGGAAACCATTGTTGCCAGTCCCAAGTTGGGACTAGGAGTATCATGCGAGCTCTCTCCCTTCTGGCTTTCTGCAGAACCTTGTGGATAAGCGTTGTGGGGGGAAACACGTAAAGTAGAGGGCCCTTCCATGAAATCATGAATGCGTCCCCCAGGGACCCCCGCCCTATTCCTGCTCTGGAGCAGTACTGGGGACACTTCTTGTTGTACTGGGTGGCAAACAAATTGACTTGGGGAAACCCCCAGGTACGACATATGTGCCATAGCAGGTCGGAGCGGATCTGCCATTCGTGCATGAGTGCGAAGCGCCTGCTCAGCTGATCTGCCTTCACGTTGTGAGTGCCCGGCAAGTACGAGGCTTTCAACGTTACGTTGTTGGTGATGCACCAGTTCCACAATCGGACTGCTTCCGCACATAGCGCACGGGATCGTGCCCCTCCTTGTCGATTGATGTAGAACATAGTGGAGGGATTGTCGGTATTGATCCCGACTACTTTGCCATGCAGGTAATCTCGAAAATGTCTGCACGCGTTGAACACTGCTCTGAGCTCCAGTATGTTTATGTGTGGTGTCTGTTCCGCAGGGGACCATAGCCCTTGCGTCACCTTGCTGCCAATGTGCGCTCCCCATCCTATGTGGGAGGCGTCGGTAGTAAGAAAAATAGAAATTTGTGGTTGGTGAAAAGATACCCCCACTAGCAGATTCTTGGGATTTTCCCACCATGCTAGGGATCTGCGCACCTCTGTCGTGGGCGACACTACCTTGTGGACAGTATGGGATGCCGGTTTGTAAATACTCGCCAGCCAATGCTGCAGGCTTTGCATGTGTAACCTGGCATTCTGTACCACAAACATCGCTGCCGCCATGTGGCCCAACAGCTGTAGGTACGTTAGGACCGGCACTGTGGGGCTGTACGTCATGACTTGCACCAGTGAGCTGATGGCACGGAAGCGGGAGTCGGGCAGGTATACTCTTGCTGTGATAGAGTTTATGCGTGCCCCTATGAACTCTATATCTTGTGTGGGTTCAGTCTGACTTTGCGAGGTTGATAACTAGGCCCAGTGAAGTAAACATGTCCACGGTGACGCGTATCATGCATAAGACCTCTGCCTTTGAGGCCGCTTTCAGCAGGCAGTCGTCCAGATATGGGAAAATAAACGCCCCCTGTCTGTCCAGGTAGGCTGATACCACTGCCAGGGTTTTGGTAAAAACTCTGGGAGCCAAGGATAGGCCGAACGGAAGAACCCTGTACTGGAAATGTTCCCTGCCGACCGTGAAGCGGAGGAAGCGTCTGTGTGCTGGGTGGATTGTTATATGAAAGTAAGCATCTTGTAAGTCGAGGGCGGCAAACCAGTCTCCATCGTCCAGTGCCGTAAGTATGGAGGCAACTGTGATCATCCGAAAGCGTTGCTTGAGCAAGTAACGGTTGAGGCCCCGTACATCCAAGATCGGCCTTCAGCCTCCTGTTTTCTTCTCTGTTAGGAAGTAGCATGAATAAAAACCTTTCCCCTGGAATTGCTCCAGCACTCTTTCCACCGCCCCTATGAACATAAGGTGATCCACCTCCTGCTTGAGCCTCACCTCGTGGGCAGCGTCTCTGAGGTGAGGCCTGGCGGGAGGCTTCGTCGGTGGAAGTGACTGGAAGGGGATCGTGTAACCCGTGGCTATAATCTCTAGCACCCATCTGTCCGTGGTGATCTTTTGCCATTGGGAGTGGAACGGTTTGAGGCGATGATGAAACATGAGATGAGAGTGGCATTGAGCAATGGTGTTGATAGTGCAGCCCCCGACATACCTGTCAAACTTGTTGTCTTTGGGCCTGCCCCGAGGGTGTACGGCTTTGTTGAGAACATCTCCTGGGAGTTCTGTACTGCTGCTGCTGTTGATGGCGCCCTTGGTCATAGCCTCGCTGATATTGAGCACGCTGTGATATGGGATAAAATTTCTTCTTCTTGTAGGGGGGAGTATAAATGCCCAAGGTTCTAAGTGTGGCCCTCGAGTCCTTGCTGGAGTGGAGGACCGAGTCGGTTGAGTCCGCAAACAGCTTTTGTTTATCAAAGGGAAGATCCACGATCTTTGCCTGCAGGTCCCTGGGGATACTAGACGTCTGGAGCCAGGATTCCCTATGCATGACCACTGGTGTAGCTGTTGAACGTGCCGCTGTGTCCGCCACATCCAGGGCAATCTGGACTCCCGTCCGCGATGCTGCATAGCCCTCTTGAACAATCGCCTTTAACACCGGCTTCTTGTCTTCTGGGAGCGAATCCATGAGGGGAGTAAGTCTGGAGTAATTGTCAAAGTTGTGATTTGATAGGTGTGCCACGTAATTTGCCACTCTCAATAATAGGGTAGAGGAGGAATATACCTTCCTGCCAAACAGCTCTAGCTTCTTAGCATCTTTATCCAATCCCCCCGATTTGTACTGAGACGCCTTCAACCTCTGCTGGGACGATTCGACCACCAAAGAATTTGGTTGTGGGTGACTAAAGAGAAACTCCATGCCCTTGGCTGGGACGAAGTACTTCTTATCCGCTCTCTTGTTCGTAGGCAGAATAGAGGCCGGGGTCTGCCATATGTTAGTGGCTGACTCCATAATGGCTTGTCCAGCAGGATAGCAATTTTGGATGAAGCTGGGGGTCTCAAATTTTTCAGGAGTTTATGATGATTCTCCTGCACCTCTGCTATTTGAATGTCCTGCGTGAAAGCTACTCTTTTGAACAGTTCCTGGAATTGTTTAAGGTCATCCGGGGAGGGAGACATCCCCAGGGGCCATGGCCTCATCTGGGGAGGATGAGGAGGAACCACTGGGGTAAACCTCCCTCAAATCCTCTGGTTCCCGCGGTCGATGATATACTTGCTCCCTGCAGGATTGTGAAGGAAGGTTCCGAGATTCTGGACCTAACTCCCCCTGCGACAACTGTGTTCCCGTCCCAGAGCGAGAGTGTATACAGGGGTATTGAGAAGCAGGGGAGGACCTGCCCCTGGATCTAGACCTGCGGTGTCTGTGTTCAGCATGATGAGGACGACCGTAGCAGCACGGGCAAGGGCCCAGTGATGGAGACGTGGACCACGATCGGAGAGTGTACCCATGATTGTCTGGGAGAGCGGGACCTCCGCGACGACATAGATAGTGGTGAAGCTGGTTTGTGATAGTACTCAAGGGGATCCGTGCCCAGAAATGGTGAAGGTGGCCCAAGCCATGGCAAAATTGGTTGGAGGAACGGAGAGGGAGGTCCTAGATAAGCTGGTGGAGTCACAGCCCGCCGGTGTGGCATGTGTATGTCGGGGGGAGGGCTAGGTAATAAGGGCAGCACAGCCCTGTCTGGAGATGGACTGTGGTGCCGAGCTTTTGCTTTTGCCTTGCCCCTCCCCTGCGGGGTAGGCGCCGCCCCTTCCTGTGCTGGGGATCTCGGCCCCGTTGTCAGCGCCGCACTTGGCACAGTCAGCTGCAGTGCCACGCGGGTAGCTTCCTCCGGCACCGGTAGGCTCTGTGCCGGGTGCCCCTGCACCATCGGTGCCGCAGGGGCCGGTGCCGCCTGTGTCGGCGCCACCGATTCCGGCGTTTGCCTCACTGGTGCTCGCGGCGCCTTGCGTGCCGTCTGTTGTGTAATCGGAGGCTCAGCCTCTGCCACGTGCGCTGCTGCGCTGCCGCTTTCATGAGCTCACGGCTGGGGAGTCTGTGTTCCGCTCGTCCTGCCGGCAAGGATCGAGCCGGGGAGAGTTTCCTCCTCTTCTGCACCGAGGGGGTCAAAGAGGCTGCCTTCCTCTTATGCAACTGTAGCCAGACAAAGTCTCCCCCTTACAAGCCAGCTTGCTCGTTGCCCCCCCCCACTGAGGAGCACACAGGGCACGGAAATGGCTGCTGACAGCACAGTCTTTGATGCCCTCATTGAGGCCCAGATATGCTAGCTTATCGTGACCCTGAGAAGCAGAAAGTGCAGCTAGAAGGCTAACAGGCCAGACTGTCAACAAGAGCGGGGGGGCCCTCAAGAAATCACCCCAGCTGGCATTGATCAATATGATGCACACACACAATCACCCAGAAGGGGACGTGCCCCACCCGCACAAAAGAATGTCCTGTACTCCTAAATTGCTTATCTCTTGTCTTACAAGTGCAAACTAAGTAAGAAATGCCCTTGTAACAAACTGGTGTCACAAAGACAGACCAGTATGATCTGGCACCATAGATAAGAAAGAGAATACATAACCCAAAAGGGGTATAAAAGATGGGTCCAGCAGAACTCTAACTTTGAGTGCATTCAACCAACTTCCTGCTGGTCAGGTCAGGTGATTGCCTCCCGAGGTCCACAACTGGGGACACCCAACCTCGTATTCTTCTTTCCACGGAATTGAGTGACCGATCCAGCTTGGCTACGCTGGTATGGAGAGACGCAGAGAGGGTAAGATACACCCATGCTAGGTCTCTGACTTTTTTTGTGCACAGCTAAAGAATTAGAGCTCTGTAACTAGATGTCATTGTGCCAAGATATCATTGTGTTAGATGGTAACAGATATCTTTGTATTGGATTGTAACGTAACTTGTTAACACCTGTACTTTGCTAGCATATAAGAAGTAAACAATAGCCTTTTGTAACCGCACGCTTATAACTGTAGCTTAAATAAACTTGTAACTAGTTAAGCTCTGAGCCTAACCATTTTGTTAACCCTTTTGTTACTGCAACACAGCCGGCACAACAAAAAGAACTTTGACCGTTTGGTTACTACAGCCTGGCCGTGGGTGAGAGTGCTAGGAGCTGCCTGCTCTAACAGTAAAAAACTGGGTTGTTTAGGACCCAGGGGAGTACCTCACCGCACATTACCTGGCCACCGGCTAACAGCAACCCAGAGGGCCCTTCTGCGTGAGGCTTCTCCGGCGGTTCTGGCTGAAGAGCCTTATCAAACAAGAGCATTTTGAGCCTCATCTCTCTGTCTTTCCTGGCCCTGGCTGTAAGCTTAGCACAGTGAGAACACTTCTGGGTAACGTGTGATTCCCCCAGGCAGCGAATGCATTCACAATGCTCATCGGAGGCTGGCATAGCTTCGCGGCATGACTCACACTTCTTAAACCCCAAGGAGGCCATCGCGGTGAGTCTTTACTATTAATAGGGTACTTAGCCCGTAATCAGTGCCTTTTTACCCCAAATAACAATCACCGGCCTGCGGGGCAGCGGACGGCTTAACTAGCCTTCTTGTCCGCCCCTCTCTCCTTCGTTCCTCTTCTTTCTGCTAGCTAATATTCTCTCTCTCTTTTTTTGTTTTTGTTTTTAATAGTGACAAAACAAACAAACTACACGTAAAAACAACTATCTTATCTGACTCTGGCTTTAGCCTGAGCGGATTCCGTCTGCAGACGATGGCGGCTGAGAAGGAACTGGCGGGGACCGGATCGCGCACATGGCCGGGGGTGCCCAAGGGAGCGGCGCGCGTTGGCGCATGCGCGATCCAATAGAAACTGCTAGAAGAATTCCGATCTGCGGCGCCGGGCGAGCCTGACACCTATTGTGGAGCACCCACGGGGACCACTCGAAAAAGAACCCTTAGTTGTCTCTAGTGCCGCCTTGAAGGGAACAAGAGAAACACAGTCACTTTTCCTCAACTGCTTATTAGAACCTATTCAACAAATGCTAATTTCCTTGGCAACACTTCTAAAGTAAAATCAGAGTCTGCACAAGGACGGAAGAGCACTTCAAAATGAGGGATGTAAATATTGTTTTAAAAGTTAAGCACTTAAACAAGTATAATGTTTTGTTTAAATGGATTACAGAGTGCTGGACCGGCACAGGCTTTGACAGGCTGGCAATGGCTGGGACCTATTTGGGCAGCATGCCAGGGGCCAGCACCAGCCCAGCCAGCCTGGAAGTTAACATATAAGGCAATTAACTGATAAGACTAATGCTCACTGGTTAACATTACACCCCTACTCAAAGTATCAGCTCTTAATGCAGAAACTTTGGTCTCAGGACAAAAGGTCTGAGCTGATCAGGAGTTCAAGAGCTTTTAAAATATTACTTCTCTGAAGGCACAGCGAGTACTGTGCCCTAGCGGCTCAGATCAATGTGAAAAGAATTACAGTCACAGCTTGAGTGCCAGCTGATTTTTAAAAACACTAATCAAGAACACTTTGCTCAGATGATCTCATATTTGAACCAGTAACCCTACCACACAGCTCCATGAAGCACAGCATATTTCAAGACAGTGCATATCAGCATTTGGATTTTTAAAGCACTTGGAATAGCCATCTTTTAGACATCAATTTCCAACTTCAAATACAGTGCTGGGCCTAATTCTCCATTACTCTGTTCCAGTACTTTATGCATGGTCACAGGATGGGAGGAACTCTGGTGTTTTAAGCTATGACACTTCCCAGAGTAATACATGTCATTGGCACAGGCCTGAAGTAAGGTAGCAGATCTAGGGGTGCTTTAATTTACAGACTGAATATTGGGGCCTCCCATGAGCCTTGAAAAGCAGAGAATAATTACAAAGTTGCAGATTCCTGCACACCCACAACATGCCAACAACCAACATCTTACACTTGGGAGTGGGAGCACAGCTAGTGCAAACCCCTTATACTAGCTCTACCCTAGCTGGCTGTGGAGATCATTTTCACCAGCAACAGCCTCAGTGGGCCATTTCCACTGCACTGAGATCCCCTTATGTTGTCAGAGCACCATTAACAAACAGTCACAGAACTGAGTAACGAGCCCCATTAACATGTAGGATAGCTTTAAGCTTCCTTTTACTGCTAGCATACAAGAAAGGATGGTGCAAGTTCAGCAAGGAAAAGGAGCTCATATTGTAGGCATATTGGCTACTTTATTTAAATACTTCTTATTAAAAGGAGGTGTCATCAACAAAAAGATGTTTGAAGATTCCCTGCAAAATAATGCTTTCCTGAGTGCTTTTCCTGGGTTAAATGGTATTAGCATCTTCACTGAAGACAGACTCAAATTAAAAGTCATAGTGCTGATATATTCAGAGCTCTGAACAGCGTTGGCGGAAGCTACTTAGGCGAGTATTTCTCTACGTGACCACGGGCTGCCCACAACACCTGAGTTCCTTGGGAACAATGAAACTATGATCTCATGCATGTGGGGAGGAGAGATGTATCAGCAACCAGCCCATGGCTGGATCACTCACTTCTGCATCCAAACACCATGACTCACTTCCCCACCTTCACGTGCAAAACTCATTTCTTCAACACTGCCGAATGAGACTCCCAGCAATAACAGGGAGGAAAATGGAAACAAAACACAATGACATTCCTAAACGTTAGTAGGGGGTTCAGCTGCAGTACTCCAAGACAGATACACAAAGAGAGGGAGCTTGCTGTCAGAGCCACAGGACTTGGAGATGTTGTACGTAGCACATAGTCACAGACACCAATTTATCCCAAATGGTGACCTGGCCCACTCTGATCTGAATGGCTTAATGTCTCAAATTGTGCTGAAGGAAGCATCCCAGATAACAGGGTTTTGTTGTACAATGGAAGGTATAAAGAGCATTGCCTCATGGTTCATGGGTGGTGTGCCCTGTAAGCTGTGCAATGGACGGCCAGCCCCTAGGAGAGATTCAAATGCTACGCAGCTGATTAGCAGAGTGCCCAGAACTGCCTCCAGCTGGCAGCATGTTTCTACCCACATATGCCCTGGCACACTCAAAATTTATTCCACACACAGACAGAAAAAATTAAAGAGAATATTGTTAATGTGCACAATTCCCTCCCTACACCCACTAGGCACAGACTTCTCAGAGCAGTACTAGCCATCCTGCGTCCACCTTTGCAGCCTAGTGCCCTACAGCTAAAGCATGGCTGCATCCTGCAGGGATTAGCAATGGGCAGAGGGTGTCTTGTGACTTTTTCCCCTTATTAGTGCTCCCATGCAAGTCCAGCCATCATTTGACCATGGAGTTCTAAAGCCAAAATAAAAATATCAAACTTCAGAATAAAAGAAAAGGCAGCATTTCAGCTGCAGTTTTAAAGCCCTTTGAATGTTTCCATCAGTCTAAATTATATGTCTTTCAATTGCTTTTAATGCTTCAACAGCTTTGACCATCACTGTGTCTCCAGGATAAGGCTTGTGGGAGAAAGCCATCTTTCAACAATTCCAACAGTTTACCAATTACAAATGAATGCACAGGAAACAAGTCATAGAGGAGTTTGCTTTGTTCTCTCCGCAGGGTTAACATTCTTTGCACACATCAACTTCAAAATAGAAATATTCAGAAATGCACATATTACAGTCCCATTTTTTCTGTTTGAAAAAGAGCTTTGTTATTTTGTTCAAAAACTTCACCATCAAGCCTAGCAGATGGATGGGGATGTCAGTCATCTTGCTGTATAAAAAATTAGGTGGACCTACCCAGAGAAGTAAAGATAAGAATATTATATTCCCCCTTACTATCTATTTATAGCAACCATTCTATCTTGAAAAAAAATGAACCAAATAGGTAGCAACCTTTTATTTACCTATTATCCAGAAGTCAGACCCCACCTCAATCCCCACTTCTCTTCTGACACCTATAGTAAATCAAAAAACCTGTGATGGCTAAGCTAACTGAGTTGGTTTCTCTAATCTTAATCAAACATTTAAGATTGTTTGGAGCCATCAAGAAAGCAGAAATGGTCTTGTGACTCAGACCACGGGTTTCTGGTTTTGCCACAGAATCCCTGCGTGACTTCATGCAAATCATTTAATCTCTCTTTGCCTTATTCATCATCTGTGGAGTAGGGCTGTAATACTTTCAACCCCTTTTGTCTACGTACTTTGTGTTATGTTTATGGGAAGTACACTATCTGGGTATGTGTGTAACACCTAACAGAGTGGAGCCCAAATCTTAGTTTGAATAACCCAGTGCTATTTAATATAAATAAAAATAACCATCAATAAGCTTGTGTCATAATTATACCACAAATTATCTTTTAAGTACTCTTGCCTTCCTTCCACATGAGCTTTTCCTCTGATCAATAACAGCAATTTATGCATCATTTACATCAATCTCAAAATGGCAACTAACCTCTGACATCTGTAAAGTAGCTTTTGCTGGGGAAGCAGTAGTGGCTGGAACATTCCCTTGTTTGCCAGACAGACGACAATCACCCTGAAAAATTCAAAACATTCTGTTTCATCAAAATGAACAGGAAACATACATTTGTTGAATTTTACAAAATCATAAGCACCACAAAAATATTATGTTTTCTAAATCCCTCAGAATTTTACCTGATCTTGTCCAGAATCCTCAGGCTTACAGGTGTCAAAGGGAGAGATAGGCTTTATTTCACACAAGGCACAATCACCGGTCCTAATACACCTTTGACAACTGGCAATATATAAAACAGATGGCTTGCATCAAATACAGGGATTAAGCAAATGCATTAAGAAATGCATCCATGAACATAACAGTTTTAAGTTATGAAAAAAGTACAAGCCTAACAGAACCTTATGAACCTGTAAACTATATTAAAATGAGCAGAACACTTATGTGCTATTATCTCCAGTAGGTCCAGAATTCTACCCACCAAGGAGAATGAAGAGAGGATCTCTGCAGCTCTTCTGTACCCCAGCACGCCTAACCAATCGAGCTGGAATTTGGCCCTTAGACTGCAGGGGGCTTCCTCATCCAATGAGAGCCCACTAAGGCTGCGCCTACACTTGTATTCCTCTTTCGAAAAGAGGCATGCGAATGAGGGAAACTGAAAATGCAAATGAGGTGCAGATTTACCTGTCTGGTGCCTCACTTGCATCTTTTCTCTTCAAAAGAAGAAAAGCAGTGCAGATGTGGCTCTTTCAAAAGTAAACCCCATCTTCGAAAGAACCCTTCCTCCCATAATCAATGCAAGTGCAGACACAGCCGAAGTGAGGAAGACAATCTTAGTTCTGAGGCTGAGTGATGATGAGTTCCATTTAACTGTAGCCTTCTGATGCTCCCTAAGGGTGAATTCACAGTCTGGCCCAGTCAGCCACATGGGGCAAGGGTACAGCTATACTTACTGGAAGATCTTCTGGGGTTTGACCTAGTGCACCTAGTGAAGGACTTGCTAAATAGAACCATCAGGGCTCAACATTTGACCTTGGCACTCCTCATTCTCATGAGGAGTAAGGAAGGTTAACAGGAGAGTTTTTCCCATTGACCTCCCTCAGTGAGGATGACCTGATAAACTGAGTTTAGATACACTAAAAGTTTATACCTAAGATTGATTTTCGGGTCTAGTGTAGACCTGCTCTATGTTTTCCTGGGGTTGCACAGCTGCCCCAGACCGCCCCGCCACTTTCTAGTTGTGCCTACTGCTCCACATGTCCCAAGTAAGTGGGCAGGGAGTGGGCAGAGGGGGTGGAGCCATGGTGTTCTTCCCCCACCCCCGCATGAATGTGTCAGCTATGACACTACGGCTGTGTCTATACTACCTCCCTACTTCGCAGGGAGCATGGTAAGTAGGGTGTCGGGAGATTATTAGTGAAGTGCTGGGATGCATATGCAGCACTTCATTAAGCTAATTCTCCCCCTGCAGCAACTTCGAAGTGCCATCTCACGTGTAGCTGTGGCTAACCCGCTGGTACTTCGAAGTGCCATCTCACGTGTAGCTGTGGCTAACCCACCTGGTACTTCGAAGTGCCATCTCACGTGTAGCTGTGGCTAACCCGCCTGGTACTTCGAAGTGCCTGGGCAACTTCAAAGTCCCTTTACTCCTCAAAATT
This sequence comes from Carettochelys insculpta, assembly GCF_033958435.1. NCBI lineage: Eukaryota > Metazoa > Chordata > Testudines > Carettochelyidae > Carettochelys > Carettochelys insculpta. The sequence continues at coordinate 293,259,628 of NC_134137.1, forward strand.
TTGTATCTAAGATCAATTTGTAACTAAGATCAAAATTTTGAGAAGTAAAGGGACTTCGAAGTGTTAAACTTTGAAGCGTGGGCTCGCAGGTAGCCGCGGCTCACCCAACGGTACTTCAAAGTGCCTGGGCAACTTCAAAGTTGCCCCGGGGGAGAATTAGCTTAATGAAGTGCTGCATATGCACCACAGCACTTCACTAATAATCTCCCAACACCCTACTTGCCACCCTCTCTTCGAAGTAGGGAGGTAGTGTAGACACAGCCTATGAGAGGCAAGGCACAGTACCAGATAATGATCCACCCAGCAGAAACTGGAGGCTGCTCCTGGGACAGGGCTGACTATTAATGTTTTCGTAAGTGTTCATCATTTAACTCCTCTATAGGGGAGTGTAGCAGGGCAAGTGCCCCACTACTGCAAGGAAAGGGTTAAGGCTGGAGGGAGCTGTGTGACTCCAACAGTCAATGAGTGAAGGGCTCTTGGGAGGAACCAGTCAGGTGGCAGCCGCTGAGGCCCAACTGAGAGAGAATAGGCTGCTGAGGCCCGAGTGAGTGGGCTGCTGAGCCCAAACTTAAAGGATTGGCCATTGGGCCTGACAGATGGGGTGACTAAGCCACCTAGGGCTACTAACGGGGGAGAGCCCCTATGGGGAGAGACCCCTTGGAAGAGGGGCAGAGCAGAAGGCCCCATCACAGGGAGGAACAGGCTCCAAAACAGAGTACCTCAGTTAACCAATATTTATACCAGTCTGACCTTTCTGATGTTTATTATACCTAGAAAAAGGAAAAAAAGTGTTGATTAAGGGGTACAAAAACACAGAACTTGCAGGACCTTCTCGGATCATGAAATTCAGTCTTCTGCTATCACTGGTAACCCTGTCTTATATGTAAAATCTTAATAATAATTTACCCACATCCTGTGTGCTCAATACCTACAGCTCTCAGTAAAAGTTCCTAGTGCAAAATGAGAGCAGCACACTGTACTAAAGAATGGATGTATATCTACAATTGCTCCTCAGGTTTCATAACTGTTATCATTTAATTAGGTGTTACTTTCTGCTGTTAATATCCCATCAGATGGCATCCCTGCTTAGGTGCTAACACCATAAGATGAACTTCATATACTTCTCTGGATCTTCTATATCCGTTCACCCAGGTTAGATTACAGAAGGGAACTTTAGTCCTTACACAGGTAAAATGTCTGCTAATATAGAGATCACGGCCTTTCTTATTTCAGTGGGATTTAGCATTGTTATAACAACTTTCCTGGAGCTATAGAGACTTGTCAAATGAAATGACAAAGAGTTATTTCTTAAAACAGACAACAAGAAAGCAGTTTTATAAATCCACATAAGAGAGGGGAGGAAATAGGCAAGCTAAAAAGGTCCTTCTCGACCTCCAGCAGAGCACATTCCCCTTTTTAAATACTTAAAAAATAACATCCACACACTTCAGAGACACAGCCCTTAAACATAATTAGAAAAATTCTTACTTCTTCAACTGGAACGTTTCTGACAAATTCCAAGAATCAGACGTGAGTGTCACTTCAAGAGCTGAAATATCTGAAAAAAGTTACCGTTATGAGATGTCAAAACAAAAAAGCAGTCAAGTAGCACTTTAGAGACTAACAAAATAATTTATTAGGTGAGCTTTCGTGGGACAGACATGTAGTAAGTACAGGCCCAGTATGAGGCCTTAGGCCTGAACTAAAGTAATGGTCAAGACTTTGCTAACAGAAAGCAAAGTTCAGCAGAGAGCTAAAGGAATGCATCGCTCACAGAAGTTGGTAAGAAGAGGGTTGATGTTGCATAAACATATCTACCTAGCATATTGAAGTAGGAACATGGTACCAGAACACCCTACCCTGGAACATTCCACAGATAAGAAAGAACAGGCCAACCCATCCCAATGACAGGGGCAAAAGGGTAATATGATTGATAGAGTTGTTTTGTTCAAACCAACATGTACAAGGTGAGAGGCGGCACCTGACTACGTAGAAGGATTGTACCTCAATACGTCAGGAGTGATGTGTAAATTGTTTGTACCTGTGTGTAAGAATGTACTCCTGGGGTGTGGTCTGGGTCCGGCCGAGGGGGCAGTGGAAAGTCCTGCCACTGACTGAGCCGAGTCCATTGATCGTGGGTGCATATTTGTAGTATGCCCTGACTTAGACTAAGAAGTCTACAGGGAACTACTATTGTGTCCAATACGGCAATAAACCTGGCCAACGTGCCTTCGCACCTTACTAGACTCTGTGGTCACTGGGGGTTCTCTTCGGGTCTGCTGTGTGGGCTTTCTGCAGAGCTGGGGCAGTACACAGAGGGAACACACGCACACAGCCGAGTGATACCAACATTGGAGAGAGCAAAGCACCACGCTGGTAGCATCTGACAACACTTTCGTGGGACAGACCCACTTCTTCAGATCATAGACATACCAGAACAGACTCAATATAGATGAATGTTACTTACCACACTACAAGAAATAACTGAATGTTCACTGTCTTAAATCTTTGCAGCCAATGTACCTCGAGCTGCATTCGGGTTGGTATGTGTGTCTCCTTCCCCACACACACATTTTTTATTTATATAACAACAAAAATTACATTTTGTCTTTCTACAGCAACTTCCATCCAAACTTCTCAAAATACTTTATACACTTTCATGATTTAAGCCTGACATCATCCCGGTGAGGTAGGGGAGTAATATTAACTTCATGCAAACAGATGTGCAAATGATCCCCACACAGAAATTAAGTGACTTCCTCAAGCTCGCATAGCATGGTATGTCGCAAAAACTGAACATCCCAACTTCCAATCTTGTGCTTTAACCACTAACCAGGGACTTCTCTTCACAAACAAAAACTGTCTTCTCTTTCTGTCTGGTTTCAAATCCTTTAGCAGACCGTGCTATCGATACAATAGCAACTTTCATCCTGTTTAAAATATATTTTATGACTATGTAAGTCATAAGGTGCCACAGGACTTCTTGTTGTTTTTGAAGATACAGACTAACATGGCTACTTCTCTGAAATTTTTAAAGGTATTTTAGTTGTCTAACAATTCAGATAGGTACCCTGTGGGGATTTTAAAATCCCCACTAAGGCATACACAGTGCATAAAGATAACCACATGCCTGGGGCTATGTCTACACTACAAGATAAATTTGACTTTAAATAAATTCGGTTTTTTACCTAGTTCTCATCAATTAGAATTTAAGTGTCTACAAACCTGTAAATCTGACCCTCCTTTTCTCCATGTCAAGTTACCATGTCCCCATTGTCTTACCCAAGTTTGACTGTGCTAGCAATGCATTGTGGGTACCTAACCGACAGTGCCTTAGCCCTGGTTGCTTTGTGGGTGTTTGATGTCACTATCCCAGAATGGAAAGCACTGTCCCAGAATTCAGAGCACCCAGTAATTGCACGAAAACAAATGGGAGATTGCATCATTTTCTCCATCAGAGCACTAGCGCAATAATGGATCCTCAAATGCTTCAAGGCACTGTACACCCTGTTACGGCAACTTCACAGACAGTCACACAATTTTTTTTCCCCGATTAAAAAGGGCGACGATGGTTGAGTATGAGGAAGATGATGATGAGGTTTTTGAAGAGGAAATCTTTTCACTGTGGTCCAAGAACTCACAAACGCTGGCTGCCCAGCATGCATCACTGACAGCGGAGCAGCGGTTTTGGACTCATGAGCCCAGCACACGCTGGTGGGACCACATTGTTTTGGAGTCCTGGGATGACCAGCAGTGGCTGCAGAAATTTTGCATGGGCAAGCCCACTTCAATGGAACTTTGTGATGTGCTGGCACCCACCCTGAAGCGCAGAAACAGAAGAATGAGGCTGTCTTTAACAGTTCAGAAGCGAGTGGCATTCCCTTTGTGGAAGTTTCTAATGCCCAACAGTTACCGGTCAGTGACAAATCAGTTCAGGGTGGACAGATCGACAGTGGGGGCCGAGGTGATACAGGTTGCCCATGCAATCTGATGGCATCTCCTCAGAAAGACTGTGACCCTAGGAGATGAACAGGCCATAGTGGATGGCTTTGCTGCCTTTGGGTTTCCTAACTGCAGTGGAGCAATAAATAGCACGCACACCCCCATCATGGTCCTGGCCCACCATGACTCTCAGTATGTAAACAGAAAGGGATACTTCTCCATGGTTTTACAGATGTTGGTAGATCACAAAGGTCGTTCCACCAGCATCAATGTGGGATGGTCAGGAAGATTCACAACACGTGCATCATCAGAAATTCTGGGCTGTACATAAAGTTCATGGATGTGACTCTTACCCCAGACGAGAAAAATCAATATTGGTGACGTGGTGATGCCTACTGTAATACTGGGCAACTCTGCTTACCCTCTGCTCCTTTGCCTTACGAAAACCTACACAGGAGCCCTGAACCACAGCAAGGAAAACTGCAAAGACTCAGTGAGCGCAGAATGGCAACTGAATGTGCCTTTGGCCATTTAAAAGCAAGGTTCAGATGCCTATTGACCCATTCGGACCTTTATGAAACTAATGTCCCCAGCATGACTACAGCATGCATTATTTTGCATAACATTTGTGAACCCAGGCACAAGAATTTCTTGAACACCTGGAATACCAAGACTGAGGCCATAGGCAGAGCTTACTCGCAGCTGCCTACATGACCATTCACCAGTAACCATGTAGAAGCAGCAGCAATCAAGAGCACTTCAAAAAACAGCTTCATGAATGATCTGCCACACGCATGATAGCAATGTATTTCTCTGTTGTAATAACAACCAACCCCCACTGACCAAACCGATTTGTGCTCCCCGTGTCTCACGCAAATGCTTTTACTTTGTGGGAGAGGGTTAAGTTGCAGACAGAAGAATGGATGTGGCGTGTGGGTTATTTTCCTAAAAAAAAGGGCATTTGTGCTTTCAACCCTCTCTGCACCCCCAGTCGGGTGTGTCTGTCGTGAGTCCTCTGCAGACCTTGGCGTAGCAGCAGGCAGCTGTGCTACTGGCCCTCTGCACCTCCGCCCAGGTGCCTCTGCCACAAGTCCTCTACGACCCTTGGTGTAGTGGCGGGCAGCTGTGCTACTGTCCCTCTCCAACCCTACTCTGGTGTCCCTGCTGCGAGTCCTCTGTGGACCTTCACAAAGTGGCAGGCAGCTGTGCTATTGCCCCCTCTCCACGCTTGCCCAGTTCCCCACAACGATCTGTACACCCTACCACCCGTGCATGCCAAAATATATCACATCAAGCTCAAAAGAATAAGTTTATTTTGTGGGGAGAGGAGAGATTTAAGCAGCAGGGAAAAGAAGGTGAAGGGTGATGGAATAATGTTTGGCAGTGGCCCTCGGGGCTACAGTAGAAGGCTGTCCTTGCCCTCCCTCCCAGTGTTTGAGGATCGCAATGAAGTGGGTGGGTGACCTGTCTTCTGGGACTCCCAGCTGCTGCGTTGGGAGCCCCTCTGCAGCTCCAGCAAGAAGCACAGGATCTCCATTTGGTCGCTCACTGCCAACATGAGCTTTGCTGTGTTGTCCCTCTGGTTTGTCACTTGCTCTACTGGAAGTTAAGCATACTCTCCTGCCACTGTGTTGTCTGCCTTTTCATGTTACTTGTCTCCAATTCAGACACTCCACATGCTGCAGGATCAGATCCTGCTTCAACCATTTTCAGTTCCTTGCCCTGTCTCCCATGCTGGGGATGCCAGCTGGAAAGTGAAGGTCAAAACTGAGATACAATTCACACTAAGCCCTTACCCATGGAACGAATGGGCCTCTGTTTCTACTGTCAGGAAAAGTTTCTTTTTACAAGGCTGCTTAAGGCTTATTAAGGATGGGATTTAAAGCACGCATTCCACAAGCCATCATTTACCGTCATGGTGAACTACTGTCTGCTTTCGGGGGTGGGGGGGGAGGGCAGGGAAGGAGGCTGCAAAGAAGCGGAAGCCGTCCAGCATCCTGGAGCAGGGGAAAATATTTTTGAGCCATTCCTAGAGCAATCCTCCACACGGTGTAAGGCCTGCAGAGCCTGACAGCCGCATGGCAAGGGGAAAGGGTGGGGAAGGGTTTGATTCTAGCCGCATACATGGCTGGGTGGGGAAACATCCCTGTAAATTGGGAAAAATGCTTGGGGGGGGCAGTTCCAGCCCTCTCCCAGGTTGGGGAAAAAAGGTTTCTCAGAGGTCATCTGAGCAGCCCTCCTCAGGTAAAAAAGGCCACATACAGGAGGGCAAACCCACCTCTGCTGCGCATACCAGCTTGCAGTAGCAGGGTCCACAGCGACGGGCAGCTGTACGGAGAGCGGGAAGGCCCAGAGAGCCTGCCACCCATGTGAGGGCAGGGGCAAGATGGAGTGCGCCCCAGCCATGTAACGAGACAATGTGCTCCACAGAAATGTAAAAGGGCAGGAAGCATTGCAAAAACATCTAATCCAACTTCCTATGTTTCTTCAGGTTGCCAGAGAAGATACTAAACTCGTAAAACTAACAGATATCAATGAATAAGAGCTGATCCTCCTGTGTGACCCCAAGCCTGGAAAATCTGCCAAAATGCTGTGTGGCACCATGACACTAGATCACTATCTGGTTGCCTGGCATGGCAAGGTGCGCTACTGTGAAAGCCGCAGTAAATCAGGAATGCCCAAAAACCCGCTGCAAAAAATACAAGAGCGCCTGGATGAGGCATTCGACGAGATCTCCAAAAAAGAGAAGCGCTCCATCCCCAGAAATAGCAACATGCTGTTCTGCGGGGCACAGATCCATAGAAAACCTATACCCATAGCCATGCCTGTAGTCATCCTCAGCCCAGTTCTAGCATTCAGAAAAAAGTACTCACCAGAACAGCTTGGTCCCAGAGGCTTGAGGACCAGCAGAGAGGGAGACTGCAGTAGTGGGACCCAGCTCCAGCTCTAGGGCAAAACACTCCGAGCTGTCTGGAAGAACTCCCTCAGGCCCCTGCGGTTGCCCCCATCCTCCCCTCCATTGGCCTCTTCCTCTTGGCCCCCCATCTCATCTCAGCTCACCCTGGACTCCAGGCCAGGGCCTCCACAACTGTTGTAATGAAGTGTGGGCAACGTGGTGGGGTCTCCTGCAAGAAGCACGTGCAGCTGTTCATAAGAGTGGCATGTCTGTGGAGATGACCCGGAATGCTGGTTGGCTTCCCGGACTCTGACAGGCCTGCTGGAGTTCTTTCACTTTCACTCAGTATTGTGTGAATAGCGACAGGAGTAACCGCTGGCAGTCATCAACTACGAGATCTTATCATATATGTTCACGTTTCCCTTGGACACCTGAAGTCGGCCCACCACTGATTCCTCTCCCCATACTACAAGAAGATCTAGAATCTCCTGATGCATCCCTGTTGGAGCTCTCTTGTGAGACTGAGAACTATTCGGCAGATCACTACCCTGAGGGCTCAGGATTGAAGGAGATGGCTACCAATGAGATTGCTACTAATGCGGTGCAACGCGATGGGTAAAAGAAATTTTTTGTTACGGGCGCCCTTTATATTTCAAGGACTGGGTGCTGATGAATTTGAATTCACAGGCTTCCCATGACCGCCCTTCTGCGCACCTGGAGAGCACTGGCCATACCAGGTAGGTAACAGCATAACTTTGTGGAATACATACAGGACAGTTCTTGAGGCTAATAAATTCAATTTTAACACATGGCATTTCCACACTGGCTTTTATTCTAAATTTTAAATTCAAACTTGATGCTACAGCCAGCTGGTTCTGACAATATTATGGTATCAACACCAGTGCCCCCTAATTCAAATTAACGGTGTTCACAGTGAAGACAGTGATGTTTTAACATTGAGCTAACTGCCTTACATTTGAATTTATCTCGTATTGCAGATGCAGCCGAAGACACTGCATGATCAGAGACTTAATTGGTCATAATTCATCATTTATTGATAAGTGCCTGAATGGAGCTAGGGAAAGAACAAAGGGTGCTATTTTGCTGCTTCTGGTGGAATTTATGGCTTCCTTAAACACTAAAACCAGATTATTTTTATCCCTAGCTGATCAAGCTTTAGTGGAAAAACAGCTGTTAGTTTCAGTATGAGATAGATTGAGCAAAAGAACAAGTGCTTTTTGAATGCATCAGACTGCACTGCATAGCAGCCTCTTTCAAAATATTTTGTCTGGTCCTAAGATCATAGCAGTTTCCCAAAGTGCCCTTCTCACAAGGTGAAGGCAACTTAGTATCAGGTAGTGTGTACTTTTCAACAGGTTAATAGAACCATGGGAAGCAAGCAATCTGTGGTGGTAATCATATCTAGTAAAATGGCATTGGCATCTAGAATCACAGAACACTAGAACTGGAAGAGAGCTTGAGATGTTATCGAGTCCAGTCCCCCTGCCCTCATGGAAGGACCAAGTGCCATCTACAAGCTCTAGTCCACTTCAGGACTCCATTTGTGCTAAATGTAAAATAAACAACAGATCCTCCCACAGAATAAAAGAGTGGGGAAAGTGACAAATTCTACTACTGTGTGAACATTACCAGAAGCCGTGTTAGTCTGTACCTGCAAAAACAATGAGAAGTCCTGTGACGCCTTATAGACCATTGTTTCCCAAACTGGGGGGGGTTGTGCCCCCAAGGGGTCGTGAAGAAATTCTGGGGGTGGGGGCAAGAGGCAACCTAGCCCCACACCCCCCCAGTCATTCCCCACACCTGAAGAAAGAGCCAGCCCTTGCTTCTGGCTCTCAGCCCCTGCCATTTCACATGGGTGACCTGGCGCAGCTGCTATAAAAAGCAAGCAGCTGGCGAAGGCTCACATGTAGCTAGCTGCCTCCTGCAAAGGTGAGTGAGTGTGGGTTGTGGAGAGGAGGAGGATGGAGTTAGATGAGGGGCTGGAGGTGCCTGGCTTTGGGGAGGGGAGGGGCTCAGACAGGCTGGCTCATGGTAAAAAAAAGAGGTGATGGGGTGTGAGGGTTTCTCAAAAATCAAAAGGGGGGTGTGATGCCAAAAAGTCTGGGAACCACTGTTATAGGCTAACAGATATTTTGAAACATAAGCTTCCGTGGGCAAAGACCTGCTTCAGCAGACGCATGACATGTATCAACAGACGTCTAAAAATACAAGTGCTGTGGACATGCATCTGACAAAGTGGGTCTTTGCCCATGAAAGCTTATGCTTCAAAAACTAGGTTAGTCCATGAGGTGCCACAGGTCTTCTCATTGTTTTTGTGTGAACATGGCACATGGGCATGAGTCAGTAGCAGGCAATATAAAAATTCCTAATGTATTTATGACAGTACTTGTATTTTTAAAAGTCCATTAACACATATAGACAAAGGACAGCTTAATGCCCTGGAACTATCCTCTATGTCAGAGGGGGGCAAAATGCAGTCCACAGGAGGCATCCAGCCTGTCAACATTTTTGATTCAATGCTCAAGCTCCTGTTAGGGCAAAGGTTCTGGGGCTTGCCCTGCCCCATGCGTGCTGCAGTTCTCAGAAGCAGCAGCATGTTCTCCTTCTGGCCAGCTCCCGCGCAGGGGAACAGCCAAAGGTCTCTGTGCACTGCCCCTGACCCAAGCTCTGTTCCTGCAGCTCCCACTGGAAAGAGACACCATCTGCTCAGAGCTCCTTGTGACTTTGGGGTCGACAATAAAATCAAACATGTTCATAAATTAAAATTAAGGATTCATTTATCCCTTTACATGTGAGTATTAAAAGAGGATCAGATCTATGAATCTTCTGGGCTACAATACCCAGGAAAAAAGAAAAGGTTAATGCTGGAGTTACAGGATCTACAGTAAATGTCCTTCTCTCTCAGGTTTTTGTCAAATTCTCAGTACTATTTAAAGATGTTTTATTTTTGTATTCACTCATGATTGCATCCTCGCATTTAATTTGTTTTAGAGCTCTCTGTTCGGTTTTGGCACCAGCATTTCCACGTGGATTACAAAAATGCTGTAAAACAAATCTTTAAAAGCTCCACTTGCATCTGCACAGATCCACGAAGAATGTAAAGGAAAATCAATGTGCTACTAATTGAACAGAAACTGTTTTCCTGGATTACCTTCTAAGCTAATTTGGGACTGAATCCTCAATTTAAAAAAATTAATTCCAAATTTATAATAATTCACAGCCTGATTCTAAGACTTGCACTCATCTCATCAGGAAACACAGCACACTACTTATATGTCCTATCAGAATACTTCAGTTTTCTAACACTCTCCACTAACTGCTCATGCACAACATCATGAACTAAGAATTACTGCAGAATGATGGAGCAAAAACTCTGAATAATGAATTAAATCAAGAATAGATTTGTTCACAGTCAGTTCACTGTTGTTTGCAGGCAATTCACAAATATAAAGAGGGTAAAATTTGTCAAATTATTCTGATTATTCAGTGAGCCAATCGACACTGAAAGCTATGTTTTTCTGTTATCTGTGAGTGATAACAGTATTGTACATATATCATGAAAACATTCTCTTTCTATAAGCAGCTAAATCTGAGAACGTTCACAAATGTTAAACTATAATTCAAGCATACTTATTCATTTTCCCTTCTCATTTTATACTATAACAGTATTAAAAGCCAAATTCTGCTTTCCCATGGGAGATCAGAATTTAATTCTTAACTGTTAATTTACATTAGTTTTCAACAGCTCTTGCCTCCAAACACAGCTATTTTCCAGGAAAAATTTAAGAGATTGGATGAGAGGTTCTTATATACACCATTTTTCAAAGAACATACAAAACCAACCTTACCTTCAGCTTAATTCAGATTAGAGTCAATAGTCATTGCACCTTGTAAGCGAGGACAATACTGAGCCCAAAGTAGGTAGGGCTTCATAATCATGAATGTATATGTGATGGTGGCTATCTTAGCTGACATAGCAGCAACTATACCAAGGACTTTTAGAGGTAAAAAATTGAACTAGCATAACTTGAGCTAAAGAGCTAAGACCTCCAAGATGGCAGTTGAAACAACTCAAATTCTCTGTAGACTGGCCCAGAAGGGAACCAACAACAAACCTCATCACTGAATAAATCATTTTGTTAGTCTTTAAAGTGCTACATTTCTGCGCTTTGTTTTGCTGGAGTACAGACTAACACGGCTACCTCTCTGCTACCTTCTGGAGGGTTACACATTAACAAAGCTTGAATAATCAAACGCACTCTAATATGTTTAAATCCCTTACCAGAATAAGCATCAAGTGTTTTTCAAATGAAAAACCTGTATACAAAGCATAATCTACACATCTTATGTTCTCTGGCCATGTATTCAAAGTTGGTTTTAAATACTGGTTCAACCGCTTAAAACTAATATTCCCTTGTCCAGTAATGTCCACGGTCCGGCATGACCACGGATGTTGCAGGACCAGAGAGTCCTGAAGCTGGGACAGCATCTGCATCAGTGGGGCAGGGCTGACACCACAGCAATGGCTCACAGCCCATGGGAGGAGTAGGTAGTGGGCAGGGAGTTGGTAGAGACAGTGCCGGAGCATGGGGCTGGCGTCAGAGGCCCTGCTGGAGGAGAAAAAGGGAAGCTAAGGAGCAGAAGCCAGCAGCAGGCCCCAGTGAGTGAAGAGCCAAGGGTGAGCACTAGGGCCCTGGTAGCAGGGAAATTGGTCAGGAAGGAGCAGGGCTGGGAAGCCAGGGAGCTGGCTAGGGAACCGCAGGCCAGGAAGCTGCTGGGGAGTCAGCCGAGGAGCCTTGGGGCCAGGAGCAGCCAGGGAACTGTGGGAGGAGGGAGCCAGCTGGGAAGCTGCGGGTCTGGGAAGCTGCAAGCCAGGGAACTTCAGGGGCAGGGAGCCAGCAGAAAGTCTTGAAAGCGGCTGAGGGACAGCAAGAGGTCCCTGAGGGCACTGACCACCCCTCCTCCAGCAAAATCACTCATCTGGGATTGCTCAGGTCCCCAGGGTGCCAGAATGATAAGCAAGCTACGTCAACATACCCTTAGCAATTAGGGCTGTATTATTTAGATTACAGGAGCAGTTCATGATTTGTCTCTCTTCCTTCTTACAAAGCACTTGATTCCTTTTTGTATCTTTCAAAATACAAACAAGGCGTCTTTCCGAATGCATTGAAACATCTCCAGCTGTTGTCACAACAATCTAAAAATAAGTAAAAATATAATTTATTTGTAATATTTATTAAATTGCCTTCCTGTGTTAACACTAGTTCAAAGTTTATAAATTGCTGAGGAAAAGCTACTCTGTCAGAAGCAGGCAGATTCATCCCAGGCCTCTCAAAGGGAAGTACAAACAGTGAAGGACATCAAAAGTATTAAACTTCTGACTTGTTAACCTCAGAGGTGTGTGAACAGGCAGAACTGGTTACTTTGACAATTATTTTAATTGAATTTTGCTGTGACCATGCTATGCTCCTTTGTATTCCCTTTTCACAAGTATTTGTGCAGGTCTGTGTAAGTGTTGGTGGAAAAATTAATTCTGGGCTGTACATCTAAAATGCATTTAATTACAACACAAAATCTATTTTGTACTGAATTGGGTGGAAATTACAAATGTTAGTGCACGCAATCAAGAAACACATGGATATCACACAAATCGAAAGAGAGTGTCTACACTGTTCCCAGTGCCCTTTTGAAAGAAGGGGCCAGGAAATGTCACAGACGGGGTCGCATGGTGGACAAGCCCTTGCAGGGCTGCAACTGGTAACCCCCTTAAAGGGCTCCTACCTAACTGCCTCACCCTGCACAGCATGAGGCATTCAGAGCTGCCATGAGCCCAGTAGATGCCTGTGCACACTAGGCACAATGGACTTGCAGCAGCAGCTTGAGCTGCTTCTGGCCATTGGTAGTGGTGTCGTCGCCCTGCTGTCCTCAGCAGTGGCGGCCACCTTCCATCTCCTGCTGAGGGCTGCCCCCCCCCACAGCACAGCCGTGGAACCCCGGGACACACAACTCCTCCAGCATCCCCCCATGTTCTCCGCCAACTCTGGAGCTACCCCAGTAGTGCTGAGTGGTGGGAGTGCCTGGTCAAGAGGGAATGAGACAATGACAGGTGGCTCCAGAATTTTCAGATGCAGTGGCAGGCCTTCCTGGAGCTCTGCCAGTGGCTAGCCCCTGTACTGTGGCATCAGGACACCCGGACGCGGCGCACCCTCCTCGGCGAAAGAGGGGGGGTCACGATAGCCGCCTGGAAACTGGCCGGCCACTCCAGATAGCTACTGCTCCATGGGCCACCAGTTTGGTGTTGGCAAGGCCACAGTTGAGGCCGTTGTCATGGAGGTAAGGCGAGCTCAGGCCACACGCCCACCAGGGGGAGGGGTATCCCAGGAAAGGGGGCCCTTTGGGGACTGAGAGTTTGGAGGAACCTGGGGGGCTGGGGGTGCCTGGCACTCCCTGCATGCCCTCAGGGGTGCATATGTCCTCCATCTCATGCAGGTGGTTTGGGCATTGAACACCATGCTCCTGCACAGGGTGATCCGTGTGCAGGACCTGAACGCGGCCATTGCCAGCTTCACAGCACTTGGACATACATCCCCCAGAGGGAGGTCCTGCTCGGGGACATCACAGTGCCCCCGTGCATGGTGGTGGATGCCACCTATCCCCTCTTGGCCTGGCTCATGCAGCCCCATATGGGCCACCCCAACCCTAGCCAGGAGCGCTTCAATACCCAGCTAAACCATGCGCAAAACCTTCAGGCGGTTGAAGGGCTGGTGGTGTCTCCTAGCATTCCTGGAGGTGGGCCTCCTGAACATCCCCCAGGTGATGGGCGCCTGCTGCACTCTCCATGATATTGTGGAGAGTAACGGGGAAGCGTTCATGCAGGGGTGGGTGGCTGAGTCTGGGCTACCAACAGCCAGCTGCTGCCCCAGCCTCCAGATCCACCAGGACAGGGTCCACATACAGGTGACCCTCCATGAGCACTTTGCTCAGGGTCCTCACTGATCACTGCCCCAACCACTCCCAGTAAGTCCTCTGCAAACTCCCCTTCCCCCGGCATGCTCCCCTCCACCCTCTTCCCGAGCACAGAGCACACAGGGGATGTGGGGAAAATGAAGCATATTCTGTTTCACAAAACTGTGCAGTTATTAACAGGAACATAAAACAGAATCATATTACTATATACACATGGGGGAAGGGGGCAAACTATTTACATTAGGGCAGGGAACATGGGTGCACCTCACAGGGGTGAGTCTTACTGCAGGAAAGGGGTGGGGGGCTTTGAGCCACGTCATCCTCGGGATCCATGGGGCCCCCTGGTTCAGGGTCCCTGGTGGGGCTGGGATTCAGCTGCGAAGATGGGGAGGTAGAGCTGGGCGTCCACCTCGGCTGAGGGATGGGCCTCGACATGGGCCTCTTCAGGGAGGCTGGTGGGGAGCCTGTGGTGGGTGGGGCAGCAGGAGGGGTAGCCAGGCCAGGCGCTCATGCAAGGTGGCCATCACATTCCCACGGGTCCCCATCAGCTCCTCTGAGACTATCTGCCACCAGGCTGCTTTGGCCTCCTCCAGGCGGAGGCCCCGCACCATGACCTTAGCCTGGCGCTGGACAGAGGCAGTGAAGTGGACATCATCCGTGCTCCACCTCTGGCCCCGCCTGGAGTGGGATGCCCTGGTGCCAGTGGTGGAGCTAACCAGTCTCTGCCTCTCACCTCCAGGGGCTGTCTGGGACCAGAGAGGGGGCTAGGCTCTCCTGGCCCTCTGATGGTGCAGCTGCAGGAATGGAAGAGAAGAGAGGAACAAGCCGTGAGTCCCAAACCCCTGTCCTGTGGGCCACACCTCTCATGCCCCCAATGGGCAGCAGGTCTTCGTCCCCCGTCCAACGTCAGGGCAGCCCTGGAGGGAGGGGGGGTCAACAAGGCAGAAGGGTCCCCAGCTCCCAGGGGCAGCCTGCTTGCAAGGTCTGGCCCCGCCCACCCCCTCCACCCAGGAACAGGTCGCAACACAATCCATGAGAGCAGGTGCTGAAGGCCACTGGCAGCCATGATGCCATCCCAAGGGCCACAGCCCAGCTGGGCTGTGGATGGCCATGGTCCGCAGGGGGCATGGGGGCCCTCTGGCAGGAACCCTTGTCCTGTGATCTGGGGTGTGCGCCATGTTGGGTACTTATCAGTGGGTCCACCACCAAGGTTAGGGGATACTCGACTGGCAGAGGCATGGCTGGAGGAGTGGGGAGGGAGCTTGATGACCAGCTCACCCTCCTCGCTGGACCACTCCAGAGCTGACTCTGGCACTGGGTCCAGTGTGGTGGGGCTGGACGCAGGTCCTGGCTCCTCCTTGTCCCTGGGGTGGGGCTCCTCAGCGACAGTGTCCAGGACAGCAGGCGGGGAGGTGGTGTCCCTGGGCCTGAGGAGGCTTTGCAGCTCCTTAAAAAAGGGATAGGATGCAGGTGCCGCATCTAAATGGCTGGCCGAGTCCCTGACCTGGGCATATTCCTGCTGCAGCTCCTTGACCTTACTCCTGACCTGGTCAGGAGTGTAGACAGGGTGGCCCCAGGAGGACAGGTCGTTGGCCAGATGGGCAAAAGTGGCCGTGATCCACCACTCTGTGCTCATTTCCCAGAGGATCTCCTCCTGCCAGGGGCCCAGGAGTCCCCGAGCTCATGCTCAGTCAAGGCGGGGGCTCGCTTTTTCCCCACCTAGCTGGACCCCTGTGAGTCCTTGGGCATATGCAGGGGGTCTGGGGCTCCTCACATACCTGGCTGCTGGCTATGATGCTCCAGGAGGTGCTGGGGGGGGTCTCTCTGGGGTGTGCAGGGGCAGCATGTGCAACGGCTGCTGCCTACATGCTCTCAGCTTCCTGCATCAGGGTTTCTGGGTCTGTGAGGTTTTAAGGGCTGCTGCGCGCACGGGTCACAGAGCCCCTCAGGCGGTGGGCAGCATGTCTCCACGTCCCAGCTGCCTGGCAGCATGGTGGACCCCGCTCTTTCGAAGAGCAGGTCGTGGAGCGTTTACATGTTTTCTTTCGAAAGAGCATTTTGAACAACGGGGGCGGGGGGCACATTCCTATTTCCAGTTAGGAAGGTCAGTTTCAAAAGCTGGGGCACATTCCTTCGATTTTCCTTCCGAAAGAGCGTGCTGTGTGTGTAGATGCTCCATGCTCTCTTTTGAAAGAGGGCCTGAAATTCCGAAAGTACTCACTAGTGTAGATGCAGCCATAATGACATTTGATGGCAAGAAACCTCTGGACAACATCAGATAGGCTACATCTACACAACAGAGCTATTTTGGGATACCTGCAAATAAGTACTCTGGGTCTTTGACACACAACCATAATTTCAAAGCAGCTTTCAAAATAACTGGCATATTATTTCAGCATCCCTGTACTCCTTGTTGCAGGAAGAGTGAGGAATGCCTCCAAATAGTACAGTATTTCAACCTTTGGCACTGTTTAGAGTGCGCCAAATGCCGAAATAGCCTACTTAGAGCTTAGGCTGCCATGTGGATGTAACTATAGTGAACAAATTAATACAAAATGCAAGCTGTTCGTAGACAATTCTCCAAAAGACAAAGTCTCTATATTTGCTAAATATACTAATCATGAATTAATAATTATTATGAATTGCTTACCTCACTCAAGTCAAGAACAATTGATGAGGTGATAGTGGTGGTGCTGACTGCAAGTGGGGCAAGTAGTGGCAGGTGCAGTCAGAGTGAGACTTGCATGTGAATAAGTTACAAACAGCTTTAGACCTCACGAGCTACGTCTACACTAGAGTGTAGACAAAACCCATGGACCATCCACACTTAAAATATGTTGACTCGGCAATTTTGTTGACAGCCTTCTGCCTCTCCTCCACAAGGCAGAACAGAATCTTTCTCAACAGAATCTGTTGACAAAAAAGCCGCATGGATGCTCTAGGGGGCCCTCTGTCGACAGACAAGCTTCTGGTTCGCCAGGCAGCCCTGTCTGCTGTGCTTCCGGTTGGCTGTTCCATCGGGAGAGTGGCCAGGCAGTCCAGCCGCTCGCTGTGGACAGAGATCTTTTTTCATGTGTGGCTGCGAACTGTCAATAGTTTTGTCGGAAGAGCTCTTCTGACAGTAACTTCTGTCAACAGATCACTGTAGCGTAGATGTAGCCATGGTGTTTAGCAAACGTGTTTCAATCTTTTTCTTATTGCCAGAAATACGTCACAGAAATGGAGGGAATAAAGAAAAGCAAAGCAAAACCTACCATGGTACCAGAGTGACTGATATATGAGTAAAGGATATTAGAGATAAAAATGAATAGGTTGGCAAAGAAACATCTAAGATGGGGAACATGACACCAGACTACATGATTTAAATAAAATCAACAACAAGATAGAAGAATTATTTTAAATTATTCTGGGGACATTTTGAACTCTTACAGAATTTTAAAAATAATTCTGTAGGGCAGAGGCTCCCAAACTATGGTCCAGGTACCAGCAGTGATACACGAGCTCCATTCAGGTGGTCTGCTGACACTTCCCTCTAAGATGTGTACCTGTGCAGCTGTACACAAGAGAGTGAAGTGATGCTCACTTAAATTGGTGGTTCACAGGCTTGGCTCCACTAATTAGGTGCCTGGAACCTAGACCCTCACATGTCCGGTATGGTTATGGCCTTGGAGGAAAGAGGGAGGAGGAGGGTGGGGGTAGTGAAGTTAGGTGGGAAAAACAGGATAGAGTAGGAGTCAGTGGGGTAAGAAGGGGAGGTGGGGGAACTTGCGATGTGAAGGGCTGTGGCAGTCAGAGAAAGAGACCACTTTCCCCAGTTCCAGGGCTGCAGCTTCCTGGGAAAGAAGGCCCTCATTCCAGGCTCAGCTCTATGGCTACTGGGATGGAGTGGGGTTGGGCAGGAGAGGAGATCCCTGCTGATATTAAATGTAAGTGGTGTACTTTTATTTGTAAAACAAAACAAAAATTAATTATAATTTAAGGGAGGGGTTTTTTTATAGTGCTTTTATCCAAAGCACTTTACAATGGTTAGCTAGTGGATGATGATTTGGAAAGATCATTAAATGGTCCACCAAAACCCTCAGCAATTTTCAAGTGGTTTGTGAAAAAGAATAGCGTAGAATACTGGCCTGGGACCCAGGCTCTATTCCCTGCGTGACCATTGGCAGGCCATATTTCACAGCTTGGGCAGGACACCTCACCTTCCAGTGGCTCAGTTTCCATGCGTGGGGATAACACCACTTACCTCTTCCGTAGAGCACACACCTCTGCTGGTGGAAGGTGCTGTGTAAGAGCTAAGCATTGGTATAACATATTAATACAGTTCTGTAGCTCATTTAGAGTAATTTCTACAGAATCTTACTGATTTCATCCCTATTAAGTTCTCTGTGGGTTTCTACCTGTTAGTTTTCATCCTAATTGTTGCGCAAACACTAACGCTGTGGTCTCAAAGATCAGGATGGGGTTTGCATGCACGTGCTGCAGTGTTTTGAGACTTCTTATGAAACCCAGAACCCAGCCGGTGCCTGTTTCACAGACACTATTGGGTCACGTAAGTGACAATGTCAGAATGTAACTAAATCACTCCCTTGGTCAGCCTAATGAAGTACCAAACCTGCACAGTAAAGCAAGGCCCTTATGACCCATCTCATGGCGAAGAAATGGCCTGCACAGCCCAAGCACCTGCATCCTCCATCCCTTGCTGGAGGGGAGGGCTGCCACTCCATGGGGCGGGACTGTGCTCATGGGTGCGGAGGCGGGGCGGAGAGCAGGCAGGCTAAGTGGCATAACTAGCTGGAGCGGAGGGCTGGCAGGCAGAAGTGGGAGCAGTGCAGCCCGCTGGAACTGTGGCCTGGCAGGTGAAGCGGGGGACAAGGGAGTTGGGGATGGAGGCAGAGACACCCGGGGCTGGGGATCAGGTACAACGTGGCTGGGAAGCAGAGCACAGGGTGGACGAGCCTGAAGATTGAGGCCAACACAGCCTGAGGCGCTGCTAACTTTGGAGCCCCACCTCTCTCATACCTATAAACTCACCCAGTTCAGTATCTCCACTACATTAGTCTGGTTCAGAGATGACTGGTGCTGCTTTATGGGGTGGAGTGACCAAAAGAGGAAAGTTACGGCAAGTGATGTGACAGCACTTTAAAATGAGAAAAAAAGCACACAAACCTGTGTTTACGTACCTTGTTTCTACCAACGAGAGGTTTCCGGATTGTAGGGCATCTGCCAACTTCATCTGAGATGTTCATCCAGTCTCCTGAGTTATGAGAGTGTGAACAATTTCCTTTTAAAGTGCACCTATAACACACACAAACACAATTTCACTGGTCCAGGGGTCTGCAACCAAAATAGCGAGAAGAGCCATTTTTTCAAAATCGATTACAAAATCAGTACTTCAAGAGCCGCAATGCATGTGAATGAGAAACAGTCCTCAATATATAGTGTCAAACTGTACTTTCTGTAACCCCTATTTTAAGAACAACGTACACACAATGATTTGTAATGTAAGCCATGTAAATATTTAACCCTTTTTTGAGTCCTAGTAAGCTCCAAGATCAGTCCTATCTAGTGGCAATGACTACCAGAAATTAACTGGCAATCCAAAGGGGGTCAGTTTAGGAGCATACAGTATAACAGGGGTCAGCAAACTTTTTTATACTGAGCCCCACTTTTTGTCCCTGCAACTAGCAGGGCCCCTCCTCCAGCTTGTCCAATGCCCCAGGAGCGAGCATCAGTCCTCCCATAAGTTATGTACCATGCTCCAATGGCAGGGGTGAAGAAGGGGGCCAGCAGAGGCCGTGGGGGGTAGGGCTGATTGCACTGTGCACCCATTATGAAATTTCATGCCCCGTGTCTAGTGCTTGGAGCAGAAGCTGAGGCATCTGGAGCTGAATTCTTTTTCCAGCATTTCATTGGTTCAACTTAAGCAGAAGTCCATAAATGGTACACCAAGACTGAGAGTGGCTTTCAAAACACACAGACAATAAACTAGAGTTAGCCAAGGCCTGTTCTGCAGACACAGGTTTGCAGCACTTGTGAGGCCTGACTCTCTCTCACACTTATTAAACTTATTTCACAGATGGGGCAACTAACAATTCCTGTCTCACAGAGATATTGGGAGAATGAACCGAAACTTATCTTATTGATCCCCATTAGTAGCCTATGGGAAACCTGCTCTTGAAGCATCCTAGTTGCTGGGACCTACAGCCCAGAGCATGAAGGAAAGCTGGAAGCCCATCAGTGGTGGGCAGACCCTGAGCCTTAGATCATCACAGACCTAGGGAAGCAGGTGGAAGAGAATCCAATAGCCCACGGTGAATGTGAGCAACTTTTTGCCTTCCAAGCTGAACACTTTTTTTTCTTCCCTCCTGCTCCCGAGCTCATTGCTTGGGAAAATCTCAGTATTACTTAATCTGAGTACAATGTCCAAAACTCTGACAGTAACTGTACAGAAATCAGGCCAAGGCAGCTCTGTGTGGTAACTGTAGCAATGCAGCCTCCCTGGGAGCTGCTTGTCCCCCGGCTCCATTCACAGCTGGGCTGTGCTCCCAGCCTGAACCAAACTCCATAAGGAGAGTGCTTACCTTGCCATTGAGTGGCAATGCCTGACTGGGCTGGCTGCAAACATGCTACTGGCTAGAGGGGCTGAGCTCCCAGCCTGAACCCACCCCACAGATCTTATTTCCCTGAACGAAAAAGGAGGGGGGAGCCCTCCCACTATCTCATACCATGGCTCTGCACCTGCTCACTCCGCTTCTGACTTTGCTCCCTGCTGACTAGCTGAAGCAGCTGTAACTTGAGCAGAGGCAAACACAAGGGGATGGGGAAACTCCAGGGCTGATGAAAGAGTTTGCAGGACCTGAGCAAAATCCCAGTAATTTTCTGATTTTGTAAAAACCCAGCCAGTCAGAGAATTAACCGGACCTCTGGTAAGGCTAATTCCAGTATCCAGAGCCACAGAGGGGTCAGTGCTCAGAGCCACAAGTGACTCCTCAAAGAGCCATGTGCAGCTCTGGAGCTGAAGGCTGCCGACTCCTGCACTAGACAATACTTGTATATAGTCCTGTAGCTTCAGCACCAAATGCAGTGCTTTAATTTATTCAGTATCTTACCGATTTTTAACAGGAACACATCTGCTGCCACAACAAGTTTTAGGAAAAGTCAGACTAATCTTTTAGTCATATTTAGCATTTCAAAATCATCACATAACACATTAACTTATGATTCAGCAATGTAATCTTAAGTCAACAGAACTTCACTCAGATGTGTAAGTGCACTTCTAAATTAAAATGATCTTAGGGGGACTGAAGTATGGTCCAAAGCCCACTGATGCCAACTAGATTATTTCCACTGACGCTCCGGGGCCTTGGATCAAACCTCTACTCTGGACCTGGTATGTCAAAATATATTTGCCCATATTGAAGTATAAAGTATAAATTAAATCAGAGGTGGGATGGGGTAGGCACGTGAAGTTCAAGTACTATTAAATTGTAGTAGAAATATACACTGTAAATCAGACTGCATAGAAGTGTGTTGGGACAGTGGACTATGGAGAGACTTGGAAACTTTAAAATGTTTCAGTGAAGCTTTCGTTTCCAGGAGGTACGTAACAAATATGTTCAAAACTGGTTTGTTTGAACCACATAGAACGAAAAATGTTTCGCCTCAATCCTGTAAACACTTCTGTGTATGATTAATTTCACTTAATTGGAACTATTCACATACCTACATTAAGTGTGTTTGCAGGACTGGGACATTAAATGAATATAAATTCCCAAGTAACAAGGAACTTGGTGGGATTTTTCAGGACGCACGATAGAAAAGCATGCTTAGACAAACACTGAATTACCCTAAAAGTCACAAAACACGTAGAAGACTTGAAAGAAAAATACGTCCACAGCCCCCACTCAAGATGCTGGCAGCATGCAGAGTGTCCAACAAGAAATCTCCTTCTGTGTGTGCTAAGTTCAGGAAACTGAAATCCTGCTGCAGCAGAACCTGCTGTGGCCCTCGCAGACAACGCTCACATCCTAACCTCACTGCAAGAAAGTAATGCTGTGGTTAACAAAGTTTGACTTGAACTAAATGGGACAAATTGAGCTCTCATGTATACTGACTTAAATGGGATCGTACAGGTACATAACTTATGACCCATCTCATGGCAAAGAAGTGACCTACACAGCCTGAGCACCTGCACCCTCCATTCCCGGCTGGAGGGGTTGGCAGCCACACCATGGGGTGGGGCTGTGCTCAGGAATGTGGGGGCAGGAGCTGTGGAGGTGGGGAAGCAGAGCAGGGAAGGAAGGAGGAGAGCAGACAGACTGAGTGGCATACCCAGCTGGGAGCAGAGGGCCGGCAGGCAGAACGGGGAGCAGTGCAACTCAGACCATTACCATGAGAGTAACGTTAGACCTACTGAAACGGAAAGTTTATCTAGGGATTTAAAATGTTAATCGACAACGCTGGCTGAATTGTCCCTGCCCCAGCCACCAGAATCGGCCCCACTCCCCTTAATCCGTTAACCATGTAAATGAAATATTTTAATCATTTAAATGGTTAACTTTTTGAACAATATTTATAGTCGTAGTGTAATCAAACATACTCAGTGTTACAGAAAGAAGGATGCAAAGTTCTGTATTTACCCTATCTTGCAGTTTGTAAACAGGGAGACAGACTAACTTCAGCAATTTAACAGAAAGTAAGACAGGGATCAGCACAACTGAATTTCTTAAATTATATCCAGAGCAAAGATGTTTGGGTTGAGAATTACAGATTATCAAAACATCTCATTTCTGTGATTTAAATAAGAAAATTCTAAAACCTACATGGCAAAAACAAGAAATATTTCCTAAATTTTGTTTGTTTCAGGACCAGGGCAAAGTGCCTTTCTCAGGCCTAAAGGTGTCTTACCACTCATGCACAGTACCAAAAAGAAAGTTAATTTTATAGGAACCATAAAGACAATGAAAAGGTGCAACACACAGAGCCCCGTAATACCAAGCTCTTATTACACCACAGTATCAACTGAAATGATGTTTGACAAGTAAGTAAATCTCACCCTTGGGTAAGTATGCTTACCTAATCCATTGTTACATCTGCAGATTAAAACATTCCAAGAAATAAAACCGTTATTAAGAAGAAGATGATGACTGAGAAAATTTTGCAACTCATGGAAGAAAGAAGAGTAAAGAAAAAGAAATCTTCTGAATATGAAAAGTTGAACAAAGAAATAAAGTTAAAATGTGCAGCTGCCAAGGAGAATAGGTTAAATGAACAGTGTAAGATAACTGAACAGCAACATGGAAGCGATACAAAAGAGATGCATACGTGAATCCAGGAAGTAACAGGAAGGAAAACATGTTCATCATCTGGCTGTCTGATGTCGAAGGATGGTGGTATAATAATGGAAAAGGATAAAATTTTGGAAAGGTGGTCAGAATACATTTCAGAACTCTATGATGATGAGAGAGTGGAAAAGCTGAGTCCCTCTACGAATGCAGATGGTCCACCTATTCTCAAGGAAGAGGTAAGAAAAGCTTTGAAATGCATGAAAAGAGGAAAAGCACGTGGTCCGGACAAACTCACAAATGAGCTGTTTGAAGCCTTAGAAGACTTTCATATTGACACAATTACGAAACTCTTAAATGATACTCACAGTACAGGGCACGTCCCAGAAGACTTATCAGGACTTGTTTTTATTGCCTTGCCGAAGAAACCATGTGCAACTGAATGTGAACAGCACAGGACAATCAATCAGTCTCACTGGTCACATCACCAAAATTCTTTTGAAGATTGTTATGAACCGGATTCGAAACCGAAGTCTGAGATCTCTGATGAACAATGTGGATTTGTGAAAGACAGAGGTACTTGTAATGCAATCTACATTTTAAGGTCATTAATTGAAAGAGCACTGGAAGTTCTAAAGGACATATATTTGTGCTTCATCGACTATGAGAAAGCATTCAACAGAGTAAAACATGAAGAAATGATGAAACTGTTGGAAGAACTGGATATAGATGGGAAGGATTTGAGAATAATTAAAAACATCTACTGAGAACAGACAGCAACCATCAGAGTCAGAAAAAATCCTTAGTAGACATGTGAAGATAAAATGAGGAATGAGACAAGGTCGTGTTCTTTCACCGGATCTCTTTAATTTGTACAGTTAAAGAATAATATGCAAAATAGAAGGTCTGCCACGATTAAACATTGGAGGATGTAACAGCAACAACCTGAGGTACGCAGATGATACTGTTTTAATAGCAGAAAGTGAAAAAGATCCTCAGGAACTGGTTAATGTTGTCAATAAAGAAAGCCAGCTGAAGGGACTCAAGCTGAACATCTCAAAGACAGAAGTAATGGTTATTATGAAGATGACGGTACTGCCAACACGTGAGGTACTAGCAAATGGAACAGTTCTTCGTCAAGTGACTAAACTGAAGTACTTAGGATCTTATATGACATCCGATGGTAGGTGTTTAACTGAAGTGAAATGCAGAATTGCTCAAGCGAAAGCAGCATTTCAGAAAATGAGAAGCATTCTCACAAACAGATCTTTATCACTGGAGGTTAGGAAAACAGTGCTGTGATGTTGTGTAGAACCACTCCTCACGCATGGACGCGAACCACGGACTATCAGTAAACAAGTTGAGAAGTACGTCGAAGCCACAGAAATGTGGCTTTTCAGAAGGATGTTGTGCATCTCATGGACGACCAAAAGGACAAATGAACCTGTCTTAAATGAAGCCAATGGCAAAAGAAAACTGTTAAATAGGATAAGACAAGGTAGGCAAAATTTATAGGCCATATAATTAGAAAGTCTGCACTTGAAAATTTAGTGACAACAGGAAAGTATAGTGGAAAGTGAGGATGAGGTAGACAATGTGAGAAAATATTGGATAGTATCACTTCATGGTTGCATTGCCACAGTACTGTGGAGATGCTCCAGAGTACTCATAATACACAGGGTGGAGGGCCATCATTGTTTACGCTAACCAGCATGGCACGAATGAATGAATGGTTAACTGGTAGGCCTCAACCTAAACAGGTAAGGCTTACTGGTTATGGTTAACCAGCGAGAGCTAGAGCATCTTCCCTCCAACCACAGGAAGCGGGGTTGCTCCAGCATGGCCAGAGCAGCCCTCATCCACAACGGGCCAAGCCTTGGGGTGCTTTGGGCAGAAGCACTCCAACCAGCCAGTCAACATTTAACCAGTTAACTAATTAAACAGGATTTTACATCCCCACACTGAGTTTTGGTCCGTTAGGTCCCCATGAAGTCACCTAGCCTTGACTTATTTATGCGTCTATACTCATATTTGATTCCAGACGAAGTAAATAGCCCATTATGGCAACGTCATAAAACCACCTCCCTGAATGGCGTGGAGCCATGGTCAAGCTACTCTGACTGACATAGTGCAAGTATAAACACTGCATGACCTGAGTCAACCTTAACAGTCCTCCAGCTACTGTTTTACAATGCACAATCCCTGCGACTGTGACTGCTCTTCTCACAATTTTAAACTCCTCTGCCCAAAGAGAAAGAAACCAGAAGCCTGACCCCTTTCCTTCCCTTCCTCTAACAAAACTCCATATTTCTGAACTGCCTTTTCCCAGTTGCCTACCCTTACGAACACACTTGGCATCTCACTCAGTAAAATTCTATCAATGGAAAGAGTCATCATGGAAGAGTCATCACATCTTTCTTAGTTCACGCCAAGTATTGCAGAATGCATATTGGCAGTCAAGAAATCAAACAGTACTTACAAACACATCAGACACACCAGAATTCAGTTTTAGAAACACACCCGGCCATATTTATAAACATACACCAAGCACAACAACTTCTAATGGCAGAAAAAGCCACAGGAATAGCAGTATTTCTTATTTTGCAGAAGATACAACAAAACAGATACACCCACAGGTAAAAACCAAAACAATACATATTTTAAAGTACAGAAAAGAGACACTCTGAAAACAGCAAGAAAGAACACTAATGTGACTAACTGTAAAAAATGAATCTTTAAAGCCTCCCTCAAATTCACAGCGCTTGTAACAATCCTGGTGTCTAGCTGTTCAAACACAGCAGACAGCCGCTCTTCTTTGCCCCTCCATCCTTGTAGCAGATTTTCTCTTTGTTTCACATATGCGACATGCAGCTATAACAAATGGGAGTTTTCTTCTGTCTGAAATTTAACCTAATGAATACAACATCAACAACACTCCAATCTACCAGAAAAGACAGTTACCTGTTCTGTAACTGGTGTTCTTCAAGATGTGTTGCTCATGTCCACTCCAAGTTGGGTGTGCATGGGCGCATGCCCAGTCGCCGGAAGCTTTTCGCCCTAGCCAATAGCCATGGGGTCGGTGTGGCGCCGATATGGCAACCAATACATGCACCACCCGACCCCCACTCCTCCCTCAGTTCCTACTCGCTGGCTGCTCCGATGGTGGGGAAGGGTTTTAGAATGGACATAAGCAACACATCTTGAAGAACGTCACTTACAGAACAGGTAACTGTCTTTTCTTCTTTGAGTGATTGCTCACGTCCATCCCAAGTTGGGTGACTACAAGCCAATGACTAGGAGGTGGGGTCAGAGCCCCAAACGGACGGCATGACAGCCCTGCCCACCGCAGCTCCTTCCCATGCATCCTGCGTCAAACGTAATGTGCTGTAAACATATGAATTGAGCAACAGGTGGCTGCCCTACAGATGTCCTGGAAAGGCACCTGTGCCAAATATGCCATAGACGATGCCTGCGCTTTCGTGGAGTGTGCCCTAAACAGAGGGGGAGGAACCCCCATGATCTTGTAACACTTCTTGATGCATGTCACTATCCAGGAGGAAATCCACTGGGAGGAGATCAGAAGGCCCTTCATCCTAATAGCAATTGCCACAAAGAGTTGCTGCGTTTTTCTAAAGGGCCTAGTCCTACCCATACAGAAGGCCAGAGTTCTTCTAACATCCAAGGTATGCAAACATTGCCTCCTCAGGGAAGCATGGGGCTTTGGGTAAAATACCGGTAGGGAAATGTCTTAGTTAACATGAAACGCTGAGACCACCTTAGGTAAAAACGCAGGGTGAGGTCTCAGCCTAACCTTATCCTTGTGAAACACTGTGTACAAGGGGTCCGCTGAAAATTCCCTCAGCTCAGATACCCTCCTGGCTGAGGTGACTGCCACCAAAAACTCTGTTCTGTTACTCAGAGGCCATGTCTACACTAGCCCCAAACTTCGAAATGGCCATGCAAATGGCCATTTCAAAGTTTACTAATGAAGCGTTGAAATGCATATTCAGCGCTTCATGAGCATGAGGGCAGCCACGGCACTTCAAAATTGACACGCCTCGCGGCTCGTCCCGACGGGGCTCCTTTTCGAAAGGACCATGCCTACTTTGAAGTCCCCATCCTTCCCATGAGCTGATGGGAATAAGGGGACTTTGAAGTAGGCGGGGTCCTTTCGAAAAGGAGCCCTGTTGGGACGAGCCGCGCGGCAGCGAGGCACATCAATTTCAAAGTGCCGCGGCCGCCCGCATGCTCATGAAGCGCTGAATATGTATTTCAGTGCTTCATTAGCAAACGTCGAAATGGCCATTTGTGTGGCCATTTCAAAGTTTGGGGCTAGCGTAGACATAGCCAGAAACAGCAGGGAGCAGGTAGCCAGGGGTGCAAAGTGGGTCCCCCATAAGCTTGGCTAACCCAAATTGAAATCCCACAGGGGCAGGGATGCCCAAACCTGAGGTTTGATTCTTTCTAAATCTTTCACAAACCTTTTGGCTACAGGTTCTGAGAATACAGAAGACTTTCCATGACCCAGGTGAAAGGCTGAGACAGAAGCTAAGTGCACCCTAACGGAGGCAAGGGACAAGCCCTCCTGTACCAGACCCCATAGGTAATCCAAAATCAAAACGGGATGGGGACTTCCAAGGGAGACAGCCCTCTGTGAGACGCCCACAATGAAAACCTTTTCCACTTGGCCAAATAAGTCACTCCCGTGGAAGGTTTTTTACTGTTTAACAATACTTCCTTTATGGGATCCAAACACCCTAGCTCCCAGTCCCTCAGACACGGAGCATCCACACTGTGAGCTGCAGCAACTGGAGATTGGGATGTTGCAGTCTTCCCTCTTGCTGTGTAAGCAGGTCCAGCCAGATCAGCAACGTCATAGGCCTGTGGATTGACAGGTGCAGGAGGGTCAAGTACCAGTGCTAACGGGCCCATGTTGGTGCCATCAAGATGATCAATGCACCTTCTGAGCAAATATTGAGGAGGACCCTGTGACCTAGCGGTACTGGAGGAAATGCATACATCAGCCTGCCTGACCAGGGGTCACTGGAGGCCTTCGCTAAGGATCCTGGGCTCTGATTGCGGTAGGAGCAAAACGTCCTACATTTCACACTGAGGTGGGAGGTGAACAGGTCCACCTGGGGATACCCCCACCTTCGAAAAATAGAATGAATGACCTTCAGGTGGAGAGACCACTCGTGAACCATAAAGGGCCTGCTGAGTTGGTCTGCGAGTGAACTGTGCCCACTGGCAGGTAAAGGGCCTGCCGCATGGTGTTGTACCGTATGCAGAAGTCCCAGAGCATCATGGCCTCATGACACAGGTGAGGGGAGTGTGCACCCCCATGTTTGTTGACACAGAACATTGCTGTAGTGTTGTCTACACTGACTGACTCGCAATGTCCCGTCAGATTGGCCTTGAAAGTCACACATGCTAGTCTGATGGCCCTGAGCTCCCTCACGTTTACATGGAGCAGAAGGTCCAACACACTTCTAAGAGCCTGGGTTCATAGCCGACCCGGGTGCACTCTCCAACCCCGGTCTGAAGCATCCGTTAATAGGGAAAGTGAGGGCTGCTGAACAGCAAAGGGGACGACCCCCTTACCTGAACCCAGTGCGGGGTCGACAAAGTCCATGTCAGCACCATAATCACTATGTCTAAACTGTTTCTTAAAGGGTGGTATACTATGACAGCCATAGCTGCAGAGGGTGCAACTTTAACTTGGCGTGCTGTACCACGTAGATGCATACCACCATGTGACCCAGCAAACGCAGGCAGCACCTGGACATTGTGGTGGGAACTTCCAGGATGTCTCAGATGATGGCCCCTATGGACCTGAGCCTGTTTGGCAGGAAACCCCTGGCACACCTGACATCCAGTCACGCCCCTACAAACTCTATTGACTGAGATGGGACCAACACCGACCCTGCCTCGTTGATCAAGAGACCGAGGCTTACAAAAGATTTGATGGATTACCTGTACATCCTAATCACCTGCTCCCTAAAACAACCCTTGACTAGCCAGTCATCCACATATGGGAACAGCTGCACCCCTTGCCTGAGTAGGCGTGCTGCTACTACTGCCATGCAGTTGGTGAAGACCCACAGACAGACTGAAAGGCAGGACTGTGAACTGATAATGGTTTCTGTCTGCCATAAACCTGAGAAACCTCCCATGAAGAGGGTAGACTGAAATATAAATCCTGTAAGTTGAGAGCTGAGAACCAATCCCCCTGCTCCAGCATCAGGAGTATGAGACCCAGGGATATCATACGAAATTTTATCTTTTTCACAAACTCATTGAGACCTTAGGTCCAGGATGGGTCACAAGCCCCCCTGTGGTTTCAGAATTAGGAAATACTGGGAATAAAACTCCTGTCCCCGAACCTGGGAGGAACTTCTTCTGTGGCCCCACAACCCAGGAGAGATTGCAATTCCTGCTGTAACAGGATCTCATGAGAGGGGTCCTTGAAGAGGAACAGGGAAGATGGCTGGGAAGCAGGGTACAAAGAAAACTGAATAGCGTATCCCCTCTCTACCGTACAGCAGACCCACCGGTTCGTGGTGATGCTGCACTACACATGGTAAAAGGGGGATAGGTGAAATGAAAAACGTGGGGACGCTGGAGTGGGTGAGATCGACTCGATGCTCCCGACTGTGCCATCAAAACTGAGGCTTGGTTCCCTGTGGGCCCTTCTGGTGGCTCTGAGGTTGCTGACCTGAATGGTGCCTGCCCATCCTGTTCTGCCTTCTACTGCTGTCCCTTTGTGGCTGTGGAAACTGTCTTTGCTGAGGATCTCCTCCGCTTGTACCCTGTTTTTGGCCACTCTCACAATGAGCTGTTGAAGAGCCTTGTCATCCTCCAATACAGGTGAGGCCAAGGCAAATGAACCTGCCACCGCCTCATCCAGGGAGAAAGATGATGATAGTCCTTGCGCCTCCATCTGGAGGGGGAAGGGCTGTAGTGACCTGTTCAGTAACTTGGCCCCCCATGGAAATTATGGGCAAATCAGGGGCCACCGTAGGTGGAGCTGGCATAGGCACTGGCTATCCCAAAACCCCGACACAGTAGGCATAGGTGGCACTTACTGCTCCCTACAGTTCGGACCATGCTGGTGTCTGGGCTGGTGCCTGCCCCATCGGCACTGGAGATACAATCACAGATGGCACCAGCATCAAAGAGGTCCAGCCCTGCTGCGATGGCACTGACGATGGCGCCGAGGCCGATGTTGACAAGACAGAAGCACGAAGCTCCGCTATCACCGCCGCTTACTGTCTTTGTTCTGGTGGTGGGGCGCTCAGTGACACCAACGGTGCCGAGCGAGGAATCAGCGGGGACCCCGGCACCGTTAAAGACTCTCCAAAGGCCTTGCTGGCATCTCGTGGAATGCCCATGGGGTCCAGAAGGGCCACTGCTGAGCTGCCTGCGAAGCCGGTGGCCAACCTGTATCATCCAAGCGACAAATACAGTGCCTGCGACAGCCGTGG
Organism: Carettochelys insculpta; assembly: GCF_033958435.1. Classification (NCBI taxonomy): domain Eukaryota; kingdom Metazoa; phylum Chordata; order Testudines; family Carettochelyidae; genus Carettochelys; species Carettochelys insculpta. Next base: position 293,290,221 of record NC_134137.1, read on the forward strand.
TGCGACCGTCTCGAGCTCCCGCTCTGTCCAGAGCTCAAGTAGAAGGAGTCCGACTCCGATGCTGAATCGGAGGCAGATGACCGTGGCGGGGCAATCGGAGCTAGCGCTGATGTCATGCGCTCCAAGCACAGTGCTGGTGCCAGAGTATAGGGCACCTGAAATTGGCCCACAGTCTGTTGTGTCAGCACCGGAGCGCTCGGCACCAAATACAGTGTCGGTGCTGGCGCCGACATGAGCGGAGGGGTTGGCACCGGTGTCGTGTCCATGAGCCCTGATCGCTTCGTTTCAGTGCTACAGCATCTGTCCTTCATAGGCTGAGGAGGACCCAGTACCGTCATCTGCAGAAGTCCTTGTGCCACTCAAAACACCTCTGGCATTGAGGGGAAGTCCAGCACCTGCAGCTCCCGCTCCGCACCAGCTTCAATGGATGTGTCTCCTGCCCTTTGGCAGTGTGCACTGGAGCCTTGGACTTGAGGCCACCCTGTTTCTTTGGCAAGCAATGCCTCTCGTACCTCCTCCTCTTCATCGGCACTGGAGATTGACTCCTATGGCGCCAAGGCGGCGATGGTGCCTGTATCTGCTCTCAGTGCCGGGACTCCTTAGGCTGCACCGTGGTTGCTGGCACTGGGGCACTTTGCACTGAGGAGGCTCCACTCTCTGCTCCTGCTGGAGACCCTTGAGGCTTAAGAGCTGCCTCCATTAAGAGCACTTTAAGGCGCTGGGCCCTATCGTCTGAAGTTCTGGGCTTAAAGGGTTTACAAATAGGACAGCGATCATGAAAGTGGCCTTCCCCCAAGCAAATCAAACAGGCTGAATAGCGGTTACTTTGGGCATGTGTTTGCCACATTCTGAACAAGTCTTAAAGCCTGGAGAGCCAGGCATTCTCCAGCGGTCAGGCGGACAGAAAGTCTTATTGTTTTAACTTATAGCCGAGGTGGGGCTATCAAATACTAAACTATTTACGCTTCTTCAGTAACTCTTTACATTACAGTGGGATACTAGCTTAAGATTTGAGCAGAGAAAGCAAGCGCTCCAATGGCTGGCAGTGCAGCAAGAAGGAACTGAGCGGTGGCGGGGCAGGGAGTGCATATATTGGTTGCCATATCGGTGACCCTCCAGGGGATGCCACACCAACCCTATGGCTACTGGCTAGGGCAAAAACTTCTGACAACTGGGCATGTGCCTGTGCACACCCAGCTTGGAATGGACATGAGCAATCACTCGAAGAAGAATCCATGCTGTGGTCATTCTCCACCTACTGAGCCTGTAGTTAAAGCTTTCATCAGTGCTGTCAAGGTGGTTGGTGTACAGCTGCAAGTAGCAGGGGAGCACTGTGTGGGCTACGTCCCCCAGAATCAACACTGGCATTTTCACATCACCACTGGTAATCCACTGGTCAAGATAGAATAGTCCTGCATTCAGAACTCTTATGAGAGCCTAATGCACTCTATTTAACCAACCTGCACTGATTTCAGTGAAGTGGTCCTGGTGACCCACTAGCACTTGCACTCGTACAGAAAAGAAACCCTTTCTCTCGGTGTACAAATACCAACAAACTCTCCTCGGAGACATCCTCTTCTTCCTCACCCTGGCTGCTGCAGCACTTCCGGAACACACCTGCAGGCACAGGAGGTACAGTGCATTTTGTGTTTACAGTAGACATGAGACTTGTGCTGAGCTCTGGGAGCTCCATGCATTTGTCAAAAATGGCAGAGACTAAAAAGCACCAAACAAGTTTGTGGCATTGTTTTAAAAATGGCCCAATAATTGTGGGACGTGGCAGACACCAGGGAATGCAGACACTTGTCTGGTGGGAACTGGACACCTTGCTCCCCAAAATGCCTGGGCTAATCATTACTATCCCAGGCAACACTGGGAAAAATATCCCAAAAAGTGGTGAATCTGGTGGGGACGTGGCACACTGGGATACCTACACGTGGTGCACCACATTTACATCAACACAAGCACTCCTGTTGAGTCCACAGAGCACCAACCTAAGCAGCCAACTATGCTCATGCAAGAGCAATATACAAACTTTAGCAACTGTACACTGACTTGGACCGACAAATCCTCCTTACTTTGGATCCACTGGGTACTTAAAAGTAGCTATTGGTATCTGGAAGACAGCAGCATCAGCATTCAGATTCAGAAAAGTACTGGGTAAGGAAAGAGCTATGCATTATGAGAGACCAGATCAGGTTATCTGGAGCTCAGCTGTGATAGGAGAGGGACAGAGAGCTGGGAATGGATCAGTGGCACAGTATGTGAGGGAGCCCCAACAAGGAGGCAAGGAAGGACACAAAGAAATGGATGAGAATGACTGGGAATCTTGTAGAGGGGAGCAAGCTTAGAAGGACAGTGACTGGCAATGGCTGAGAGCAAATGGCAGATTTCACAGAGTCAAGGTGGCATGACCCATTTTAAACATTTGAAGTTAATTTCAGAAAGAGGTTTGCAAAGCACATGGATTAGTGTACAGATAGATGCAGAACTGAAAATCTGTCACATTGTTACAAGTAACATTCATGCTGTTAAAGATCCCTTTTCACAATGTACATCACTTCACTCATAGCATAGCGAGTGGTATAGCTTGATGTACAAATTTATTACTATATGATTAAGTCAGTAAAGAACCTTTACCTAGCTTACCACTGTGTTAACCAAAGAGGCTTTTTGGTTTACTGTACTTTCTCTCTTTATTGTCTTGCAGTAATATGCTGGTTTCCTGGTGCACAAAGACTACCCTTTCTGAAGAAATCTGGCCTGACATCAAAGGTGCTGATCTAGTCATCTCCTCACTGAAGTCAATAGGAGCTGCAAGCATGCAGTACATTTGAAAATGAAGCAGCTCTTCAATAAGAAAAATAACCCAGATGTATAACATTCTTTTGCAGTGTGGAGGTGCTAATATTTTTATATATTTCAATTACACTCATTACAGAATACTTCAGTTAAGTACATGTGCACATTAAATACTATCCAGATGAAAGGTTTTATTCTGTTAATAAAAGTTTTGAAAGATTTAAGCGTAAAGAAGGGGAATTTATGCACCAACCTTTAATGGAAAAATATAAACACTTTTTTGTGTTCATGTATTTAAATGTGACAATGGCCGTGTCTACACGTGCCCCAAACTTCGAAATGGCCATGCAAATGGCCATTTCGAAGTTTACTAATGAAGCGCAGAAATGCATATTCAGCGCTTCATTAGCATGCGGGTGGCAGCGGCGCTTCAAAATTGATGTGCCTTGCCGCCGCGCGGCGCGCCCAGACGGGGCTCCTTTTCGAAAGGGCCCCGCCTACTTCGAAGTCCCCTTATTCCCGTGAGCTCATGGGAATAAGGGGACTTCGAAGTAGGCAGGGCCCTTTCAAAAAGGAGCCCCGTTTGGGAGCGCCGCTGCTGCCCGCATGCTAATGAAGCGCTGAATATGCATTTCAGCGCTTCATTAGTAAGCTTCGAAATGGCCATTTGCATGGCCATTTCAAAGTTTGGGGCACGTGTAGACATAGCCAAGATGTACACATTTTCACACAGAACACCAAATGGCCATTTCAAAGATTACTAATGAGGCACCAAAAGGCATATTCAGCGCCTTATTAGCATGCCGCCAACCACCGCTCTCTGAAATTGCTGTGTTTCACTGCCGTGCAGCTCGTCCAAACAGGGGTCTTTTGTCTATCTGCTGATAGGAATAAGTGGATTTCGAAGTTCGCAGGGTCCTTTCGAAAAGGACCCCCATCTGGACGAGCCGCATGGGGCAGTGAAACGCGGCGATTTTGAAGAGCCACGGCCGGCGGCATGATAATGAGGCACTGAATATGCATTTCAGCGCCTCATTAGTAATCTTCGAAAAGGCCATTTGCATGGCCATTTCGAAGTTTTGTTTCAGTGAGACGTAGCCCACCAGCTAAATCAATAGTGATCATTTTATCCCTTTAAGAATCAGGAGATAATACACTTCATTCAAATAAAAGGAAGAAGGATCTAAGAAATAAAGATTTATCATTAGGTAAAACTGCAGATGAGGATAAATTACTGCATACAGAACAAGTTGCATACTGCCTTGAAATAGCAGTATCTTTTATCTGTAGTACTTCTGGCACGTGATGAAGATGACTTAGGCTTTATCTACACTAGAATTAGTTGACAGCTGATACGCAATCTTCCATGGTAATGCAGATGTCATCTTTGAGTATATTGTTGTTGGTGCATATGTAGAAACTTAAATAAAAACATTTATTAAAAACACCTAAACCTTTTTTTCTAAAAAATTCACTTTTCATCCTCAATTTGCAAAACCGAAACCATTAGTAGGTTGCATATTACAGTAATTTGGATTCTTTAAAAAGCAGATTTTCTTTCTCTCCAACAGATGGAAACTTTGATGAGAGCTCTCCTGTTCACATACAGAAGATTTACTGATTAACTGCACTCATTTGTAAACTTCTCAAATAGAAAACCTGGAAGGTTCTACCCAGGTAACATACCTGACAAAAGAATACAGAAAACATAAGAACAGCCATGCTGGGTCAGACCAACAGTTCACCTAGTACTGTCTTCTGAGTACTGTCCCATATATGTGCAGATGGACAATGAATAGAACAGGTGGAGTGATCCATTCCCTGGGGTCCAGTTTCTAGCAGTCAGAGACATAAGCACCTCCCACAGTCTCGGGTGGCATTCGTGAGCATTTCAGCTAAAAGCTGTTGATGACTCTGACCTCCACATTGATGGACCTACCTTCCATCAACAACATAGTTTGGATAGAACACCTGTGCTGGGTCTGCAGAAGACAATTGGGATAGCACAAATTAAAAATTTCTAGGTTACTTTCCATCAGCATCTGCCTATTCCAACCCAGAAAAGTGGGTCTTCTACAGCAGTCTTCTAACATCAACACAAAACACACTAGATAGCATTAAAATTTACTGCAGTCTGTCAAACCTGCCCAAACAACTTAAAATAAAGCAACAAAATTAATAGCAAAAACAGGAGGTTGAGATACTTACAAAAACGTTCCCTACTGACTTAGAAGAAAACCATCTTAGCATTCTGCATAAAGAATAAGTCAATGGTTCTAATACAATGAACCCTAATTACTGAAAAGATTCAAGACTTTATTACTATTTTCATATACAAAACATGTCTATGGGTTGCATCTCCAAATCCAGGATACTCTCATTTGGCAACATCCACAGTCTGGCAGGACCATGGAAGCACCACGATCAGAGTGTTTCAGGGTCGGAACAGTGTCTGCGAGGCCTGGGCGAGGACCTAGTCCAGAGCGCCAATCTGCACAGCTGGGGCCAGCCTCTGGCAGCCTATATAGGGCCAGAGTGGGCTGGGGCCAGCATCTGGCAGCCTGGCCAGAGCTGGAGCAGCATTCAAGGTCACAGTGGCCTCCAGCATCCCTTCCGGGACCAAGACCTTCCTCCAATAGCTCAGATTGAACAGTGGCTGGAGCCTGAGCAGCGCCTGGCAGCCCAATGGGGGCTGGAGTGGGGCCCTGGGCATCGGGCTGGCACCAGGTTGCAAACAGCTGGGCTGGGACAGTTGGGATGGAAGCAGTGGATAGGGGTGGTGGTCTGGAGGACCAGAAGTAGGGGATATCCCCTGATCTGGCAAATTCCACTATTTGGGACAGGTCAGGTCCCAAGAGTGTGGGACCAGGGTGGTCCAACCTGAAGCATTAAAAAGAGGGTATCTGTCCAAAATTTAATACAACAAATGACCTTTTTTTTTTTAAACAGAAGAATTTGCTTTTCTCTCCAGGCCGACATAAATTTCACTGGGAGATCCTAAATTTCCAGAGGTTAACCCAGCCCCCAGAAGGCACGGAGCCCCTTCTCATATGACAGTAAACATGTCATTTATAGTTTGAGAGCTTCAAAAAATCCCCATATCATTGAAGACATATTTCTGGCTTGCCTACACTTAAAACACTACAGCTGCAGCTGAGCCACTGTAGCATTTCACTGTAGTCATTACCTACACGGATAGAAGGGATTCTCCTGTTGGCATAGATAGTTCACCTTGGCATTCAAAAGCAGTTATCAGAGTTGTTATAGAAAGATCCTGAGAATAGGATGGATGCAGAAGATCACCAATGAGGAATTATATAGAAGATACAGCCAAAAGAGAATCTGCTGCTACAACTATTCGCACACATTTGCAGAATGAATGATGAACACAAAATCAAGACCCTGGTATTCGGCATAGTGGATGGTTCGAATAGGAGAGGCAGACCCCACAGAGAATGGATAGATATAGTAGACTGGTGCGGAGCTAGTCTACAGAAACTAAGCCACTCTGCACTGCGTAGAGAAAGATGGAAGGAAATAGTGAGAGAGGAATCAGACACCAACGGGAGCTGAGCCCTTGGTTATTGATGATGATGATGAAGAGGGGGTAGCTAGGTCAACACTACCTAACCAGGGATGGGGGGCAGTGTCAGGGCATTAGGTCACCAGTGAGCTACACCAACGTAAATTCTTCATGTAGACCAGGCCTAGGTCAATTCTGAATAGAGCCCAAAATTATCAAACATTTAATTATGATTTTGTATCAAAGTTTAAAATACCAGACAATACCTTTGGCTTGAATAACACCAACCACAGTGTGGATCCTTCACAGACAAACATTCTTTACAGGAACCATATTTATTGCAGTTTGCAACCTGTATTCTTCTCACCTAAAAATACAGAAAGCAATAACTTACAGTGAATCATGCTAGCTCTGCTCAAAAGGGTAAATCAGTGTTTTCATGAACCCCCAAAAAGAATATTTTTTCTTCCCTTTTAAAAAAAATGTTCAGGAACCATGTGACACTTAAAAACAGGTAAGTGGTAGATATATATGGAGTTTCCTCATTAGCTAACTCATAAAGCAGAGCGCATTTTAGTTTGGAAAGATAGCTATTAGGTGGTAACTTGTAAAATATCCCATGTTATGATACAGGAATATTCCCTGGATACAGGGGAAATATTGTAGTAGCAAAGTGAATTATGTATAACACAAAGGGATATGTTTATAATGAATTTTCTAGTTTAGCAAAGAAAAGATTTTTCTGCGTTGAAAGTCAAATTTTAAATGGTGCAATGAGTGTGCATCCAAAAATGCACATGCAAAAATGAATCTACTCATGCACATAGATATTTGCACGTATGTATTGAGTAACTGCACAAGCAAACTAGTACACATGCACAGAATTATGAAACATGCATGAAAAATTCCATTTCAGTGTGCAAAAAGAGATTACTGTGGATTTGGGTATATTTGAAAATTTGTCCTAATATTCCAATTAAGTATTTACAAAATGAAGTAAAACAAATGAAAAATATGAAATTTATAAATGCTCAACATTCTCCGAATTCAGATATTTGCTTATATATTGTATTGTAGGCATTAAGATTGGTTTACTTTTGGTGGCTTTGCTCAGACCCTGGATCAACCCTTCTTCCAGATATTTACATCGGAACCCACTTTATCCCATCTGGGATAAGAGGAATTCAGATCAGCAGGGGAAACTTACTAGTGAATTTAAAAGGCTGTATTCAGGATCAGAAGACTCCTTTTATGAATGATCTTGCTAAGCCCATAAGCAAAGTTTTGGACAGGTGTTTGCTTCTGAAAGCAATAGTTTCACCACAGTAATTTGCTCTTCTAACAAAACTAAAGATCAGATTTCTTTTTCTGACGATCTATACTTATTTTTATAAAAGTAAACTTTTCCTCTTTGAGAGATTCTCCATCCTTGAAATTCAAGGGGTGTCCATCACAATTTGTAACAATTTTGTTGATTTTTATGATAAAAATATGATTTTCACTAGCACTGAATAGATTTAATCTTAAGGGAAAATATAAAGGTCATGGGTGAAATCCTGCCCCACTGAAATGAATGGGAGTTTTGTCATCGAGTTCAATAAGGCTAGGACATGGGTGTTCAACTTGCAGCTCCGGAACTGCATGTGGCTCTTTAAGGACTTCTTTGCAGCTCCCAATGCTATAATTGCAAAGTTAATTAAAAAAATAAAAGCCTGATTATTTTTGATAAACGCTGAATGCTTAAAAGCCCCAAAATGAACAACTCAGATCTAAACAACAGACAATATGTGATCTTGAAATGTTGGCTAGACTCTAGCGTCCTCCAGAGAGAGGAAAGGTTTGGGAGTGAAAGACAGGAAGACAGTAGGACAAACACACAAAGTGTGAGGAAATAGAATACGTAAAACATTTGTGAACGTCCTGCAGTAAATATGTACCACATTACAAATCATTGGTGTGTACACTGTTCGTAAAATTGGGGTTATAAAAATACTGTTTGATTTTATTTATTAAGGAGTGTCGCATATTCACACACATTGCAGCTCTTGATTTAGTAATTTTTTTTTCTACCAAATTGGAAAAAATGGCTCTTCTTGCTATTTTGGTTGCTGACCCCAGCTTATGATTTCGCACCCGTATCTCCAGTTAATACAATTCAACAGTACAGACTGCAAAGCCGATTACCAAACTCCACACATTTCGAGAACACACACTCTGGCTCAGAGAAGCTTATCCTCATAGAGTTTATGAGATCTGTTCATGAGCAGGTCTTCTCCTGTGCAACTTGAGCTTGACTCTGATTGGCTCCCAACACTGTGGTATCAGTCCAGCAAAACACTTAACCATGAGCTTAACTTTAATCATATGAATGCTCCCTGGATGGAGCCACACAAAAGCAAGTATTGGTTTAAGTCCCTTGCTGGATCAGGGCAAAAGTGCTTTGCACCATGTAGAATCGAGCCTGTTGTCAGTTCTGCAGGTCTAAAGCCAATTCAAGCAAAAGCTCCACTTATAAAATGACAGAAGACTCAAAGTGTTAAAACAGCAGTTAATTATTTAATCATTGTATCTAGAATCATACCAACCTCATCGACAGATGACAGATATATGTAGTCACTATCCACTGGGTCAAGCAGAAGTTTGGGAAAAACTGAAGTTTCTTCTTTAATTTCATACAAAATCTCTGGGCAGTTTGGTTCCATGTTGCTGTTAAGAACAGCCTAACAACATGAGATGTAAAATTATCCATTAAATCCCTTCATTAACAAGAAGACAGTTAACATTTTAACTATAAATCCTTTCCATGGTCTGACAATGGCTATATCATTAGATCACATAAGAGAACTTCTTCCAACTTGATTTCTTTACAAATGTGTTGGTTCTAATCATGCAGAAAGCTGAAGGAAAAGAACCAAATCTTCTGAAGCATAGAAAGTGGATATATTTTGTACTGAATCTGGACCATGGAGTCAGGTAGGTAATGTAATTTTATCAGTATTAAGTCATTAATGGACATGAACGTTAAACAAGGAGGAAAAGAGAGAGATAACTATACCGTATTATGTGTGTAGCAAATTCTATTGATAGAGTGAAGAGGCAGGGATCCACAATACAATTTAAGGGCTAAAATGTAAATCAGTACTTCCCAAATATTCCATGTCAGACGCCTCCTAACCCCTGTCTGGGCACACCCCCCTGGGAGCGACGGTCAGGAAGCAGGGCTGGGAGCAGGGTCATGGCTCCTAGTGGAAGTAGGGCACAGAGAGGTAAAGGGTTGAGTCTGGGGCCAGAGCTGTTGCCAGCCCAGGAGCAAGGGGCCCAGGGCAGGAGAGCGGTCATGTCCAGGACCAGAGCTGCAGCCAGGCAGTGATTGAGGCAGGCAGCTGGGGCCATGTACACAGTTGCAGCCAGGCCAAGAAGTAGGGACAGAGTCTCAGCCAGGAACGTTAACAGACGGCAGAACTGGAGCACTCCTTGCCTCTCCACCTCCTGCATGGGGCTGGCCTTGGCCCTCTGTGTCCACCCTAAAGGTTCTCCTGCACCCTGCTAGGGGAGTGCACCCCAGAGTTTCGAGGCCCACTGAAGTGGACAGATCTTATGCCTTCTTCTTTTCTCATAAGATGGAGAGTGGCCTCTGCCCTGCTGTATGCAGATGTTCAGACACCTCTACACATGGGTACTCAAAGGCAACGACTAGCTGCGTAGAAGTGCAACCCAAACCACAGCGCTCCCTGCAGCCCTTGACAGTACAGTTCTTGTGTGATTGTTGCTATAAGGGGCTTGACTCCCTGGGCCTCTGCTTCACAGGTGCCGCCCTCCAGAATGAGTTTCCACACCACAAAAAGAAAATTACACAAGTTATTTGTTGGCTTTGTCTCCAGTTACAGAAGTTGCTTTTCTCTGGGGCTTCTGAGGTTAATGAGGAAACTTGTGAGTAACTTCCCTTCCATACCTTATTCAACACAAATCCACAGGTCTCTACACCTCCACTCACTCAAAAGTAAAAAAAAAAGCAGAGGATCCATAGATATTTTAATGTCTCTGTTAATCAGCAAATTAACATCAATACAAAATTTTCTGAGTTCTATTTCTTATATCCACAAACAAGACTAAGCAATGGAGACACATTCATGGTCTTCAGTGAACTACAGAAAGATCACGTCCTTCAATTTTACACATTCATTATCAAATATTACTCTCTAGCACAGTGGAATCAAATGAGAAAGTTTTTCATTGTGTGTTCTATTCCTCTTCACCAGTCTGCTTAATACAAACAAAAAGAGCCATTCTTTGCAGTGTAGACAGGAAATATACCGTTACAGATCCTCAGAAAAAAATTCTAAAATAAATGACAGTTGCCTCCAGGGGTTGACAGAACTGAAAGGCTTCCTATCTCACTAAGGTTTTTTTTTTTCATTCAAAACCAGCAAAGGACAACTGCTCAGCAGCCTTGATAAAATGAGTTTAATCTTAGTTCCTAATAAGCAGATAGCCACATCAAACAGAAAAGTTGTTATTTTAAGAACAAATAGAGAAATCTAACAATATTTAGTCTCAACTGATAAACATATACTAACTGAATGTGGAATAGTAACAGACAGGTAGCCCTGTTAGTCCATATCCTAACAAAACAAACCAGCAGTCATGTAGCACTTTAAACACTAACAAAATAATTTATTAGATGATGAGCTTTTGAGGGGCAGACCCACTTCTTCAGATCTGGAAATAGAGCTGTACTGGAAATGGCATAATGGTTTTATAACATGGGCTACGTCTACACTAGCCCCAAACTTCGAAATGGCCATGCAAATGGCCATTTCAAAGTTTCCTAATGAAGTGCTGAAATGCATATTCAGCGCTTCATTAGCATGCGGGCGGCCGCGGCACTTCGAAATTGATGCGGTTCGCCGCTGCGCGGCTTGCCCCAATGGGGCTCCTTTTCGAAAGGACCCCGCCTACTTCAAAGTCCCCTTATTCCCATGAGCTGATGGGAATAAGGGGACTTCGAAATTGACGCGGCTCGCCGCTACGCGGCTCGTCCCGACGGGGCTCCTTTTCGAAAGGACCCCGCCTACTTCAAAGTCCCCTTATTCCCATCAGCTCATGGGAATAAGGGGACTTTGAAGTAGGCGGGGTCCTTTCAAAAAGGAGCCCCGTCAGGACGAGCCGCGCAGCGGCGAGACGCGTCAATTTCGAAGTGCCGTGGCCACCTGCATGCTAATGAAGCGCTGAATATGCATTTCAGCACTTCATTAGTAAACTTTGAAATGGCCATTTGCGTGGCCATTTCAAAGTTTGGGGCTAGCATAGACGCGGCCATGGAGATATAAAAAAAATTGAAAGAAAAACTGACAAATCAGATACATAAGACAGAAGGGCAGGCGGGGAGGGTCTCCACCAAGCATTCATAAAATTTAGTTACCCACTGGGAGAAGTAAAAAAAAAAAATCCAGTTTGACGGGGACAGATGAATACCCAGAAACCAGCTACTTTAAGACAAGCTGAAGAAGGTCAAAAACAGACCACCACCTATAGCACCCAGCTCAAACCCTGCAGTGCATCATCAACAACCTACACTGGAACATGATGCTACACACTGAGAGGCGGTAGGTAAGAGGCCGCTGTCTCCTACAGACAACCACTTAACCTCAGGAAAATTCTCACTAGTAACCACAGTCCATACCACAGAAATACTAATCCTGGAACTCTTCCTTGCAACAAACTCCTTTGTCAACTTTGTCCACATATTTATTCTTGAGACATCATCACTGGACCTAACCACATTAGTTACAGGATTAGGGGCTTAAACTCCTGCACCTTAACCAATGTTATTTATATATGCCATCATGTGCCAGCAATGCCCCTCTGCTGTGTATATTGGACAGACTGAACAATCACTTTGCCAAAAATGAATGGACGCAAAGCAGACATTAGGAATCTGAGTGCACATAAACCTGTCTGCAAGCATTTTAATGGAGTGAGCCATACTGTAGAAGACCTGAGAATATGCACCTTACAACAAAGAGACTTCAACATCAGATAACACAGGAAAACATGTGAACTGCAATTTATGCTCTAATTCAGTACTTTGACACTTGACATTAACAGAGACAGCAATTACCTTACACATTACAGAGAGCTTCCTCACCTTTGATATTCAAAGTGATCTCAGGCAGGACGCTTACCGTTGGTAATTCTCTCCCCTCATCCCTACGCTATACCCCCCCCCGACTCTTCTGCCCTATGTATCTGATTTGTCAGTTTTTCTTTCAATTTTTTTCATATCTCCATGTTATAAAACCGTCACGCCATTTCCAATACAGAGCTATCTCTGGGTATGAAGTGAGTCGGCCCAACAAAAGTTCATCACCTAATAAATTATTTTGTTAGTCTTTAAACCACTACATGACTGCTCTTTTGTTTTGTTAACTGAATGTGGTACAAAGACATTAAAGTCTGTACGTATTAGTTAATTAGTTAAATACAGTGATTTTTTATGCCAATACTTAGTACTAGCACCCCAACAACCCAGCCATAGGATTGGCTGGATACGGGGGAGCAGGGAGCTGGCTGAGTAGCTGCAACTTTTTTTTTCTTTTTACAAAAGCCACGGTTTAAATAGATTTAAACAGGACATATAATCTCATCTGGACATAGTTTTGTTTCCTGCACACCTCTGTCAGCAGGGGACTGTAACTAATGATTGCTCCTTTGAAGTTTTAGAAAGCGAAAGTAACAATAATGAAGTTTCTTTAAAATGCAAATGAAAAAGAACATAGAGATGCCTAGGTGATGCTATCAGTTTACTACACAACGTATAAAACTGAACACAGGAAACACTCATTAAAACACATTGGTGGGGGAGGGAGGAACTGTTCCACTAACCTTCAGTAACTGTCCATCTCTTGTCCCCAAAAACAATACTGTCTTGTTCAAAACTTCAGTGGCCAAAACAGCTGATAAATCAGAGTGAATCAAAGTAGGTGACTTTTTGACCGGTAATAACTGTGATTGCTGAAAATCAGACAAGAGAACATGTGAAAAAATATTGAACATATAATATTATTCAAGATATAATTTTAAAATATTAATTTGTGGAAAGCTGCTGGGTGCCCTCCCCTTATGGGCCTAATTCTGGATGTATTTCTATTCTCGAAAGGGTGTCAACACATATTTTTGGAAATGAAGACAGAGAGAGAGATGTCACTGATGCGTCTCTTGTTTTACACACACAACTGGACCTGTTTAGCCATTAACTTCAATACGATAAATATTTAGCCTAAAATCAAGCACTTAGTGAATATGTAAGGTTACCATAGCTCAACTTCTTTTTATTCAGGTATAAGTACTAAATAATTAGTCACATATAAACGTAGGGAAAGAAAGAATCAAAGCAGATACAGCCCTTTGTTCTTTGGTACACTATGGATAACTATGCAGATATGAAGCCTACTATTGATGTTACATCTCTAGTCAATTGTCTACATGTCCACTCCTGCTGTACCCATGTTGCAAAGATGCTCTGCTGTTTTTAATCTGTAATGTCTGGATCTGCCAAGACTTGCTGGCTCCCACTCCATACAATCCTCAGAGCGTCTTCATCAGGTCACACCTTCCAAGGAACCCTGAATCAGACCTGAAATATGTTCAGCTTCAGCAGCCTCTTAATGAATTCAGTTACCCAGGATACAGCAGGTATAGATTTAAACAAATAAGTATTGTTATTTTTTTCTTGCCAGAAAATGAAGTGCTTCACCCTTCCTTTTGGGTTTCCTGCTTTGCTGTAAAGGAAGCTGAAACTTATATCAGATATTGCAGGAACACAAGAATCAAGTGGTGTAATACACTGTGCGACATTGTAAACATTAAATAGGTTATTCCCTGCCTTTCCTATCCATTATAACTCTGTTACATATAAAATTACAGGTTCCACATTTAATTTAGATCTAGCTGCAACTTTTATGATAAAAATAGTCTAAAAATAAATACTGTAGAAAACTTTAAAAACTTAGTGAAGATATAATTATTACGTAATATTATAAAAATGCTTTAATAAATTACTCTGTTAAGAGGTTGGGCAAAAATATTGGTGTAAGATTTATACTACAAAGACAAAAAGCAATGTTTGATCCACTATGTCTAAACAAAATGTATCTCTGAGAATTTCAGTTCCAACTATCACCCACAATACGTTGTTGAAGATGACTTGTAAAATATATTAATTTATAGAAATGCATGGGCATAACAAAACTTAAGACAGTATCACTTCTGAATTTTTTTTAATACCGTGCAAAAAAAAGTACACTCTATTATTAATTGTATTATGTGATCCCCTAGGAACCAGAATCAGACGAGTTTGTGCTAAATGTTAGAGATAAACAAAGTCACAGACATTTCTTGTGCCAACTGGCTTATAGTGTAGAATCCCAAACTTGGATGCTATTCCCCAGAAGCAGATCCCTATACCTGCATGGCGTTTCAATGAAGTCAGGAAACTAACTAGTTCTCTTGAGAGACAGAATCATAAACAAAGGATGGGAAATAGACAGAATTAGCTTCCCTCCCACACCCCATCTTACAACTGGGAATTTTAGACAACTTACAATACCTCCAATGTTCATAGAGAGAACTTGTGACAGTGCATACATGTCCAGGGACTCAGCCACAAGACCATCATCTGATGTAGAAAGAATATTTTTCTGCAGCACAAATCCACGCTCAAAGATTTTCCTGTAACTTACTTTCAATTCAGTTGTAGAAAGCACATTGGGAAAACACTTGATTAACTTCAATATTAAAAATACACCTTTTTCAAGCATTTGGAAAAAAAAAACAAATTGTGATGCATCAGTGTAGAAAAGTCAATTTTGACCTTTCATTTTCATTTTTTAGCAGATCAGAGGATGACAAAGTTGAACAACTGGCCCACACAGTGAATTTTAATTAAGGCTGAAGAACAAGGAGATCACCAACTCTTCTAAGATTGGACTTCTGGGACCAACACGACTTTTTCAGGATGTGTTGTCCAAGAGTGAAATGAAGACCAGTTATTTTCAGTGTCTTGCAGAACTTGCACAGACAGACACTGGAAGGAAGGAGGAATCTCCTAGACATTGAAACACAAAAGTGGCTGAGTTTTACCTATCTACCAGTAAGCGAGCAATGCCCTTATTTTGCATCCTATCTGATTGATTGAAGAAGCAACTCTGAAAAGTTTGACAGAACATCACCACAGTTATTGCTAGATGGAAGGTCACAATAATATTAGGCTTAGGTGGATGGTGAAAGGGTGAATTGGTTTGGTGGGCCATCAAAACAAAAACTTGCTTTCCTTCTTTAACAGCCTATTTCCTATCTTGCGCCCCTCCCTTTGGGGTGCAGCTGCTGCTGTTCCTTTTAGCCGTCTCATCCTTTTTTTTTTTTAAATATGCATTTTTAACCTACCCTTTTTACTTACTGCACTGTAACTAACTGAGTTACAGCAGTGCAGGGTCTTCACAGGCTTTTACTTTTGTAAGTGCAACCAGCCTTGATTCAGCCATAAAATTTTACTTACAGTAGGAGCTTTCTCTATGCTTTGTTAGTCATACTTGTCCTCCCTTCCGTATTTCTCCATTCTAGAAAACTTCTAAGAACTAGTGGAACACAAGAAAGGTACCCAGAAAAGGCCATCCTGTCCAATCTGGCTGCTCTTTCCAGCTCTTAAATCCCACTTCTCTGCTTTGTTCTACACTCCTCAATCTCCTTCACTTTGACAAACCCGAGGTCGTCTGGATTAATTTAGACTGTTTCAAACACCTCAACTTGCAAAGTATCCTATTTATGACCCTTTGCATGAAATGTATTTACACGTGTGCTGTTTTACATATAGATTTCACATTCTTTTCCACTCAGAGTACAGCTGCAACTGCTAAATTCATGCCTCTATTTTCTGTCTTGATTTTAACTGTTTTAGATTGCAAAGTCTTTGAGAAAAGGACTGTTTTTCTATTTGTACAGCTTCAAACTTGATGATAGAGTCCCATATGGATACAAAACTGGTAATTGCATCCACATCTGCAAAACTTATTTGCATATATCCACACATGGGAATGCAAATACCCACAGATACAAAGCAGATATCTGCAGATTTGCAGGGTTCCATTTAATGAAGTACGATAAAGAGACATATTCTTAGCTAGAGTAAATGGACACAGCCACGCTAACTTCACTAGAGCTAGTGCCTTTTTTGTAGAAAGAGGAGACAGTACTCAGCCAACTCCCTGTCTCCAGACAGTCCCCTGGCTGGGGCTGATGAGGTACCAGTACTCAGTACTATCAAGGATCAGCACAAAAAAAGCACGAACAAGAACTGCACCCATTCACACCAATTGAGGAGCTGGCCCATAACTCTTCATTCCTTCTTGGCCCTGGTATGTGTAGCAAAACAGGCCCTATTTTATTGTTGGAATATATCAAGCAGGTACGAGACTCACTCACACTCTCTCTCTCTCTCTCCCCCCGCCCTTTAGTATGTGCATTCCCTTGCAATGATTAGTTAGCACACACTTTTCACCTAGGACAGTCACAAATAAATCTCAGAATAGAGCTTCTTGCTAAAGGTAAACTGATTCTAATTATTCGTCCGTAGGCTGAACCCCTCTAGTGCAGCATCCTTGGGACCTGACCAGCGCAGAACAAGATAATTTGCCAGGCCACAGGAGGTCAACATTGTCTAGCAGCGTTACCTACGCTTCCGCTGCTTACTGAGCTCTTAGAAGACATTTAGTGGTAAATTACAGCTACATTCAGCACAGAACTCTCAGGGCCAGGACTGGTCACTGTAAACAAACTTTAAGGGACCATGGGAAACTTGGCCACACCCATGATAAATGGTTGTCCAACCAACTAAAATCATGTTGGATTACTAATGTTGCCAGTCAAGAGAAGTTCAACCTGCAGAACAGTCATTGCTGACACTGTAAAATATCTTTAACAATTATTAACATGCAGATTTCCTCAAAGTAACATGAAATGCAGGAATCTGGCTAGAACACAGAGCCTATGCAAAATGTGTAGCTGTAAGGAACCAATGCAGAAGAATATTGTACATGCAGATCTAGGGGTGGAGGCAGAGTCCCCTTACTATGCTGTTACCCTGGGAGAGCAGCCTAGCTGCCCTGGGCATGTGAACAATGCCTGAAAAGGTAACTTAAGCAGCACATGAACAGATAAGGGGAAATCCAGGGTACTAACTGAATGAATAGTTATATAATCATGACTCAGAAAATTAGGGAACCTATGAAAACCCACGCTGCTGAGCAGTGAAATTTGACTTCATTGGACCAGGCACTGGTACCACATGACTTCCTTGGGGCTGTCTGCAGCCATTCCGGGGTCCCTGACTGCTGAAGGACTTAAGATCCACACTTCTTGCCATGTAGAGTTGGGAAATTTACTTTGGGGTACTGAGTGCTGATTACCTCAAATAAATATTTTTCAACCCACCTTGGTGTTGGGTGTTCTCTTTTCACTTGTGAACCTTGATCCTGTTTCCTGTCCCACTTGGACATTACAGTAGCAAACATTTGTGCAGTTCCATAACATTGTTTTTCCACTGAATACAAATTTTGGAGCAGTCCTCTCCTGATATAACTATCCTCTGATCTCCACAATTTCAAGGAACCTAATCCCTTCTTCAGCAGCTCCCTGACCTGCTCACAAATGTTTCAAGTAAAAATCAGGGACATAAAATCCTGTTTAAGTGGTTAACCAATTTAAAGGGTAGGTTTAAAGGATTAACTAATTAAAGGTGGGGGGCAGCTGGGGAGGCTGCTCCAGCCCAAGCTGGATTGGCCTCTTCAGCTACAACCATTCCTCCATCCATGGCATGTCAGGGACTGGGGCTGCTCTGGCCAGGATGGAGCGCTTCTTGCCCATTGCACGCCGGAGACCAAGGCTGCTCCAGCTGCTACCAGATACCCTTATTTGTGTAGGTTAACCAGTTAACCATTAACATCTCTGGCAAAAACATCTGATAAACCTAACGACTCAAGGCTGATGTTGCCTCTAATTTTTCCCATGCATCTGCGGAATGAATTTTACATGCACCAATTTGGAGGTGATATGTGGCAGGCGTGGAGCTGAGGGGTTGGGCATGTGGGACAGGGCTTTGGGATGGGGCTGAGTGTTGGAATGCAGGGGTTAAGGACTCTGGCTAGAGGTGTAGACTTTGGGATGGGGTTCAGAGCATGGGACTCTGCAGTGGGCTCAGGGATGGGACAGAGGGGCAGATGCAGGAGGTAAAAGCTCTTGCTGGCGGGTACAGGTTTTGGGGAGGGGCTGGGGATAAGGGATTTGTAGTGCAGGCTGTGCCAGGGCTGCAACAGGGAGAGACAACTCCCTGCAGCCTTCTCTCCCCATGGCAGCACCTGGGGGGGTGGGCAAAGGGATGTGCCTTGCCCTGCTGCAGCAGCTCTCTGACTGTGGGAGAGGCACCTCTCCCTCCCACGACTCTCAGTGCCTGCACGACCCTTGAAAAGCTGCTGCACAGCCACTCAGCTGCACAGCTTAAAGGGAACTCAGCCAAGGTAACTTCACAGAACTGACAAAGTGACAGAGTTGTGGAGGAGGGTACCAAGGTTAGTGTAGAGGAGGTTGCAGTACTGCTCTCCTTACTTCTGTGCTCCTGCTGATGGCAGCACTGCCTTCAGAGTTGGGCAGCTGGACAGCTCTGGCTACTGGCCAGGAGCTCAGCTCTGAAGGCCAGCAGCAGCACAGAAGTAAGGATGACATGGTATGGTATTGCCATCCCTAATTCTGTGATGTTCTCTGGCTGCCCAGCTCTGAAGACAGCAGTGCGGAAGCATGGGTGGCAGTAGTGCAACCACTCCCCTAAATAACTTGGCAACATCCACAGAAACTTTTTTGGGGTCAGGACCCCCAGCGTAACACATGCTGGCATCCCTGGTAAACCTATGTAGTATAGGGTAAAAGCACACAAAAGACCAGATTTCATGATACATTTTTCATTACTATGACTTTGGTATGGCCTTAGTAAATACCTGTGAGAATCTCAAATGACATATATTGGACACAGAAGCCTATATTCTTGTCAAATGGTAAACATAATGCTCTATCTGCTTTGAATGACAAGGCTACTACAAAACTAATACAAAACAGCATTTTGAAAACCTTAAGTGTTTTCTTAAAAGATTTTGACTCCTTGAGGGCAAGTTATAACAATATTTAAATACCTCATAGCTGTAAATTCATGGATGAAATTACATGCTGTGGGGATTTGGTCCAACTCTATTGACCTCCATACTTTTACTTCAACTGAGCAGCACCAATTTACACCAGCTAAGAATATCATCCCAGGCTTCTAATTGTGCAGTTAGGGGCTATATACTACAGTATCAGTCTACTAATTTCTTACCACTATATGGGAAAAAGTATCAAGATCACACTGTTATAATTATCTAGCAATGAATGACACAACTAAAAGCAGCCAAAGCTCTTATCCTTCAGCAGCCATTTAGATCTTAATATTTTATAACAGAAGCACCTTAACATACAATATGGCAAATGTTCCTCTTCACCTTGTAGACTCATGCTTAACTCAGAATTTTTCATTCAGGAATTTTTCTTGTAACAGTGCTCGATCCTTTTATTTTGTGACTGCTAACCTCAAGTCCAGGTTCTTAAAGTGGAGTGGTAACATCCTAAGCCACTCCTGCAGAAGATCTCTAATTTAAACTCTCACGATTTACAGAATCATATCTTCTAATCTATTATGCACAAAATACTCTCTCAGCAGGGCTTGATATTGCACTAGTTCTCATATGGCAGGCTCAAAGCTCATTGAAAGGAAAGGTTCCTTTTGACTTCCAAGATCATTGGAACAAGTACCTAGAATTCTTCGTGTATTTTTGCCAAGGAGCTCCCATTTTAGAATTTCAGACCTCCAAAGAATGCTCACTGATGTGCAGTCAAACTTCTTAAATGAAATTTCAGACTGAATTTGGTGATTTCACATTTGGAAAAGTATTCATTGATCTAAGACGAAAATATGCTCATATTCATATAATTTCTATTGCAGTGCCCATTATGACACATCTCAGCTGTACCAGTATCTGTAATCTGATATGCCCAAAATCAAGGCAACAGAAATTTGGATCAGAATAAAGCAAGTAGAAAAAAATATTACAAACTAAATAAATGAGGTATAATTCTGACCCCTCACGTACCTCAAAGTTAAATTTGGGAGTTGCTGGGAGTGCCACATCAGATAAATTGTATATATATTGATATAAATGTGCCAACCCAGGACAAAATGCCAGGTGAAAGCTGCACTGTATGAAATCAAAGCATAATTGGTCCAGTCTTATAAGCAAAAATGGAACATATGACCTAGTAACTATTGGAGTCATATACAGGTATTTTGAAATAAAGTTAGAGGAGACAGATTTTTTAAAAGTACTTTGTTTGGAATGCCATGCGCAAATCCATTGCTAAAACAAAAAACAATTTTCTTGGGCCACAGTAGCAATATTGTGTCAATCACACATGCTGACACACCCAAACAACCACAACCAGACCCACACTCTCTCTAGGTTCAGTCCAGTAAAGTATAAAAAGCCTATGCTTAATTTTAAGCAGGAATAGTTCCTTTCAAGTCACCAGGATTACTAGCATGCTTAAACTTAAACACGCGCTTAAGTGTTTTGCTAAAGCAGGGACAGAGTGTTCAGGTGGAATCTCAAACCCTTGTAGCAGGAAATGTAGGACCATAATTGACCCAATGTCCATGTCCCCCTAGAAATATAGATCCTTTACTTATCACTTCCAAATCACAAGGCAGAGACAACATTCAAGAAGTGCAAGCAGTGATGTGAATGTAAACAAGTAGGAGATTCCTATACAAGTCAGTCAGAAAAACATTGCTGTCATGAAGCTGTGGCACATCACTAATACATGCTCTTGCTGAGGGCTGCACTCCAATACAGTACCAAAAAGTAGCATCCTGAACCTCTACAAAAAGTCAACAAGATGCGTCTATACACACAGGCCTAGATCATACTAAATCACGGGTTTAGAATGTGATAAAGATAAAAAAAATGCAAATCCTGGTTAAGTATAAGCGTTACTGACATAAGGCAGGGTTATGTTCAGATAAGTCCATCACCCTGAAGAGTAGCTCAGAGCTCCAGTTCCTGCCAGTGGTAATAATATAATATATTCATGTTGCCAAGACTATTGCCCAGATAACAACTCTGGAATGTAAAGCATACACACTTCCCGCTATCTACTGCATTTCTATTCATCTTCTATGATGCACAGTTGATGTGCTCAGATATGGTGCTCCTGCATGCCCAAAAGCCCTTTCAATTTTTACAGGTTATTTGTAAGTTTTCCATACTGGATGATAACGTGCTATTTTTTCTGATTTTGAACCCACTCACAATTCTGACTCAAAAGGGTATCACATTATGCAAGTGAGCCACCTTTTTTGCGCGGCAAGGGCAGAAGAAGGCAAGTACAAATATCTGAAAGATGAAGCATGAAGGCATGAAGTAAGCACACACATTTTACATTTACCTATCATAGCCTTTCACGTAAAATTTTTTAAAACTGAATCACATTCGTTTTTGTGTCTTTCCTTCAAATGTGTATAAGGTACAATTAATTATAATAAAGAGAATATTATGTCTCCTTGGAGGTTGGTTTCATGACAATTAAGTCATGATGTAACAACATTCAGGAGTCACAATCTCACACAATGTTAAAATTATTTTACTGCCAGTGTAGGCAGGAATAAGTGAAGTTTAACACTATCATCTGGTCACAATTAACTCTAGAGTTCCAGTTAGTGACATACTAAATGAAGCCATCCCTGTCTATACTGACTGCAGATGTTAATCACAACTCCTTGTGGTCACACTCTAACACAACCTATTTTTTCAGTAGTTACGCC